>NC_056464.1:20038816-20690645 GCF_008729295.1 Plectropomus leopardus | reverse complement strand
CAAAACAGCATAAAATGGCGTGCTGGGACACAGCATAGCATTAAAACGTATCAAAACGGCCCAAAACACAATAATATCGCGAGGCAAAAATGTCAAAATTTGACGTCCCAAAAACGTTCCAAAAAAATGGCCAAAGAATGCAATACTATGGTATAGCGAAAAATGTCAAAACATGACATGTCCCAAAAACAGCTGAAAACACCTCAAAAACCGCATAAAACAGTGTGCCAAGACACGCCATAGCATAGATTGTTCCAATTGTTCCAAAAACACAAGGCTAAAAATTTTAAAATATGACACTTCCTCAAAACTGCTAAAAACAGCAAAAAATAGCTTCCCAGGTCATGCCATTGCATAGAATGTTGCAAAAACAATAAAAAACACAATAATAATGCATGTCAAAAAAATTACCGTAAAGGCTATAGTATAGCTAAAAATGTCAAAATATAACATGTCCCAAAAACAGCTGATACAGCATAAAATAGCGTGCAGAGAAACACCATAGCATACAATGTTGCAAAAATGGCCAAAAACACCATGACATAGTATGTCAAAAAGTGATTGACAATGCAATACTATAGTATGGCAAAAAATGTCAAAATATTACACTTCCCAAAAATAGCTAAAAACACCTCAAAACAGCATAAAATAGCATGCTGAGACACACCATAGCTGATAGCCATACTTTAATATTTGGTGACCCTTGCGTCAGGCCTAATCACTAAAAGGGTTTCCCGTATTAAAGCCAAATCCCTATAAGCATGTCGTCCCAAATAGCATTAAAAAAATAACACTACAGTATGTCATCCAAAATAGCATAAAAAAGTCATACTATAGTATGTTGTCCCAAATTGAATAAAAGAGTCATATAATAGTATGTCTTCCAAAATAGCATAAAAAAGTCATTGTTTGTTAGTGTTGTTTGTTGTCCAAAGTAGCATTAACAAGCCAATGTGGTATTATAGCAGCCAAGCCTAAACTTAAAGCCACTGGGGGCTGCCTAGACGGCTATTAACTGACACACTCGCCAGTCTTCCCTCAGCTGTTGGTCTGGTGAAAGCAAGACTACAATCTTCTTGTGTTTAACGCTGTTTATTGTCACCATCATGATCTTCACTCATCACGCACGAACTCACTATCTGTGTCTACAAACATTAATCAAAGCACAACATTTTACCACAACATTCAGCATGACATGACACAACGTTGCAGCCAAAAGCTGTATGTGCTCCTCCGTCTAGCAATAACAGCTTGCTGCATGATGTTTCCTACCTAAATGAACACACACCCAATTCCATGATAGTGATCCCTAAAGGACAGGTAACGTCCTACATGTATTCACATTATGAATGGCTCCTATACACCTGCCCCTAATTGTCATGTTCCAAACATACAATTAAAACATTTCTATGTGGAACCATATTTACAAAGTCACATTGACTAATATGATTTACCACATTGTTTTTCTCAGTCACATGTGACATGCATTGCTATGAATGATCTGCTGTTATGCACATTCATAAGCCAAGTACAGTTTAGTCACCAGTCTTTCAATGACACTAGACTTGGTTTGTAGTCATACTGAACATACAAATCCATTCTTGTCATGAAAAGCTTCCAAGACTCTTCTGAGTGACCATGGTGGGACAGTTGGATCCATTATGACCACAATATCTTCTTTTAGTTCATTTTTTTAATTGTTTTTCCTGCAGCAAAGGTGGATATTCCCGTACCCATCGTTTCCAAAACAGATCAGCAGTATACTGAACTTGTCTCCACCGCTGTTTTATGTACAGATCATGCGGCACAAATAACCAGGTGGCAGAGATGGCTTTATTTTCATATGGAGGATATGGTTTGGAGTGAGTGGCTCCAGGTCATGTGGACCATCAGTTTAGAGATTGCCCAATCATTCAAGAGAGATTCAGCTTCACACGACAGTATGAAGTCCATCATAGTCTAATCGCTGCTGTCGAAGGACTTAACTGAGAATCTTTCACACCATACAGATAACATGCTCTCAAACGCCATCATGGTGTGAGCCTGCTGGAGTATTGAAGCACAACTTGACTTCATCTTACCGCAACACTCCTTGAATCCCTTCGTGATTCAAAGATGCAAGGGCCTCCCTCAATCCTCTCTCTGCACCAATGAAATTGGGACCATTGACAGATTGGATGTGAGCAACTTGACCTCTCCTGCAGATGACACAATGTATTGCATTAATATATGCATCTGTGTCCAGAGAGTTGGCCACTTCCAGATGAACCGCTCTGCTAGCAAAGCAGGTAAAGATAACTCCATAGTGTTTTACTGTTCCTCGTCCTCACAACAAGTAATCAACACCAACATTTGATAATGGTGGACCATCAGGAAGAATCTGCTCTTTTGGCTAATCTGCCATTTTTTGCTCCATCATTCTCCCATGGTATCTTCTAAAGAAGCAATGCTCTGCTAAGACCTTCTCACAGCTAAGTTGGCACTTGTGAACCAGTATTTCCTTCTCAACGTGGACAGCATATGATTGCAACCACTATACACAAGCTGTTGGTAAGTGTTCCTGATGATGAGAGTGGCTACATGTTGATCTTTGGCGAGGATGAGTGGTTGTTTGTTTTCCTCAGGCAAGGAGCCATAAGCCAAGCGTCCTCCAGCTCTCAGGAGTCCCCTATCCAAATATGAATCCAACCTGCGGATGCGGCTGCTTTTACTCACTGTATGCTTTTGTGATGACAAAGCAGCAATCTCTTCTCCAAACATCTCGTGCTGACGATACTGGATGATAGCAAGCTCAGCCTCCAGGTCGTCTACTAACAAGGAATGTCCTCGTGTGTCATCTTTGAGCTTTTGCTTCTCCTGCGCCATGACACACTTGTTGACCTTATGGAACATGGTCTTTATGTCACCCACTGCCACAGGTTCCAACCTGAACCTGAGAAGGACACAAGAAAGTGTGCTGATGAGGTTGGGATCCTGCAAAAGCTGTTGGTTCAAAGATGTTCCCTTGAATACTGCACCAAAGTCAAACCCCACCCGCAGACTCCTCTTCCTTGGGTGATATACACCATGGTAAGGAATACACCACACTTTATCACTGCCTCAGCATATCCTTTGCTGATGATCTCATTGAGGAATGTTTTGTATTCCTCAACAAAGTGTTCATTGCTCATCAACTTCCTCTTTAGGCCTAGGAGCCTTTGCTTCGCTAAAGAGAAGTTGTTGGGCAGAGACACCCTAAAGGGCAGTTTCAGGCTGTCATGACCACCCTCAGCTGCAGCACAATCTTCAACAATGTCCATAAACTTGAGGTCTCCTCTTGACGTCCCTTTCTCCTCCGTAGCTCCTTCACTGAAGTCATGGTTATACTGCTTACTCAATATTTCTTCTGACCATCAGATGGAAATCCTTTTGACAGCTGCTGAAGGGCACCTATCTTCAACAATGTTGCCATCACTTTTCAAAGTACCATAAATTACCCAACCTAGTGTTGTTCTTATAGCGTATGGGCCATCCCCACCACTATTGACAACCTCCCAAGGCGCCAACGTCTTGGGTGCATTGCAACCCAGCTATTTCCAAATCTGAACACTCGTATGCAGGTACAACTCTTTCCTGTCCCACGGTTTGCAGGAGAACATTGGTTCGTCTACCAGCCAGATTGAGTCTCTGCATAAGGTGCTCTGAACAGAAAGTGACTGTGCTACCAGGATCAAAGAATGCATGTGTGTACTACACGATCTCCTTTGGTGGACTCGACTTGGATGGGTAAGACGCAGAGAAAACAGCAATCTTGATGGTCCCTGAGACACTGTGCTGTTGCATGCCACTGGCTCTTTAGAATGGTCTGTGTTTGCTTGACATGTCTCACAGTGAGATGGTTTTGACTGCATGTCTTACAAGTCAAGCGCTTACCACAGTCCCAACTCCTATGCCCTGCACCCAAGCAGCCAAAGCAAAGGTCTCTCTCCTTTGGAAACACACTTTTCTGCTGTTGGCTGTTTTCCTTCTTCCTTGTCCAGGTAAGAATTCATTGCATTAGATGATGGTTTGGATACACTTTGGACATCGGAGGACTGTAACACTGCTAATTCTGCTTTAGATGCATCTAGCATAGCCTCCCACTAAAACTGCTTCCTTTTCCTCCTCAGCTGCTGCTCTTCTAAGATGTGTTTTTCCTTTAAAGCTGCCACCTGAGCAGGCAACGTTGTTAAATCATTTCTCTCAACTGACGGGTCTTATTTAGCTTAGCTTTTCTTGAGCTCTGCAACACCTTAAGCTTTTCTGCGAGCGCTTTCACAGTCACTTTAACAACACCTTTTCCTCTATCTAACTGCACCGTTTGCGCAATAATGTCCGCGGGAATGCCCACAGCATTAGGTGCATCCATAGTTCAGTTTCCTTTCTTTTCCAAACACGGATAATATTTGTACACAACGCGCACAGTCTCACAAAGTTGTGCTATAATATGTCATCCAAAATAGCATGAAAAAGTCATACTATAGTATATCATCCAAAACAGCATCAAAAAGTCATAGCATAGTATGTAGTCCAAAATAGCAAAAAAAAGGCCATAGTATGTCATCTAAATTCATATCATAAAGTCATACTACAGTTTCGTAAAAGACAAAAATAAAATAAAATTTAAAAAAAAACAAAACAGAATAGTATGTCTTCAAAATCTCACCAAAAAGTCATAGTGTAGCATACCATTAAAAAACTAACAAAAACTTTAGCATAATAGTTTTTCAAAGGATCACTAAAATGCTATGGTATAGAATGTCCTCAAAATTCTCACAAAACATGTCAGCATAGTGTCATCAAAACAACATAAGAAAATATCAGAACAGGATGTCAAATGAAAACATCATTTGACAAATATCATTGTATATGATGTAAAAAATTTAAAGTCAAATAATGTCATAGTATAGAATGTTTAAAGTCATGAAAGGTGTCACAGCATAGTATGTCATCAAACTTATCATAAAAACATTTTTAAAAAATATCATCATACAGTGTCTAAAATTTCAAAAAGAAGAAAAATTAATTGTATAGTCATAAAAAAGTAATTAAAAACAAAGTATAATATGCTAAAAAAAAGTCACAGAATGTATGTCATTAAAACATCATAAAAAATGTCATAGTATAGTATGTCAGAAGTCATTAAAAATGTCCTCGTGCATCATAAAACATCACAATAAATGTCAGAATGACAAGTTGTCAAAACGTCATGAAAAATTACAAGATATTTTATGTTATAAAAATGTCACTCAGTTTGGTATGTTGTCAAAAAGACATTAAAAACATTAAAGTATTGAATGTCATAAAAACATCATAAAAAATGTCATAGTATAGTATATTTTTTTAAAAAGTCAAAGCATCAAATTATAACTTAAAGAAGTGTGAAACAAGCAATCTACATCTCTGTTGATCAAAAATATTGCTAAAACTATCATTTGGTGTTTACCAGTTCTCACCAATTCATGTTGTTGAATGTTTAATTGTTGCAGCTGCAAAAAAAATTTACCCTGACAACTACTCTGAGTGCTTCTCCTATTGAAACTGATGACTTCACAAATCATCTTAAAGTGATGTAAATCAAAACAGTTTTCAACCATCATAAATCTGTCTCAAGAAAATGATTTGTTATTTCTATTCCTATTACTATTCCTATCTATTACTTCCATTACTTAAAAGACGTTTATAACTAGGGAGAGAGATGAGGCATAAAAACTCACTAGGCGGTGCTCAAGCTGCTCATCGGTTTTCATCATGGGCCTCGTGCTGAGGAAACTCGTCACCACCAGTCATCGATTTTTCCTCCTGAGCTCCAGCTGGTTCTGAAATGGATACACAGTAATTAAATGCTTGTTTATGTTCCAATAAAGCATATCAGTGTGTATTATGATTACTGTCACTTCAAATTTATAAACTTATTTTCGTTAATTAATCAGCTAGTCTTTAACTGTAAAAAAAAGGTTGTAATCAACATGATGAATAATTTAAAGAACACTAAGTATGTATTCATATTTACAATTAATAAGCTTAATAAATTAATTTTCAGTAGTTGTCGAAGAAGAAAAGTTGTACTTACTTTGTGGAGGTGTCAAATTCTCTAGCTCCGCCTTCATAATGTGATACTCCACTGTACGCTCATGTTTTGATAGAGTATGCAGTATTTCTGTCAAAACCAAATCAAACTTCTTTAAATGCTCCCATTTCAGACTGTAATGATTTAGAGCAACAACTCTTATTGTGGAGGTCAAGTCTAAAGGGGATTAACAGGATAGAAAAGCAAAAAAAAAACAAAAAAACACATCATTCTGCTAGACAACATTTTCTTTCCTGAAAACAATGATTGTTTGAACCAGTCACAACCAGTGTACACATGCAACTAGAGATGAAATGTTGTTTTAAGCCAAAAATGTGATAAACCACTGATTTATGGGAATAGGTTTAAGACTTTCTAACCCCAGAAAAATCCAGCTCATGACACATTCATATGTTGTAACATTTTATTAAAAAAGATGTTGTATTTGTACAGATGCAGACATGTTCAGTTTAAATACAATCTAAAATTAATCTTTTATATATTTATATATTTTTTTTCTTAACACTGGGAACGGACTACTTTTAAAACAATTTGCATCTAGTAACAATTCTATGACCAAGTAGCAATTAGCAGGGAGCTACGAAGAAAGCATGTTGTAGAGTTTGTATACAAATACACAAAGCACAAACAATAAAACACACACATATTTGAAAACTTCTGGTCTGTATCAACTCCTCATAAATAATGTAAATCCAACAAAGGAGGACAGCTCAAACATCATTCGCTGGTTGCCTGCTTATCTCCACTCTTCATAAATACAAGAAAAATACTTTCCTGATCAGAATCCCTGTCACACGTGTGTTAGTTTGTCTGGAGTGTTTTCAGTTTGAGTCTTCGAGGCTGCTGCTTTTCTGTTCTGAGCCGCAGTTGCAGAGCCGCACCATGATGCTTTGCAGGCTGGGCTCTACAATACCGAGCAGGGGCCTCTGGGAAGGGTCCCCGTTCCAGCAGGCCTCCATCAGCTGCCAGCACTCCTCATCAAAAGTGGGCAACCGCTCAGGTCGGGCTCCTGCAGACGACATGAACACAAATGTGCCAACAGACCAAAACACGTAGCGATGACAAACAAAAAACAAAAAAAAAAAAAAACAGACAGTCCTCGGATACTGAACATCATGTTTGAAGACTGTGGGAGGGTTTTTCATCTGAATACATCAGCATGAGGTAGAATATGTTTTAGGTTGTGATTTAGTGGTTTTGTGTTAAGGCGCAGACACACCAAACAGTCTAAAAAACTAGCTACAATGAAAGGCAGCTGCTGAGTTGCCTCAGGTTGCCTGTGTCTCTACCAAGAAGTTGCCAGTGGAAATGCTGTAAAGGCTGCAACCGATGGCCAAACGGCACGCAGAGGAGATAAATTTACACACCAGCAGACAGCCGCAGTCTGTATTTGCCATTCAAAAAGGGAAACCAGAGGGCCGTCATGAAGGCAGTTAGCCAATTCGCATAAAAACAACAGACTCAAATGTTGAAAGAGCAAAGTATACTCACCGTGCGGCAGTGTACACAAACACATGCCATCAGTGTGAACACAAACTGAACAAGAACTAAAAGCAAACAAATTATGTTTTAATTTCACTGACCCGCACCAAATGAATCAAACTTCAGGTGTTACAGCATTGTTTACCTTTTTTAACGTTATTCCAGAGCTGGTCCTTACTGGAGCATTTCTCAAAGGCTTCTGGGAGTTTCACTGAACCAGTGCAGAGGTACCAAAAAAGGATCCCGAAGGCGTAAACATCCACAGAGTTATCATACTTTCCTGTCAGGAAAAGGGTGATAATGTAGAGGAAAACCTTAAAAACACTGATATGCTCTAGCATTTCTGCACATTTAGATTTCATTTTGACACACGATAAAATGAGACATTCATATTCTGATGATACTGTGTTTGTAAAAAGTCATTTATTAGGACTCTCCTCTCAAGTAAAGAAACCTCTGTGAGCCACTAGCAGTTGCATGTTCTGACACTTCTGACCTAATAATCTGAGTTGCTTCATGATCAAAAAATGGCTCGTGTTACTGCTCAGTAATCGTACCTGTAAACAGCTCTGGAGCCATGTGGATCGGAGTTCCAACTATGCTGCCAGACATCATGGCCTCTGGTTTACAAAAGCCCAGGTCGGTGATCTTTGCACGATTTTGTTTGTCCAACTGGAAAAGAAATGAGGGTCAGCAGACATAAAAAAAGAAGAAATCACTTGATCACTAAGTGGTGTGATAGACTCACACACATAAAACACCTCAGAAGTCACAGATTCCACAGGTTTGTTGAACTTTGGTCTGAAACATAGACTGGATATAAAGATGGACAACATGACAGGTCCCACCAAGTATAAATTTCCAATCTCGATCGCTCCCTGGTGTCTGCTTGCAGTATAGATCACAAAGCCTGCCCAAGTGATTGTTTTTAATGATAAATTTCTTTTAATGAGTTATTCAATTCCACAAAAACGTGATTTTCCGCCTTGAGTGACAGCTGTGTGTCAATCTATGCGTTCGTATTCAATGGAGCTGCTCGCGATTGTTTGTGCAGGTGTTCTGGCGGGAACTCCCCCACCACGGATATTGCCACTGCGCAGACTCCAGCTCTAAATGAATTCACCAGCTTAAGATTGCAGCACCTGAATGCCGAATACTTTAGCCTCAGTTGAAGCATAGCAAATGGAAAGTGGGTGTGTGTAGTCCATCTTTATGTACTGTCTATGGTCTGAACTTACCAGAACATTCTTTAGCTTTATGTCTCTGTGCAAGAGGCCCTGACCGTGCAGGAAGCGGATCCCCTCTACCACATCCAGGGCGATCTGAAGTCTCTCCTTCAGTGATAAACCAGCCTGATAGAGATGGAAAGAGAATGCAAAAGGAGATTTAACTGGAAGTAATGAGTGAGATTTTTCCAATAAAACAACAATGTGTCTCTTTTTGTAATCTGTGTATCATCAAGTCACCTTCAAGCCTGTATAGAGGTCTCTGTGCAGCCGCTCCATAATGAGCAGCACAGCGATGCTGGAGCCGTCTCCGTAAGTATGATCGATCACAGACCCATGCAGGTCAACAAGACGCTCGTGCTTGGGCAGAGACCTGAAGCAACAAACATCCAAAGGAGAGAGGAGGACATTTAAATGTTTGACATATAATCATAAAATAATCTTTTTATGATCTTCATTTGACCCTGCATTCTGATGATTACAGTTAATAATTAAACACAAAATTTCACAAAGTAAATGCCTATCAATTCAAAAGAAATTCATTTTGGATATCGCTTAAGAGGAGTACTATTATGTAAATTCCTTAAGAGAGAAGTTTGGGGAGGGCAGAACAGGGAAACTTATCTGATGGCCACAGCAAGAAGTCCACCAGTGTGCATCCAAACATGTTTAAGAATAAGATGACGAAGAGTCCCTTCATCCCTCCTGCTCCAGGGATAAACACACCTTCAATAGCCTCGGTGTCCAGAAAGTTTACACTGTCCAGCAGGTCCTTGTTTAATCTACTGCGCACTCTCGTGCGTGCCTCATTTATCTCCTCTCACTCCCCATCTTCCTCTACTGTCAGGGGTATAAAGGGCTATTCTGTCCTTTTTCTTTCCTTCCCCCCTTTCTGCTACAATGTCAGTCACATATTCCATCCATCTCTGTCCAAGCAGCTCTCAAAAATTGTGCCTGAGAGGTCCACTTATATGGAACAGTCAATCCTCATTTTTGATTTTTAGAAAAGATCTTAAAGAATTTCTCTTGAAGGAGTTTAGTACCATATAAATGACCTGTGACATGTAAACAGTGCATATAAAAGTTATTGTTTTGTTTTTATATTTTTTTTTATGTAGTAGTAGTTTTTGGGTTTTTTTTATCTCTGGCATCTCTTGTTAGGAATATCTTATTTTAGTTTTTTTTTCCTCTGTGTATTTGAATCTTAAGAATTATTGTTTGGAATTTGTATTCTTTTTTTAAATATTTAAAAAAAAATGTGTCTGTAAATTGGTAATATACATCTACAACTGTCTTTAATTGCAGTGGGTGGGGTCGTTTTATATGCTGTCTTATGTTACTGTATTTTTTTATCATACGCACAAATACAGGGCTAAAATAACTACTGTAACATTTTCACTGGACTCCATGATAATTCCTACCTTCACTAACTCGGTTTTGTTTTTTTCTGGCGTGTTTGTGACATTGAACATGACATAAAAAAGAAAAAACAAAAACGGACAGGCCTATCTACTGGTAGTGGGAAAGTCTATCCCCTGTATTAAGCTGGTTTTCACCTGTTTAAAAAAACCTGCATATACGTGATAATTTTGGTGGAAAAAGGGTAAAAGACACTTTTGTCATTCTGACATGTGCACAGAAAAGCCTCAAGGCTTCAGCAGTCAAACTATTCTTTCTATATACTGGGTGGAGTTTAGCCGTTATTTATGAGTCAACTGTCATATCCAATCATAGTTTTCTGCTCTTGATCAATGCAGCTTCTTCAGAAACTGAAGTGTTTCTGATACACGCCCTTCATGTGTCAGTAAAATGCACTGTCAGCTGTGATGAGTATTGGGTTTTCTACCTGCGGCAGTATGGCGTGAAGCCTTAAAATAACTCAGTGATAAACAGGATTGCTGATGACATCACGCTTAAACAGCTGTCTTAACAAGTTTGTCTTTGTGTGCGATTTCATTTTTACACTCACTCACCTCGTGTAGTGAAACTCCAAAGCCAGGTCGTTCCAGTGTTTATCATCAGGCGGTACCACAGACTTCAAGGCACATGGGTAGCGTCCTCCCCAACTGTCACACAAGTACACAACTCCATACTGACCCCGACCCAACTCTCGCCCGAGTTTAGGCTTGCCTGTCAGAAAACAGCACAGTCATTTTTACCTCAAAGTAGCAAAAATGTTTTGCATTCGGTAGCTTAAACATTTTAAAAATGCTTTGCAAATTATTATAATATTGTTCATTAGCAAGGCGGGACTCTGTCTGTATGTAAGCACTGTCTCTCTGAATTAGCTTTCCTTAAAGTCTCTCTCCAGTCAAAGATATGTTTCATTAATAGTTTTTTCACTGATGTTTGAGCTTCAGCTTGTGCAAAGTGACATGGGAAGTCTGACACTAAAAGGCTGTTTTCACATTCATCTCCAGAATGTGGAGAGTTCCTCTGTGCTCACCTTAAAACTGAGGTTAAGCCTTGAAGTGAAGAGGGAGACTTCTTGTGTATAGCAGTTTTGGAATAAACTATATTTACATTTGTCATATCATATTCATATTTTCTGGATTTTTTTTTATGAGAGAGGACTATATGTAATACTAAAAAATGTCAATTTGGTAATTAAACTTTTTTTATGTGAAAAAAAGCCCCATCAGATATACAATAATATTCAAGGTAGAAAATATTTACATGTCTGGTAGAGATGAATAATGATACCAGAGTCCATTTACAATACAAGACACAAGACACAATTTACAGAATTTACAATAAGTACTTTTGTGAAGCAATGTGTGAGCAGAGTGAGAGTTTTATGTGTATGAACAACGGAAGGATTTGGTGGTGACTCACCGTGCAGCAGCACATCCCTGAGGGAGCGGCTCTCCAGAGACAGACGGGCCAGCCGAGGGGCGTGGTCCTTCCTCACACGCAGCCACAGGTCCTCAGTGCGCTCCAGACGGCCAGTGTGCCCTTCCTCAAGCTACAAATCCAACACATGACATAACATCTCATGGTTAGCATTAAGAACCACTGCTAAATAACTGCTTTCATTTCACAATTATTTCACTGACTTGAAACTGTTAGAGCAATGGCTGATGTGCCTTACTTTTATCTTTAAAAACTTTCTTGGTCAACCCTGTAACATCTTATCCTGTCCTCTTTTTTTAACTACATACATCATTACAACATCAGGAGGTGCCATCACCATGGAGACTGCTGCTGAGGACGACTGCCCTCAGGTTCTCAGTGACTAAAGGCCAGTTGCTTTGACCTCTGTGTCGCTGTAGACATTAGTTAGAAGGGTTAATGCAGAGCTACTCCTTGATGTATTGAATTTTTAATTTTAACCAGAGGGTGACAGCACAGGGTTGGGTTCTCATCACTGCTGTTTGTTTTGGGCTCTGCTGGAACTTGTAAGTCAACATGATAAGAGACATACTGTAAAGTTTGCTCACAGCTTTTATTAAACTGAGTCACCACACGTCTGTAGTGGGTGACTTTTCCAGTTTGTTTTTTAAATGATCAATATCTAAACATTGTATTTAGTTGTCTGGCATATTGTCTGATAGTAGTCCCTTCCATTATGATTATATCAGTAAATTATTGATGGCCTGAAAACTTTAGCAGCCATCATAAGTCTTTTCACTCTACTTTGTTTATTTTATTACTTGTTATTTTAATTACTTGGTTGCTTGGTAAAGTATGCTGAGTTTGTTGATATTTCTAATGTTAGACAACTTTGTGTTTTACAATTATCAACTTAAGCCCTGTTTAACACAGGACTTGTATTTCCTGGGAAACTTTTGTTTTATAAATTACCTCAGTCTGTGTGTCATGAGGCAAATATGCATGGGATAAGAAAAGACTACTAAGTATTTCACTCAAATTTTTCATTCGACATTCAACATTTTCCCCCAGATATGATGTGCACAGTAACAACGCAGCCACCATAATTCTCTACCAGGACAGAGGCAGAAACAAAGCGCAGTAATTTTTTTTAAATTTATTTTGATGGCCATTTTTGCCTTTATTCATAGGACAGCTAATTTAGATGGGAAAGGTAGCAGAGAGAGTGGGGGGATTCATGCAGAAAAGGTCAGAATCAAGCCCAGGTCGCTGTCGTGGCCTCAGCCTACATGGGGCACACACTCTCCAGCAGTGAAAATTTTACTTAACAAGTTAGGGACATGGCAGATTCACACAGTATTAAAATCACAGACGACCTCTGGAATTATTACAAATCAAAAGAAATCCCCAGGTAATACTTGTCCTGTGCAAATAGGGCTTAAGAGTAATGTAAAAATTATGCAACTTTCACTGTGCACCATCTGCCATTTACAAGAGGAGAGGTTGTTAAAAAGTGTATCAGGAAAGCTTTTGAGGTATTAACATGCAACAAAAAGTAATTCTGTAAATGTGTTAATGAAAAAACGTTAATGTGAAGAACTAACTTGATTTTTATTCTCCTCTTTTTTCTCATTTTTTGTTTGTTACAACCTGGATTTCCATAACTCTACTGTCATATTTACACATTTCACAAGTTGTTTTTTTTTCATGCAAGTGTTTGTATCTGATGCCCTGTTGCAGAAAAACTAAACAGTTGGCATGGAACAAGCCCTGACATGCTTTGCAATCCACTGCATCAGGACTGGAGTCTCATTTGTGCAGAAGCAGACGGAGCCAAAGATACAGAGGATAAAAACAGAGCCTGGAAATTTGACCCAGAGTGTACCGTCAATGCCAACCCAAACATTCTCCTTTCACCACTACAAGACAATTAACATCACATTGTTGCAACTTGGGGCATCACAATAAGTGCTGAGTGTCTTTGTCATGTATACTTTTCAGGGCAGAAAAAAAGGTCATGCTCTGGAAATTCTTGCATCAATATTAAGGTTCATAATCCTCTGATAATAATCCCTTATTTGCCTTTACAGCACACTTTTCATTTACTTTCATAACACTTCCTTCAAATCCAACTGCATACAGACACGCTGCAGAACAGGCTTCTCTCTTTATGACTCATCCAACGCTCTACTTGTGATTTAATTCTTAGAAACAGGAATGTCACAAACGTTTAATGCTATTTTATTAGGTTGACTTGTTTGCACTGCTATATATAACTAACTCTGTCGGTTAAATAACTGAATTAAATTAGGATAATTCTGTTCAAAAGCTTGTATTTTCTTCAAAAGAACATATTAATACAACATCGCTTAACTTCAGCCCTTGTGTAAGAATCACCACAATCACTGTATTTGTGTAACTGCATTAGGAGTAAAGAATTAGCGGGCGTGGAAATGTATGCAGTGATGTGACCCACACTGTCTGTCATGTGAGAATTATAATCAGAGCCATTTGAGTGGAACTGATTTGTCAGGGACCTCATGGAGGGACTCACAGCTTAAAAGGCGAAACAATTTTAGTAAAGAGGAATAAGTTGCTGAACCATAAGCTGTGCAGGGCCTGAGAGTAACTGATTATGGAGCTATCGTTCAGTTTATTATCACACGTCATTTGCACGAGAGGCTTGTGCTCATGACAGCGTGAGATGTAAACATTAATTGCTGTTGAATTTTTCAATTTTTTTGGCGCTTTGAGAACAACCAGCCAAGTGCCATGTAATTCAATTATATTCAAGATCTCTTTGGCAGATATCTATGACACCCAGGAACTTATACCAAAACAATCTAGACTGAAAATAGCACTACAGGTAAGACTTGTGACTTTGGGGTGAATTGTCCCTTTGAGAGAGATAGATGAGGAACTAAAGGAAAAAAAATGCAGCAGAGAGAGGGAGGCCACCTGACGTAGAGATGCGGCGAAGGCCTCGTGGGAGCTGCTGAGGCGGGTTCTGAACTGGGAGCAGATGCTTCTGGCCAGTTTGGCAGCACTGAGACTTTCTATGGCATCCTGGGCCACTTTCCTCTTCCACTCTGGAGTGATGGCAGGAGGGTTCACAGACGTTATCCTGTGGATTATCTGAGAGCAAGACTCAGAGTAAGAACACTTCTCCAGAAGTCACCAATGTGGTTTCAAACTCTTATTATTGAATTTATAAGATGCTGACCTGTTTGATTTGCTCCCAGAAGAGTCTTGTGAAGGAGGATCCTGAATGAAAGGTGATCTCAACATGATAGGCAGCATTTAATAACTGTGGAAGAGGAGAAGGGTTAATAAATATAAGTCAGGACCTCTCTGTTTGTGCTTCCATCTCTGCATAAATCTCTCCACCTCTCTCTCTGCTTTTTTAGCTGACGCTGCAGGTCACACTTATTAATCCAACTAGATTTTGCCACGATCTCCCCGAACCAATCATATTGTTGCTGTCAAACTTTAAAACTGATCTCCTCTCTGCTGCTGTCAGGTGTCATTTCAGGACAAACAGACGTGACCTCCACCCTCACACACCTGCTGCCCAGTCCTGCTCCAAATCCTGATCCTCAGCAAACTCTCCCAATTCTACCACCAGTGTTTAGACTCCATCGGGGGTAATATTAACCATTACATCTCTATATCTAAAATACTATGTCACAATGGTGTCTTATCGCCAGGGACTTCTCACTATTCATCTTTCTCTCAAGTGGGAATGAACGAGTATGCCATTATATTAACTTCCCAAGGAAGGGGCAAGGTTTATCAGAAGTGGATGGGACTCAAACCAGAAATCGGAGGCACCTAACGAGAAGTTAATATTTTTAAGCCTGACATGTACATGGGTTGATCAGGAGTTGCTGTATTAACTATTTTTTACAGAGTAATCTCAGGAATGCGCTTCAGATCATTTTTTAATCACAAAAGCAGAAGGTTGAGGACAGCCACCCAAATGAGGATTTTCCTTAATATGAGTATGAATATTGACACCTTTTATCCGGATACACATACTCATAAAAATTGTACGAACCGAATACTCATTTCATCAGAGTATTTCGCTCAACCCTATTCTCAAGTCTGAGAATAGAAAATGCAGCAAAATCAGTGGTCTAAGATATCAATAAACGTTATTCATTAGTCAAGAGGTCAATTTACATTCATTATCTGTAACCACTTATCCTCTTGAGGGTCACGGAGGGCCTGGAGCCAACCTGGAAGCTGGACAGGTCACCAGACTATCACAGGGCTGACACACAGAGACAGACAAATATTCACGCTCACATTCACATGTACGGGCAGTTTAGGGTCACCAGTTAACCTATCCTGCATGTCTTTGGACTGTGGGATGAAGCCCAGGAATCCAAAGAAAACTCGGACACGGGAGAACATGCAAACTCCACACAGACGCGCCCCAGTCTCCCGGTGGGTTTGAACCCAGGCTCCTTTTGCTGACAGGTGACAGTGCTAACCGCTGCAACACCATGCCACCGATCTTTATTGGTACATACACTTTCTAAAATGCTAAAATGTCACTTGTTGAACTCTTTGTTCTGATTTGCTTCTCTACCACACTTTAAAGGGTTAAATGAATAACAGAGAAAAAAAAGAATCACTATCATAAAGTCTAAATCTCAAAATTTCTCTCAAAACATCTGGAATCAAACTCCTTACACTGTTCCTATTGGAGCCTCAGTCCCTTAGTTTTCAGCTTTATTTTCTTGGAAATGTTTTTGTAACTTGACTTGATGTCAAGAAACACTATAAAAAACAAAGTTTAATAACCTTTTTTAAATGCAAAGCTTGTAACACATGAATTAAGATGATCAAACTAATTAGATTAAAGTATCTTCACACATTCATGACAGGAATACTAAATGAGGTTCCAGTTTTTTACAAACTACGGCCCACCTGTTTGAGGTGATTGGAAGTAATGTTGTGGACAGACGAATCAATGTGTGACTTCTCCAGACTGCTGAGACATCGCTCCAGAGTTCCTACGAAGCTCTCCCTCAGATAGTCCACAGAGCTGATCAGCTTATTTGCCACGGCCTGATTCAAACGCACCACTATCAGCTCCTGGATCTGGTGGATGCAAGATTTGATCTCCTTTGATGTAACAGGCTCTCCATTAGTTGTTACTATGATGTCTGCAGTTGAAAGAAAATAGTTTGTCATGTTAATAAGTGGTGTTCGTAACCTAGATGCAGAGAGAAATCTTAATTAATGCTGTAAGTATGACAGTTAAGATGTTAAACAAGACGCACTGCTGAATGAGAACAAAGGGCCATTTCATATTATGACTGCATTATTAAGGTTCATTTAAATAATTTAATGTTAAAGAAATGTTCATTTGTGTGAGAAAAACACAGAGAGCTCTTCTTGCAAACACAATATGGAGGGAGGTGGTAGATTCTGTGTACTCTGTCGAAACCTGTTTTTCCCATTTGGCTACTGTTAGCACTGTGTGGCTTTGCATTACACAGAGAGGTGTTTCTGTCATTTAGCCAACCCTCACTGAAATAAAAGGTGTGGACAAAAACCTCTTTGTATAATGTAGTACAGTTCAACAGCACAAGAAACTGCAGCCTCCAGAGTGACCACACAGTTAGATCAACACCTCTCTAAAAACAAATTCAGTGAAAACTGAACATTAAAACATTCATGATGGTAGGATTTGTTGCAGGACTGTTGTATTATTCAGCTAGACTAAGTGTACCTAAAAAAACTGACAACTGAGTGTACAATCACTTGGAATTAATAACTTCACATAATCTATAGAGGTTTTGAAAACTAGTATTAGCTGTTGAGCAGTGATTTTTATGTGTGAGTCCCTGTTTAGTTTGTTCTTGTGCAGCACACACGTAGGACAGTCCTGCCAATAGTTTCATACTATTTCAGTGATCTACAGGCTCTGGTAAGGCTCTAAGAAACACAGAAATGCACCATTAAAGCGGGGAAGAAGGACTGCTAGCAAGTTAACCTGCAAGGAAATAAAGCAGGTGTAAATGTTTCAAATAATCAAATTTGCAAATGTTTCATGGGGAAGAAAGGGGATTCAATATTTTTGTTGGAACTGAAGGATACACAAAGAGATGTCCAAGGCAGTTCTCACAAACTTTCACAGCTAAAAATATTGAAAGTTTTCTTTGACTTTTCACTTGCCCTTCATTTTTCACACACTTCATATTCAAACATAATTTCAGCTTGCTGACATACATGAAGGGAGAGACGGAAGGAGGAGAGAAAATGAAGAAACATATGATTCACAGAATGTTGTCATCAACATTAACTGAAGCTGCGTTATGTCGTCAGCGACAGAAAAAAATTGCTGTAATGTTGCATTACGTGCAAGGTTATCCATGGATGATTACTTTAACAATTTAGCATGACAACATTTCATGAATTTTTCAAAACTTTCAATGACTTTTACTGTTTGCATGATTTTTCCAACCCAGGAAAATGTGTTTGTGAAGTTCCATGACTTTTCCAGGTTTTCTATGACCGTGGGAACCCTGACTGAATGTAAACAGAAACTCTGTTTGTTTATGAGAAAAGTCACAGGGCACCTTAAATCCTTCATATCAGAGCTATGTTCGCATAACCAGAATGATCTACAAATCTTGTTTGTGCAATGCCAGAACAGGACACATGTCTGGTTAAACATGTGTTAGCATACGGCTCCTGTCATGAATAATGACTGATTTTCAGATCTAATTCTGGAGCATGGTCTAATGTTAAAACCCTGCGTCGGGGTTTTACAAAGAAAAAGTTATCCAGATAACCAAGAAAAAAAACCTGCTTCTTGAATAAACTTCCAGGAAGGGAGACCGGAAGATAACAGACCATAATAACCAATGAAAAAAATTTCTCTGCCGCTCACAACATATGAGTCATACAATGCAAAACTTTGTGGGCAGATTGTGAAATGCAGCTGGCTCAGCCATGTCCGCAGGTCTGACTGGAATCTAGAGACAGTAAAGAAATTGGCTTTAAGTAGGTCATGCTGCAGACTAGAGAACCCTGGCCAATTAAGACAAGTCAGTTGTCCCTTTTTTCCTCTTTAGAGACAGATCTGCAGTATCACAAAGAGTATGGATAAAATGAAAGTAATCTGAATGGGTAACACGAGTCATCCATCTCCTTTAATAGAGAAATAATAAAGAGGGAATCTTTTCTCATTAAGTTGAAGATTTAAGAGAAAAATAAACAAGGCACACGAGTAGTCAATTTTTTAGAAACCGATGTGAATCCACAGATTTAAAGTTACTGGGGTCTATCGTGGCAAATCACATGTCCCACTTCTTTGAAAACAAAATAAACACATAACCAGGAAGCAGGCTTCCAATTTTAGATATATCTTTTTTGCAGAAAGAAAAATCACAGGTTTTGATTTAGTATAATTCAAGGGTCAAGAATGTAAAACTGCTATTATTTCCTGATTAAGATAATTTAATAGATTAGGTTTTTTCTTTTTGGGGGGAAAAAATTGCAACAATTTGCAACAACCCCTCTGACTTTCAGTAACTACTTTCAGTAATGTCAATTCACTTCTGGATTTACTCAGTGACCGTAAAGACTACAGCTTTCTCACAACAAACAAACATAACTTAATACTTCCTTTTTTACAAAAAGCAGGTACTTTTCTGCCCATAAGTGCAATAAGCAAGAATTAATTTAATAGCAGCAGAGATAACCTAACAGAAATATAGAATTAACTTTGCTGACCACAAACCTGACATGAAAACCACAGCACATGATAAACCAACTTCTGATGATGTCAAAATATGTGCAATATCCATTCAAATCACAAGCTTTTAACTACATTAATAATGTATTATTCTGTACATAGTACATTCTAAAAAAAACTTAAAAATAGAACATTTAACTGTAGGTACACAGAAAGATCCCAGATGGCGCAATGTACAAAATAAAACAAATCTTTTTACATTAAGTTAACAAGTACATCCTTGTTTGCACACTTTAATACATTAGTTTTACTTTTCTACTTTTGTTTTTGTAGCTCAGGTTAATATCTGTTTAGACTAGAATCACTATTTTGATATGGTCAAGCCTGATAAGACTTTAAAATCTTCACTGTCATCACTCCTCTTAACTATGTAAGGGTTGTGCTTATCAAGATCTTTCTCACATCAGCTCTATTGTTATCAAACAGTAGCTGACTGAATGTCTTTAGTGAAACAAGTTAAAATTTACGGGCAAATGTTCCAGTTCAATTTTTCGCATGTCAGCTTTTATTCTGAAAACCTTTGTGCGAGCCACCATTTGTAAAACAATATCTTCCTTAATAATCTAACAAATCTTGACAAACCACAAAAGAGAAACCCTGCCTGCCTTGTGGCATTTATTCATAATGTTGACTCACTAACCTGTAAACTCCAAGTTGGCTGCATCCTCCAGCAGCTGCTCTTTCATACTGCCAAGCGTTTCCACAATCATCTCCTTCATCTCCTCCTGTTTGCGGTTAGCGATGGTCATAAGGGAGGTGAAGAGCTCACCTTCTTTCTCACGGGTGTACTCCAGCCTGCGGGGTGTTATCTGCAGGTCCCGCTGCATGTCAAAGGCCTGCGGGGAATAGAAGCAGAAAGGATTAAGGTCTGATGGTGGTTTTTTTTAATGGGTGTACTGGGTCAGAGGCGCACAAGACAAAGCAGTTCAAGCAAAGGCAGTAACAACTGGAAAGAGTATGAAGCAGTTAAAACAACCACTGACATACAGATGAACAGTGCACCATCCTCTGACCTGGTTGATGAAAAGATCTAAACAGCGACAGTGAACTCCATTAAGCAGGTTGGCAGCTTCCACCTGTTGGTTTTGAAGAACTTGGCGAGCAAAAGGCACCAGCAACCGATGCAGTTTTTCAAAAGTCTCACCCAGCACACTCTGGGGCTTAGCACCCGGGGTGGGTATCGGTGCAGGGGCGCCACAGGCACAGTTTCCTGTTGGGTTACTGAGGAAGTCGAGGGAGAGCAGCTGCTTATAGAGGGCGCTCTTCTCCCTCTCCCTTTCCTTTTCCTTCTCGACGCGGCGGCCGGATTCTGGGGAAGCTGCTGGCATTGTGTCAGGGGTACGAATAAAACAGATGGGAAAGGGGAGCATCTCTTTGACCTTCCAGAGCTCAGCCACCTGCTCTGTGCTTAGGGAGTCCTGGTTGATGGCATAGAGTATGATAGGGATCACACTGCGGGTGCAGTCTTCCAAAGCCTCTTCTATGGGCTGGACACTCGGACAAGGCACCACCATGACTTTTGCTTCCTGATGACAAACCACAAAAAAAAAAAAAAACACAAAAATGTTACTTGGTATTACTTTCATTTTAGCACACTGGTTAATATAAAGGTTTTCTTTTTGGGAAATATGGTTCTGTAAAAAAGCCCAGTTTATGCAAACGAAACAAAAACATGTTCTCATGAAATACAGCCATGCAGACACTACTAGTGGGGTAGCACTGGAATGAATTGGAATGAACATTAAGCAGCTAAGGAGCTGAATATTTTGGTGGAGACCATGGACTGTGTATAAAGATGGATGTCGTGACAGCTCCTGAGAAGTGAAGCCAAAACATCTTGATTGCCCCCTGAGGGCAGGCTGCAGGATTGGTTATAAACCCTTCCCCCTCCATGCTCAGAAATGGGACATGGGCTAAACTAGAAAAAGTCAAATGCTGCAATACGCTGTGCTTCGAACTCAGAAAAAAATGACCTAAGACATGGAAAAGTGAAATGAAATGGTTATTCAAGTCGTAAACTCAGGAAAGATCCATCTAGCCAAAGATCAACAACAAAAACACACCTGATGTCACAGCAACTTGACAGCACACATCGTGAATCGAGCAGAATAACATTTTCATCAATTATTTAACTTTTTGTAATGTTTTTGCTGTAAAACATTAAAAAACAAAAACAAAATTGTAGCTGCGATTTCCATTCAGTTGATTTATGCTTAATAGAATTTTTTGCAAGCACATGAATCTCAAACTCCATCCACAGAAAACGAATGAACACAAAGACTTTAAGCTAATGGCTGTGGTGGTTAACAGTATAACGCTCAGCGCCCTTTCACACAATTTCGAGCTGCTGTATGTTATTTTAATAAGCAATGTTGAACAAGACTGTTGACTTATCTTATATGCCATTTCTCTTTGCAAACTGTGCTCTGGTAATTGATGTAGGCGCTTGTGAAGCTCAGAGACTTGACATACAAACAATAGTTTGCTGCAAGGGTCCATGTTTTCCCAAGCAGATGCACTGGGGCGCATTTAGATCAGAAGGCGGAAAATACCGACTCGAGTGCGGATTTCTTCTCACAACAGACCAATATTCCCCCAAGCTGTAGGGAGAAGTGTACTGAAAACACCTACAGCATGATTTCTCTATTTTCTCCACACAACTGAGTTTGCATAGTTGGAAAATACTTGACAGCAAGGGCAGGCAAAAGCCCTTCGCATGGGAACCCCCGTGAAAGACTGTGTCTGATGGTGTGACGTCACTTTGGCCGTGCAGACACTCGTGGCTGCTGCTAATGCAATGCACCAAGCATAGATCAAGCCTAACGCTGTATAATCCATAGAACTCATTATGAACAGTTTTTTGTTTTCTATTAACATTAGAAAAGATAATCAGGTTTACTTATCTCTTGATATCATCTTATCTTATATCATGTTTTCTGTGTCATGTCATTTAGATTTACTGACCTTTTAACTTCTTGACATAAAATACAAGAAAAGAATAACTGTAACCCCTGTTAGATAAAATCTTCAAGGCAACTGGAGCACAGTTACTCAAACCAATTTGTGCCACAAGATGTTTCAATGGCTTCAGTTGCAAAAGGAAGAAGAAACACTTCCACACACATCACATGCTCCTTCTATTTCTGAACACCTAATGGCACATAAATATTTGTGGTGGTCTTGGGAATGTCTACGACAGGGCAGGAAAATGACACAAGTAAAAAGGTTTTCTTAACCCTTAATAAATAACGACTTTTTGACAAAAATAGTCTCGAAAAGAGCTTGAGAGGGAGACCATGGTGGGGGTAAAAGAGAGCCAGAGAAAAGAGGCAAAAATGACCAACAGCTACACAAAGGAGACAGTCAGTCCTGTCTCCAAGACACAAGAGCAGAGCCCATCTGAGCAGTCTCTTTAGAACAAAGATAGCCTGCAAACATTTGTTCATAACCAGTCAAAATCCAAACAATGTTTGAATTGATTTAATGCACTCAGGTTTCAACGGCAACCCTTCAAGATACTCTCTGTGGGCTATTTTGAATTTTCAATTTTGTATTTGTTTTTATATGTCTTTAAGAAGTGTCAGTGTGAGTTAGCATCAACACTATCATCTGACCCAGCTCCACAAAGCAACACAGTCAAGACAAATGGCCATGTAAGAAATTAGAGTTTTTCTCTGTTAGCACATTTTAAGGCTGCCTGCTAATATCACAGCCCTTTGTTAACAGACTTGTGTGTGTGAATTCACAGAGCATAAGACAAAACAGAACATGAACCTCAAAAGAATTTTAGAAATGCAGTTATAGCATGGCACCCTTTATGTCCCCTGGGTGCTTAAGTTGAGGTGGGGAGCATGGGTTAACTCAAGGATGAAGAGGAGGGTAATTAGCAAGCTGGCTGTGATTATGACAGGAGTGTGTGAATACCACAGTGAGCAGAGAGATTCTGTGCTTTCCTTTACTCCAATTTAAACATGTTAATCTCTCATTCATTCAGCAGAAACCTAAAGAGGAGTGGCACACTGGGGGAAATTTATGTTCACAACCATTAAAATGATATGCAAATATTAGCTTGAGTTTTAGAATATTTGATTTCATTTCAGCATGGACCTACATCACAATTTCTTTTCTCTTATACAGGATTTTTCCTGCTTATTAATCCCTGCAGCAGCCACCACTGCCAATTTCCAGGCCACCACCACTTAAAAGGGTCAATGTTGGCAAAAACTAATGCGATATATTCATTCCACATCTTCAGCAGTTCTTTTTTATTGCAATGACTGTCCGCATCACAAACTGGTAGCAGAGGAGTAAAGTAAACTTCACCACTTCCTACACTCCAGGAAACATTCATTTTCCTCAGAGAAATTTCCTCCAGTCCAAAGAGTGTCTGTTTTAGGCTTTGTCCTGATAAAAAAAAATAAAAAATTATCCGGTCTGACAATATTGCTGCTAAACCTCAAGAGACGGGAGGGGCCGTGTGTGGAGAGGAGCAGCAGAGTGAAGGAGAGACAAGGAGGAGTCCAGGCGAGGAGTAGATGAATCATAATTATACAAATTGCAAATGGTAAAGAAAATGTGATCCTTCTCATCTGTTTTAGTAACAGACGTTCATAATAATCATACAGATTTTGCCGTGGTTAAGTTTTGAAGTGCTACATTTTCAGGCAGTGGCAGCTGCATCTTGGTTGCTTGGCAACTATCGTGGTATCTGTCAAAAGGAAAACTTAAAGTGCGGTTGCAAAAGTTTCATCCTCATCGGAAAAACACCAGCTGTCATCGGAGACGGATCACACAGATCCACTTCAGACAGGGACAGACCGTAGGGGAGACTGGGGATAGCTGTAACACTGTCTCTTTGAGCGTCCATATCAGGCTAAAAATGTGTGTTAAAGCTCTCAAATTTTGACACCAAGTGTGTTGATGGAGCCTTCAACATATAGTAATGTGTTAGATCACTTTTTATTCATCTTCCCAGATGTAATAAACACAATAAACACAGAGCCAGTGGTTTTAACCCACAACGGCTAGAAAAATTCACCTGGCTCAAACACAACAAGGAGGGAATGAAGAATAACAGGTGGCTGAAATGTTTTCCCCTGTAATGGGGCCACATTTTAGTGATGTTTAAAGGCTTCGTTTGTATCATGTGAACTATTTCCTTTTTTCTGTTTAAATGGATAGTTCACATTTTTGGCAATTTCAGTGTAAATAAGTATATTTTTATTTTTGTCTATTTTATTTAAATTACCACTAAAACACACTTAAATAAAATATACTTACTGAAAGAACGCATATTAACATCTTTCTGAGTTGTTATAAACTGATTAGCTGATTAGCCTCAAGTATCTGAAACTGGCATTAATTTAATATGTTGTGAAATTGAAAAATCAAAAAAACAATTTTTACCACAGCCTTGGGCCACGCCACCTACCACCACTGCTCTAGGAAAAACCCTGTCTTCTATGATAAAGTTTGTGTAATTACTACAAACAACTCTGCTATTAAACCATCTGAGGTCCTCTCCTCTCAAGTATGACAAAGTGTTTGACCTAAATAAAGGACTGCACATCTCAAGCCGCTCAGTCACATGTGAAAATGAACAGGGGTGTGAAATGACCAGCCTTACTTCCAGAAGCACTGATATTTTCCTTCCAGGCATTCATAAATTACATTTTTCTGTTGTTGTTTTTTTTTTTTTTTTTTTTAGGTAAGGCTGGTGGATCTTGAAGCAGCAATGAAAGAGATTTTAAAAATGTATGGCCATGTTTGGTCAACTACCAACACAATTTTTTACATTATTGTTTTAAGCATTTCTGCTTTATTAAGATATTAACAGAGAGAGAAGGAGAGGCAGGGAGAACAGAGCAGATGACATGCAGTAAAGGGCCCGCACCAGACTCAAAACTGAACCACTGTGGGAAAGACTGGGTCTTAATGCTGCGCTCTCTACCAGCTGAGCGGACAGGGCACCCAACCAATAAACTTTTTGTTAATCACTAAAGAAAATGAAGAAAAGGGGAATTCCCAAACAGTGTTCTGTTATTTGAAATTAACTTTACAAGAGTCAGGTTGTCCTGATAAAGGTCTGATGATAGAAATGCTAGTTATACCTAATAAAGTCTGCTGCAAGTAACAGGAACAATGCAAGAATTCCCCTCTTCTTCATCTATGGACAATTTCCTTCTAGGCACCTGTCTACATGTTTCTAAAGGTGTGTGCATGAGCACCTACATTCTTGTTTATCACAAAAAACAGAGATACGAAAACTCCACACTATGGGTTTCACCAAACAATGTTTGAAAATTTGGTAATGCTTTAAAATCAAGAGACAACTACCAAGACTAAAAAATGAAGCCAGTGTAAAAGTTCCCAAAACTGCAATTCATTAAATGTCTATTTGAGTTTGGTTCCGAAACACAAATGCCCATAAAACATAAAATGCCCAACTTTGCAACAGAAATAATCATGTTTACAGCCTTGCACAGAAAAAACAAAGAAACAAATGGATATTTAAGGGGGTCCGCTTTGAGTAACAGGCTGTCTGCCAATAGTGTCCTCGGCTTCTCAGTCAGATCCACCAGTCGCTCGTCTACAGCACCAACCTCTCATCCAAATATTATCCCTTCTGGCTCCAAAAACACAGGTGGGGACAGTCGAAATACCTAACTCCAGGCTTCAAAACAGCATGCCACAAACCAATGGATGACGTCACAGTAGCTACGTCCATGATTTATACAGTCTATTTTTAAAGTCCAACAGTCATGTTAAACATGAACTCTACTGACACACACTTACTGATCTACTTTAGTCTCAAACATATATCCTGAAGATGCAATCAATGTTTATGTGTATATATTGTCTTTCCACAGAAGTACAAATTGATTTTCTTAGCAGAAGTGTTGGATTAAAAAAAAGTAGTGAGTGAGTGTTTTCTAATAGTACAACTCAAACAAAATCCCAACTACAAAGTCTTACTTTATAACCGTTAAAAAACAACAACTTTAGTAACAATATGAACAACCAGTGCCCAAGAATTCAGTTGTAACCATGGTAACTTCATCACAGCAAAGGGTTTGGGATTTTTTAAAATGACCTAGTCATGTGAATTGCACCAGACCAGTGGCATTACGTAAGGGGGCTGGGCGGGTGGGCTGCTCTGAGGCAGAGCAAGGCCTAGTTTCTGGGGCTGTGATGCTCACTGAGGGGCCTTGGTCTAAAGGATTAGAGACTAATTTCCACATGTCACACATGATAAGGAATGACTACAATCCTTACACCATGCTTAATCAATTCACTCCCACAAGATATTTTGATTTTCAGGTCACTCCTGCTGAAGACCAGAATCACTGTTCCACTGTGTCCAGCAATTATCCTTTTTTTTCCATGTAACCTCAAAGTAACTTGAAATCGGTTTTTAGTAGTGGCTCAAAACATGAACAAGATAAAAGCGACTGGAAAAGAAAGTATTTCTGCACAGTAGCAGAAATCAGTAGAACACTGAACAACGCAGGCAATAATCAGCTCTGTTCAGTAATCTGTTTGTGAGCTCAGCCATGTGTGAACACAAAGGCTAGTTCAAGCCAGAGACAAGGATGGAAAAAAAATCAATCCATCTTTCCGTTTGGTGAGGGCTAGAGAAGGAAATGCCACCACACAAAAAATAAACAGTTAGGGCTGGGCCATATGATTGAAATCAGTGATTTAACTTCAGGACTGCTTGTTTTATTTTGATGTCCTCTACACCACAACATGACTCACATATGCAAAATCAGATGTTTTTCACATAAATCAAAACAAAAAAAACCCAGCAAATTAGTGACAATTTAAGTGCATTTTCTGAATAACACAATTTTTGTCAATTAATCTCCCTGAAACTGTTCGAATCCTCATTTTAGAAAATTGTTGATATAAGAAAACATCATAATATAAATTTTCTAATGGGTGACTAATGTCAGTGCCAAGCCATGCTGTATATATATGAATTTTTTGAGTTAAAATGTGAAAGCTCACAAAGAGGAAACAAAGCAATGTCAGTGTGGCAAACTACCATGTAAATGTTTTCATATCAAAAAGAAAGCATTAGAAGATTTTACGCAGGATCCACAGCCTGTGTTTTAAAGCCTACCTGTAGTAGTTGGTGATGCAGGGTGATCTCCAGCTCTGCTAGCCTGTGGGCCGGGTCTTCACATTCCTCATGGATCTCCAAGTCTTCCCGGGGCACTGTGTCCCAGCGTCCACAGTTAGCTGCCAGCTGGTGCACCAGCTCATACTGGCCAGGCAGTGCCAAGCTGAGCCGCGTCTGTCTCCCATGAGTGAAACACAGCTTCCGCCTCTTGCAGACGGTGCCCTGGACTCCCTCACAAGCCTCTCCGGCCTCGGGGCCCAATGGCAGCAGCCTCTCTCCAAGAAGGCAGTTAAGCAGCTGATAGCGGGCAGCACAGTCCTGGCCCAGTACCAGGATGTACGGGGCAGCGCCTACGGTGTTGCGCAGGAACTCTTCCTCATGGCTGGGGAAAGAGATGCAGCTGAGCTGGCCTGGGGTGAAGGAGACAACAAAAGGAGGTACAGTATATGATGTTTAGAGGTGGACTTTATCAGAAACCTTGTGGAACCCTGCTGGAAGTTCTCAGTCAACATTGTAAGCAGAAATACGGTATTTAATGACAATTTTCTTTTTTTAAATCAGATATTATTCCTTGGGCTATTATTCTTGATCCAGCCTTCAAATGTGGCGCATATACAAAAGAACCAATTCAACACTATTATTGATGGTATCAGACATAATCCTCAGTGATGCTGAGTCACAGTCTAAAACAGTTACATAACAAAGAATGGAGAGAGTAGCAATGGCCTACTTCATAGTCATACACAAGTGATTTTCTTTCGAACATACATGTGGTTTTACTGTAACTGCTACTCTGATCTAGCATTTCCCTTAGAGTATTCACCCCTTGAACTTAACATGATGCATTGAAGCCTATTATTTCAGACAGACCTGTGTTGAGCATTTGACAGCATGACCCCAGCACAGTGGAAAGACTAAAGTCTGTTAGTGTGGACCTGTGTATGAACTCAAACAAATTGTCAAATTAAGAACTATGTAATGATCGTTCTACGTCATGTGATGCACTTTTTGTTTTCCAGATAAGTGTAACTGAGATATTTACAAGATGAATCCAGTTTAACAGGTGAAGACATGTGTTTAGCTCTACTCATAAAAGGCAACATTATTACCCCATTTTTCTGTCAAATATGACTAATCTACAGCTTAACATTGTTCATCCAACATTAAGGGAAATGATTTTGACCCTCTATGTGTACAGGAAACCAGCTCTGATTAAATAATACACTCCTGCAGACGTGATGTGTTACATTTAATCTGCATACCATCAGTGTGTGTTTTTTTTTATCAGTGTTTCATAGAGGCAGTTACTTAACCATAAGATCAAAAACGCTCACATTACTCATGAGATATTCGGATAATGAATTATGAATGAAATTTCATAAAGCATGAATCTAGAATGGTTATGATGAAGATATACAATGTGATATCAAAAGAGGAGTATAATTTTATTGTTTTAAAGTTGGACTCAAAGATGCTAAAATGTTTCCACAGTCTAAAAGTAACCTAACCTGTCACTAACACATACAAAAGGCCAAATTCATGCAAAATAGAAGAATGAGAGTCTCATATCCGAAGCTGTTAGCCAGCTGGTGAGTGCAGAAATCTCAGCATATTTGGTGCACTTAGTCTACTCATTCTTTTCAGAGGGGGCTTAATCTCTTTAGTTTCCATAACCCTAATTAATGCATTTTTCAGTCTGCTTGGTGGAGAAACTACTTGGCTGCAGAAACTTGTTAGCTCTTTTGTATACAGGATACAAAACGTAGAACATATATATCTGAATATGATTTTTTGCAGCTATCTAGGATGCGTTAAAGATAGACAACCCTTTGCAACCTGAATAAATTGGTCTAATTTCTTTCAAAAACAAGGGAAGAAGACAAAGAGCAACAATGACCAGAAAATTAACAAGAAATAAGTTTTTTCTTTAAAGAAAAAAGAAAAGTACCTGCAAATAAATAAAAAGAAAGAAAAACAAAATTACAAAGATTTGCTGTAACATTATTTAACATTTGTTATTAGTAATTCTGAATAAAGTTTTAATCATTTTAACTCACTTTTTTACCAAGTTGCTACTGGCCATTTTCCGCTGTTTTTTGATAAAAATCAAACAAATCTACTTTGGGTTCAAAGGTTTTAAATATGTGTGAAAGGCATTGAAAGCAGCACAAGAAAAGTGATGCCGCTGCAGGTTTCAAAGGGTTAAGCACTGTGACATCTAGGTACACCACTGTTGTTGCTCTGGTGCTGCATGGTTTTTAACCTACCTGCCTCAAAAGACGCTGATTCCGAGCTTATTGTAGATGCACAAGCATTGCTGTAATTCTGCTTTATTTCCCGGAAGAATGCATTAGTCTCCTTCAGGTTCTTCTTCAGCTGGATGGTGTGTTTGTTGTAGCTGCTAAATGTCCTCGTCAGTTCCCGAGCTAAAGGAGTCGTTTTCTGTTGTTGTACACTTCCCTCCATGGTCAACAGATCGAGCTGCTGTATTTTTTTCTTATTGGGATTTCAAAGGTTGAACAGGTGCCAAACACCCAAAGTGGGCTGCTCGAGTGTCAATCAATCCTTTTATTTGTTATGCGCTAGTTAGTTAGTAGCCATGCTTGTCCACCCACCTGCTAGGTTGAGTAATTCATTCACGTGTAGTCCGTTTTAAAATAACATTAGTGTATTAGTGCTGGACAAACAACCGTCGCCAGTGTTCAGTATCAGTGAATAAAGGCTTGGCATTTGGCTTTTGTTGTTGTGATGCTGCAGCTGTTTAGCTAGCTAGCTTAACGTCGTGCTGCGCGTGCAAGAAAACTTTAATAAGATTTTAACGGTTAGCTAACAAAGTGACCGCTATTTCGGCATCTTTCTGGTTAATGCCGACCGTCTGACTGACTGCAGACTATGGAGTGACTTAAAAACAAAAGAAAACCAACACCACAACGATGTGTGCCGACTAATGTGCTAAATAATGTGTTTAGAGACCTAGCTGTGGTCCAGATATCGTTAGCGCCGCTAGCCAGAAGGCATCTCCTGCCCGTCCTCGCCTTGGCCTGGCACAACAGACATAGCCGTTAACTCCACGAAAATAGTCCAGGCCACCGTTTCACAGCCATGCAGCTCCGTGGTTAAAAGATGGGGCCCGACTCTGACAGTCGCCTCGAAATGACAACTCGAGCACGACAAAAAGCGTTGGCGTTTTCCTGATGAAGCTCCGTGGGGAAAAGATCTTCCTAAACTGGCTCTGGCCCGGAGAAACCAGCGGACATCTTCCTCCCCGGAGCGCGACCGCGACACAACTAACTTTGCATGAACTGCTTTCTCTTTCGGTGATGATGAAGATGAAGAGCAGAGTGAGTGGTGGTGCAGGGCGAGGTGTGTCCGAACCAACTCACACAGTCGAGACCAAGCAATCAAATCACTGCAAAACAGAAAGTCGACACAGCCAAAGTTAGGGAGAGGAAAGGGCGGGGTTCAGGATGGCGCACTGCAATCTGGGAAATGTAGGAACATTCGTGACTGTTCGTCAACAGCTACCAGTATACAGTAGGTATGGATCACTTCTAATGTGTTTCAGTAAGATGGCAATGTTCCCAATGGAAAAACAGTCCAATGGCATAATAAATGATATTCAACGTGCTGCATACAAGCTAAATCTGGCCCCCAATAGAGTGCTGGTGGCTCCAAACCATTTTCTATAATAAAATAAAAAGATTCACACTGGGAATTGTTATTGTAGTTTTAGTATACATAAAATCCTAGAGCACATAAACCGGCATCAAAATAGAGAGACCCCCTGAGAGAGGTCCTAGCTCAGCTCCTAACGCCCTAAATTCCTAGAAATGCTCTGAAATCCTAGAAACATCCTGATATTCAATTCAAATTCAATTCGATTCAATTTTATTTATGAGGCCCATTATTACAAATCACAATTTGCCTCATAGGGCTTTATAGCATATGCCATCTGTCTGCCCTTGGACTCCCACAGCCACGAAGGAAAATGGCATAGACATAGCTGCTTTCTAACTTGTCGAGAAGGCATTGTCCCAACTGTCCTCCTGTCCCAACCGACTCTGTTCTCCCTATATAGCCTAACATTTATGAGACAGTGTTTATTGATTTAAATAGATAACAATTATTAAATAGTAACTAAACAGAAACATTAGGCTCATTTCTCTTTTGTTTTCTTTTTTTTTTTACAGTTGTGATTTATCATTAGATTGGATTAGATTCAACATTATTGTTATTTCACACAGCACCAAAACAACAATAGCAGTTTAGCATCACACCAAGCAGCAGAAGCAGCAGCGAAAGTGCATATAGATATATAATGATATAACACTAACGTATAGACTAAATAATATACTAGTGGCATCATTAAAAAAGGGATGCACCTGTGAATATACAAAATAAACAAAACAATATACAAAATGTATGGCAACGGTGACACATAAGTGACTATGACAGAGTATGAACTGAGCCTATTAACTAATATAGCAGAGTGTTCTGGCTATGTAACTAGTAGGCAGTTATGTAATATATACAGTGCTAAAGAGACAACAAACAGTTGAACACTGTTAGAGTTAAATGCAATCAGTTAAATATACAAAACAACATGGAGTGCAAATACAGTAGGCAATGGGCAGCATCAGCATCAGATATATTTACCTATTGTCTAATAACTTTGACCACAGAAAGTAAGATAATGAAAGATGGGAGGCACCCCATCGATTTAACAAGTGAAGATCAGTTTAGTTGTAACAGAGAAAGTACTACTCAGCCTGTCAAAACAGTAGTATAAAGTCCTCTCAGGGGGTCAAACAAAAGATTAAAAAAAATCCTTACTAGGGACTAAAAATCAAATGATGGGCTTCCACAATAAATCCCAGTAAATTTTAGATGATAAAATATACTATTAATTATACTCTTGAATTACTAATTAGTTACACCAACTGACTGATTCATTAGCATTTATTATTAATTCCAGTGTTCAAACATAAATAGAAAAGGAACAAGTGATGTCTTTCTTGGTGGTTATATACACCATCCGCATGTTAATGTAATTTCTGTGGCTAATTGTGGCCCAAAGAAGGCTGACCACGTGCGGTTGAGGAAACCTAGTGCTCTGTTTCCCCTGCAGACTATATAGTCATAGATTACCTTAAGTTTACCAAAACCACTCATATCTCATAGTCACACCAATTCCTATAGGTTCTTGAATTAATATAAAATACAAATTCTTGCACATATTTTGATCTACTTGATCAAATTTTGTTCAGCAAAGCGAGAAGTTGCAAGTATAGAGGCATTTTGATGTAAAAAATGTAGACTCTGTGCTACTAATGAGCCCCCTCCTCTGGCAGACATACAAAATTACATAAACACCACTTAAAACTACTTTGTGAAGGCCTGCTTTGTAAAAGTCTATCAAAAGCTTATATCCTGTAATTTCATGTAAAATATTTGACATAATAAAGTTGCCAATGTTAATTTATTGTGCTATTATGTATACATGTTTCTCCTGTGCAGTCAGACTATTTATTTATATTATTTTTCTCACTATACCTTTTGTATAGTCTAGGTGCTATTCTTTTCTAAGTCGTATCCTTCCCAGATAAGAACTTATTTTATTTCTACAGCCAGTTGGCTCAAAGTATTAAATCTGCTCCTCCTCTCCTGACTAACAAACACTCATTAGCTGTGTCTAAACAACTATTACATTCTACATAGGATATTAAACACTTAATATACCTAAATATGCTCATTATTATTATTATGTAGTTAGAAACTGTGTCTATTTAAGACTTTCTGTAAGTTAACCAAGGGGCTCAAACCATTCAAACCAGTCAATGCACAGTCTTGAAACAATTTGCTGCATGGTGATCTCTAGTGGCCTACATTTGTAATGACACTACTGATCCCACTTCCAGAATTCATTTCTCCCAGTTTACTGCAGACTGACTATTTAGGTCAAGTTAACTGAATGGTTGAATAACATGTTCCAGCTCCATGGAACTAGAATTTGAAATGCATTTTCCTGTACAACTCCTGCATAAAACTGTACGCATTTTGTTCTCACCAGCTTTATCAATGGATCATAATACATAAAGATAATTCTGTGTCTGTTAACAGGGTGTTGGTTGGTTGTCTGTGTACACTAGGCCTAATTTAAAATTTGACAGTTTGACAGTTATATAATGGAAGATGTTTTCATATGATAATACCAATGAGTGTGGGAGTTTTGCATGCAGCTATTACAGTGTTGTTCCGCTCTTAATCACTAAGTAGATATATGTTGGAAAAAGAAGTTCTGGCTCATTAATTAGTATTTTTCCCCATGGCTAGCCCAGGAAAAGGCCACATTATTTGCACATCATGTAAGTGCATCCGCTATCCAATTATAAATTAACTCATAATGTCAAAATAATCAACAAGTTCATTGATCTGAGCAGTATAGTTGTCTCTTAATCCGTTTACTGTTATTCTGTTTTATAACTACTGTTGGATTCTTTACTTCAGTGTAAAAAGTCTTGCATTGAAAATGTCACTTTCAAGTACCTAAGCTAAATGTATGTAAAGTATCAAAAGCAAAAATATTGATATAAATAGACCTTAGGAATGTTTTCTATTACATATTGTAATGTTGTTTATTACACATAAATATTAGAGTGCTGTTGCTGGTAAATGTGCAGCAATTTTAATAATTTCATAAAGGACTACTCATATTTATTTTTAATTAATTGTGCCATATTTTACAAGCTCATGTCATGCATTTTCTATACAAAATACAAAACATGTAAAGGAACTTGTAACCAGTGGAGGAAAAAGTATTGAAATCCTTAAGAAAAAGTGGTCAAACAATACTATGACGTAAAAAATACTCTGTTGCAAGTACAAGTCCTGTATTAAAATCTTACTCAAGTAAAAGTAAAGTATTCGCTTTAAAATATACTTAAAGTACCAAAAGTAAAAGTATTCATCATGCAGAATGGCCCATTTTATAATCACATAGATGATATCACTGAATTGTAGTGTGTCCATCACTTACATGTTGCAGCTGGTAAAGATGGGGCTAACTGTATTTTCTTTATATGCTAATGAGTATTTTAACCAACACTAATACATCACGATGTTAAAGTTATATTTTGTATTAAGAATCTGAATCTTCAAAAGTAGCTAAACGTGTCAAATAAATGTAGTGGAGTAAAAACAACAATAAATGAATCCAAACTGTAGTGGTGTAGGGACAGATAGATGGGTAAATAGATAGGGAAATGTAGGCACCATGTAGCTTATTACACAACGCATACAACCCCAAAGTAACAATGATATCTGTATTTACGCTCAAGAATGGATTTTAGGTACGCCATCCACCAATGGCAAGGCTGCACTCATACATTTGACCCACACTTCATACTGTGGTGCGCTTGTTGTATATATCAGCGAGTACCGGATGTAACAGCAATCACACAAAAACTGTCATCTGCATTTTTGTGTTTTTACTTGGCTTACCTCCTACTACTTATTAACAGCCTTCTAAAGCTACCCGCCATATATCATATACTGTTATTAGAGATGTGGTCTGCTGCTGCAGCTGCTATTACACAGTTACACCGTGAAGCACAATTGATCTGCAATTCGGGTTTAATATTAAAAAATAAAAAATATGTAATGAAAAAACATTAACAAGAAATGAGCACGAATAGAAAGCCTAATATTGTCACAAACTGACCTTGAGCTATGATTTTTACGCTGACCCGGCACCGCTTGGTGCTACAAAACAAGCGCTCCTCTGGGTACCTGAAACGCCCCTCGATCATTTGACGTGTCCGGCTGCCGCTGAGCTCCGCAGCACGCCGTGAACCTGCAGCCAGTAGGTCTCAGCGCCCCAGAGGAGACGGGCACACTGCAGGTCTATGTCCTCAACACTTAGTTATAGTGATCATTATATTTACGTTTTTGTATAAGTTATACCTGAGCACCTTTTGGAAGCAGCCTGCTCCCACTCCGATAGAGCTGCCCGCGGAGGAATGCACGTTAACACCGATACCTGCGACCGAAAACACACCAAAAAAGACAACAACGTGTCATGATGGAGGGCTCAAATATTCCCCGTCCATCGTCAAACCGTAGGCCGTCTTTGGGGACAATTTCACCCGATGAAAACGCTCCTGTCGGGACAGCTCCGTCTCAGGTGACCGTGAAGAGACAAGCGGTGAAGAGACACCACCACAAACACAACCTGAAGCACAGGTACGAGTTTCTGGAGACCCTCGGGAAGGGAACCTATGGCAAAGTGAAGAAAGCCAGGGAGAGATCCGGCAGACTGGTAAGGACTAATATAAGTCTCATTTTTATGACTGTATGAATGAATGCCTTTATCAGCGATGCCACATCTGCAGACAGAAGGTCTGTGTTTGTCTCGCTGTCCCGTCTGCCACCTGTTGTTTAGAGATAGGGGGCTATTTTTAGAGGACGTGCTGTCTGCGCTCAGGTCGGCTACATATCGATTTTAAACACGATTATATGCAGGATTGGCTTTAAGTTTCACCCTGCGAAGAACTGAGCTACAAAACTTGATTGTATCCTAATGAAATAGGTCAATGTGCTTGCTGCTGATGTTGACAAACCAGCATTAGTTTGCTTTAGTGTTCACTATGTTTGCTTTCGGGTGGGGGAAGCTCATAGCTCTCAGTTTTCTCAACACTGCATCCAGTCTGTGCATTTGATAACATAACAAAAAATTCTTAATGTTTAGTGAATTGCAGCCCACATACTGCATATTATCTACATGGTATCCTCACAAAGTATGTCAGTGGATTACAAAACGTATGGTTAACACTGTTTGCTATCTGGGTTTTAAAGTATACAGTCCTCTGGGTACACTAATTAAAAAAATTATGCAACACTCGTAATTAAGTTGTTTTTTTTTCCACATCATGATACCAGTTACCACATAACTGTTTGTCTGATCTTACTTAAAGGTTATTTGTAGTTAGGGCTGAGCGATATGGAGAATCACATTGACTGTTGGTATTTGCTCAAAATATTTACACAATTATATTTTTGATAAATAATATCATCAAAGTAGATATAATGACTAAGTAGGGAAATTAAATAATAGAACAGCCTGAACAGTCTTGTTCTGGCTGTTCTAAGTTTAGAAAATTACTTAAAAATGAATTTAAAACAGGAAAATTAATTAAAATTAAAAAGGAAAAGATAAGGGTTACAATTTTACAATATTCAAAATCTAAGATATCTAGTCTCATATGACAATATCAACATCCTGTCAATATAGTGCCCAGTCGTTTTTGTGGTGTATTAAAGTAGATCATTTGACAACAAAATCAATACTTTTGTACGAGGTCATCCTACAAAAACTGAAGTCAAAATTGATTCCTGTAAATCTGTCACTACACAAGACATTTTACACAACCACATCCTCTTTTGGCATAAAGGGAATAAAGGAAAGGCGTTTCATTGGAAAAACTGAGCGAGTCTCAGCTGGGACTTTGAAACAGGAAAGTTAGGTAACTTTCTTTTTGTGATGAAGGGTGAGGGGGAAACTGAAGCCAGCCTTCCAGGTGAATTCCAGTTCCCTGTGACCTAAGGGGAACTGGGAGGTATTTATAACAGACTGGACAGAGATAAACTTTAAAGGGACATAGAGGAGTTGGCAAACAAAAGACAATGTCTTTTGTTAAAGATTTTATTTCTTTGTTGTGTAACAGAACGTGTCTGTATGCTTAAAAATGAATGGATGAAGTAACTGCTTATAGGAATGATGGTAGACTAAACATGAGAAAGTGTAATGCAATATAATTTAACAGCACCACAATCTAAGCCTATAAAATGACCATAAAGTTGTATCAACACCTTTCTCAAGCAGTTTCAACAAAAACAAGACAATGCAACCTTTATGAAGGTTTACTGCAGGGCTGCCGTGTTTGATTGCATTTGGTTTGACAGGGAGTTAATAATAAACAAGCAACTGTGTGCATGTTTATGTACATATTAAAAACTGTGTTCTGCTCTTGATAATTTGCATTCTGTTTGGCCTTTTTTTTTGTTTCCATTACTTGATGTCGCCAACATTTAATCAGGAAATAAAACTACAGGACAAATGTCAAAAAGAAAAAGCACGTCTAGAGTGTATATGGCAGAGTGTAAAGGCAGATAACTTCAGATATCGTGACTCATCAAAAAACAAACAAAAAACAGATACTTGGCTCAGAAGTGAACTCCCTTCACCAGTTAGTCTGCCTCTGCTGCCAGGTCATGTTTACCCGAAATGCTCTTTGTTAAGGATCGAGTTGTTATGAGTGAAAGCACTCGGAAATCAAGGACGTTAGAGACAGGAATTCCCCTTTTGTACCTGCTGTAAACGTAGCGATGCAAGTCCAGTCCTGTCTACACACCAATCTCTGCTCTCACACTGTCTGACATGACAAGCTGCTGCTGCACTTTGCTTTTAAAGGATATGAGTTAGTGTCTGAAAAGTATCCCTGCAGGCAGCCTTCTGGTCATCAAATCTCATGTTCAAATTTCAAAATACAGATCAGCCCAAATATATGTTTTGAACTCATTGCAGCTCAAATAGCATAGAATGGAAACAGGAAAAACAGCTTTGTTTTTATCAGGCTACTTTTAGTATAGACAACACAATGGACAAAGATAGGTAATTTGACACGGGGAGTGACATAACACAAAGGGTGGCTTCATCTTGCGTGCGTTGAGGAACTACAGCTGTTCCCATTATCTACATGCATAAGTTTGATTGCATAACCCATTTTAGTGGGTGGTCACAGCACACGTCAACTGTAGGGCTGACCACACACTTGGTGCATGACACGTATGCTGTATGTGCATCCGTGATTAAGCACCCTGGTTAGCACTGCAGCGTCTATTCATAACTCCATCAAGTTTGAGTAGCAACTAACTAGCTTTAAAATAGTGGTTTGCTAAACTGGGCTGAACAATTAAAGGTCCAGCGTGTGGGATTTAGTGGCGTCTGGAGGGGATGTTCTCTCGTGTGCCAAGCATGTAGGAGAACTACAGTGGCCTATACGAAAATCCAAACGGCCCTATCTAGAGCCGGTGTTTGGTTTTTCCTGTTCTGGGCTACATCGTGCGGACCAACTCTGTATGAAAATAAAATTGACTCATTTTTAAGGCAACAAAAACACAGCTATTCTTATTTTCAGGTGATTCCACATTAATTAAAAACATAGTTGTGAATATTATATGACATTTCCGCCAGTATATCTCCCTAAATCCTACACACTGAACCTTTAAAGCTTAAATGTTTTAGTAAGCAAAGATTTTTAAACATCAGCAGACAGGCTGGAACTAACTGTTATGCAATAATGCTATTATTATTCAGCTGATTATATTATTTATTGAGATTATAGGCATATAAAATGTTATTTTAAAAAAAGTTAAATTTACAAATAAAGAGAAAATCAGAAATCCCTCACAAGTGAGAATCCAGAACTGTGGAACTTTGTGCAAGAAAAAATGTACTTAAATACATAATCGATTATCAGAATAGTTGCATTTTCTATTCAGTGACCTATCAGTTAATTGGTTCGTATCAAATCTGTTGTCCTTTCCAAACAAAAGTTATCAAATATGTTAACAAAATGTCACTAGTATCACAAACTAATGCATACGTCCATTAATAGGCTTAACATTCTTAGGGGGAAAACATATTTAAACTTAATTGTCAGTCCTTTGATTATGTGCAGGCTAGTTTACATGCAGTGTAGAATGAGTGTATATCTAATTAAGCCAACCTCACCAACATTATTTGGTAATTTAGCTTATCGTTCTTGAAACCGTTATGTGAGGTATATTGTGTTATATTTGGTAAATATAATGTGTCAAGTCAAATGTGTAGAAAAGTACAAGTGGATTTATGAGTTACGCAACAGTTGCACCTGAAACTGTTTCCCCAGTGCACAAATATGGTTTCGTAGGTAGAGGAACTTGGTGTTAAATATCAAATGTTTTAGCTTCAGTGCGTATTGCGTGCAACAAACTGACAGTCACAAAGACCGCACACACACAGAGAACCGCACCGGGGTGTGAACTCATCATGAGTGTGAGTTCAGCCCGTCTGACAGCTATGCAAACACATGAAGGAAACCGCAGTTCCCAGAATCAGGAAAAAATATCTGTGGCGTGAATACAGCAGTGACCCGCAGAAGCATCGAGGCCAGACAGTGACTCATGACGGGAGACAGTTGAGTGTTGAGACTGATAAGACAAGTCGCTGTTTCACTCACTTCCCCTGTGTCTGCAGCCTTAGGGGTTAGGAAAGAGAGGAAACAAAGACACCCAGCCACCAGTGGCCATCTGGTGCCTCATGACACCCTTTAACATTGGGGTAGTCTGATGACGCACTCAGGGCTCGAAGGAATCCCAGGCATCTGAGCTTCAGATAGACAAACGCAGCATAAAGACATGTATACAGACTTGTCTGTATACATGACTTGAAGCTTACATGTGATAGGTATGTGATTACAGACCCCAACATAAACTATTCAGATTCAAATTCTCTTATTCTTTTAGCCTCACAGACATAACAGCAGACAATAGATTTCTTTACAGCAGACAATACTTGACCCCGCGTTCCCTCTGCTGAGTTTTCGGTTCACTGCCCATTGCTCATGTCACAAGAGGACAAGCTTCAGATGGAAGGCAGTGCTTATTAAATAACTTATTTATGTTTGGTTTTTTTTGGGGTTTTTTTTTACCTTGGTCTGATGAATAGACAGGCTTAATCTTGTACATTAATTAACTGACCCCTATTGTAACAGCCGCCGACCATTGTGTTAATGTTTTCTTTGTCATTAAAGCGACCGTTACGTAACTCTTGAAACAATAAGCAACACATTCTTCTGCTAATGAAACATAAAAAATGGGTTCATTAGCACTAAAACACGCCCTTGAACATTTCTATACACTCCAGGGTTTTGCAGCCGTACTTAGTATGGTGTGAAAAGCCAAACACCATTCATCTGCCCAAACTGCGATAACACAGAGCAGGTCAAAAATCAGCAAAGTTTCCCTGTTTTTCTTCATTGTTCCTTTAAAATAGAGTAGGTCATTAATCATTTTTACAATCATTATAGTAAAAACAGCGTGTGCATTGACTCAGTATACCTGCAGTAGCTAGCTAAGCCTACACTTTTCGGGGTTTGAGTTTGGTTTCATAAGAAAGAAACAAACTTCCATGTCCTTCCAAATTTGTCTGGGTAACAAGTGTCACTATTACATTGTGCTCCAATCTACAATACCAGTCTGAAAATGATAAAAATCTGAAATGATAACATGAACGTTTATGGAGCACAGCTGTTGAGTAGCCGATGTTATGCCTGCGTTTGAGGGGATGGGATTTAGTGAAGGGTTAATTGTCTCTTGCGGCAACAGTTGCTGCTGTTCTTAAAAAAGTTACACTCTGAACTATGTGACTCTTCTAACTTCTGTTGATTAGTCTCTCAAATCAGTCTCACTTTTCTAAAAATGATGTTAAATAAATACATAATTCCCCAAAAATCAAACATTATTTTTCTTTTTTTTAAAGGTTGCCATAAAGTCAATTAGAAAGGAGAAGATCAAAGATGAGCAAGACCTGGTCCATATTCGCAGAGAAATCGAGATTATGTCGTCACTCTGCCACCCACACATCATCACCATATATGAAGGTACAGTGTCAAGCGCTTTGTGTCCGTGTGTGTGTGTGTTTGGGTTGAGTTTTATCGTTCACTTTTCAGGGGTCACCCCATCTCTGAGCCACACGCGGAGTGAAACGTGGTACCTGGAAAAATGCGTCTCTCAATCAGTCTCTGTTAGAGATCCAGAGTTTGGTCACGCAAGTCTTTTGTGCTGAAGAGCAATGCTATGTTACATAAGTGCTGACACCCCGTCGTACCCCGTCAGAGCTGCGGGATAATGTGCGGAGCCTCGTGTCTTCCAGTGCCCATCACGCCTGATGAGATGGTCATTTAGTGTTTGTCCACCTCAGTGCATGTTTGTTTGCAATCCAGTCATCGTGGGGCCCGTTTATCCTAATCAGAGTTAACAAGGGATTGTACAGTAAAATGGAAATCTGGCATCAATTTCAAATGCTGGCATGTCCTTAATCAAATCATGTTACATACGTGTTGGCACTGATAAAGACTAGAATCTCGGATAATCTAAGGTGTTGAGATGGGTTTGAAAGTCTGAATAAAAGGAGTTCTGATGTTTTCTTATCCTACAGTATTTGAAAACAAGGACAAAATTGTGATAGTGATGGAGTACGCCAGCCGAGGGGACCTGTACGATTACATCTGCGACAAGAAGAACATCTCTGAACGGGAGGCCAGGCACTTCTTCAGACAAATTGTATCAGCTGTGCATTACTGCCATCAGGTAAGGCTCAATCCAATGCTTTCATACAGAGCTTATTAAAAATGCGTGCATCCCTAAGTCTTGAATAAAAACTAAAGTATCTCTGGCTGCTCCGGCAAAGCTAGAGCTCCGCTCAGACTAGCAGCACTGCTCGTTTTTTTTTTTTTTCCAGGGCACAGGCACCCCCAAAGTTACATAATGGGCATTATTCAGTGTCAGCCTGCTGATCTGTACAGGGAGGCTGTGAGAACGATGCAGGGGGAAATGAACAGTTGGTTTGTAGAGAGCTAGCGTCAGGGCGAAAGGCCAGCCGTCTCAACACACAGAGACACACACACACACACACACACACGCATGGCCTCACACTCTAATGAGGGTGTGATGGAACAGAAGGGCTCGACACACACGCACACCATCAGTCGTTGCTGTGTAATTATGAACATTTACAGCACACTATATTTTAGTGTAGCTGTTCAGCTCTTTGCAGAGCTTTTATAAATATTTGCTGGGCAGTATTTACAGAGTGAATCGCTCTGTCGTATTCTGTGTCAACCCTCTCTAATATTTCCCTTTTATCGAGTGCTGATGTCTCATTTAAATACTTAATTTTTGAAAGCGGTCTGGAAAAGACCATCTAGAGTCAGTTTTGTATCGTACCGTGATGAATATAAAGTACTTCACGCAATAGTTTCCCCATGACTGCATCTCGACAATAAACGAATGCAGCACAACAAAACCTACAAACAATGTGTTCGTTGCTACAAACTGTGCCCATACGTGAGATGTTGTTGAGCTGCATGTTTGAAAGCAAAACACATTCAAACTGTGCTTGAGTCAAAGGCATGCCCCCCTACAGAGCGGAGGACAATGAGGCATAGCTGACGTACCAGAAAAAAAATCTTCACTCGGAAAAGAATGTGTTCTGACCCAGTAAAGACTAATCCTTTTACATAATATATCATAGACATCTTCCAGTAAACTGATGTGTCATGATGTGGGTGAAGATGTTGTAAAAATGATTAGGAAAAAAACTGATATCTTTTCTTTTCTTAGAATGGAATAGTACACCGGGACCTGAAACTGGAGAATATTTTACTAGATGGCAGCGGCAATGTGAAGGTATGCATATGGGACACATTCCACACATATTCACACACAGGGCTCATGAGCATAAAAGTCTGCAGTTTTATGGTAAGGTTTGGATAATAAATGACTGCAGATGTAATTGCAAAGGAAATAAATGTAACATTTAGCAAAAGATTCCATTACTTATTGCACAAGTCCTTAGTGAATAAAAGCTGATTCACAATGCAGTGTTTAAAATCGTAGTTGGTGCGTGTAAAGAATGATCAATGACTTATAGTGATGCATATGGAATTTTTTAAAGAGGATGTTTCTTCTCTGCAGTAATCTGAAGATGATGTTATGCCGGATGTGACTCAGCCTGACGTCTATTTCTTGTTCTTGCAGATCGCAGACTTTGGCTTGTCCAACCTCTATCATGGTGACGAGTATCTTCAAACCTTTTGCGGCAGCCCTCTGTATGCTTCCCCCGAGATTGTAAATGGACGACCATACCGTGGGCCAGAGGTGGACACTTGGTCTCTTGGTGTGCTGTTGTACACGATGGTTCATGGCACCATGCCATTTGATGGAAACAACCACAAGTCGTTGGTCCAACAGATAAGCACCGGAAACTACCGGAAACCCAGCAACCCCTCTGGTGAGTCATTTCAGCTCCTTGAAACATAATTTTGGTGTCTATACTTTGTGTTGCAGTTTTTGAGTTGTCCCTTTCTTGTGAACAAAATATCTCAACAATGCTTTGAAGAAATTTCTTCAAATTTGGTACAAATATCCACATGGACTCAAGGATGAAGTGATCAGATTTTGGTTGTCAAAGGTCACTGTGACATTGCCTCTATCTTATTCATGCCAACACAATTATCTGAAGAACACCATGAGGGAATTTCATCAAATTTGGCATAAACATCCACTTGAACTCAAGAATGAACTGATTAGATTTTGGTGGTCAAAAGTCAAGATCACTTTGACCTCACAAAACATGTTTTTGGCCATGACTCTAGAATTTCACACAAATGTGTTACAGAATAAAATGATGAAGTGATGAAATGTTATACCCAAAAGGTCAAAAGGTCAACTTCAGTGTGACATCATAATGTTCTGCAAAAAACAGAACACCATGAGTCTGGACAGACGTGGATATAAACTGCAACTGCAACTGCAACTTGAGTGCAGAGGCATACACCCTGTTGTAGATGAATACAATAAAGAACATGTTTGTTTCTTTCTCTCTGTTGCTCTCTCTCAGATGCATGTGGGCTGATCCGCTGGATGCTGATGGTGAACCCAGAGCGCAGAGCCACAATAGAGGAGATTGCAGGACACTGGTGGCTCAACTGGGGCTACCAGCAGCCATTACTGGCTGAGACAAAGAGCAGTGCTGTAGAGCAAAGCTCTTCACTGACCTCTCCATCAGCATCACACCCTGCTGGGCTGGCTAGTGTTGCCAGTTGGCTGCGCCGTACATCCAGACCTCTACTGGAGAACGGCTCCAAGATGCGCTGCCTGCTCCGCTCACAGGGCGCTGGAGGGGATGTAGTCCGGCAGCGTTCTCTGCGAAGGTCACGAAAGGAAAACAATGTCTCCCAGACCATTCATGAAGTAAGCACAGACAGCCGCCCCTCTAAGGGTATTTTAAAGAAACGCAACAGCGTGAAGCAGAAGCCGATGAGTGAAACCCCCGCTGTGGCCTCAGTAGAGCCACAGAACGTTTTGTCTGCACCCGATGATACTCCTTCAGCCGCACTGCTGCCTCGCAAAGGAATCCTAAAGAAGCCCACAGAGCATGAGTCAGGATACTACTCCTCCTCTCCTGAGAACAGTGACTCTGGCTGGCCACCTCAAACTAAAGAGTGCCCTTCAGCGCCAACCCATAGGAAAGGCATCTTGAAGCGCAACGGAAAGTTCTCCTCAGGTGGACTGCAGGAGTTTGGCTCTCTGGACCAGCTGGCTGCTTCTTTACCGCGCAGCGGCACCAGGTCGAGGCCGAATGGGGCCATCAGCGAGGACAGCATTCTGTCTTCTGAGTCCTTTGACCAGCTGGATCTGCCTGACCGAGTAGGACCTCCATCTCAAATGGATAAACCAGCTAGGGCCATCATGAGAGGGTGTGTGTCTGCTGACAACCTGCTAGACATTAACGAAGACGGGATTCTTGGGGATGGGCCGCTGAGGCCCTGGAACTGCTACAAGTCTGGAGTGGCCGACAGTGCCTTTTCTATCACAGACTGTGATAACGTCACAGAGACTTACAAACAGGCGCTGGTTATACGAGGCTCTGCAGCAAGCTGAAGGCTGGTGATGGGTAATGAGGGACAATTGTTTTTGACGGACCGTAAACTAAGGAAGACTTGAAAGCCAAAGCGCATAAAGTGAAATTAGCACACTGTAGTCCTAATCATTTTTGGCTAACTTCAGGAATTATTCAGTACCAAAGAGGCAGGAGGCTTCTTGTTTAACATCAGATTGTAATTTAGATGGTGATTGGTGAGGCTTGTAATTTGAGTCGAACAGGCTAAAAATAACCAGATGGTACAGTATTTGAAAATGTCCATTTCAAAGATTCTCAGGAGAAGAAAGCTGCTGTCGGTCAATAAGGAGCTCTAATTTTCAACACGAGAGCTCACCATCAAAAGTGCAGGTAATGCAAAAAGTCACTCTGAAACCAAAACACTGGTCTTAAATGTCAAAAAGTGACAGTGTGTTGAATATTTTTTATCAGTGACAACAAACTAAGAAACTGACATTTTACAGTCACAATGAGACTGTTGTTTGAATATTACTTAAGCCGGTGTCAGTGTCTTTAACTGTCAACAGGACTGTTTGAGAAAGTGCTTCTGACATAAACGCTCATTTGGATTCTGGCTGTGTGAAGCTGCTCATCTGTCAACCTTATGTTTAACCAGAATAACCGCAATAACACGCAGGTTTAATGTCAGGCTGGGTATGCTGCAGCTTTGACTGTGCTTTATAGAATGTGGGGAATATGACATTTCATGGATACCAAAGAGCAACTTTGCAAATGTCGTTGGATGTTTTTTTTCTTTCTTTTTTTATCTTTATTTAAAGCACCAACAAAAAGTGCCAAGATGTTTGTTTGTAACATGGACTTTTTTTTATTGTTTAATTTTTTCCTCTTAAATGACTCGTTCTAAGTTTGGACAATTACTTGAATAACAATCATGACTCATGTGACTCACATCACGTGAAACTAGAAGAACCTGCTTTTGCTACAGAGCCTGCCCTCATACAAGTGCCCAGGTGGCCATTCATTCAGTGTGCAGGTGGCAGTTTCACAGAAAAGGTGGGGCTCAAGAAATCACTTCAGAGTTTGATTGTTTGAAAATTTGAAAAACAGTGACTTGAGTCTGAAAGTGAATCATAAGTTCCAGCTTACTACTGTATGCTGTTTATAATGTGTAACCTTTCAATGGAATTTTTAAGATCAGTCACGGAGCTCAGGTGTATTCAACTTTACATTTTAATTTAAAATATCCAGACACCCGCGGTGGTTGAGTATTTCATAAAGCCGGATTAGAGGTTCAGCCATTTAACTGTTAAAAATGTACATGACTCAAAAGGTAAAACTTATATAATCTTATATACCAGGTTCTAAAGTAAAACAATGAATTATGCATATAGATGATCAACAATTAAGTTTGGAAAGATACATGCTATCTGGTTCTTATTCCTGCTATATGAAATACATCCAGGTAGTCAGAGAAATGAAATCAGTATGTTGTATTTGTTTCTGTTGAAATGCCCTGCTGCACACTGGAGTTACTCAGTTGGATTGGCACACTGGCATTAAATTAGAACATGAAGCCGGCGCCTGGAACAGCACTTAGTCGAACCATCGAAACCTGATAACCATTCAATTTATTGGCTGTTTATGAAGTATTAAGTTCAAGTACTAAAAGTTGCACACGGCAATACGCTGATGCTGCAAAACCATGCTGTAACTGGAATGTAAAAACTGAATTTATTTATGGTTATTTTTCTGGCACACGTTGAGGCTTGTCAGGAATATAAAGCCTCCACAAAAGTAGGCTTGGAATTGCCTAATTTCAACTGGAAGTTCTTGTTATTTCTAATCTGTCACAGACAACTGATCTTATATTACTGAAGTGTGACAAAGAAGAAGACACGTCTCTTTCTCCCTCTTGTCCCAGAAGTTGCAGGTATGCAGGCTCTGTTAATATGCTTTTTTTTTAACAGCAACAAAAACAATGTTTGCCAAAGTTACTGGGCTTATCATTTATATGACTGTGTGATCTGTTATGACCAGGATGAGGAAATCAATAAAAAACAGAACTCAAGTGCTGGCTAATGTCATCATTGACCTACATACATTTTTATATTGTCGTTTTTATCTTTCAACAGTGCTGACTTATAGTCACAAGGAATTTTTATGTAATAATAATCTTCAATAAATCCAGATAAATGCTAAAAATATGTGAATACATGTATGACCCTAATGCATAGAAGACATTTCATTAAAATGTGCAAACATTGCTGTAGGGTTCGATTTCGGTGTCAGCATCACAGAAAAGTTTATGTATCTTGGATCATATTTTATCTTTCAAAGCTGCTGTAGCAATCTCAAAAGACGTTCAAAACAAGAAGCAACAGGACGCACATTTAAAACAACTCTCAAACTGCAACAGCTCTACACAGCGCAGAGGGATCTCAACAACAATCAACTTGCAAAGAACAAGGAGAAATGGTAGTTAGGTTCAGTTTGCCTGGTATTTAGGCTTCTTGTTTTCTATCATGGCTTTAAATTTACAGTTCGCTCTCACCATTCATGTCTTGGAGGAGTGTTTTAGCTTGATTTCTTGGGTGATGTCACCTGTGTCAATACAGCATCCTGAAAGTCAGCAGGGGTGTAGCTGATCTCCGAGCTGTGCGCTCCTGATCTGCAAACACTGGCCTGGAAACGAGAGGGCAGGCTGAGCTCCAGCACACTCCCTAACTGGTCATAGCAGAGGAGGACAGAGCTCTGTTCAGGGTCAGAGTGAAAGAAAAACAACCATAAGTTCATTAGCGGGTCATGGACAGACTGTTGGATCTTGGCTATTGTTGCAAAGGGTCGGTACATTTCTGGAATTTTTTCTAAGGGAGGTTAAGCTTCAGAATTTTGGAGAAAAATCTTTTTTATTTCAATTTATTCTGCAAAACATGAATCATACTTTTTAATCACTTCAGTGTCAATTTTTTATCATCTCTATTAGAGGGGTTTGATAAAAAACAAAAATGTGAAAGTAGCATAAGCCTTTTATTTTGACAACATCAAAGACATTTAAACCATAAATTGATGCAGAAAGGGAACAAACTGGTGGATAAAAATTCACTGGAATGCTGTCAATTAGTGGTTTGATGTTTAAAATGTTCGAGCTGAGAACCCCAAATCCCTTGTTTCATATGATCCTCCCAGTGTTGAAGGGAAAAGTACGCCCTTGCTGCTCATGATATGGTAAAATGTTATATATATAAATCATTTTATAAGAGAAAAGAGATAAAAACATAACTGTATTTATTCCATTAATCCAAAAGTAAACTGTTATCCTTGTTAATGGATTTTGGAAATGGAAATTTTGCAACCCTAATTTTGGCCAGTGCTGTATGTGCATGGCTGCTCTTTTAACCCTGCCTCTTTTTTGTACTTTTTCCTCAAGACTGTTCAAACCTATGCCTTCCAAAATTATCACAAACAAGCCAGTCACTGTTGACAACAGGGCAAAGTCAAAAGAGATATTATCTAAAAATGACGGTTAAACATTACCCTTACCAGATCAATGACCAAAAGGTTGGCCAAGAACGTCATCGCCAAATCAGAGGAGACGGCAGCGTCCACTAACTGTAGCCTCTGCATGGCAATGCTCACACAGGCACATGCAACAGTGGAGGGCAAGAACACTGAAAGCCTGCAGTCTGATGACAAGAGAGGGAGACTTACTCTAAAATTTAAAAAAAAATAAAACTAGCATTTCAAAATTTTGATGGCATCTGTATTTTACTTTAAGTACTATTGCAGCACTATTGTAGACTACTGCAAGAGTGGGACAGTCAGTAAAGGCTGGATGTAGATGGTTAAATGCCACCATTGTAGACACACCCTGATAGACAAAAGCAAGCACTCAAAAGCAGACATTTCCCCAAAACCTTACAATCTGATACAATACCCTAATTGCTTCAGGCAGGAGACGCACTGAGACAAAAAGTCTAACATTCAATCCCCACTCAGACACCTTTTTAAACTGGTTACAACGTCAGGAGCCAGGAATTGTCTTAATTTTATGGGCTGTAATGTTATAGTCCCTCTAAAGTGACACTAACTGACTGTATCCCCGTGACCTGTTGCCTCGGGCAGCACCACAGAGATTCGTGGGAAATCAGCCAGCTGAATAGCCGGACGCTGGTCTTTCACAGCAGACAATACAGGATTACACAAACTCAGCTCTCTGTCTCCAAAATGAACTGCTGACACATCGTAATCAAACTTATGGCTGCTTTGTGTCCATTGTTCACTGTGAGGAAAGTCATTTAATTTCACTGTTACATTTAATGCTCTCTAACATTTTTCTAAATCACAAAGGGATTACTAGGGATATAAAGTAGTTGCTTTTATTGCGCTGGGGAGATAAAATGACCGTATAATTGAGCAAAAAATCATTTAACACAAAAAATATATGTGTTTTTACATGTTCTTCCACTTCTGATGCACATTGTCTGTTGGTTTATTTTATTTGGAAAGAAATCTCTTGTTGGTAATTCAGTTATATAACTCACCGGTGGCTGCCAGAGCAATGTAGGAGTGAACATGCCTGCGCATGTTTGGAAAGTGGTGCGGCTGAAGAGAGGGGAGAGCGTGAAGAATTGGCTCCAGGAAGTCAGAGGGCACCACAGACGCCAGACACCAGTCTAACCTGGACACCACTGCCACCTCCCATTGCTGCAACACACACACACACACACACACATTCCTCTAAACCAATCCACCATCACAGTGCCACTGCATGAAAACCTTTAATCAAGTTCCCTCCACAGCTTTGTTCACTATCTGAGGGAAGTAGGGCTGCAACTACAGTTATGTTTGTTACAGATTATTATGTAGTTTATTTTCTCAATTAATCAGTTGGTCTACAAAATATCAGAATATTAGAAAACAGCGATATTTTTGTCCAACAAAACTAAACAACAAAAATATTACATTTACTATAATGTAAGACCAAAGAAAGCAGCAAATCCTTATATTCGAGAACCTGGAAATATCTAATTTTTGGCATTTTTGCTTGAAAAATGACAATGACAATTAAATGATGGTCAAAATAGTTGCAGATTAGTTTTCTGTTAATTGAATTGTCAGTTAGTTGATCAGTTGTTGCAGCTCTACAGGGAACTTTTATGAACAGTGGTTCATAATAACACTTAATACCTAACTGGACTGAGCTGTATATTTGGGTATGAAAGAATGTTTTTGGCGTGTCATGTCCGGGTGGCATCTCAGATCCTATAATATGGGATCTGATACCTGTTTGGGCCTACCAAACAGGTATCAGATCCCATATTATAGATCAGTGGTGTTTCAAGGTCCAGTGTTTAAGATTTAGGGGGATATATTGACAGTAATGTAATACAATATATGTGATTTTTTTTCTTTAGTATATAATCACCTGACAATGAGAATCTCGTTTTTGTTGCCTTTGAATGAGCTGCTTATATCTACAGAGGGGGGAGCTCTGCGTTTACAAAGACTGGCATGTTTCTACAGGAGCCCAGAATGGACAAACCAAACACTAGCTCCAGATAGGGCTATTCACATTTTTTGTTGGTTGCAGCCCCTCCTTGATGAGAGTGTTTTTTTTAACATTAAACTGCTTTATTATGCGTTTTAAACCAGTTTCAAGTCAGCGGGTCTGTTTGTTTTGGAGAGAAAGAGACCTCTTTGGATAATTTGGCTCCCAGTACAAACCCTCTGAACGTCTGGATCTTATGTTATCGTAGATAAAAATGTGAGCGCACATTACCTGTCTCCAACAGGCCAAACAGCGCTGGACGAACGTGGATTTGTAACATGAGCCTGCTATGTTCAGTGTTTTTAACAGTTTAAATCACCTAGACTGTTTTGGAGAAAAAGGAGACTTTGCAATTCAGCTCCCGATAAAGACCTCCTAAACAATGAACACTGAAGGATTCTAACCAGGAGAAGTTTCAGCTGATTGCAATATGCAATCATTACTGCTAGATGCCACTGATGCCCCAAAATCTTATTCACCGTTCCATCAAATTAGTTTTTGTGTTGTCCACATTGCTCATGCGCAGATGCACAATAGTAGCAAGCATGAACATTACTATTAGATTACTGTAGCCATGCTGATAGGCCTTTAAACTCCATTTCCTGAGTCGCCACACTTCTATAATCCCAAATACAATGTGCAGTTTATATAAAAAATAAAGATTTACCAGGATGTCTGAGACTGAGATGGAGTTGTCTGTGTAGATACAAAGCTTGCTGGCAGTCAGGGGGACAGTCTCTCTCATTTTTGAGGCCAGGAACATGCAGACGGACCCTAAAAGCTGCAGGTTGGACTTCTCAATGGGGAAGCGGCTCAGGTAACAGTCCAGGTAATACACCGCCAGCGGAAACACCTCCTCCTCACACTTCTGCTCCTCGCACACCTAAAAAGACGCCACGTGTGGTGCTTTTAATCATCTACAGGGAGATATAACATTACTTTAAGAAACATTTGCACACCTGAAACATCCACACTGCCAGTATCCTCCGCATGTATGGCTGGATGTCCGTCTGGACTCGGCCGAAGTATGGAGACACCGGGCAGGTCTTCTCCAGAGCCCTCAGGCTGTGCAGTGTTCGCAGGTCACCGGCCACAGGAGGATCGCTGCCCGCCCGGAGAACCACATCACACCAGGTTTCTCTGGGTCCACTTTGAAACTGTCCATCCACACAATTATCCATTCGACGGGGTTAAACCATGGATTCGTTATGGTGAAGTCGGGTTAAACAAAGTAGAATTCAATATGGCGTCGACAAATCACGGAGTTATCAACAAACCGTTAAGCTAGCTGCTAACCACCACCGAGAGCGTGACCACCGTTAGCTCGCTATGCTAACTGTCGTCGGTCCTATGACCACAAACGGCCGTTTAAAGCGTCATTCAACGTAGCGAATCAAAAAGGTCAATTGTTAGTAATTTTTGGTATTTATATAAATATATATGAACCGATAACTTTTATCCTGTTCTATCAGAAAAGTTTGAAATTGGTCATTAATGTGAAGGTGAAGGACTGATACTCAACTTAAAACCTTCCGCTGAAGGGTGCGGCATGGCCAATGTAAGATTCTCAATTAATAAAATTTATTTATTTTTTTTTTTACTTTGAACATAATTATTGTCCCAGAGTGCATTAAAATGGATACGTTAATTTTATGTGTCTATATTTTTCTGTGTGGCTGTGTGGGCCTCCAACAGTTAAAAACTACAAAAAAAAAAAATATTAAAACAGGTACAATCTGTATAAAACGTGTATATATATATACCTCATTGACATTTGCTTGACTATTATTATTGCATTGTTGTTTAATTCTAATATATTTATTTCATGACTAATTTAAAAATGTTTGCGTGATCAATGAATGACAAATGAGTCTGTATGCTGATAAAATTCAACACAGAAACTCAGCACCCAAAAAATGACAGGTCACTGACAGCTACATATTTTCACAAAAATCTACTGTACAGTGTACCAACGGTATCTAATTTCCCATTTGAAAATACCAAGGCAGGGTACAAATATACAGCAGCTGCTCTTAATTCTGTTTTTTAACCATTCATCTTGTGTTCTGCAGTTTAAAAATGGAGAGAAACACATGATTTCTGACCAACTTTTTTTAAGATTCTGTTTTTAATCCAAATTGTTGCTCCAAAACAACAAAACTGTTCTTAATCAAAAGAACACAAATACCAGTCTGTGTATTCCTAAGCGATCACAGCACCGCACTGCAGGAAAAAAGCTCATAGATTCTTGATATAAAGTTACATCTGCATCACTACTGATGTACATATTCAAATGTGCAAACTCATCCAAGCAGAAAACAGAATTATGGCTCCTGAGACACTGCGGTCTTTGACACTGTCCTTTCATAGGTCAAGAAGAATGATGAAGTTAGATTTAACAATATTCTCTTCATGCTTAAGGGAGCATGAATCAGAGGAGGAGGAAGTGCCAGACAAGACTGGATTTTCAGTCCATTTCAACTGTAACAGGAAGCCCGATTTCGACATCCCTTGACTCTGAGTTTTGCAGTTCTCTGCGGATCTCTGCAGAGATCTGAGGGTGTGTTTGTATCTTGAGCAGCTCCAGCAGTGCAGTCTTCTGTTCGGAGGCAAGGTCAGCTTTGTAGCGCTGAGCCAAGGTGAGTAAACTCTGATGCCACAGCACAGGAAGCACACGTTTTTCATTACGGAAAGACAGGAAGTGGGCCACCAAGGCATCTAGGACACGGAAAGGCAGGGCGTACTTCTTGTCAAGCAAGAGGCGCAGGAAAATGCTGTTGGCGCCGTTGTACTCCATCTCTGCCAACTTAAGCATTGCAGCGCTGAAAGGCAAGAAAGATTGTACATGTTATACAACCTCCCAGGTTATGTAACCTTGGCCTCACTTACCTTGTCACCTAGAGTCATGATACCAAAATTATGAATTTAATAAGACAACTGCCTAATCATCTCGATACCGATACTGAAACGGCAAAAACCTAAATCATCAAGAGAAGTTATGAAATATAGATGACAGAACATGCATCTTCAAATTCTTTGTTTTTTGATGGGATTTTTTTGTTTATGGGATTTTTTTTAACATTTTACAGAGCCTATTTTTAAATTAAATTTGACTTAATAGAAAATGCGTTTAACAGCTGGGATTGGCTTCAGCCTCAGCCCCCCCCCCCCCCCGCCACCCTTATGAGAACAAGCAGTTACAGAAAATGACTGACTGATCTGCACTTTGTCCAGTCTATACCAATATATTAATATCCATGAAGTGCCAGACTTCCAACAAAACTGCAGTTTCTTTGCTGTTAAGTGTTTTGTTGGTTTTTCATACATGTAAGTGAGTTTTTGACAATTAATTAGTACATTTAATACATTAATAAATGGAGGATTGTCAATAATTTGATCAAGTGCATAATGTTATTACAGCATATACACTGTGTGTATACGCTGTTGTATGAAAAAGGAAGACCATGGTAATGAAGGGTCTTTGTTGAGGCCCTAAAATGGGATCTCTGTGTGAAAAGGGCTTTTTAAATTTGCTAACATGTCACTCTTTTAGCAGGACAGCATGTCCACCAGCAAGATGCTTTGCCAAGTTGGACATGTTCTTTTGGTCTGCACAGGATTTGTGGTGTCTGTGGGCTTTCAGTCAGTCAGTCATGTAAGCTTTGTGCGTTTGCGTTGTCTTCAAGCCGTGGACAGTTGGCAAGAATACTTGTATTGCAGCTATGACTCTTATTTTTCACCAGGAAAACTGCAGCGTGTGTGAGCGAATGAAAAAAATTTTAAAAAAGTTGACACACCCAATATTCTTGCAGGGAGTGGAAGAAGAGCACTGCACACACACACACACACACACTGTCCTGCCGTTGTAAATCCACACAACTCATAGGAAATACAGCTCTTGTTGATAAATGAAGTACTGAAGTACTGGCGTGAATAAATTGGAATATATTTCATGGCAGGATATTCAATACCTCTCTAATATCGATATGGAGTGAAACACTATTTCCAACACTAAATCATTAAATCATTAAATGACACCTGATCCTACATCTGACAAGAAGATGCTGACATCTGTCTGCAGCTGTGTGTCAGTGAAACGTTACCTGGAGTGCAGCACAGGGATGGAGCACTTTGTGAGTATGCTTCCAATAATGATGGCTTCCCTCAGAGTACATGTCCCAGATTCACACAGAGGAATCAGTATACCTGTGTGGCAGAAAAGGCATAAAAATATTACATGAGTTCTCCAGCGCTGCACCTCCTTAAGGTGGGGAACCTGCGAGAGACAGATGCAGCAGTGGCCATTATAAACCTGACCTTTAGTCCACTGTAAAGGTAGTAAAAATGGTTAAAACTACAAAAACACTTGATACCACACTTCCAATTGTGCAGGTCAAAAGCATCTTCGCTTGTACCGTCTACAGATCATAAGGGATGGGTGGTAGAGATGGGAACTATTAGGTTTAATTACCTTGATGAAAAACTTTGACCAATGTCAAGGCATCCCTGTTTGTTTCATTATCAGGTACTTCTGTATTATCATGCACCAAGTAGGACATACTGGAGCCTCCCCAGACAGACTTGGACTTGGCCAGAATGTGGTAATCATAGTAACTCAAATATGAAATTGACTATAACATATAAACGAGCAGACTGCCCCTTTAACACAAACCTTTACAGTAACTTTATTCACATACCAACATTTATTCTGCTTTCAATACGCTATTCAGATTGTTTTTAAAAACATAGGTGAGCCTAATACTTCTGGTATTAATATGTTTACCTAACTGAAACAGACTGATTTTGATTAAAGTGACAAAAAATTAACATCATCAAAAAGAAAAGAAACTGTCAGTTTATAAGCCACATGACTGACCAGAGCATAATTTTACATTAGATGTTATGATTCTGTCCTAAAAGTTAGCCTTTCATGTTTATTTGTGCGATAAACTGAATCATAATGGAAAATATTTTTATGAAAAATGCTGCATAGAAAAACTTTCAACTGTCTCATGAAACCGATTTCATTAAACAAATATTTAATCACTTCAGTTAATTAAATAAACCCCACTAATAGAAGAATTAATGGAAGTCAGTAATTAAAGGAAGTCAGTGGTCTGTTGGCTCTTCCGTTCACACTGTGAGTGGTGCACAGTTTAGTGTCTCTATGAGCAGCACCGCCACCTAGTGGTGCCGTCTCATTCTGGACGTTTTTAAATATGGGTCAAGGGATGTTTTGGGGTAAACTGTCCCATTAAACTGGGACAGTTTGTTAAGACAGGACCGACAGGATTAAAGAAAAACAATCAACAATCAGTGGCCCAAAAAAATACTAGACATACAAAGGATGATTTGACCCAATTAAATTTTTGTGTGTTAATTACTGAGCTTCCAGAACCAATCGTGTTATTTACCCTGTGGACATCGACTAATCCTCCGACAGTGTCCTCAGAATAAAAACTCTATATTTAGTGCTGAAATTAGAAAGGTGACATGTCCCAGAAAGCAGACAGTTTTCTTCGTTGCAACAAGCTGTCAAATTCTCTTTCACTCACTTTTTTATTTTCAAGGATCACATGTGACAAGAACTTAGCCCAGCATTTACTGGGTATTTAATCACACAAAAACTACCATGTGGGCACCTGCAAGACATATCAGAACTATTTTACTTAAACAGTTTTTTGATTTTACTCTCAGCTTCCCCTCAGAGGGCATGTAGGAGACACAGCAGAGGGCATGTCACACAGTTTTGATACCATCTAGTAGAGTGGCACTAATGAATTCAATCCTTCAGCCGGCACCATTCTGACAGATCACGCTCACCCCAGCCACCACCACCTCTTCTCTCTGTTACCGTCTGGAAGGAGCTACAAAACCCTAAAAAATTACACTTCCAGACCAAAAAACAGCTTCTACCTAAGAGCCATCACAGAAATGAACTCTCATTGCCCCCTGGGTCTTTTTTTCAGGCACTGCAGAGCAAATGTTGTACGATTATGTTTAATGAAAATAAAGCTATTCTATTCTGTTCTTTTCTTTGTTTAATAACTCAAACTAAAAGCAAAATTGCACTGAGTAAATTGTGAAATGTCAGACAAGAAACAGAGTGCCCATTAAAAAGGTCTCACCTTTGAACCACGCTCCTGGTTTGAACAAAGCCTTCTTCAGCGCACTGTAGAGATGAAAGTTAAGTCGCTTGTACTCTGCGATATCATCCCGTACTCGGGGCAGCAGCACCAAGTTGTAAAACCTTTGGGCCATTCGCTCTTTCAGATTGGACGAGAAGATTCTAAACACAAAAAAACATGTTAAAAAAGAATAAATTCATTGTAATGTGTTGAGATATCTGCAGTTAATATAAAATCTAGCTCAGTATGAAGCCAAAGCAGCTCTATAAACCAGCTGGGGACTCACCTTGTTGCTTGGTACATGGCAGCTGCAGTCCAGGTCTCAGGCTCAGTCAGATAGAGAACCTGCTCCCAGTTTGAAAGAGCTGGGACTATTTTGAAAGCCTTTGGCAGTTTACCGCTGCGATATTTTGACAAAACCTGGAGCATACGAACCAAAATGACAGCAATCAATTCAGCTGTTAAGATCTTCACATTCACAACCAAAAGGTTAACGGACATAACTGAGGTAACTCACCTTACTGACACCTCTGTACACTTCTATTACCCTCGGGTCGAGTTGGGGCATTGGACGCCCTGAGACCTCTGACATTACGGTCCCCACCTCAGTCTGCTTCTCCGTAATCTTCTCCATGATAATATCAGCTAAGGTGCGTCTGCAAAGACCACCAAAAGAAAACACAGCTAAGCATGTTATGTGGAAATTGAGCTTACAGTCAAACTCTACAGCAGGTTTCAAGATAGAGCCAGGATCATGCTGCATCTTGCCTCATTGGAGGGTTTTTATTCATGAACATCTCCATGGCCTTCTCGTCGTCAGGGTCAACCACGACTTCAGTGTCACACATGATGTCGCCGCCACCAGCACCTGCTTGTCCCAGTGGGGGCCACTCCTCATCGGAGTCTGCATCCTGAGTGTCAGGCCCTGAAATTTGTGAAAAATTGTGTTGTTTTAACGGCAGTGTTTCTTTTGTTTTGCTTGTTTGTTTTGTGATGTTCTGTTTTGTTTTTTATGTTATATGTTATTGCTAGCCCCCCCCCAAAAAAAACCTTGTAGTGGCTTACTTGGGGTGTCCCGTCATATGTTTTTTATATTGTATTGCATTTTATTCTTATTATTTATTATACTCTTATTATTTTCGTTGACATGTGAAAATAAATGATGATGATGAACCTTCAGGTGCAGTGGCCCCCGACTCTGGCATACTTTGCCCGAGGAGCTCCAGATTGGACCCAAACTCCATCTCTCATCCTAAAAAACACCTTAAAGATTCTTCTAACAATAGCTGTTAGAAATCTTGTCCTCTGCCACTGTCTGCACCTGCAATGTTATGTGCTTTTATGCTGAATTTTCTGCTTTGCATGAATATGTGCTTATATGCCCCCTTTTTTTCTTTTGATCTGGCGAGTCTTTGGGTCTAGAAAACAGCTTTTCAAATAAAATGTGTTATTGTTATAATGAAGTTATTCTCCTTGATTACATTATTCATTTAAAGGAGCTTTACAGCATTAAGCATATTCCACATATGTACACTGCAATCGATTTGTGTAATGTGTCAAAGTTTTTCCTTTGATCAAATATTCCTGATTTAATACTTTTCCGTCAGAATTAAGTTTTCTTCGCCATTTCTATGCATTATGTCTCTTAGTATTGTGAAATTAAAGGTCCCATATTGTAAAAAAGTCAGAACACATATGCTGCTATATAAATATTGTGAAAGTATCAAAATACTCAATCCACTGAGAAATACACACAATCCGTATCTGAAACGCTAGATGACAGGGATGGTAAATGATTGTTATTGCCATGTTATGCCAGAAACAGTACCTTTAGACAACCTGTCTGGACTTCTGTGTGTTGTGATGTCACAACTCTACTATACAATGTAGACTTTTTCAAACTTGAAACAAAAATATTTCAAATGGGTCCCTTACTATTTCCTGTTTATTATATATTTCTGTCAATAAAGATACAAAAGCGTTGAACACCCTGTTGTGTGACGCACATGTGATGATAAGCTGGGGTTTAATTCAGTTCAGTTCACAGGGACTTTATTGGCATGAGAAAAGTTACATCAACACTGCCAAAGCAAGTGTAAAGTAAAAGCAAAAAAAATCTATGTACAATTAGAAAAGATCTACCAGAATCTGTTGTATATACATGTCGTTGGTGATTGGGTTCACCTCCAGCACACCAGCCAAACTTGAGAAAACGTACTTCAAAGCCTGTTGAACCTGCTCACACTAAAATCGAATGTGCCTTTGGAAGATCTCGAAACACTGACCAAAATTAACTGAGCTGTTTTTGGGAGGGGAACTTATAGAGAGAGGCACCACAGTGAGAATGCAGGTAAAGTTGGGCAGAGTCTATGAGAAAAATAATGTTGATGTTTTTCGTTGTTGTTTTTTTTTTATTTATTTACAATTTCTGCATTTATGTTCTAGTAGAAACCCAAATATGAACCTAAAAATGAGCATAATATGGGACCTTTAATGTTGAACATAAAAAAATCTACAAATTACTCATGAGTGTGAACTTTCCAGTTAACTAAATTCTTAATAACTGTGCCTATATGAACACTTACAGAAGACTAGTCCTGTCATACCAGACTATGATCATGTATATGTGGACTCAGTGCATTTCATGTGATACATGGCTTATTGAATAAAATGGATGCAGTTCAGGACAGATCGTCAACATTACCGAGAACAGTGACTGGTGCTTTCTTCTTCTCTGGTGCCAGGCCATACTCAGTCTGAAGCTCCTCTTGCTGAATCCGGGCCTGTTGTAAGATCTTCCGCGACAGACGCTCGTCTACGTACTCGTCTTCGTTTTCTGCCCGGCTGTCCCTGTTCTTAACCCGGCCTCGGGATCGAACCGTGTCCGCCTGCAGGATCTGGTCTGCCAGCGCCACCGCTCCGCCGCTCGGCTCTCCTCCTCCGCCTCTGGACTTCTTCACTTTCGGCATCTCTGTAGTTTCACACACAATTTAGCAGCAATATCAGTGTTTTCTGTTGGCATGTGCTGCCTAAAGTCCAGTATTAACAAGTGCTGTAAACAGTCACTTGGTCAACACGTGCGGATGTCCATTACAGACGGGAAGTGACGTATATTACATCACGTAAAATGGATTTTTTTTTCTAAACTAGAAAAAATGTAGAGAAAATGTTATCTGTTTTTGTTAGGATGAAACTAGTTAACTGTCGATACTTTGTGGATATTTAGCATCACGAACTGTCAAGACTGTTTTCTAGCCGATAAATATAAATATTCCTATATAACTTTACCGGAAGACTCTTTTCACCCGGAAGTATTCAACCGAGAGGCAAAACATCAATGGGGGTCACTTGGTGAGATTATTACTTTATAGTTTTAGCGATATTTAATTTTTTTAACAATATTTGGAACGCCATAAACTTAAATTACATATTTATTCATCCTCAATGTCTCATCTCAACCATCGCACATATACTTTGTCACTGTGCACCGCTGCATCGTTCATATTCATTCACACGATGCTCTGTGAAAGCAGCTCTTGTATCCTTACACGCAGCGGATTAAACTGGTGTTTTGTAACGCGATGTGGTGTTTCTTTTGTCGTGCAGTGTGTGTCAGGTGCCTGTGGCAGAGGGGAAGAGCGTGCAGCAGACAGTGGACATCCTGCACAAGAAGCTGGAGCAGCTCGGCGCTGTGAAGCAGGGCAGCTTCTGTGTGGACTGCGAGACATACCATGCTACAAATGTCAGCGGTAATATTTCATTCTCTACTTTTTTTGAGCATCAGATTTCGCCTAATCTCTCTGATAGACTGAGGGGGAAGAGGAAGAGGGGATATTACTGAGATCTAGTAATGAACTTCCATACAGCCTAAGCAACTGAAAGTAGTAGGGGTAAGAATTATTATTGATATTAATTTAACATTATCATGATACTGAAAGTCACGATATACCGAGTATTGCAATAACTTTTTTTTCAACTGCAAATTATGTCCCCAAAAGAAAATACCACATTTGTTTTAACTTCTAAGATGGTTTTATGTTTTCAGTCTGTTCATCTCACTTCAGGATTTTTTTATTGCAGCAAAATGTTTCTAATGGACTGAAAAAAAACAATTGTTTTAGTAGTAGCAATTATGGTTCTAGTAGACTACTCAAATTTTAATTTGTATTTGTAATATTGATAATTTTTATAAGAAATTTGATATTTGGCATCTGTGTATCTATATGATATTGCCACGCAAAAATAATGTGATACTATGCTAGGATATCCTGACTTTAATTCCATAATATTGCTCTATAAAGCCTGAATCCTACAATTCCCATCACGCCACGTTCTTTAGACCCTCCCTGCCTAATTAAGTCCTCATTTTTCAAAGTCCATGTCATCATTTTGTAATGCAAGACTCTGAACCATAGATATGCCCAGAAAGTCACACACAGCTCCTTTTAAAAGTGACAGCATGTGTATAAGAGATAGTTATCTATGATTTTTTACTGTCTTAAACTATTAGTATGTAGTAGTGTTGTAGCAAGAACTTTCATGGACATGGGAAACTCCACAGACGGCTTTTGACTGTAATAATTCACCATATTGTAAAAGTTAGTTGTATTTTTACACAGAAAACCAAATCCTGCAAGTAACTACTCTGACTAATGTTATTAGATAAATGTCATAAAATAAAAATTACAAGATGTACACATTGCATTGTGTTACAGTAAAGGCGGTGCAGTACTTGAATAAACGTCTTTATTTGACACTGCTGACAGTCAGTCTTTCTAATCTGTTACAGGTCAGCCCTCCAAGCTCTTATACGTGATGCACAACTCTGAGACGCCACTAAGCTGCATGGCTCTGTTTGAAGGCGGTCCCTGCCTGATAGCCGACGCAAACTTTGATGTTCTCATGGTGAAATTAAAAAGTCACTTCCAAAACGCCAAGGGGCACAAAGTGGAGTGTCGTGGGTCTAGATACCGCTACTGTGACTTCTTGATAAAAGTTGGTACTGTGACAATGAGCTCCAGCGCCAGAGGGATATCTGTAGAGGTACGTAGTTTGATGAATATGAGTGAGAGTGTGACATTTTCCCTCTAGGACTGCATTAACTCTGTGTAATTCCTCAGGTGGAGTACTGTCCCTGTGTGGTTCCAGGGGACTGCTGGAATCTCATCAAGGAGTTTATGCAGTCCTTTCTTGGCCCCAGCGTCCCTGAACTGCCGTCTGTGTTTGCAGCCAAGCCTGAAGGACTCTTCGCACCATCAGACTGCGTTGACACCATGACTCAGTACCTGGAACTGTTTAACAAACTTCGCAAACTGCAAATCCCAGGAAGCAATGTGCGTTGAGCTGTAAGTGGCAAAGGAGAGAACTGTTTTCTTTATGTTTGTATTAATGATGATTTAAATCTGGTCCTATGGATCAGCATGTTGTCCAGGCATTTTTCAAAGCCATATTTTTTCTATTTCCGGAGCCTCAACATTGTATTACATCTTCCTATTTGATGAAAGCATCTTGTATTAAAGAGACTTAACGTAGAACAGCAACTGTGATTTTGCTTTTCTAATCAGACACATACTTCAAACGTCCTCTTGGTGGGGTTGTAACCTTCTCTGAGACATATGAGCTGAAAGTAAAACTACACAAAATTGTTTTTCTGTTGTTTTTTCTCTAAATTTCCTGGGATGGGTTGTGACAAAAGGCCCATGTTTAATTCAATTTTACACAGGCAACACTTCACTGAAGCGTGCACAATGACATTTCTGTGCATCTGTGCAGAAACATGCAGATCTCAGTTCAATAGCGTTTTCATGGGAAAGACTTTGAATCACAGAGATAATCAAATGCAGGTAACATGATAAAGGTTTCTGTTCAGTTTAAATCTCCCATTAAACCTTACTATTGGTCAGCATGCACAATACAAAGGTGTTATAAATAATGTTAACAATGCTTAGATTTATTGAAGTCTTGAGATGAACAATGACAAAGACTAAATGAAACTGAACCAACACTATTATTTTATCATTTTCACCATTTTCTTAAGCTGCTTTCATTTTAACGCATCAATTACTTCTAACAGTTACTTATAACAAAGTATGTTTACATGATCTTACTGCTACTTCAACTGAAGTAAAGGATGTAAATATTCATTCAAATTCTGATGTTTGACAAGTCAAAATGGCCACTGTCAAAAAGTCAGAGCCTGAGGGGATTTGCAGAAAAAAAGGTATGAATAAATGAATGAAAAAATCTGTCAGAAACACATAAGGAATTCCATGGTGTTTCTGCAAAGCTGAAATTTTGAATAATAGGTCTGAAAGTTAAAATACGAAATGTTCAAATGTCAAAATTGGGTATTAAAATGACTAAGTAAAAAATAAAATAAATAAATAATAATAATTCATGCAATGGTACTTAAGTACTGTACTTAAGAACAACTTTGAGGTACTTGTACTCCACTACTTCATACTTCTAATCCAAGCTATCATACACTTTGACTCCATTACATGTATCTGATAGCTTTAGTCACTCGTCACTTTACAGATTTTGTTAAATAATATAATATAATCAACTCATAAAAGATGGTGTATTAATAAAGATTAAAAGATTAAGCAACCCAGAAAAATATAAATTAATTAAACAAGCTCCACCTTCACCAACTGCAACATTCAACACATTTGATGCAGTGAAAGTTAGCCTTTGATCCAGTGAAATAAAATACCTTATTCTGAAATGGGAGGGGTATTGAGATTCCAATTATCAGACAGAGACCCCTGAATCGACAGCAACTGCTTCAAGTCGAACAGTCTTTTTTGGGGGTTTTTTTTATGGCTTGTCACTGTGCTGTGCTTCTGAGACAACACTATCTCCTGTCTTCTGCTTAGAAGTGGTGAATTTGCATATACTACTATATGGGTCAGTTGAGTATATATATATATATATATATATATATATATATTATATATATATAAAATCTGCCTTTGACACAGTGAACATCCCACTAAGCCTTGTCAAATCTTAAAACTTAATATGGAATTATTGGAATTATTCATATTGAATGGCCAAATCTAATTTGATCATCTTATGTCTGGGTCAGGTACAGCCCTACTTCATTCCGCAAGTCTTAATTAAAATTTGGCCAAAAAAAAACTGTTCACACTAATTAACCAGCATGCAAGACAAGAGCGAAAAACCAGGCCTTTTGATAAATCCAGGATTTTGTCTTCAACTTTTAACTTTCAAACATCAAAGGGTATGTTTTTAAATCGAAATACTAATTTATAGTGAAGGCAGGGTCAAGAGGGAGGCTTAAAGAAAAATATTTATAGGGGAGAGTTTTAAAAAACAAAAATGAAGTAACACCCCAGCCACTCCTTTCTTCTGATAAGTAGAGAACAGTCCCTAATTTGCAGCGCCAGAGGCCCAAAGTCTAGATTTTTAAGTCCCCTCCGCATACAAGAAGCCTTAACACCAGATTGTGCTAATGCTGTCCTTACAAACTTCACATTCCCTTATGTTTTTATCAGATTACCTCAGACCAGCTGACACATGGTGAGCACGGGGCTTTCGGGGACACTGGGGTCAGGGGCTCAGGGTGTCCTCTCCGCCCGGTGTGCGGTCTAGTCTCGCTTATTGTTCCATGTGGCCTCGGTGGGTGGACGGACGGACGGTCCATCCTGCTGCCTGTTGTTCAGCCGCTCCTCCAATGAGAGGCCGGCTGCCGCTCAGTCCCGGTCCAATGAGAGTGGCAGGGTCTGGGCACGGATCGAGAGTTGGGTTGTTCAATCTGTGAGAGGAGGACAACAACCAGCTCTGAGTGTACCGGATGGATGGATGTTGGCGATGGTAACGTTACCCAGCTTTTATCAGATGTTACAAATGTAGTACCGGACACAGATGAGGCCCGGGGTTACTGTGTGCTCCATTTACCGGCTTTCTGTGATGAAAGTCACCGGGGAGTTTTTAAACCGTTGACGGCGCAGTTCGCTAGCGAGCTAAGCCGTTAGTGTTAATACTTAGTGAACGTTAGCGACCAACAACAACCGTTAGGTTAACTTCGATTGTCCTCAAGAAACGCGTTAGCCGTGCAGCTAACGGCGGCCACTGTGGTGAGCTAAAACCGTAAGTGTTGACCGCTTGGTGCCAGGCGAGCCCTCTGTGTTTAACAAAGTACATTAATAGAGAGGACGGCAAAAGGCTAAGCAGCGCTAACCCTGCGCGGAGCCGCCGTAGCTAGCGGTTAGCGGGGTTAGCTAACTTATGGCTTGCTGAGCTGCTGCCTCAGAGCAACAAAGTTGGTGGATGTTCCTGGAGAGTGGCTCTCTGACTGCTCTTTGTTCTGGCTGAACATGGTGATGGTGGGGTAGCTTAGCATGGCGTTATCAGCCAGCCAGCCAGATCCAAGCGACAGGCGTTAAAACACGGACAGATAACGATATGATTGTGATAATGTAACATTTGTGATTATCAGCGTCTCGTGCGTTAATAGACACTGGCAATAGCGCAGCGGCAATAGCACAACACAACATAGCACGATGGGCAACTAACGAGAAACCAGTTGCACCGACTTGCAAATTAATGGTGTCTTTCCGTCAAGATTGTAGTTTTAAAAGTACGATAGGATGATTTACACAATGAGAAGAGCAAAAAGGGCTGTGTAGCACAGCGCTGGTACCGGCGAGGTAGACAATTACGTGGATTAACCACATAATTAAATGGACAGGCAGCCGTTCTCCTTCATGTCAACATTTCTGGCTTCAAGTATGGCCTTTTATTAGCTTTATTTATTGTCTCTGTGGAAATGAGCACCATATATCGTGTTTGAATGGGAAGGCATATTTTCAGTAAACATCAGACTTAATTATTACCAGCAGACAACATGACAAATACACTATACTTTAGTAATTACTACTATACTCTTTGATTTTTATTTCAAAGTCGTCAGTGATCTGTAATACTTATCCTGGGTACTGTCAGGTCAAGTTTATTTGTAAAGCCTGATATTACATGTTTAAATGGGTGTTAAAGGCCCATAATATCTATTTTATACTGTACAGCACAAGCTGGCTGTAAAGTCAAGGAAAATAAACACAAGAGAAAAAAGGTATTGTATGAAACTGTCTGTGTCAAGTCTCATGTTCATCAAGTGGTTTTGATAATAATAATATTAACAATAATAACATAGTAATTGCTTCCCTGTCAAGAGACCCAAGGATGTATTACATAGCAGAGTAAACTAAACAACATAAAAAAACAAATACAAAAAGCGAATCTGAAAAAGTAACCAAAAGTTGCACAATTGCTGAGATGACAGAGTTATGAGAGGTTGTAGGCCATGGTGAGCAGGTGGGTATATTTTGTTTTTCACATCACTGCAAAATCACAGTCAAACTGTGACATCCCAAGTTTTGCAGTCACGTTCAGTTGTCAGGGTCTGGTATTGTTTTTAATACAGCTTTCAATGTAAATGTTTGTAAACAGACATTTTGTTCATATAAAAAAAACTGCCTTTTGATAGATGTAAACCTTAAACGATGCATATTTTAATTAATGCGAAGGATCATGTTATTTCACACTAGCAGATTCCTTAAAAGTCCAGTTTGCAAGATTTAGAGGGAAGTATTGGCAGAAATTATGTATAATTTAATGTTTTCTTTTGTGTTTAATTACCTTAAAAAGTTGTTTTTATTTCTGTAGAATGAGCTGTTCATGTCCACATACAGAGCGGGTTCTTTTCCACACAGTTCGCTGTGTTGTTTCCATTAACCGTAGCCCAGAATGGACAAACCTAACACTGGCTCTAGATAGGGCCTTTCACGCCAGCCACCAACATGCTGGGCACACAGAAAAAGTTTCAGTTTTTTGCAATCTGCAACCTCAGCGGCTAGATGTCAAAAATCCTACACACTAGCCCTTCAACGTGTTTGCTTTTGAAAACTGCTCAAATGCTGGGTATTCCTGAAGTGGAGAGATGCGTTGTTTTGTGGTGACCAGTCTTTTCAGGAAATGGATTATTTTTATTGTTTGTAAATTGCTATTTTTGACGTTCCTAGGTTTAGTCTCATTACTTAATTGAACATTTTTTGGTAAAAGACCAAGAATTACCCAGAGTCCTGATGCAACTGTGCACTTTTAATTTGATTTCATCCCTGTTTCTCAGCATGTTCCTGTTGGTGCCGGTGATGACGGTGGACATGGGTGATCACGCTGAATGTTGCTGTTGAGTTCTCTGCAGATGTTGTGATGTATTGTCCCAAACCTGATCGAGCAAACTTTTTGTATAGTAAGGAAACCTTTCAATTTTCTGTCATTTTCTAAGCACTGTGTGTGTGTGTGTGTGTGTGTGTGTGTGTGTGCGTGCGTGCGTGCGCGTGCTCTTTAATTTGAATAATTTACACATCATAATTGTATGGTCAGATTTTAATCCCCCTTCATATTTTCTCTGTAAATCTCACATCAGAATGAGTTCCTGCTTGGCTAAAGGACGTGTGTCCTGTCACTGAGGCCTCATGTGTATCGGGAGAGATGGATCGTTGTAAGCACGTGGGACGCCTTCGTCTGGGCCACGACCATTCCATCCTCAATCCACAAAAATGGCACTGTGTGGACTGCAGCACCACCGATTCAGTGTGGGCCTGCCTCAAGTGCTCCCACGTGGCCTGTGGACGTTTCATGGAGGAGCACTCACTCAAACACTTTCAGGAGTCACACCACCCACTGGCTATGGAGGTGCGTGAGCTGGATGTCTTCTGTTTTGCCTGTGGAGACTATGTACTCAATGATAACGCAGAGGGAGACCTCAAACTCCTCAGAGGGGCGCTCTCGACCGTTCGCAGCCCAGGTAGGCGCTCGCTACGCTCCTCGACTGCGGGGGACTGTGCTTCCTGGGTTGGGGAAGGCGGGCCACAGCCCGCCATGCAGCTGGCCTCGCGTCACAGGAGGAAAGCACTTCTTGGGAAGATGCTTCGGACTTGGATCGGTAGACATCAGGAGCTGCAGAATCAGCGTAAAGAGAAACTTGAGGAAGCTAGAAGACAAAAAAAAGAGGTGAAAAAGAGACTCATGGAAGAGCTTGGCAATGTCCCTCCCAGAAAGAGTGCTAGGCTTCTTACTCAGGCGCCACGTTCAACCATCACACTCATTCCTCGCAAATTTCGCGACCCTCCAGAACGCCTACCTCCTCCTCCTCCCAAGAAGCCTTCCCTCATAACCCTGTCCCGTAAGGCTCCTCAGAACGGCAGAGCTGCTAAACTGAGGAGGTATTACTCCACACACGCAGTAACCCGCCGGAGACTCGCTCCAGGTGTCACTGGTCTGCGCAATTTGGGGAACACATGCTACATGAACTCAATATTGCAAGTGCTGAGCCACCTGCAGAAATTCAGGGAGTGTTTTCTCACTTTGGACCTGTGTGAGACCGAGGAGCTGCTGGCCAAGACCAATCACTCCCAGGGGGTGAAGGGTGTGACGGGAGGTGTAGTCAGCAGTGGTAACACAGCACTGTCAGGATGCCCTCTTGGACGCATGGGTAAGACAGGCAGTTGGAATTTGCCTGTTGGCCAAAAAGAAAGTGCCCCGCCTTCCCCGCAGGCTTCGGAGCTGGTCCAGCCCAAGGAGCCTCGCTGCTCCACCCGCCAGCAGATGTCACTTTGCCATGAGTTACATACACTTTTCAGGGTCATGTGGTCAGGCCGGTGGTCTTTAGTGTCTCCATTCGCCATGCTGCACTCTGTGTGGAACCTCATCCCAGCTTTCCGTGGGTATGACCAGCAGGACGCCCAGGAGTTTTTGTGTGAACTGCTGGACAAGGTGCAGCAGGAGCTAGACACAGAGGGGTCCAAACGCAGGATAGTCATCCCCATTACAAAGAGGAAACTATCCAAGCAAGTGCTAAAGGTTCTCAACACCATCTTTCATGGGCAGCTACTCAGCCAGGTGAGGCATCAGACATGTGACCATAAAGACACTTTGCAACATGTTTATTCCAAACTTGCCTTTAAATTCATGACAATGTAGCCAAGATATTTGAGAAGAATACACAATGTCTCCTCCTCATAAATGAGATGTGATTGTGGACAAAAAATCATTTATATTTAATTCTGAACATGACTTAAACAGACTTTTAGGAGGCTGCGTCACTGATATAAACCTATAGCCCCTTTCACACAGAGATACCACTGTAGGACCACTTAAAAAGTCCTTTCTTTATACCTCCTTTGCGTTTTTACACAGAACCAACAGCAGTGGCATCATGCCATTCCATCGTGTGATTATAGACTGCATGCCAGCATTGCTGAATCAAAAGAGGTGTGACTGGTGTAAAGTTAAACACAACAGTGTCTGCCTTTACTGTGACATGTAATGTATGCATCAGCTGTGCTTTCTAAATAATAACAAAGGCTTAACATGTTAATAACAATCATTTGCCATCTCTGTTATATGGCGGCTAATCTCGTCCTCTGCTCGGACGGCAGTGGGTTTCACAGATAACATGCTGTCAAAATATCACACCCATAGTCCCATCCTGCCGGCCACCCTGTTCATGCAAATACCATTTTGACCCTGTTACTACCTCCCGTAGCGGATTATTGATGAAACCACTCTGTCCCTCCATTCCACAGTCGCACTTTATACAGAGCGGTGAGGCAGCATAACGGCGCAGTAATCCAGTCATGAGTAGGCAGTGTAAAGGGGCTCATGGCAGTGTGATTAACAAATACCATGTTCCACAGAGAAATGTTGACTTATATTAATTAATTAACTCTACAACAATGATCAGTAATTTTTTTAGACATCCTAAAACTCAGATATTTTGTGATGCTTTTTTCAAACTTTGTGATGCCTTTTAGAAATCCACATAATTTCTTAAGACTTAATCTCATCATCAAGCATTGCAACTATTTACAGCTTGAGGCTTCACCTGTTTTCTTTCTCTCGGCTGTATTTGTTTTTAGGTGACGTGTCTGTCCTGTAAGCACAAGTCTAACACAGTTGAGCCGTTCTGGGATCTGTCTTTGGAGTTTCCAGAGCGATACCACAGCATAGACAAAGGCTCAGGCTCTACAGCTTACCAGCGCAGCTGCACCCTCACTGAGATGCTGTCCAAGTTTACAGAAATGGAGGCTCTCGAAGGCAGGATCTATGCCTGCAACCACTGCAACAGTGAGTACAATGTTCAATACAATGCAAAGCAAAGCAAAGGCAGCAGGGTTTTTTTTAATGCAAAACAACCGTTTTTTTCTTATCTATTAAGATTTGCCTTTTATGAATGGAGTAAGATACGTCTGAAATAATTCTGGCTGTCTGCTCACAATTTAACATAATCTAATTCATGTAGCATCTGATTGTGTCTTTTTAGGCCTTGTATAATATTTTTTTAAAAATCCATGTCTGACTAGCAGCTTGTTGACAATGCTGTGTTCCACATACTTATGCAAATAAAGATCCATCACAAACAGAAATGGGATGTTGGACCGCAGAGTACATTAGTGCCTGGAGGAGAAAAAAAAAAAGACTTTTAAATAAGTAAATGTACAAAATAATTTCCAGAGTTAAATTCCATTATGAAAGCTACAGAAACTGTCTATTTGCAAAGCCTCATATATTGTGAGCAAGTGTGTCACTTCTGCACTAAAACAAAGCCTCATGTCAGTGATATGCATTTGAATTGCTTTGCACATTAACTTATATCTCTTTGTTTCATGGTTTGTCAGAAAGAAGACGAAAATCATCCCACAAACCCTTAGTTCTGTCAGAGGCACGTAAGCAGCTTCTGATCTACCGTTTACCTCAGGTTCTACGGCTGCACCTCAAACGCTTCAGGCAAGTGTCTCTACAGGCAGATTTTCTTAAAATGTTTACTGCACGTTAAATAACTTTAAACGATTATTTGAGAAAGCCAATCTTTTTTTATCATGTTTCTTTTTTATAGCTGAAATCAGAGTGCTCAAGAGAACTATTTTACTGCTGAAAAGATGGTCTTTTCATGAAAAATGAGAATAGTGATGCAGCATTTGCTTTTGCTCAAGGGTAGAAAATCTACAACTACCACTACGCACTGTGCACACGGGACCAATAAATGCTTCCGATGGTGCGTGACATAATGCAAACTTGGCTAACAAACAATCTCGGGTTACATCTAAACAGGGCACTAAAATATGTTTCTGAAAACATTTAAAGTGAGATACAGGCAACACAGGAAATAATCTTGGTTCCTATATGATCAGCACTGCTTAGTTTTATGGTTCCGTTTGACTTAGAAAGAGAGACAGGGATGCTTCTCTGTGCTCTTTGTGACTGGTGGTGGTGGTGGTGGTGGTGGGCATTCGAAAATGTAGAAGAACAAGCTGAAGTTTGCGCAACAGCCCTCAAGCCAGGGAAGATCTGTAGTTTCCATATTTGAGCTGGGAGATGTGCAGGGAGGTCTGGGTGCTGGTGAGATAGTGGGAAGTTTGCCACAATTCATTTTAATCTACTACCCACAATGTTATGATACAGAAGTATTCCTTTAAGTACAGGAGCATTCTTGTTTATCATGGTGCTTGTGGGTCTTTGTGAGGCTAACTAGTCCCTGTTGCACGGCAGATGGTCGGGGCGGAACCATAGGGAGAAAATCGGCGTCCATGTGGCCTTTGACCAGGTTCTGAACATCAAACCATACTGCTGCACAGGCTCAGGTCACTCTGTCCACAGAGGAGGCTACACCTACGATCTGTCTGCTGTTGTTATGCATCATGGTAAAGGCTTCGGCTCAGGGCACTACACCGCATACTGCTACAATACAGAAGGAGGTGAGGACGACACTCGATTCAGATTGGCCTCTGACATCCTGTCTTTCTGTTGCTAACCTTTTTGTTTGACTTTTTTGTGTCTTCAGGTTTCTGGGTCCACTGTAATGACTCTGAGATGAAGGTTTGCAGTGTGGAGGAAGTGTGCAACACTCAGGCCTATATTCTCTTCTATACCCAGAGGTCTGCCTAGGTACCTCTCGCTGTGATGTCGACCTGTGCGTGGCAACTAAAGGCTGCATTTATGAAAACGTTCTCTGATGTTTTCCCAGATGTCATCAAACAATCAGTTTTAAATAATTATCTAAAAAAAGATGGCAACGGGGGCAGTAGGACAGCCAAAATCATGAGTTCAGGTAAAGATTTTAGCAGCATAATCCAGATGATAATAATAATACACACACTGTAATGTTGCCAAGGTGAATTGGAGGAAAATAATTATAAATAATATGTTCGTGCGGCTCTGGATTATGTTTGATTTAAAGAAAAAAAAAAATCAAAAGCCTTTTCATAAATGAGGCCACAGGTTTGTCGGCCTGTGGGACCAGCATATCGGTTAATGGCCTGAAGACTGTGGGAGCAGGTCCGCCTCTATCCTGCTGAACACCAAGTTGTGTGTCCGTGTTTTTAAAAACAATCAGGCTCATGTCTGTTGAGTCTGGAACCAACCAGGCGTTCTTCTGAAACAGCATTTTACATTCAGAGGCAACACGGATTCTGGATTTTAGAGAAGTTTTATCACAATAATGTCGTTAATGTACATTTTATATGTGACTTTACATTTGATAGCAATGCACTAAGTATTATAAGAGGTACATCTTTCCACATTATTGTGTAGTTCCACTTGAATAGAATGAATCTTGTGACCAAAGTCCAGACTCTTTGTTGCCTCCTGTTCAGCTTTTTCAATTATTGTGAAATGTCAGTTATGGAAACTTTTAATACTCATTCCTGTGTCGTTTGTACTTCATCATGTCCTCTCCTCAACTGTACTGCTGTGACTGGATACTGTGTCTTAGGCTCGAGGCCTGCACTCTCAGTGAACAGAAATAGTTTTTTGTTTTAGTTTCTTTTGTAGTCATTCTATGTTTCACTTTCACGAAAAACACTTGATTGATGATGAGTGATGGAAAGCTGCACTTTTGAGGAGGGGCTACTATTGTTGGTCCTATCTTTGTGATTGTTCATCTTTTAGCTCCTGTATCCTGTTTAAATGGCAGCTCCCCCTGTGGTGTAACGGTTAGAGTAGTCTGAGCCTGGGTCTGAGACACTGCGCCTGTGTTTTTGAAGGGAATACCACCTAAATTATTAATTACAGTGTTATTTCCATGGCCTGGGAAATGTCAATATTTGTGAACATGAGCTACTCTCTCAAAACCAGAGACAAATGTCTGAAACTTGTGATGTTATCAAGTACAAAGTCTGGAGCAGCTAGATAGACAATGAATTGGAGACTGATTTTGTGGACCCACAGAAAGTTTGTTTTTTCTCCAACTGAGCTTTGTTCTATTGTAGCGTCCTCACTTCTAAAACAGAAGATGTACCCATATACTCAGAAAATTCCTCTGGCTGCTTTTCCACCAAATCAGCTCTGGTTCTTGAACTGGTTCCATTCAGGATTCCACCACATTCCCACCAGTTTTACACAGCACCATTGTTATCAAGAATCTGTCACCAATGTAAAGTGTTGCACCGTGCACAACAAAAATAAACTGTCATAGCAAAATGGCAGATCACATCGATTACTGGCAAACTCTGCTCTGTCATTACCCAAACAAGGGACATTAACCGACAATGTAATAGGAGCACTGCATGCTCTTTTTTTGACTGACAATTTCTCACTTAGCGTCTCTATTGTTCAGTCCCCTCAGGATGTTGTGATAGCAACAATGAATGCAACTTTTGACAGTCCCCCTAAATTCAGCATTAACAATGCAATTTAATTGAATCACAGCAACTTAACACACAGCAACTTGCAAATTACACACTGTTTATAATGTGACTTGTGGTTCCAGCTGAGGACCAACTTTTCAGAACTTATTTAGTTATGGTCAAAATGCTCTAAATGGTTCAAATGAGGTGCGAGAACCAGAGCGAAACCAGCTCCCTGTTGGTGGAAAAGGGTTAACAGTATCATCTAGACTATCCTTGCAAATTCATTGCCTATGGAGCAGCTCCAGACTTTATACTTAGTCGTCAAAATTTGTAGTTTTAACAGTCGATTTTTTGGATTTGGGAGATAGTTGTATAAGTTTACATATATGATTTGGACTATGTTAGACCATAGGAATAACATGCATGATTTTTAAAAATGGGCGTAGTTCCCCTTTAACTACAGGAGCTGGAAAGCGAGTGAAAGGGCAGACTGCGATACAGAAGAATGTGTTGGGGTACCCATTTTTAGTTGAGCACCTGAAAGCAATATATTGTACATCTTGCATCTTGACAGGAAATTGAGAAAAAATCAGGAATTCTTCTGCTTGTTATACAATGTTTTTTTCTACTCTGCTGTTTCTATCAAGGTCTTTAGAATTTGCTAGGTAATCAAGAAAAACTGTTGTGTTTGATACGAGTCGAATGCAAGATACATTTGTGAACTCTATGTAAAAGTTTGAACAATCTAATGACGATGAATGTCTTACTTTTTAGAGGTCAGGTGTGGCCATGCCACCGGCTCTGATCCCCTTGAGTTCTGTCTTGTACTGTAAGAATACCTGTCATAAATGTAATGGTCATATGGGTTTTGCCTGACGGTAATTATTAAAAAGACAAAACAAATTTGAAACGTTTCTTGGGTTGTATTCATTTTAGAACAAATAGTTTATTTAGGGTAATAATTTGTCTAAATTAGAGAGTGTTTGTTGAGGTTATGTTCTATATGTAGCCAAGGGCAAAGGTTTTATTTCAATATTTGGGACACCTTTATGAAACTGGGGGTGGGTTTTTGAGCATCAAACATATAATTTCCTGCATTCTGGTGATTTTTTGACGCACAAATTTGTGCATTTTCTGCATCAATTTATGGTGTAAATGTCTTTAATTTTGTAAACGTCCTCTGTTTCATGTTTTTATTTGGGAGGACAAATGCACATTCAAAATACTTAGTGGGACCTGTCCCCTACGCACCCCTGTAGATCCACACATGTGAATGTAGCTTCACTCACTCAGTCATCATAACGCCTTCAACGTTTATATAACCAACATTATAGGAGCATACAAACATGTTTGGAGAACATAAAATCAGGAAAAATGTGTCACAAATTTAGCACCTTAACAGAAACAGATACAGTAAAGTAGAACTGCAGTAATCCACAGGATTAGAGGATGGATATGCCGCTGATCTATAACATTAATTCTGCTTCTCTAAAGCTTTCTTAAAGATTTGAAACCTAGAGTAAATGTAATCTGACTGAGAAAAAGATGCATCTTATGAGAGGGTATTAAATGTAAATAATCTCTGAAGACGAGTCACTTTCTTAGCAGTGAACTGCTCCCCTATCCTTTTATTTTCACTGATGTATCATGATGACTTTTTTTATTTTTACCCATCAAATTAATGTTCAGGGTTTTTTTTAAAATTAATTTACAAATCACATCCTGAATGCATTTGATTGAAATCATATATATATCAAAACATCTGGGAACATAAACCACAATTCATTATTTGTGGGATTTTTTCCCAATAATTTCTGTTGATTAACTATGAGACTACTGTTGTTTTTAAAGCAGGTCTGTGCATGGTTGGGCTGGGAACAAAATTCGGCACTGGCATTTTTCCATTTTTACACCCCGAATTTCGCCATTTATTCACCGGCATCTAAATAGGATTTACACAACTCAAAGCCTACAGCACACTAGGTAGAGTTAAATTCACCTGTATCTCATCAACACAGGACCCAGGTACACTAAATTAACGCCAGCACAGCTTTTCAACCAAGACATACACTCACCTGCAAGCCAACAGCACGATAAGTAGAAAAAAAATCACCTGTATCTCATCAACACAGGTTTTACAACACAGGATTCAGGTACACATAACATAGAAATATTTTCACCTGCATTTCAGCAGGATTTACAGTACAGAAACACTCAAAGTTAACAGCACAACAACCAAGGGATAATGTATTTAAGCAAGGTCACAGGGGAGGGAGTGTTTTGTACTGTATCATCACAGCTTTGATTCAGTCGTAGATAATCAAAACCATGATGATGTACAATACAGCCTGACCTCGAGTGTGATGCTGATTTCATAAAACAGTTCAACAGGCCTCATTATTAGTTAACAGAAATAAGCCACAGTACATGGAAGTGACAGTGTTGCCTAGCAACTGATAAACTAGCTGCTACTTGGTGTTAGTTAGGTCTACTTGTTATGTGCAGGGCAGCTGCCTGGTATCATGGACAAGTATCTGTATGTTTCCAGTGAGATGCCAGTGTGTTAACTGTAACAACCTGTTGTATATTGTTTGATGAATGAATCCTTACCGGCTCAGAGCTGCAGTCTCCGGCCTCCAGCTGAGGAAACTGTGGCTCCTGTGTCCAGTGAAGGAGAGGACAGGTCAAGCAAAGAGTCCTTGCAAAGCGAGCCACTGTCAAAAATCCCCGTGCCCGGTTTAAAAGGCTCCTGGACTCTGCGCCACATCTTCATAGTAGTTTTGCACAGTCTTGGGGCACCTTGTGAGGTTTAGCCAGCTAGCAATACTGAGGCAGCTAAGCTAAAAACAACACAGAAAAGCCCTCACCGCGGTTTGTCGAGGAGCACCGCTGTTACAGCTGTAGCCGAGCGTCCTGCTCCGCCTAACTGTTCACTAATAACACAATAAACAGGACGGAAGACAGTGTGACAGCTCTTGCACACTTGCATGTGCCCCGAGAAGTGTGGAAGTTCCCCCCACAACTTTTTTCCTGCCCCATGGTAACAGAGCAGTCAGTTACACCACAATCTACAGGTTAGATAGGCGAACTACCGACGTTAATGTAGGTCTAATTAACGAATTAGAACAGCTGTGAAGCGGAGTGATACATAAAGAGTTAAAAGTTCCGGTGCTGTTGTACAAAAAACTTCTGTAACAAAAACTGAAGTATGAGACAGCTATTATCTTTAACCCCTTGAAACCAGAGCTAATAGTTTTGATTTGATTTGAAGCTTCCTAACAAAACATGGCCCAAACATTAGCAAAAAGAAATTAAAAAAAAAAAAGTTACAAGAAAATGACCAGAAAATGACTTTCAAAAGCCCACAACAAAAAATAAAATAACTTTAAAAAAATAAGATAGATAGATAGATAGATAGATAGATAGATAGATAGATAGAGATATAAAATTATATCATGGATTTTATAATGTTTATTTCTGTGATATTACTTTAAAAATAAAATGTTTTTAATTTAAAAGATTTTCTGGGCATTTTCCCCTATTTTTTGCATTATTTTCTAATAATTCTCCCCTCTTTTGAAAGACAAATATTTAGGTAAATTTTCTTGGATTTGGTGGGACATTTATCTGCAAGCTGGCCATTGCCTTTTTCCCCCATGTTTTAAAAGAAATCAAACCACTTTGTTGACTTTTCAAAAGGTCAAATCACTTAACGGCGCTTGAACACAGCAAAAGAAAACTGATGTCAATCCAGGGTTCAGAGGATTAAAACAGATGTATGTTGCCTACAATATTTTATTTACTATTAATAGTCCAGTGTGTAGGATTTAGGCAGAGATGTTGGCAGAAATAGTTTATATTAATCATAACTATGTTTTCATTTGTTTGTAATCACATTAAATTAAGAATTGTTATGTCTACGAACATTTCAGTCAAAAAGTTCAGTCTCTGCAAAAGGACGATAAGGATATTTTCAAGGTCAGCCTAATATATGAAATCATTTATTTCTTACATTGTTTAATAAAACAGCAATAATTGTTTTTTGCAAACTGGATATAAACTTTGATACAATTTGACATGCCAGTTAATTTGACACTGTGGATAGTAGCAGTGGTTATGAAAGAGCATTTATGGACAGAACAGAACAGAGTTTACATTGTTGAATTATTACAGTGAATTTGTTGGAAATATTAGCGTGTTTTTTTTAACAGTTCATTTGACTTCAAGAAAAAGACAAAAAGAGAGAAATGCGTCTATAAGCACTGCTTCAACACCAGAACAGGATGTGAAACAAACCAGGAGTGAATACAACATATCTGCACTGTTATTTCTGACAACAAAACCGCAGTTATAGAAGATTCATTTAGTCATTAATGAAATGTTAACTCATGCCAGCTAGATGCATCTTAGTGCACATATGAGGACATGCATGAGCACATAACATTCATGAAAAAAACCTTTATCCTCTCAAATATACTATAGCTTCAACATGAAGGTTACGGCGAAACATGATCAGCATTTTAAAGTCATTATTAAGTTGGTAATTCATGTATCATAAATAATTAGAAAAAGACCATTCCAAAGATTACTTGCAAGAAACTCAGTTTTTGGTGACAGCAATGCAATCAATGATTGGTCATCAACACCAGTAGATTTGGGCGAGATGAGATGATGTCTTATGTTGCTTGGCAAGCAGAGAATTTCTGTTCCTTTTATCTGTAAACGCCTCTCAACGCTCTGCAGAGCGGGTCACTGCCGATCTAAAAGTGCCATGTTTTGTCCTCTGATGCTCCACCTTCACAGGGAACAAGTGCAGTGGCCTTTGTTCTATTTCTGAATCCTTCAGTGGGGATGAGTTTGTGTCTCCCTGCTCTGGCCTCCACTGGAGTCTCTCTCAGGGAGCTCAGCTGGGCAGCAGCCACGGCTCCAGAAAGTCCCACTGCTTCCACAGGACAAACAGCAGCAAGGTCAGCAGGACGGTGGCGGCCACCCGGGCTCGGGTCTTCATCAGTGGGGTGATAAAGTTGGCCAAAGTGGAGACGAAGACCAGCAGTACGGCCATGAGCGCAAGGATGACATTGATGAGTTTGCCCAGCAGAGCTCGAGCGTTGGCGTTCTCCACTCCCTCCAACTGGACGACCTGCTGCTGTTGCTGCTGCAGCTCCAGCTTGGTGATGCGGGTCAGGCAAGACTCCACGGCCTCCTGTATGCATAGAGTACCCACAGTAAGATTTTTTCACATCATAGGCCCATGAAAATGTATTTTCTCAATCATATTTTAATATTAGTAAGAGATGCACCACACTGTGTCATTATTTGACACTCAGAGCAACAGCCAAAGTTTAAAAAGCGAGAAAGTCTGTGCAGAGTGGTAGGGTGCAAACACAGGACTTTCACCCATGAGACGGCTGTTTGTGTCCCCTGTGAAACCAAAGCTCAGTGTTGGGTAATTTTAAGAAATTATTGTATTATGTATCATGATGTACATCACATGATAAAAAATCACAACATAGCCAATGTCACCGGAGAAACGTCACATTCTGTTCCATTAGTGAGAAATGTCCTTATTTTAACCTGAACCATAATCTTTTCTCTAAACCTAACAACGTACTTTTGTTGCTTAATTCTAAGGAAGTAAACCTAAAAACGAAGTAAACCTACATTGGTTTAGGGTTGGGGAAGTTCACTATGAAATGAGACTGTAAGTATTTATGAGTGGAAACTGTGCATTTCCTGCAAACATGGAAGTTTATTTTGAAAAGACAAGCAATTAAATTACCATTCTTGAGTGTCTTAATGTGATGCTAGGGTTTTTTCTAGAGTTTCAAGTTTTTTTTGGTAATATGTTGATTTTTACTCTTTATCAAAGGAGCTGTATGTGACATTCAGAATAATACCAGCAAACCAATATTAGCTATGAGAGATATAGTGGTGTGATGGCATCCTGAGCAGAAAGTAAAATCATACTATCTCTGTGTGTTTTGTAATCTGAGCTTCTATTAGTAGTTGAGTTAGCACGTGACTCCCTGTGAGTGTATTCCCCTGGTGAATCGCCACCACTCCGCACTGCGTTCATACAGCAGTTACCGCTGATATACTGCGATTTCCCCCTGGGTTAACTTTTCAGCACTGTTGCTGTTGTTAGCACTGTTTAATGAGTTAGCACCATTAGCTGCTAACAACCAACTCAGTAAACTCGTTGCTGAGAACTGAGTGTAGACAATTTTAATCCAGACTCTGAATCATTCACTTGCTCTGAATATCACAAACAGCTTCTTTAAGAACTAAGGGTATTTAATATTGAAGAAAAACACACAGAGACAATATTTAAAGCCATGTTTGACAAGGTTTCAATGCCAACGATAACCGAGCAGATTTTTACCTGAATGTCCCTTGCTCTCTCGTAGGACTGGTAGGCGACTTTTTCCTCCATGCTTGCGAGTTCCTGTTTAAGGTTAGTCATCTCATTCTGGTGCAGCTCTGTTAAGTCATTCAGCTGTTCTTCAAGTCGCTCATACCTGAGCACACAGTCCAAAACACACACATAATAATGCTCAAGATAATGCTCAAAGGTCGAATATTGTCTCCATATCCAAAGTCATGTACAGCTTATTGCGTAATTGTTGTCCAAAAACTGCTGTAAACACATCAAATTCTTGCACTGACTATGTTTCTTTGTTAGGATAAACATGGGCGATTAAGTTTATTTAAGTTGATCCAATGTTCATCCTGCTGCAGTAAATACTTGCAAGCAAATGTGTATTAATCCACAGCTGAAAATAGTCGCAGCAAATTCACTATTTACTCAAGTTTGAGTAGCGACTGCCAAAAACTACAGTGCTGAGCTGTTCAAGTCTTTTTTTTTTTTAAATTAAAGTATAGATTTGTGACTCTTTTTAAAGATTTATATCTTCAGTAGGAGCAAATTGGGTTGGTGCCAAATGGCACAGAGAGAGTACTGAGAGATGTGCTTTTGGTGTTGGTCTTTTCATGTGATTTGTTGACAATAACAAAAATAAAAAATATTACCAACCTTATGCTTCATGTGAACTACACTGTGAATGATTACAGCAAGAGTTCACAAGTGTGACTGTCAGTGTTTTTGTGTGACTCGTACCTGTATCTCTCTTCTTGCAGGCACTGTGTCATGTAGGAGTAGTCACTCTGCAGCTGTCCCTTCATGTCCTCGATGGTGTCCTCCATGTGAGCCTGGCTGGCCTTGATCTCCTGCAGGCCCTCAAGTAGAGAGTCCCAGGAGCTGTGCATGTGATGGTGGTGGTGGTGGTGCCCGTCCAGTCTGGGGCTCCCCATGGTTGGTCCTAACAGTCCCCCTCCTCCCCCCGCACCACCAGAATTACTGCCCGCTCCGGAGCCGGACGTGGCGCTGGAGCACTCGTCGTCGCTTCCGTACTTTGGGCTGGAGACCAGAGTGGCACTTCCACTCAGTGCACGAGGTGTCGGGGTGTCCTCAGAGTGGCCCACGACTCCGTCCTCGAGCGAGTCCTTTAGATGAGCAATGTTATCTGCGCTGCCAAATTTGTTCCTGATAAGACTGGCAAACTCTCTGGGCTTGGAGACCACGGCTGTGTGAGTGAGGGCAGATACTCCACCTCTGACCCCTTCAACTACTCCACCTCCAAAACCACTTATCCCAGCACGAACGTTGGCCCCAACGTCCTTTAATCCCTGCTGCATGTCCCGCAGGACATCCTTAGGCTGCCGGGCTGGTCCATTCTGTAGAGAGGGAAGAGAAATGAGGAAGCAGAGAAGTGGAGGATCTCAAAGGTAGGAGAGATTAGGTTAAGGGAGAGAACTGTAGGAAGATAGATGAGGAAAGCAGGCCCTGTAGAGAATTAGGTGAGACACAGGATAATGCATTGGTTTAGGAGATGAGAATCATCAGTCTATATTTGGACACAACTGTCCTGACAAAGTTCAACACTTTTTCGAGTCAGCCACGAGATAATGATTCAGCCACAGTGCAAAAACAGCTGCACATAAAGAGATCACACTTGCTCACCTACCTGTTCTATTTCCTTTAGCTTTTTGTGATAGTGCTCTAGTTTCTTGTGCAAGTGTGCGATGGTCTGTGCTGACTTCTGGTTCTTCTTCTCAAACACCTGCTTGATCCTGGACGCCTGCTGTTTGTCTGCGTTGTGGGCCAACTTCAGGTACTCTGCAACGTTGTCGTCACGGGCCTCCTGCTCTACACGGATCTGCTCCGTGACCTTCAGGATCTTCTGCTGCAGATGCTCCAAAGCAGCACGAGTCCGCTGTGGCTCACCAAAACCCTCTGCACCTCCACAGGCCATGACCCCAGATGCTGCTGTTGCCGCCCCGTCCGTGCTGATGTTACTGTCAGAGCCTCCATGGCTGGTGGTGGAGGGTAGGCCTAGAGTTGCCACCTCGCTCTTGTCCAGCTGAGAGGACGAGAGGACGAGAGGGCAGGAGGACGTCAACAGGGGTGGAAAGAGAACTACAACTTCTACAGATGAAGTAGTGTTGACATGACTTCATTCAAGTATTAGAAGCATCAAATGTACTCAAATAAAAGTGTAATGTAAGATTATACAAAGTAACAGGCATTGCGTTCCATCCTGGCTGTAATTATTTGTCTATTTATTCATTCATTCATTCAATCATTCAATCATTCATGGTCCGAAACCACTTGTCCTCGTTAAGGTCATGGGGGGCTGGAGCCTATCCCAGCTGTCATTGACCGAAAAGCAGGATACACCCTGGACAGGTCACCAGACTATTGCAGGGCTATTTGTCTATTCTTTTTTTTTTTTATAAATGGAAAATAAGTTCATCTCAGATTTACATAAATAGAATATCCATCTGATGGTGCCACAACAGATAAGATGTGGGTCTGTGATAGTTTTTGGCTTTCCAAAAACAGTTAGGCTTTCATTTACGGGTCCTGGAATTTCCTGATGATTTCCTCGAAGTGTCCTGGAACTATTTATAGAGAAAATGCTCTGCATGGACAAAGTGCTCAATTGACACCATTTTAATGAACTCATTTTAGTGTAATCCAGCGAATCTTTTAGTCAGTCACAGCAGGTCAGACAAATATTCAATCTAGGCCAGGCGTGTCCAAAGTCTGCCCAGGGGTCAACTGTGACCTACAGACAGATTTTAAATGTCTTATCTTTCAAAATACACTATATGTGGCCCGCTACACGTAATCAGTTAAGATCACCACCATGGCTAGACTATCATACAGTTTGTAGACATGCACCCAGTGGGAACTACGCACACAGGCAGATCTAATGTGTTTTTGTAAGCAGATGGTAAACAAGCAAACAAAGGAAGAAAGAAGCATAATTTAATTTTTAATGGAAGATGACACAGATGTGTTTGTCGCTCTTGTATGTGATTGTTTTTAAATAATAATTTCTAATCATAAATAAGATGTGAGAAGCAGCTGGCCTCCAGGATTTTTTAAATAATCTAATCTGGGCCCCAGTCAAAAAGTTTGAACACCCCTAATTTAGGCAGTAATCATAACATATATTGAGGGACTACCCCCCCAAAGAAAAGTGCTATGCTATGAAAGGCAACCATGCACTGCTGTTCCAAATAATGATTAGCAAATGTAAATCTAATCACAAATAAACTTAGAATGCTGCAGTTCTGCATGTGGTTTGTCCAAGTGGTGTTGCTGTACCCCAGCAAAAGCTGTTGATCGACTGCTCTGTCTTTATTTCATTACTTTCAAACTCATTGAAAAGTGGAACACTAGAAGATAAAATGAGTGTTATGTAGGCTTTATCAATGTTGATTGTTTGAGTTTTTGTAAGTGTAAAGTCATAGTGTGTGCACATTTTCTGTGTCCCTAAAAGTGCTCTCAGTCCTCAAAACTTTGAGAACCCTGATCTAAGATTTGTGTTTCGAAATTATGGTCAATTTAGCTATAATGACTCCAAAAATTTGGGGTGACCTGGTAAAGTGTGTGCCCCATATAGGCTGAGGCCTTCACAACAGCTCAGGATTGATTCTGACCTACAGCCCTTTGCTATGTGTTTTTTGTTTGTTTGCTTGTTTTTGAGTAAATGCATTTGGGAAATCAACAAATGCTGATTAACTTTACTGAAAAACTGACAAAATTTGCTTTGTCTTTATGTCTGTATTTTTCTATAATGATTACTAAGTAAGAGTTTGTTAAAGGGAACTTCTTAGAAACTATGAGGATAGTTTATATCCTCAGTAATTCGTTCAGCAATTCATATGATGTGCTTTTATTGTGTAGATTAACATCCTGTAGAGTATATGTCCTGTTGCATGAGCATACCTACATATTTTCAGAATAATTTGGCCAAACTTGAAATATTCTGGTCGAATGAATATTTCAAGTTCAAATTATTGAGAATATGCAGTGAATTGTAAAACATACTCTGTAGATAAACATCTACAGAATCCAAACAGCTGCATTGTTGCAACTCAACCAATAAACTGTTAAAATGTTACAAATACTCTACAAACTAGGCTGTCTGTGGGCGGACTCTCCAAATAAAGTGTTACTCTAAATATCAGCTGATCACTTCTTTCACTTTGGCTTCTGAACTGAGAGTCAGTCTGTTATGTCCATAATTGATTTGGTGGAGGCATCAGAGAGTACACAGAAAGGCCATCATGCATTAATTAGATGATACATATTAGTCTGCAGCTTCCTGCTCTGCAAAGCCTCAGTAACTAATGCACACAAGTTACTTCAAATCACCTTTCATTGAAAAATGCATCAGGTATGTATCAGGAATAACAGGGTAAAAACATGCTGGGTGGTTTATTTATAACCATGATGGTGCAGCAGGTGACAGTTATGATAATGAGGATGAAATGTAATCTATTTTTAAATGCTCTATTTTGTGTCCATTCTGTCTGATTGGTCCCATGAGGGAATTCCCTGGTACACTATGTATTAAAGGCTATCTGTGAGCATCTTGGCAGATGGAGAGATTGTTAATGACCCTCTGCCTGACGTCAAAACAGTGTAATCAGACCCTGCAAACATGAGCCGGGCAGACGTGACACCAAAAAAATCTCACAGCACTGCTCTCATTTCTGCAGGCGGGACGGTGCAAAAGGATTTATTTGTATTTTATTTGCGTGACAGTGTGAAATGAGCACGCGCTCCTCGTGCTATTATAAATCAGCGGAAGCGAAGCGAGGCAGTTTTTTTTTAAAGACAAAGTAGGTTACAATCACATTGTAATGGTGTGAAAAACAGATGACTGCAGTCCCTGGGTGTTAGTAATTTCCTGATCTTTGCACAGAGAGAAAGTGAGATGCAGCAGCTAAAAGCGATGGCTCATAGGAGGAGTGGGGGGGCGCAGTGTCCGGCGATATATGGGTGAAAACAAGACAACAAAAAAAACAACACGGACCAGATGCTCAAATCTAACGTGGATGAATCCGGCGATGGTTTGAACAAAAAGCTCCAGGAGGTCGGGAGGCTGTGATGAGGATGGAGAAGACAGATGTGTAGCCTACATATTTATATTTAAATACAAACACACGAGGACAGGGGTATGCCCGTGCCTTCTTCACGCGGCAGGAGGACACACTTTGACATGAGAGATGGATGTCAACAAGCGTGGATGCGAACACATGAGGATGAGACACAAGTAGCACAGCAATAAATTAAATTAGAAACGTTACCATACTGCTTTAATCCAATTTTTGCAGTGCCATTGCAAGTCTGTGTTCGAGGCCCATCCTCCTCCTCCTGCCTCCACCTCCTCCTCCTCCTCCTCCCTCTGTGCTCACCGAGGAGGAGCCCCCCTCCTCAAATATCTTTACCCCCAGCAGCCGCTGTATGGCTGACTATCACCTCTCTGGATCCTAACGCTCCATTGTTAATGCCATCGATATCTGCAGCCTCCCACTCCCTCCCTCTCTCTCTAACGCTCTGATCCAGTCCTCCCTCTCCCTCTCTCTCCTTTGTGCTCCCTCCGCCTCCCTCTGCCTCCCTCTTACCTCTCTCTCTCTTTCAGTCTAAATGCAAATGCTAGCTGTCCTGCCCTATAATGGATGTGGGAGCTAAGGGACAGATGATGGAGGGAGATGGGCGGGGGGATGGGGGAGCTTAGCGCAGGCGTGCAGGTGCCTCTCTGTGAGGCCAGAGGAGAGAGGAGGGGGAGGGAGGGAGCACAGCAGGGCCTGCTCCAGGCCCTCATTCCCTAAACCACTGATACTCAATTTAGGGCCCACGGCCCAAATCTAGCCCCTGAAAGGCTGCCAGGTGGCCTCCCAATAATTTTCAAATTTACATAAAAAATAAACATCCTAAACAAGTTCTAAAATCTTAGAAACGTCTTCCAAGAAATGTCCTAAAATCCTATAGAAACGTTCTCAAACCCTAGAAATGTCTTAAAATTCTGCTGCGACTGGCGCCTCGTCTCCTGTCAGTTTGCAAAAGTGGCCCCAAAGCAAAGTAAGCTGAGTATCCTTGCCCCAAACCCTCAGTTCAAACACATGCGCCCAGTGTGCACGCCGATGTGGGGCTGCAGTGATGTGGTGCCAAAGTACACAGTGTCTGCCTAAGCTGTGACTCACTCTCTTAATTTACCTTCTTCACAACGTGTGGAGTTACAACAACAGAAGGCTGTTTGAGCCACTCAGGACTGCCTGAAGTTGTTTTCAACCAACTTCAAATCTCTCTCTGTGCTGGCCTGTGTGTCTGTGTGTGTGCGTGTGGAGGGATACCCACTACAAATAAAACAAGCTGTCATCTCCGTCATACAAACAAACCTAAAATACATTTCAAAGAAGAAAAAAAAACCCACCTTCATCAACAGAGACGTTATTGCATAAGATACTCAAGTACAGTGGATGAAGTAGATGTTTTACTTTGATGCCAAAATAGAGTTATGCATTCAAACTTAAAGAGACAATTCACATCAAAATAAAGTACATATTTGTCCTCTTACCTAAAGTGCTGTTCATCAATCCAGATTTATTTGGTGTGAGTTGCTGAGAGTTGAAGATATCATCCGTAGAGATATCTGCCTTCTCACCAATGTAATAGAAATGAATGGCGTCCAAACTGTTGCTTAATTATAACTACTCCCCCTTTTGCAAGAGTAGCAGCTGAAATATCGGACACTGAGATCAATCATATCAATATAATGTGCTTTACTATTTAATATCATGTGCAGTAACACTTTGTAATATACTTTTCAATAATACTTGTTCAATATCTTGTGCAATACTACTTTTTGATGTCATGTGCAATGTAGCCTCTCAATCAAATGTGCTATGTTACCTTTCAATATTATGTGCAAAACTGTATTTATTTCCTTTAATGTGTGCAATATATTACGACTCCAATTCCATGTACAATATTACTTGTTCAATATCACTTGTGATATTATTTTTCAGTATGTGCAATGTTATTTCTTAATATCGTGAAAAATTACTTTATGTCACAAACACTGAACCACAAGCTTGGACCCAAATGCTGACTCAGACACAGGTGGGAAAATTAACAATAAGTCCTTTAATGCAAAACCAGGTCGGTACACAGGACATCCCAAAAAACTCAGGCAGAGGTACAAAAACAGCAGGAAAAAGGCAGAGTGCAAAAGTAGAAAAAAGGTCAAAATCACAAAGGATCACAAAACTTTTAAAAAGAAGCACCAGACGAGGTATCAAGACAAAGCGGCACAGCAGGAAGGGAGAACAGAGACTGTATGCTGAGGGGGAGGGAGATAATGAGACACAGGTGCAACACATCAGGGCTGGGCAGGTAATCACACAGGAGGGAAACACAGGGGCAGGAAGTGCAGGACCCGAAATGAGACAAGATGTGAGTATCAAAATAAAACAGGAAGTACAAGACAATGAAACACAGGGGGAACCAAAAAGGATAACAGGATGAGGCATGGAACGCATTGCTGATATTAGTTTTATATTATGTTATAGTTTTCCTATTTTATTACATTTATCTTACTTTTAATGTTATTGTATGTGCAATATCTCATTTCTAACAATACTTTTATATTTTCTTTTAGTTTGCTTATTTTACTAAATTTATCATAATATTCTACTGGGCAAATATGTTAGCAGTGCCCTTTTCACATTGTATTTATTTCTCTTATTTTTTTATTTATGTTGTAATTTTTGAGCAATCTCAGGCACAAGAATTTCCCTCAGGATTAATAAAATTCTGTCTTCTCTCAAGAGTTTCCTTGGGGATTGATGAAGATGTGTCTTATCTCATCTTTTAAGGACTCTCATATTTTCATTTTGACACAATGGTCCATATATACGTATTTTGTAATTGTAAAAATGGCTTTGACTTTTTTTAACTGAAATGCAGAAATATCTCCGGGCTGTTTCTCATGTGTATTTATTAGATTTGATAGGCTGTCTTTGACACACACACACATACACACACACACACACACACACACGTAAACACAAAAAAAACCCCAAACACTCTCAAGAAGTGTCATTTTAACATTTTATTGGAATTTGTAATTCTCACAATAATTACAAAAAAACCCTAAATTAACACAAAGCATAGTTTCTCGCAATAAATAAGGATAGATCTTTTTCATTTGTAGCTTTTAACATAACACAATATTTAGGACCTGTGCACAAGCATCTACAAACAGAAGTGCATTCAATGTTTGGGGCAATGCTGTGATTTGCTTAGCTTTGTATTTGCAGCGGCGACAGTGAACATTTCTAAGCTGTCAGTTGGTAAGGATTAGCATTACAGTGACCTTGTTTGACACCCATTCAGATTAACCATAGCAGCAGGATTTGCCAACATAGGCATGACTAAGTGTCAAGAACAAACATTTGTTTTGAGGCAGATAATGACACATTGTTACAATTGCACATTGCGTCCAAATGGAAAAGAAAATAGCACTTTAGCCTTAGCTTAGTCAATAACACATTTGAGAACACTGTCTTCTGATTGTCCTAAATGGAGCTTCAAATACCGAGTCAAATACCATAAAGGCACTTGATACAGGGTGCTTTGGATACAGCACCGATCAGATGTATGTGCAATACTGCAATGTTTTTTTTTAATTGTGCTACTTAACAGTGCTGTATTTAACTACATAGATAAATCTCTGATATATATCTAAATAAACCTAAATATAAGTGTTTTTAAGTGTTTCAAGGACATGGTGCTGCACTCCTAACCTACAATATCAGGTGCTGTACACAAGTCAGAGTCCGGACAGGGCACTTGTGGAGATCTGCTTTGAAAATCTGTCGACATACAACAGATGGAAGGAACTGAAGAGGACATGATGGCACTTCTGTCATTTTAAATCTAAAGCAAAGCGACTGCACGTGCAGGATATCAAAACTCTTCAAGCATATTCCTTTGAGTACATGATGGTAGAAAAAAAACAGACAGTACGTCCTGATATATTAAGTATAATACACAAAAAAACGACTCCTAGCCCTCATGATTTACATGAAAAAACATTGTAAAAAAAAACTAGTGGATTTTAAACAAGGAGCCAAAAGGGCTTCACCCATTTTTGATCATTCTGCAGATTTGCCACAGACACTTCTTGATGATTATAACCGACATGACATCTGTTTCAAGTGTATACAGTATTACGTTCATCCATCATATGTCCACTCTCTACAGAGCAGACGTTTTCAGCCGGTGGAATGTACAGTAGGAAATGTCAGTCAACACTTTGGCATCCCCGTGATCCAAATGAGTATAAATCCACTGATTCCAGAGATTACCGTTAATCTTCTCTGCTCAAATGTCCCCTTCTCACCACTGGGAAAAACACCAACCCCCCTCAGAGTAAATACAGTACCCTAATTAACCTGATAGTGATATGTTATCGTGTAGCTGAGGTCCCTTCTGTTGTCAGATGAATCACTGAGTGACTGTGCAGCAGAGTCTGTGCAGACTGGAGATTTCCTGAGTGTTGCACTGTTTGTGTGGATCTCTGGGGATATTGGCACCTTTTGCAGAAAGCTGCACCGAAAATTACTCGCCGGATTTGCGCGGCATCCCAACTACTCTTCTTTTCGCCTGGTAGAAATCTGTAGGGATAAAGGACAGGAAGTTCAGCTCATGCAAATCCAACATGAAATCACAACTCGTTCGCATTTAAATTGACCCGTTTATGTACCTGTAATGTTTGTCTGCTTCCTCTTCAGCCCCGTGCTCTCTCTTTTTTCTGGCGTTTTCTCCAAGTTCTCCACGTTGAGTGCACACCTCTGACGCGATGTTGGGATGTTCTCCTTCTCACTCTGTATCGACGACGCCCTTCCTCCTTTGGGCTTCACTGTGGCCTCAGCCGCCCTCTGGCCTCCTGCGTGTCCCACACTGAGCATGCAGGATCGGTACAGCAGCGGGACCTTGGTGCCTGGGATGCCCTCCCACTGGAAATCACTTCTCTCTAGAGGCTTGTCCGAGAAGAAGTCGAAGCCCCATCGCTGGCAAGCCTCGTCCAGGTCTTTTCGCAGGGCGGCCTGGTACTCCGCCTGCAGCTGCTCTCGGTCGACTGGGCCGAACAGGTTTCGCCGGGCAGGGCCGTTCGCCAGTGCGCTCAGGATCCGCTTATGAGTAGCCATCGTTCTACACTGCGGGGAACAGAGAAAAGACAGACGGTTAGTTTGAAATCATCAATAATCTGCTGAGACGGTGATGATGAGCTGTACCAACATTTCTCCTTGTTATCACTTCAGTTTGTGATGTCGACAGCTACAGAAAATAATTCTGTTATGTGACGTTACACGGAAATTATCCACGGAAAAATTATTGCAACAATCTCATTACACACATCAAAATTCCATAACTTGTCCAAAACTTTCAGTGGTTTTTACTAATTCCATGACTTTTCCAGGACTGAAAAAACATGTTTGTGAAATCCCAAGACTTTTCCAGGTATTCCATGACTGTGCAAATCCTGTCAATAAACCCTTTGGAACCCGAGCAAATTGTATCAAAAACATGGAAAGGTGGCAATGAGCAACTTAACGAGATTCGCCTAAAACAGTTAGGTTAACAGTTAGGAGAAAATTAACTGAAATGAATAAAAGAAATTTAAAAAAACAACAACAAATAAACAATAAAATGACCATAGGAAAGTGCTACAATAAACATAATAATTTTAAAGAGAATTATAAATGTAGTTTAATGGACATTTTTCTGTAGTTTTTTGTGATAATATCTAGCAATTCCCTCCAGCTAATTGTTGGGTAATTTCTTCATTACCGTTTACTTTTTTTTTTTTTTTTTTTTTAGGATTTTTGGTACATTTCTTGCCAAATTGCTCATTGTGTTTTCCCCCGAGTTTTCAAAAGAAATCAAACCAATGTTCTCAGGTTTCAGGGGTTTTAATGCTTCTGAAAGGCGTTTAAATGTAGCAATGTATAACTGACGTCAATCCAGGTGTTAAAATATGAATCTGCCAATATGCCAAAACAATTAATTGAATAATCAACCAATGGTTGCAGCTCTAATCCTTGAATACTCAATGATGAATTGATTTCTCCAAGGTGAATAAAAAGCTTAATTTCAACCCCAATCTAATTTTAAGATTAGAAAAAAAATACTTAAAATCCACTTAAAATCCATCCTGAGCTCAGTAATACATAGAACAAAAGGTTTTATTTCCCTGCTTCTATTTTAAAAGAAGAAATCTTTCTTACCATGGCTCCGATCAGTTACAGTATCCTCAACATGAACAACAGAGCATCTCAGACTGGTGTCACTGGGTTTGCTCTCTTTATAAGAGCTTGAGCAGCCAGTGACTCATTGGGCCCTCCTGTGCCACTCACTGGTACATGCCTGGACATAGTCTCAGACAGACTGGGACAGACATGTAAGGGCAAATCCTGAGCTGAGATCAGTGCAGGTTCACAGAGGCACCACTGGGTGTCAGTGTCAGACCTCCAGTCAGACCAGTTTAACAACCCTCGGGGAGCAGAGATGAGGATCATAGCTGAGGTCAGATTATTAAATCTTATCAATAAATCAGTGCTTTCAACCTGTGTATCTGTACAGATTGATCACATACAAACTATTACAAGTACAAGGGTTGAATGGTCACTTTCCTGTCAGCGCTACAGGAAGGAATCAGCTGTGTCTCAGGAGAATAATAAGTCATTTACAGTCATCCGGGAAGGGCCGGGCAGGATTCCCATTTCAGCAAACAATCAAGAGAAACCCGTCCCAGCCCACCCTAATTATCCAGCACTGCAAGGGAGATGAGGTCAGACACTAATGAAGTTCACTGATTTAATGAAGTATGTTTTATCAGAGGACAGAAACTGTCCTGGTTTTATGTGGATGATGGGCTGAGATGTATGAGCCACTGCACATTAACACTAACGGCAGTTTGACTTGGTCTGACGGCTACTTTAAAGCCTTTCTGACTGTTATATAAAGATTTAAAGCAAACATATTCCTAAAATTAAACCTGCAAGACTGTTTAATAAAATAGCAGAAGGTGGGACATGTCCTGTCCTGTCACCTGACTTGGCTGCAGCCACACAGCACCGCAGACTAGTCTGAGATCATGTGGCATGTTTCCAGGAAATTCAGTTCATTCATGTTCAGTTTAACACGATCCAAGAAACAAAACACCGAAACCAAAACTTACAACTTCCTGATTAACTGAAAAACATTTCCGAAACATTACCCCATAAATTGCGAAGGAGCTGTAACATTAATTAAAAAGAATATTTTTTAAAATCTCAGACTGATCATTAGACTGATAAGAAAAAAAGTATATTAAACAATAAAAATCTGCTTTTATTTTAACAGTAAATGATATATTTGTATTGTCCTTATGGGGTAATCACTTCTTAATACATTAATTAATAAATGTAAAAACTGTTGTAGATTCGAAAAAGTTAAGTTAAAATGTTCAAATATTTTACAGTCAGGTGTAAAAGTAACAATGACTGTGTAGTCTGGGGGCCTCCTGGGGCCCTTAAAAGACTTGCTTGGTTAACTAAAACTATAGTTTTACTACATCTTTTAAACCTGTTTCTTGCTAGAAAGGATAAGTATTCCATAGGTTTCAGGGTCGCTTCCCCACCCACTGTTACATAACTGTGGGCCTGCATGTCCTGAGGTCAGGTGGGGTCATTCATTGAGAAGAATATAATCAAAGTGGCTCCAGAAAAAAAAATAAAAATGTATATATGATCATATATGCTTGTTAAAACGGGTACCGAAAAAAAAATTGGGGGATCACCATTGTGACCCCCTCTTTTTTTCCATATCCACCTCACGGGATACTACGTCAGAGAGAGCCGCGCGGGGCTGGGCGGGGCGGGAGGAGTGATTCAAGTCTGTGGCGGGAGAAGGAGTCGCACATGTGCGGCGGAGGCACCGGCTCGTCTCGCGCTTGGCGGCGGAGCCTCTGCAGCAGAGACCCTGCCCAGTTTACTACAGTCTCCACGTGAGGCTGGAGCTCGTGTCGACAAGTCAAACTGGGCTGTCACTGGAGCCTGGCCGACAACCTTTACCTTACACATACTCAAATAACTGACGACAACCACGATGAGTTTTGAAGATTTTTGGTCAAGTTTTGGGTGATAAACTAAAACCTTGAAAGTGATATGCAGAAATAAACCCATTGGTTATAACACAAGGTCATATAAGTAGTGGAAGCGATTACTCATGAAAATGTTTAATTTTGTAGGACTGAAAGTATTTTTTAAAACAACATAAAAGTGACTATATAGTTATAGTTATAGTTATATAGTTAATAACCGTATAACCTTGACTTGTGTTTCTAGAGATGCTTACAAAATAAATAAAAGACAAAATCACTTTAGAAACTGTGAAAAAAACAAAAACAAAACCCAAACATTAACGCATTAGAAGTGGTATTACTTACATTCTCAGTCGTCTGCAGTCCAGTTGAAAGTCTTCTTAATTCAAACTTGCTGAATGAAGGTTGTTTATCTGCCTCCTTGTTTTTAATGTTTGCGGTGTAAAATATGCCCCGGGTTAATGTTATTGAGCCCACCCTCTCCAATGAATCAAATACAGCTTCAGCGGCTGGGTATTAGGCTATTTCTTGATCATATCTCCAAGTGTTCTCGCTGTCTTGAGCTAAACTTTTATTAACTGCGGTGGGCAGGGACCCTCCTCTCTCGTGCAGGGGCGGGGTCTGCGTGGCGCACACACGTGGATTTTTGCCGGTAAACACATGAGCACACGTGAGAGTTTGGCTCTGCATGAGTCGGGGAGGAAATTCCAGCTGAGGACGACCATAGACGTATATATGCTTATGGAGGACGGCCCAACAAGACTCCTGTCGAGGACTCTCACTGCGCATGTCATTGGACCACCGTGCAGTATCCCGGATTTACTTTTTTAACTCCTCCCATTTCAACCCAGGCACACTGTTAGTTTCAGATCACACAGATAACTGGACGAACAGCAAAACACCACTATCAGCTGAAAAGACAGTGTTTTCAAGAATAAAGTTAGGAAGAAGCAAGACACATGAAGAAACATATTCATCCTATCCATGTTTTAAATTCAGCTTTATTGAAAAGATCTGCACAAATTATCAATAAGAGAAATGACAGACTGAAACTGAACATAGCCTAAAGGGGGAAAAAAAATCAAAGAAACAAGCAAAAAAAAAACCAAAAACGAAACAAAAATAAAAAAACAAAAAAAAGAGACAGCACTTTTAAGTCATGTAGTACATAAATTACCAAATGGCAGGTTAAAATCATGTAAAGTAGATAGACTGTTCTTGTTAATTACACGTTGAAAAGACTTCATTAACTTAAAAGAATCAATTAAAAAACTTTTAAAGAGGAGGATGTCTTTGCAAATTTAGATTTGTGAATAAGAAATGTGCCTAACATGATCAAGAGTCATAAAGTTCAATGAGTTAGTTATTAGTTATAACATATTTAATTTTCTTTCAGAAAATTAAAAAAAACCTGAAACACTGGTTTCAGGTTTAAACACTGGTTTAAACCTGAAACCAGTGTTTCAGGTTTAATTTTACAAAACGTACATTTTTCATCTTCATCAGTGAATCTTGACACCTTAACATTAGTGAGGTAGAAATTGTGGAAATGCAAAATTAAATATTTATCCTATCCAATCCCACCTAAAGCCAAAGAAGTGACATATAATATTGTGAAAGACACCCATCTATCCAATCAGGAATGTTTCTTGGATCAACGGACTTTGGGGAGAGTATGAATTTTAATGAAATAAGTACAAGTAGTTGTTAGAAAGTAAAAACAGAATAGTTTACAATTATTATAATCAAAATTTTGTTGACTCGAGTTGTAAGAATAGTTACATGTATCAGTCTATGTTAACAGTTGTGAAATGTAAGTAGGGATGTCCCCATCAAGTTTTTTTTTTTGCACTCGTTCTGATCCGTGTCATTTGATATTGAGCATCTGCCAATACGAAGTCCCAATCCAATACTTGCATTTACCTGAATAATACAGCTCCACAATGCACACTCTAAGTACTTTAAAGGTATTAAAATCAATCTTGTGTTTAAAATGAACAACAAAAATGTATATTCCTTTTAATGTGGTGGTTAAATTGAACATGAAAAAAAGCAGTTTCTACTTACTAGAGTGGTAGCATTACAATAAAACCTAAATATCTGCAACAACACTTTGTAAAATCATTGCTGGTAAATACATTTTGTTGCTGCATCGGTAAATGCAAGTAAAGATGGTAGTTCATGGGTAACTCTTGAGGTTGCATTAACGGTAAAGATAAATACAGGTTTTGGAGCAACATATGCTGCCATCCAAATTACATGTTTTAGGGATGCCCCCGCTCATTCCAGCAAGACAACAAATTCTGCACATTACAGTTGCAGGTACTCTGCTGGTTTGCCTGCAGTATAGACTGGTCTCCTATTGAAAATGTGTGGAAAATATAGCAAAATATGCAAAATATAGCAATGGAGACCTCGGACTGTGGAGCAACTGAAGACGTACATCAAGGAAGAGTAGGGAAAAAAATAATCACTTTCAAAACTCAGTTCTCAAACTCAGTAGTAAACATGCACCTTTCAGTGTTGCAGGCATCAAATTCAGAATGAGTGTGTTTGTAAAAAAAAAAAAAAAAAGTAATAATTACATTAATGAGTCTGAACATTAAATATCTTGTTGTTGGACTATATTGAACTAAATATAGAGCAAAAAGGATTTACAAATCATTGCGTTCTGTTTTATTAACATTTTGCACAGCAAACTTGGGTTGTGTATAGTTGTGTATAGTTTTAATCATAGTCTTACTGAAAGGCTGATTTGAATCTGAACAGCCCATTAAAGCTGGGTTAGGTAGTTTTATTTGGCTTTTGAGCCTACCCCAGCTTTAAGTCCTGTCATTACTGAGGCTGTTTGATAACCTGGAAACATTTCAGGAAGTCAGTGCTCTTTGCCAAGAAGTAGACCGATATATAACTACAACACTTTGGTTATGGTATGTATCGCACAAACAGGATGTCATGTGTTAATTAGTGAGCTTTACAGGTCTCTGAAGGTGGATTTTGTTACCTTGGACAGAGCCAGGCGAGCTGTTTCCCTGTATTCAGTCATATGCTACGATAAGCTCACCGGCTGCTGGCTCTGGTCTCATATTTAACAGACAGCGTGATCGGCTAAATTACAGTTACTAATCAAACTGTTGATTACAAAAGGGTTATATCCAAATATGTTCTCATCAGTAACAAATTTAAATGTAGAATAAAACATTCAATCTGCTGCTTTGCATTTTTTTTTGCCATACGCTCTTTTTTTTTGGCATAACCAAATTCCAGACATTTTTCAATTTAATTGTCCATTTTAAAGCAGTTGTCAGAATATAATAAGTTACATTACTTTGATGAAGTAATTAAATGTAATGTTTCTGTTACAGTTTAATAGGGTAACTAGTAGCCAATTTTTTAACCATTAACATTTCAAAAGAAACCAACCCAGTACTGGCTGTACATGATGTCATCTAACTCAGCAAAAAAGTCACTAAACATGTAGATGAGGGAAGATGCCCCCACCCCCTTAAATCCTCTCCTAACCAACATACGGCACTAAATCTCCTCTCAACACATGTATTGAACGACTATGCTCCAATGAATTGTGACATTTCATCTGAATTGCCGCTTTCTTGAGATTTATTCCACTAGAACTACTTTAGGGTAAACTGATCTATTATTTTAGTCACTAGAAGATAGTGATACTTACTAATATTAAATTATACATAAAAAACACTTTGACAAACTTATATGATGATGGGGGATTTGTAGGGAGAGTCATTCAATTTATTTAAAAAAAAAAAGATTTTTTCCTTTAAAGTAAAAATGTAAAGTTAGACCCTTTACCCTAAAACATTAATTAAATGTAACTTTATGTACTAGATACCTACAAATAGTAATGCAGTAATAGTATAGCATTGTAGTTTCAACAGCTTGCTGGGGGGTTTAGTGCTGTTGGGGAGCAACTAGTTACATGTAATGGAGTTGTGTAACTACAAAATGAATTTAATTATAATCAGTTACTGTTACTGAGAAAAATAACTACAAATATATATATATAAATTACCAAAAAATAAATTAAATCACACTGTCTTATAAAAATGTTAGTGAATAAAGGGGGTTGCATTCAAATATAATATTTTTGGTAAAAGGTTTATATGTAGAATAAAGATGCTTTGCATCTTTTTTGCATTGCAGGAATGCCTTCTTTTAGCATATTTTCAGACAATGCAGATCAGCAAAGTGCAACACAGTGCAACATTTATGCATTTTAGCTTTATTACCCAGTTTAAAATATTTGTTAGAAAAGTAATCAAAAAGTAATCAAAAATGTAATAGGCTAAGATATATTACTTTGACGAAGTAGCCTAATTCAAATAGTTATGTAATTAATTACATTTTTAACAGGTTAACAAGTAATATTTAATTTTAAAAGTAACCTTCCCAACACTGGTTAATAATTAAAACACAGATACATCAAATAGACCGTTTGTGACTAAATCTAAAATTAGCTCCATCAAACATACATTTTGTGTTTTCTCAGAGCACTCAGCCTATCTCTTGTACAGTGCTCCGTGGCACAGTGTGTTACATAACAGTGGGTGGAAATACCGTAGGTTTCTGAGTGGATTCCCGCGAGCTCCTTCACTGTGAGACCCGTCTCCGTGGATACTGTGACTCATAGCTTCTATGATGTCATCAGCGCTTGAGTAACACGTGGAAAAGGGCGCGCAGATTTGAGAAACTCGTCTCTTGTGTTATGCCGGTTCACGTGGACTGTGTGCGTGAACAGGGAGCCGTGGGTTTGTCAGGGGTGGGACCGAAAAAAAGCTATTGGGCAGTGGGAGTGGAAATGGTGCTGTGAAACGTCTGTGGGAACCAGAAGAGACCCACAGCTGTAAATTTAGATATAGCACTTTCTCTGACCACAATGAACAATAAAACCTTAATGAGATCTCACCACCAGACAACAAAATTACAATGTAACCTCGACTTTGTGGTTTTAATTGATGAATAATGTCTTAATTTAACTACTGAAAATAGTTCAGGGCTCACTGAAGTCATCAAAAAAGGTTTAAACTATACAACTTACACACAGCCTACAGAGACTTTATCTGCAGCACAAGGACACCATTATTTGGATGCCTTATCGCTTATTTGTCCTGGTGAAATGGTTCAACTCTCAGTCAGCTGGATTATATAATGAACGCCGTGTACACCAGAAAAGGAGGGAAATCTGAGGATGTACACAGTGACATGAACTGGTCAGGTTACTTTTCTTCCCCACAGTATGTGATAAATCACAACATCCTCACCAATCCACTGTTACACATGTGCTGTTTACCTCAAATGAGTCAAAACTCTAATACATTTATTACATTTAGACTACAATACTTTTGTATGAGTATGGGTTGTATGAAATGGAACCTTCAATTTGATCTGAAATGTAAAAAACAGGTAAAACTTTTATTTTAAATCATATTTAAGGATCTATATGTATCATCGTAGTGGGTGGGTGTGACCTCACAAGAATGTCCTTCATGACCCTCCCTAGAGCTACAAATATTTTTCCTTGAGCCTCCCTGAGTGAGTGGAGGGGAAATGCACGACCCCTCCCTCCACTATAATTAACCATATATCACCATTTCTATTAGAAAAGTAATGTGATTTAAGAGATTTTTTTTTAAAAGAAAACATGCCTTTTAAATCCACTTGCAGGGTTTGAAGGTACTTAAAAAAGAACAAAATATAACTATTTTAAGTTGAAATTCCTCCTCCTAGGCCAAATTGAAGGACAAAACTTCCCCCACAGTGCTTAAAGAATTCTGCAGCGCCTCTCACCTCTTGCACCACCCCCTCCCTTCGCTTAACAGTCCCTAACTACATTGCAAATAATGTCTCCAATTCAGATTTGACTATCTGAAATGTGAATGTTTAATAAAAAAAATATATATTCAATATACTGTATATCAATTCTCAAATATTAACACAAAATTTATCTTGAAACTGCAAATGCAGATAATGAGATCTGTAGCTGTCAAAATTCCACATCTATACAATTTGTTTGTTTCAGTAACTATTACAATTTGGCACCTTAAAATAAGTGGGTGATACTGAATGATAAAATACATCCTGTTAAATATGCCAGCATACAAGGCAGAATAAACAGCACCACCAAGTGACGATGTGGATCACCTACAAGACAGAACTACACTTCAGTGAAGTTTGCAGTTTCAACACTTTTAAATAGATGTAGACATGAAGGAAAGCAGGTGCAGCTCAAACCAAAGACAGCCTATATAATAAACCTATTTGGACGTAATTAATTTCATGTGAAAGTGACTAAGGTTGGTCCCCGTTCAGCTGTTACTGATGCTCTTCAGGATGCCCTCTCAGGAAAAGATTATTCAGTATGTTGGCCTTTCAAGAGGAAAGAATAAATACAAACATAGTCTTTTGTATCAACCTGTATCTTTAATTGAAAGACCATCTCACATTGTATCAAACAAAAGAAAAAAAATAATGGAAAACTTCATAGACAAAAATCAGTCATGTTCATTACATATTTTTTTCTACATCAATGCCATAATTCTGCATCTTAAATGAGGGGGTGTGTTTATTACAAACAACCAACCGTTGACAGATGGAAACCTTCAGTGTGAAGTAAGAAAGTAGCACATTGAAAAGAGGTTGGCTTTACAGACAATCAAAAGGAGGGACTCTTATAAATGATCCCAATCCTTGCTTAAAAAAAAAAAAAAATGCTGGCGTTGAAAAAGAGATAACTACTCACACTATGTCAAAACTACACAGTACATTCATCGACAAGAAAACAAAACTCAAGAGAATTACCGGTGAACTGGAATGCTGGGTGGCACGACTGTTTCAGGACCTACGAGATGGACTTAAAGGCGAGGCGTCACACCTGTACACACCCACTCAATGTATGTGAAAATTACAACAAGGGGAGGGACACTAAAATGCTTGATTGTTTTAAAAAATCCAACACAAAAATGGCCACACGGCCATATTTAACTCCACCATATGAAACGGTCAAGTCTGTACAACCGTTCATCTTCAGCTCCCTTTAGACCTGACAGACACTGCTCTACTTTCTGTCGTTAGACCTGGAGCGGCTGTGGGAAGGAAAAAAAAAAAAACATCTGTTAAAGCTAGCAAGAATCACAGACCAAACTGTCATTGTTACACCCAGCAAAACAAAAACAACAGGCGCAATGGTTTGTGTGCTGCTGAGCCACATGAGTGTTATTCTCAGAGGTGTAGTGTCCTCGAGAGAAAAAACTGCAGTAAACTGTCAAACATCTGTTGGGACACAAGACTGAAATCATCTTAAGACGGCTCAAAAGATATCATTACCTCCTTGATCGTGAGAAGGACCTTGAAGGTTTGTGGTTCCTGTCCCGGGAGAGGGACCTCTCCCTCCTCCTGTCTCTGGAGAAAGACCTGCAAAGCCAAACCATCCCATTAAGTAAACATTTCACACAATAATCACACAATAATCACGGTTACATTAGCTACATGACTATAAAGGTTGAGTTCCATTCAGGATCCAGCTTCCAGACCAGAAAACCCCCAAATGCATTTAAAATAAATATTTTGTGATCATCACTTTCATAGTTTTGTCTACGTATTTAGATCAAGCAGTTAATAAGGCTATCTTTATAATTAAATACACACATACATTAATAAATATAAACATTTCATTTAGTGGCTATTAGATATGTTCCTGACAACTAATTTCCATAAAAGTACATTTAAACTTAGAAAAAAAACACTATGAAAACAGTCGAAATAGAGCACAAATCAATCTGTAAGGCTTCAACATTGTTTGAAGGTATTGTGTATATTATAAGAACCATTCAAAATTGTTAATCGCATTTTTTTGATAACCACATCGTATTTAAAATGTCACAGAAATGTGTGGCACTCGGCCTTGTAAACCTTATAAATTATCCTATAAAACATGACAACTACTCACTAAATCCAGGTTAACGTATATACTGAAAACAACATTCGTTAGGGAAATGTAATCTTTATCATACACACCGATTATTAGAGCAGCACTGTCATTGGATGAATGCAATCATTTATAATAATGATACTTTTAATAATAACATTAACTGTATGGTATTTTTGGTGACGACTAGTAAGGGTAGCAATGTTTCTTCGACTAGTTGCACACATTCACTAAAATCTGCAGTTCCTGGTTTCCCAGACAACAACAGATTAGGTTTGTTTAGGGTTTTGAGAGGATTCTGGCCTAATTCTTTATTTGGCTTTAATAAAATGACTACACAAAACTTGATGTAGACATCGTGACCTCTTCTTATGTCTTCCTTTAGAGACGTTTATTAAACACATATCTTAGATAAATATAGCTACAAAATATTCTGCACGTGGGAAAATATTTTGGGTTGACATCCCGAAAGCTGACATACCTGCTTCGACTGCGGCTGAAGCTCCTCCTGCGTGGAGATCTGTGCAAGGAAAATAGAAAAAGGTTACCAACACAGACGCACTGATCCCCGTAGAGCTCCACACTATTCCAATTCTTTACTTACATGGGCCTCCGTCAACACAGCCCTTTGTCTACTTTCAGTAACTCACAATGGAAATAAAACACTTGAGTATTTTTCCAGGAACACAATTATTTCACAATTATCTCACTCAAAATCTGTAACTTACTGGCAATGGACCTAGTGCATGGAGATGGCAGGTGTTTAGGAATTATATCTCACCTATTCCACAGTGCCATGTGCATCTTTAAATAACGTCATTGCCGCTTTTAATTTGAAGTGGTGAACTATGATACATATACAAGAGATTTTGCATGATGTCAGAGCCTCAAAGCTTACTGCAGAATTACAGCGAGCTTAAGAGCAGCATTTGCTCCAGTCAGAAGATTAAACGTCGCACTGTGGACTGGCCAGTGATAAAAAGACACAGAGGCCACCATCTGTATGAAACTGGTCCACTACACTTCAAGGGACAACATTAGGAATTGGAAGCTAGTAGCAAAAACAATTTACTGGTCGCTGGGAATAAGTCTGAGAAGCAACCAGGCTAAGATTTGTTAAATCCAACCATACAGCACAAAAGAAAACTTTTAAATGATCATTTGGGGGTTGAGGAGAGTTTTGATTGTGTGACTTGATAATTCTGCTCAGAGCCCCAAGACATACCAGATGTTTGTCTATAATCGAAATCTCTGGCAATGAACTTCCAGACTTCTGATTCACATAGTTTAAAAAAAAAAAAAAAAAAAAAAAAGAACAACCTTGTCAAACCAGCTGTCTCTTCACTTTCAAAACTGTAATCAGCAGTGTACTGAATGAAGCAGGAAAACTTACTAGTATTTTTGGTTTTCAACAAGCTAGATATGACGAAAGGGAGGCAGACTGCCGGCCGGGTAGGTAGAATTGGCTGAATAGGACTGGCCAGATGCTGCAAGGTGATTAGGTGGCAGGCAGATGGGGGCTGGCTGTGGCTTTTTTCCTGCTTTAATTGGTTAGCCGAAGGCTGCTGTTGGTAGGTTGTAGACATTTGGGAACGTAATACGCTGATTGGTCGGGAATGTGAGGTGGGCCGCTGCCGTTTGGATTAAGGTTGAAGGAGGAGGAGGTTGAGAACGGCATGCTGAGGAACCAATGGGTTGGTGCAACTTGACGACTGGCCATGCCTGGGTCATGTGACAGCACCAGCCAAGCTGATTGGTGCACGATGGTCAGCAGTCACATGATGCTGAAAGAGGACTAGTTGATTGACTCAGAGGGTGGTGAGAGGAGGCATGGTGACGGCTCTGCAACGGGTTTCATTCTTATTAATATAGATGAAAAATAAAAAGCATCCTCAAACAAAAGGAAAAAATGCATCACATTTGGCACTTTTATCCCCCCAAATTCTAAATAGATTACACTTTTACTGACACAGGAATTCCCTTATCTTATCTCACAAGCCTATTTTGCCACTTTAAAAGCACTTAAGCACTCACTAATGTTTTGAGTGCACAAAATACTTTACACTTCAAAAGAAGCATCAGTGCTTAAAGCATTCCAAGTGCGGCAGGCCAGATTTGAAGATGCATTTTGCAATAGAAAGACTTTACTACATACACTAGTATACCCATGGCATATGTCATTATTTGGTTATGAATGTCTATCTGTTTGGTTTCCTACATAAAATGACCAATAATAACAATGAAGATGAGACTATCACAAATGTACAATCAGCAGAAAAGATTACAAACACTAGAAATGCCCAGACTGGAAAAATATAAGCAACTAGCAGGAAATATACTGTGGGTAAGAGAGCAGAATCAGTAAATCACAGATCGACCATAGGCTGTCCCTGTTGGTCACTGTCAAAAAACATGTGTCACCTTCGCCTTGGTGGGGGGCTACGACGCCTGTAGTCGTCACGGTCTCGAGCACGCCTGCTCCATGGAGGGGGAGCGCCACGGGTTCGACTGCGCTTCTCGCCATTGGACAACTCTACACGCACCCGGCAACCACACAATGTCCTGTGAAACAACCATCATAAACCATCAGACCTGTATCAAGATAACTCCTGTTTCTCAGGATATATTTACTCCTTATTCCTGCCTGCAAACCTATGGCAATTCATCAGATCTGGGGTAGAAATCTTAGCTGTTCTGAGGATAACATCCGCTGGTTAAGTCTTGTACATTTTTGACATGTACATGTACATTTTCTGCCCTAATGGTGACACGTCTTTTCTGCATATGTATTGGAATTGCCTAGGGGTAGTATATTTTTGGAAAATGGCACCTATTGGACTTAGCATATATGGAGATGTCAGTATTAAAAATGCATTATGTCAAAAAATCAACCATCTGTGCCTGGGCTTCCCTTGTCAGCATTGTAAAAAATCCTACGTGAACAACCACTAGATCTTAGATCCTATATATCTATTGTTACTTTATTTATTATCAAAAATCTTATCGTTATTTTTACTTTATTTGGTTTCAAATTTTTCATTTTACTCTATGTCTCACTATTTTTTTCCCATCATAATCTCTTTTTTTAATTCTCCATTAAATTCACTACGGCCTACTGTAATGTGGATTTGGTTGATGCCAGAAGTGTGGGGTATGTTGTGCATTAGTGTGTTTGTTGTTTGGTCCCCGTGTTAAATAATAAAAAAGCTGATGACAAAAAAAAGATGAATTTTCTCCACTGTATCTCAAGAGTGTGTTTAGATTGATCCCTACCTTCCATCGAGCTCACGCACAGCATCAGTTGCATCTCTGGGATCTTCAAATTCTACAAAGGCGAAGCCTGGAGGGTTCCTGGCCACCCAAACACTACGCAGAGGGCCATAGTAGCCAAATGACCTCTCTAACTCTGTCTTGTTTCCATTGTTGCCCAGATTTCCAACGTAGACCTTGCAGTCTAGAGGACAGTCACGATGCATGACTGGATCTGAAACATAATCAAAGATAGGCAAATGATTATTAATGCAGCAGAAAGTTTATATTTCAGAGAATTACTTCACTAAAACATGCTGAAAATACAGTCCCTGTGCATTTTTATGCAAGGTTCCCACACATTTTCAGGGACACAATTTCAAAATATTTCCATTTCTTTTCAATGACTCATAATAGCCAATTTTTTTACCCTCTTGCCTGACTTTTTTTTTTTTTTTTTTTTTTTTTACACATATCAGATTCAAACTCTCTTTACGGCGAATTTGATGGGTTGATGCATTTCAGAGCTGTGTCACATTGACAGCCACAGAAAATACATTTGCTGGAGTGTTATGCTATGTGGACGGCGAGATTGGAAAATAACTTTTTTTGTCCACCAGCCACTGAATAGTTCAGCATTGTTTTTTTTTTCTTTATGGCTGGTGAGTTTGGCAAATTTAACAGCTGCTTGAATGTTTTACCAGGATTTGTCTGTTGCCAATTTCCAAGCCTAGTGGGAAATATTTCACATTAGATTACTGTATCAATATCCTTCACAGAACAAAATTCCATTACTTTTCCAAAACTCAAAATAAAAATCATGACTTTTCCAGGCCTGGAAAATGTGAGTGTGGAATTCCACTACTTTTCAAGATTTTCCATGACAGTGGGAACCCTGTTTATGGCACTAGATCACAACCTGGTGAGACAAAGACTGCTACCCCCCGGCATCACACAGGACCCATAATAAAGGCCTGGAATTTCGGCAGCACATCAAACACGATACCGCACGCTACTTTTCTGTTTTCTCCTGGAGAAAGCTAAAACCAATACATAACAGCAAGGTAACCGAGCGTTTGGTGTGGAAAATGAAAGTTTATGTACCCATTTCGTAAACATGTGCAGCGCCAGTTAGCTTGTTCCAACATATCGTTCAGCAATGCGTGCTATAATGTGAGAGCGACCGTAACGTGATACTATACTGTTCTTCACAGCGTGTAATCAATAAAAACATTTACAATAACGTTACATTCTTAAACACGTTTTGAGACGGAAGCAAGTTTGGCCTACAATCCGGCGTTATGCTAGTTTTGTCTTAACATTAGCTGTTATTCGGCAGATATTTACCCCTTAATCGATAGAAATAAGCCTCACTCCACTAAACAGTTACCCTTACACTTTAACAGACGTTTCACCTTTTAAATAAACTGTTTCACATTTGACAAAAGATTATGTCTCGACGCTTGAACGGTGGCTAACCGCTATTTAACGATAGCTAAAATGGCTGTCGCCATTCCGAGGCCTAGTGCTAAGCAACAGCATTCCGCTAACAACCACTGAATTAGGACCACAATATCAGGCTAAGCTAATGCGGAGATACGATTAATCGACCCAAAATATCATTCTTAAAAAGTTAAAGCACTACACACGATTAAAAATGTCGTTAAAACTCTACCTTTTTCGTTGAAAACCACAGGTCTGACTGTATGCGTTTCTCCTGCTGGTTTGTTCCTCTCGGTCGTCGATGGAAAATGGCGTGACGGAACATACGTTAGTCGGCAGGGTGACCCAGCTCCTGCTCCCTGGAGGGCGGGGTAAGATAGTATGGGTGTAAAAGAAAATTTCTTCTCGCCACTCATTAAAATTAACAGAGCCCTGACGCATTATTAGTATGTTTAAGTTCTCATGTTGTAGGTAAGATGTAGTTCTAAAATATTTAGGCATTTTAAGCACGAACGCACACTTTAAAGCTGCAATACCATCTTTGACCACAGCGTGGGAGTCCATTTATCGTGGCGCTGTTTCGACATTTTTGGCTCCACATCCATGGGCCATGGATCCACAGCAGACATATATGGATCCCCATCTCCAATAAAAATATTACATTATCAGAGTAGTTTTATTTTCACCAAATTCCTGTTAGGGGTCCAGGGGACTGGAGCCTACCCCACTGACTTTGACAAACGCTGGTAAATCTGCAAAATATAGGTGGGCGATTGTATACCCGCTGCCAGTGAATACAACACTAGAGCACACAAGTCTGCCTCTCTGTCAGCTTTTGTGTGTGTGTGGGGTGTGGGGGGGTGTTTTGTTGGTGTGTCCCTGCAATGTCAACATTATGGACAGGCAGAACAGGTAAATAATAGACAGCAGCAGGAACAGAGGCATTTGAAAACTTTTCAGTGGTTTCTTCTCTTTATATAACTCTTACTTATTCAGTCTCTCTTTCAGATTTGGTGCAGATGTACTGGGCTCAGAAAAAAAGTTTTGTAATGAATCCTGGCTTTGCATATCACAGCTGTATTTGCTTAGGATGTGAAATACATCAAAGAGCTCAGATACAAGCACACCAAAGTGTTTTCTAATGCAAATGTACCTATCTCTATGTCCTCACCTTACCTCCATCAACAATGGCAAATTGAATTGTGCAAGGTCGAGTGCTTCCCAGAGTTGAGTGGTTGCCAGCTGGCTTATCCTATCAGCCTGAGTTTCACTTGCTGGTATATCTTGGTCAATCAAACTATTATCTTTCACATTTGGGTTTGTGGGTTTCATGTGTGCCTTTGTCAAGTAGCTGCACCATGCAATACTCTTTCATCACATTTTTACTCATGGACCTCAACTGATGATGCACACTAAAAAGTCAGCATTGTTTGAAGTTTGTGTTGAAGTAGGCCTAGTTCCCTTACTTTCATCCACCCTCACCCTGTTGATATGGGTCTGGAGCCTTCTGCAGTGTGCATCATGCTCCTTTCAGTCAGACTTTTGTAGCCCACAGAAGGTGGCACACCAGATAATGTTCTTGAAGGTCTGCAGAGAGACTTTTGAGGGTCAGAGGATGAGCAGAGATTAAAAAGTCCATTGAGTGACAACTGTGTATGAATTACATTGAAACAAGGGTATTCATCATTCATTAATACAGATGTTGCATCTTATCAATGCAGTGTGTAATTAACTGATTCTTAAATTGCAGATTTGAGGTAGACTAAAACAGAGTAAATAGGCTATAATGATAACTGGGTGTGTCAGACAGGATTGTGTAACAGCTATTATTTTCATATATGTGCAAATGCTAAAACAAAATCTTGTTTACTTCCACAGCCACACCATGGTGTGAGAGTAATAGAGGTTTTTTTTTTTGCAACCTGAAGCGTAAAGGGGAGCATGCGTGGTGAATGAGGTTTCCTGTGAGCTTAATGTTGCATTCAGAACCACTGGGAACTGACTGCTTTGACTGTACCCCTGTCCCAGTCCCAAACCCAACCCCAAACCCAATCAGAACCCAATTTGGAACCCCAAATTTCCTTTCAGTGTACAGTGGACATTACCACTCCAACGGCATAAGCAGTCAATCACTCAGCTTTAGCTGCATTTAGAGACAAATCCTAGTGCAGGGGTTGAGGAGCCTTGTTAGGTGCATTATTATTGTGATCACAGATGCTGGTGCAGTATTTTAGAGTAGGTACAATACACGAAGGCCATGTAGCTTTCCTTCCTCATTTTTGTTAGTGCTATCAGTGTAGACTCTCTTTTCTTTTTCAGTGTGTCTCACCATGCTGCATTGTTTGTCTGTATAGTATAGCTTGTGATTTCAGCTTTGTGTAGCACTGTAGCCCAAAACAAATTTCCCTCAGGGGACAATAAAGTTTATCAAGATCTCAATCCCTTGATATACATTTCCTGTTGGTACAAGGCAGGAAGTACTGTACTGACTGCCAAAACAGCATAATATGCAAATGAGCACAGACTGTACACTTGAAATATTTCCTGTAATGACTGCAAGTGAAAAAAGTTATAACAAAGTTACATTTGTTCAACTGTTTTCATAACTGATCACATTATTCAACAGACAGTGCTAGGTGTGCTAGAGCAAAATATATACAGTATGTATGTATGTATTTATATATGTATAGATATATAGATATACACAGGCACGAATGCTTGCACACACACACATACAAAGCATAATACTTTTTAAATTTTGTATTTCTATATCTTATATTTTTTGGGAAGCTACTGTATACTTAAATACTTACCTATGTAGGCCTATTTACTTGTTATAACGTTAGAGAAGCCACATTAAACAAGAGCCACATTGCACACTACACACTGTCTTTATACATAAGGTATAGCCTAGTTTTTATTGCTTTATCGAATGAGGTGTAGATTGGTATTTATTATCTCTTGTCGTGTGTGATTGTGAATGTAGCTGGCGTATAAAGTAACTTCCCTTAGAATCAATAAAGTTTCTATCTATCTATCTATCTATCTATCTATCTATCTATCGTTTCTAAATGTACATCAGAATGTAATCAGACACTGCATTACGCTGTTGTGATTTATTGCAGTGTCTGTTGTTCCACTGTCAGTGAACGCAGCAGTCTACATGTCACGCCCCCTCAGTCTGTTGTAACCGCCCACAAAGTTACTCAGCCAGGTGACAGCTGAGCCCGCAGAGACCCAACACGGCTGCACACTACGCAACACAACTGACAACATAACGACTTCTGTCAGCGCTGAATCAAAGCGGAAGACGCACATTCAGTCGCTCCGCTGTTGTTTTGACTTTCTCTTGTTACATGTACGTGGTCTGACAGCCTCTCTTCCGGCTCGTTGTTGCAGAGTAGTTAGCTAGCACGCGAGGATATCATTAACGTTAGCCTCTCTGACGTTGGGACTCAACGGTCAACATGTCGGATCCGGTCGGGGAGGCGAAGCTGGAGCTGAAACAGGCGAGTAAGGAGGTGAAGGAGAGCGAAAACGTAGCGGAGAAGTACTCTGCCATGACCGTGAGCAAGAACAGCGAAATGAACATGGGGGAGCTGTCGTCCGCCTTCAGCGCTGTGCCCACCCACAAACCAGTTAAAAAGGTAAGACTGAGCAGCCAAGACACAAGCTGGGAAGTACATACACCGACTTTAGTCTGGCAAAATATCATCAAAGCTAGTGAACCTGATCTGTCTTTGGTCATGATTTGGGATGAAGGGGTCAGCTGGGTTCAGAGAAGTCATGCACTGAAGTTACCTCCCCTCAGACTGCTGAGGAGGGGAGACCGGGGTTGGTTTGCACACTTTTCTCAAGCATAATTTATATTAGATTATTATAAGCAGGGGAAAAGTGACAGGTTAAGGTCTCAGACATAAATATATATGTTTCATTGTATGCAAAGATTTTTTTTTTTGTCATTTAAAAAAAAAATTAATTTAACCTTTCAATTAGACATTCGACACAAAAACTCATGACTTATAAGACAACCAACAAAACAAGAACAGAAAGACAGTCTTCAACAACACAAACACTTGCACATGCATGCACCCATGTTTTTCCAGTTCCTTAAGACAACTGTTGCTGCACCAATGAAGCCATTTGCCATTTATTTATTTATTTTAATTTGTGATATGTAATCAAAATCATGTTGTGCATTTGGCTAACGTTATATATTTGTTGACACAATGTTAAAATGCAGTGTTGGGGGTTACAAAAATTGCAACATAGAATAATATATTATATTTTATTGGTAACAAGGTGTTTACCAACAAGATTTAATTACTTTACTTTTAATAACTTTATTTGTATAGCACCTTTAAAAATAGTTTACAAAATGCTTTGACAGACAAAACAAAGCAGAAATGTGATACACAGGCAGCGATACAACAACAGAAAGCCAAACAATTCAATTGAACACAAACGAGAGGAAACTAGGACAGCGTTAGGATCAAATTAAAACCAGAGCACAAATAATGCAAGATGCAGGATGCATAATGTCAACATAAAATAATACAAAGAAAAACCAAAAACGACAACAATAACAAAAAAACAATAAAACCAATCAAACCAGAAATAAAATGAAATAAAATAGATAAGACATGAATTAAAAGAACCTGGAAATTAATCGTTGATTGTTTCCATGACCGAAGTCAAAATTGCTTCTCAAAGACCTGGTCTTTTTCTCTTTTTTGCTCGTCCTTCACAGGGAAAATTTCACGTAAATTGCTCGACTTCCTTACCACATCCAGCTCAAGGAAGCAACTGAGTGATTTGCTCCATGTAGCACTTACAAAAGAAGAGTGTTAACTGACACTTTTAAGGAACAAGGAAGAGCTGCATCGTGAACTCTTGGACTTTAGAGTGAAAAATATTTGCACACCTCATTTAAATTGGTGAAAACAAGTGAATACCAGTTTTGGACAAACACACACTTTTGTCTTTTTACATTGTGCAAACACGTAACATATAACTCAACTGTGACCAGGAGACTGTCAAATGCAAAGTTTCAACACTTTGGATTTACCAGCCGGGCAGCCTTTTGGAATGAGGATGATTTGTTTCACATCCTCATTCTCTTTCTGCAATCATTAGCTTGCAATTTTGTGGTTTTAAAAATAGAACAGTTTGTGATTTTCTTTAGTTTGCTTGAAGGATGTAAAGCTGTTTAAATCTGGGTAGATGTGTGCTTTTTGGATACACAAGGGGTGAGTTATAAAGGGTATCTTCCAGTGCCGATAGATTGTTAATAGATTTAACATAATTCACATAATATTTGGTGTTATCCTTATAGAATCACAATATTTAACAACTATTTCCCCAAACTTAAATCCTAGACATGATGGAAAAACTAAAAGCAAGCATGTCCACGATGAACATGAGACAGCGACTGTAAATGCTATTTTATTTGTGGCAATGTTTATAAATCTGTCATGTGAGGTCAAAAGTAGCTGCGGCCCATTTTAGAAAAAGGGTAGAGGAGTGTTTGCTGTGCCCATGTTGCGTATGCCCTCGGTGATCCAGGGTCAAAGCCCAGTGGAAAACATTTAGTTTGAAATGGTCAGCTTATGTTTAGAGGGTGTTATGTTACAAGTGTTTAGTTAATGTTTATGCCATGTGGTTAATATTTAGGCTTTGATGGTTCAGTTAAGTTGCAATCTTACAAATTATTATGCATGGAAATGAGGTTTGAGATTAGTCAACTTTCTCTTTCAGCTAAGTGAAACATAAAACGCACACCAACTCAAACATCGGATACATGAAATAAAATACAGTTATATATAGCTTTTAGTAAAAATGTGTGAAACGAATACTTAAATCAGTTCATATAAAGTAATGCACATCAAGTGACAGCATAACATAAAATCTGGAGTACATCCAGCCGATGCATTCGACCCAATCATCACCTCACCACTGTCGCTTGGCAAAAGTCCTGGAGTCTATAAGAAGCACTTTATAATGCAGCAAGTACATTAAAGCTTTAACATGGCCCTTTCTTCAGTAATCACAGCTGAGAGAAGCAGTTAATATCAGTCAGGCTTTTTGGGGCTCTGTAACCCAAACCATCCAGTCCAAGAAATATGTGGTGTCTTGTCACCTTAATCTCAAGAGAACAGCTTCACATTGTTCCTTGTTGCCGCGTTGTTTCCACTGGAATGTGGAGGCTTTTCAGTACCAGGCCTAAACCTAGAAAGTAGCGACTGAGCGCATCAGGATGAAGAACTGACTCTAACTCAGTGAGGAGGAGAGTGAAGCTGGGGTCACTGAAGTCTGTAAGCTGATTTATTAACATTATTTTGCTCCGATCCTTTTTACCTCTCTGCTATTTTTGTTTTTGCTGAGACCAAAAAAAGTGATAACAGTCTCACCTAGCACGCTCAAGTAAAAAAACAAAACATCCCAGAAACTGCTGAGGTGTAGAGATCAGCACATTCACGTCCCCATGCCCTGACTTGAGATAATCTTACAGCCCCTCGAGATTTTTTTCTCACCGTCTCATATTGCTTGGATGCATGGAAACTCCCTGTCAACAAAAAAATCCTGGTCACGGCTGTGAGAAAAAAAACTGAGCTGACCCGGCTTAAAACTACATACACACAACAGAAACCTCCAGTTTCTTCCTCTCTTTCTCTCTCTCACACACACACACATGCACACACATACACTATGCTTGGGTGGTATTATTGAATTGTGTTGTATAAGATAAGATAAGATAGCTTTTATTGATCCACACACAGATGAAATTCATTTGTTACAGAGACTCAGTGCAACATTAAACAGAATTTAAAATATAAAACACAAAAAATATATAGAAAATGAGAATATAGGTTTAAAAATATGGCCTAAATTGGACAACTATTAACATATACAACATAAAGTATTGAAGTATTGCTGAAGGTGCTGATGGTATTGTCAATACCATCCAAAAATACAGACGCTCCTGTTTCTATTGAACTGATACAGAGATGCTGTATGCTGACACAAATGGCAACTGCAAGTGTGGGGATGATGTTACAGGAGTAGTAAAACAGAAAAATGACTCTGCACCTGTTTTTAATGTTTGCCACACATAACTTTATCTTGAGATTATTTTGTCCAGCTACAAACGCAGTGTATTTTACCGGATTTTCATTCAACTCTTCATCTCCGTTCAGACCACTGATATGATTGTATCCTCTGCAGCGTCAAGTTTTATTGGCTCCGCCAGCAAGATGAGCGCTACTTTCATATCCATTCATTATTTTATTTGCCATGAGTATTTAAACCCAGAAAGACTTGTCTATGTAAATATATAAACAGAAAAATGAAGTATAATCAAGTGTAACAAGCTGAGTCTAATTTGGGTTGGGTTAGGCTAGTCTAATAACTGTGGAAATTAAATAGTAGTTATGGTTTATATATGCATGCATGCCAATTTCTGTTATACCGCAACATTATAATAGATCATTATAATACATTTCAAAGGTAATAATAATTTCTAATACCTAATAAAATAAAATGAGTTTAAGCGGCCAGAGTGGAAATACATTACTGTTAATTAACTGACTTCCAAGCCTGAGAGCATTGTCTGTGATTTTATCTGTGTGGAAGTTTTTGGATCACATCAAGGCTATGGTGCATTGAGTGGATGTCCACAATCATTACACAAGCTCGAGTCACATGGGGCACCAGTCTTGATGGTGCAATAAGTGTTGGTCTGCAGCCAGACCAGATCTATTTCTGGCAATACAACAAAATGAGCTTACCGGGATTATCATGTTGGCAAAGTGTTGTTTTTAGCAGAGAACTTCATCTTTCTTAATTCCACTCCATCCACATCTGGTCAAGGCTATAAACAACACCCCAACAAGATAAAAATAAAAACAAAAACAGTCCAACTCCCATTTTTATTCAGATGAGGACTGGTTGTGCTGTGTTTTAAAGTCTACACATCACGCCTGCTGTTGAACCATAATGTAAGGTTTTTAAATAGCTCAAAGCTGGCTATATTTTTATCTGTTTAAAAAAGCTTCAGTTTTTTAACCATCTGTGAAAGTATTGAATGTACAGACTTTGACATGATGTTTTTAAAATTTAAATCAGCAAATCCAGTTTGTGGAGGACAAGCAGGAGTTCAGCAGGTTTCCCACCAAGGCAGGCCGACGCTCCCTGTCCCGCTCCATCTCCCAGTCATCCACAGACAGCTACAGCTCCGGTGAGAGGCACACACAGACAGATAAACGTGGTCAACGTGTCTGCAGTGTTATATTTTGCATGATTTTATAAATGTCTTGAGTAAAAAAAAACTTCTGTGTTATTATATATGTTAACTGAACTTTAGAGGGGTAAAGAGAAATGGTGAATATGGAGATCTAAATTCATTAAACCAGCTTTTCCCCAGGTGACTTTATTATTGTGAGTTATTTGACAACCTTGTTTACTTAACAGCTGCGTCCTATACGGACAGCTCTGACGATGAGACTTCACCACGGGACAAAACTCAGGTCAACTCCAAAGGCAGCAGCGACTTCTGTGTCAAGAGCATCAAACAGGCAGAATTCGGCAGACGTGAGATTGAGATCGCAGAACAAGGTACGACACAGCGGGGACAAAGTCACTTCACCTCTTTTTCTTTCTTGAATGTTGTCTAATTATTCTGTCATTATATGTGCTATTGAAACATTATTCAGATTTTTGAAAATATCTCATTTAAGTCTAATAAAATATAATGCTTTTTTATTGATTAGTAACCACTTTTTTGTAAGTATCCCATTAGATTTTCTGATTTGACTGATTTTATTTAATCTAATTAAAGAAATAGACCTGACTACAAAGTACACTACATTACCACACATTTAGACAAAGGAACAATTTAAGTAAGTGTTTCTAATAAAAAAATAAAAAAAGAATTGTATTTTCTTTTCGTTCTTTTATCCAGATACATTTTCTAAAATTGAGAGTGGGTATAGGATTTGAGTTTTGTGAGATTCTTTTGCATCATCTGCTCTCTTTCGCACTCATCCCTTTTTTTTTTTTTTTTTTTAAATGTTCTCGTTTTTCAGACATGTCGGCACTGATCTCACTCAGGAAGAGAGCGCAGAGTGAGAAACCATTGGCTGGTGCCAAAATTGTGGGCTGCACTCACATCACTGCCCAGACTGCAGTAAGATTTCTCTCTGACTTTGAGCTTCAAGCAGAGGCTGCCATGTGATGGTGCTTCCTAATCTAGATTGGGTTTTAGGTCAATTTCATTCACCGTTTCTGCACCACTTACTGTCTAGAAAATAGGACTTTTTAAGAATCCCCCTGCCAACTCTTATATGACACGAGTCTTGAATGAATAAAGTGCAGTGGAGTTGTCAGCTGGCTGTGTTTCATGGAAAAATCATCAGCCATCAACATCCAGCTGACCCCTCTGAGCCAAATAAAATGTGCAACGGGGCGATCAGAATGTGGCAACCATAATACAGACCTGGCTTATTGTAATATTATTAAGTGTATTGAATAATGCACTTAGAATAATTGATTTGCTGAGTGTTAGTGACAGGTGAATAGCTGAAAACCCTGTAACACCAAAACATCCACTGCTCACATCATAGATTATAATTTTACTGTTCTGAAAGCACCATTTTTATACCATCTGTCAATATTAATCCTAAATGCTTTTCAAACAGTGTGTAGACATGTAAACATATACATACTGTATATAGTAATCCTCTCCATGTGCTCCTCTATTCATTATTTATTTCTTTGTATATTTTATTTTTATTTTTTATTTTATATATATATATGTGTGTGTGTGTGTGTACACTTGAGCTTTTGGTGAAATTCTTGTGTGTATCAGTACTGATCATTTAATACCGCAGTAGTACTGATAAGCATGATGATTTTGGTCATGATATGAAATTTTCGTTACGTTTTATCTCTGGTATACACAGACTTGACCCATAAAGGTGGTTTTCGTGCGCTTCTTTCTGTGTTTTCAGGTACTGATCGAGACTCTGGTGGCTCTCGGAGCTCAGTGCCGCTGGACTGCATGTAACATTTACTCCACACAGAACGAAGTGGCGGCAGCTCTGTCAGAGAGCGGTAAGCAGTAGAGAAGGTGCAGTCAGAGCTGGTGAGGTTGGTACAGTCAATGGACACTGACCTTTGCCAACACTGAGGTGTGGAAATCCTACATGTTTCAATAGCACTTGATTAAAAACCATAAAATGTTTATAACAGATCATATGATTAGCACAACCTGCTTTCTCATGAGCAGAGGTGTTTTTTGCCACGTGAGCATCTCATGTCTTTTCGATCCAGGGATACTGTTTGGAAATGTTTAATAAACTCTTGAAAAATCATCCCTGCAGAGATAATGGGAACACATAAGATTTGCCATTTAGTGAATGAACAGCACTACTTCAGCCTTTTATCTGTGGTTGCTATGTGATGGTTTGAGTATGTACTAAATTTCCACAGTAGACCTTTCACGATCTGACAAGCTCAGGGGGTTACAACAGATTTAGGAGTGGCTCAGTGGAGATCATGCATTTTTGGGGCAGTTGAGTTTGTGTCTACTGCGTAGTAAGTTATTGCTGTGCAAAGTCTACTATACGCTGAGCTGTTTTACGTGGAAGAAGTTACATACGTTATAATAAACTACAGAGCACACAGAAAGTGTCTGCCACTGCAGAGCAGCTTTCCAAATGGCTCTCACACCCAATGATGATATTCACATTCGTCTGTTGGGAGCCGTACTTAATGAAATCACACAAATATGTAAAGAATATGTATGTGAAGAATTTTGAACCAGATTCGTTAGTTTTTCTAAATGCTTTACCAATGCAGTGACAGTTATTTTTTCCTCATTTACTGTCATATGTGCAGCTGGAGAAAGTGTTTGGTTTTTTTTTAATGGCAGTTTATAGGCATGTGTGGGTTTTGGGCCCCTGGACTCAGACATGCATTAGGCCCCAGCACCTTGTCTATACAAGAGCAGCACATGGATGTTATAGTTGTTTAGCATCTTTTTGTTGTTGTTTTGTGTCTCTTTATCATGGTTTTGTGTGTCTTTGTGGTTGCCCCCCATGTGTATTGCATCTATTTGTAGTTGTTTTGTGTCTCCTTTTGTCCATTTTGCAGCTCTTTGTTGCTTTAAGTCACTGTAGTGATTTTTTTTCCTCTTTTAAGGGTGTTTTCCTCCTCATTTTTAGTTGTCATGAGTAGCTTTGTATCTCTTCACTGCTGTTTTGCATCCCTTTGTAGTCATTTTGTGTCTCTTTCTGGTCTTTTGTATTTTTTGTAGTTGTTTAATGTTTCTTTGTGGCCATTTTGAGTCTTTTTCTGGTTGTCACGTCTCATCGAGTGACAATTTACACGTAAAGGCCTGACGGGGCCCCTGGTCCCCGTAGGCCTGTTCAGTAATCCATCCATGGTCATAGGTAAACACAGGATTTTCATTGTAAGATTCTTCAAGACATTGCCAGTCTGTTGTGTTTCAGGTGTAGCAGTGTTTGCCTGGAAAGGGGAGTCAGAGGATGATTTCTGGTGGTGTATCGACCGCTGTGTCAACACTGAGGGTTGGCAGCCAAACATGGTATGTGGAAACGTTTCTATTTCCACCTTAGAGTCGGGCAGTTTGTGAAGACTGTAATATGTGAGAAAGCAATGTATCTAACATCCATTATAAACATCAGAGGAGCAGCCATTTTTTCACATTATTTTACTAAATAACTATTTATACGGATAATATAATAATCTTTCTCTTATCTATTTAGATTCTTGATGATGGGGGAGACTTGACACACTGGATGTACAAGAAATACCCCAATGTATTCAAGAAGATCAGGGGCATTGTAGAGGAGAGTGTCACTGGGGTTCACAGGTGATTTACTGCTGAATAGATATATACTTCATATAAAATACTTGGTGACACACCCACAGCAGCATGCAGCAACATGATGTGAAAGTTTTCTGCTTTACTCTTGTCTCTCTCTAGGTTGTATCAGCTGTCTAAGGCTGGAAAACTGTGTGTACCGGCTATGAATGTAAATGACTCGGTGACAAAGCAGAAGTTTGACAACCTGTACTGCTGCAGAGAGTCGATCCTGGACGGGTGAGTGAGCCTGAGTCGGGGAATTTGGTTGTTGGAAGGCTGAATAAAAACAGTTGAACTGATGTGGAAACACTACACAGTTTGTTTATGGTAAAGCTTTACAGTGACTTCTAAAATTTAAAAGAAATACAACATCCAAAGAAGGTAAAAACAAGCTAGATTATAATACACCTATTCAAGTCGTTGTCGAGAAAATCTCATCATTTCACAGCAATAACTCCATTATGTCATTACAGCAAATTCTTTAAATATGCAAATAATTAAAATTGGTGACTCATAGTCGAGTTCAGCTGCACAAAGAAAAAGTCACATCACTTTTCTTTCACTCCTGAGTATGCCATCCGCTGCCACGTCCAACAGTAAGACCTTTGTTTACCGTAACACTGGAGGGATATAAAAGTCAGGAAACATTGCTGCCATCACAGAACACCTGCTCTATAAAGATCAGGTTCACATATTATCACCTCAGTCGCTTTTTAAAAAGCTGTTGTCCTTGTTATGCTCTTCTGCTGTGCAGCCCAAGAAGACAGCTATTTTATTTATTACACTCCTGTCAAATATCAATATTGCAGCATATAAATAGTCCTGTGCGCTTTAACAATGTCTGCATATCTCTTTATGGAGTCGCAGCTTTCTCACCACTTATGATTTATTGTTGTTCCCTCTGATTAATTATCTGCAAGCTTCACTGATGTCCTGTGTCAGTTGTTCCATTATGAGTTATGACACTAAATGTTGGCATCATCAGACCTTTAGATTTATTGCACCGGGAAATGATTTTTTATGGCTAACTGTTGATTGATAATTTTATTGCAAACCGTTCAAAACTAATACAAACAATACAAGAAATTAGGAAAGCAATAAATTGTATAATCACAAATCAAAAAAGAAAAATGGGTAAATAACTAATAATTAGAATAATAATAATTAACCCATTCCCAATAAACAAAAGAAAAGAAAAGCTTATGCCCTCCATTATTGACCATTTACAAAGTCCATGTGTTTCCTCCATTTTAGAGCACAATTCTTCACCTGGGTATTTAGACTAAAACACTAAATTGGTTGTGCACTATTAAATTATTGTCCAAATACTTTGATAATTGAAAAAAGGAATCGAGAAAATTTTTTAAGAAAAAAAAAAAGTCAAAATTCTCCAGTTCCAGCTTCTTAAATGTGAATACTCTTGGGCTTTGTGAAACACTGATCTACATTTTTCCACTATTTTCTACATTTTATACACCAAACAATTAATCAATTCATTGATAAAATAGTTGACAGATTATTCAACTCTGAAAGTAGTCATTAGTTGCAACCCTAAGTGAGACTGAGGGGCAGTTTCTCGTTGGCAGTTACAGTCCCCAGTTGAATGAGACATGATCACTGGGGGCAAATCAGTGGATTTCGACTCACTACCTAGAATTCCCAGCTCTTATGCTGAGCAGAGTATGAATCCAATCTACATCGGACATTAGGAGATTGTACAGCGGCAGAGGAGCACCCTAAATGTTCAACTGGGATATTAAAGGAAAATAATGATCTGTTTTGTAAAGAACTTTTCTTCAGACAGACTATCCAGAACTGTAGTAATGTACATTGCCACAGAACTTTTACTGTATACCAGTATAAAGTTGCCAGATTTTGGAGTTGCACAGTTACAGACTGGCAGTTTCTCACTTCCACATAAAAGTGCTAATTTTATGCCTCAAACTTTCCAGCTTGAAGAGAACCACAGATGTCATGTTTGGAGGCAAGCAGGTGGTCGTATGTGGGTACGGTGAGGTGAGAAACCTCCTTTAATATTAACATGCCACATCGATCTTCATCATATAGCTGTGAAAACATTCATGATGATACATAGCAATGCTAAAACCCGAGAGGGCCCAGGCCGTAGACTCATAACACACAGCTGTCACCACATTTTATTGGACAACATTAATAGTGACTGACTGAGTGTAGAAGATGATCAGGAATTAAAGTCTGTAGGACACTGAGATTAGTAGACTTTGTTTAATACCTATAGCTGTGATAGTTTTGTTCTGACATAGTTTGTGTTTAAATAATAATAAGTGAGTGTTGTTTCTTTATTAAGGTCACAGTAATAATTGACATGTGTAACTCTGTTGGTCACACAGTACTCCATCGTGTGTTTGCAGGTTGGAAAAGGTTGTTGTGCTGCTCTGAAAGCTCTGGGAGCCATTGTCTATGTTACAGAGATTGATCCCATCTGTGCCCTGCAGGCCTGGTGAGGAAAACATGAACCAGGATGATGATGTGTTAAATGTCAAACATATAAGACTAGGACAGTCTGCAGTATGGATTATATTGCATGGCGGGTTAACTTTGTTAATTATTAAACAAACACACAGAGATGACTAATGTTTAGCTTGACTAAAACACATGACAGTAACACAACAGCTGAAATGAGTTTCTCATCAAAAGATTATGAATGCTGAACCTCTTCTTGCTTTAACAGCATGGACGGATTCAGGGTGGTCAAGCTGAATGAGGTCATTCGCCATGTTGATATCATCATCACATGCACTGGTAATGCCTGCATTTTAAAGCCTGTCACTCTACACCTGTCAGACATAATAAACACCTTTATGTTCCTGGTTCTTTGCACTATTCCAAAGGGCTTTGAGCTAATTACATGTCTGGCAGACGATGTACGCTGATTAAAGGGTGTGTCTTTCTGAAGGGAACAAGAATGTGGTGACCAGAGACCAGCTGGACCGAATGAAAAATGGCTCAATTGTCTGCAACATGGGACACTCCAATACTGAGATTGATGTGGTAAATTGTGCTTGAAGAATCCAAAGTTAAAATCTGTCTTACAGACTGGGCCGATCTAACTAAAATGCAAGGAGTCTCCGTCCATATGTCTTCCTGTCGATTTTCTCGACAACTATTTATCCAATAGACTTCACACTTGTCGCGTGTACAACTTAGTGCCAAGAGAAGTGTAGTGTCAAGTGCAAGCTCTTGAGATCTAAGGGACATAGTATTGCGTTATGTGCAAACTGTGTCACAGCTCGCTCTCGAGAAGTGAAACTAGCAAACTCAAAACATTTCAAGAATCAGTGATGCAACTTTTTGAAGGAAGGCTTTTGTTCCCTGAAATGATATGAAAGTCTTGTCCAAAATAGCAAGCAAATGACTTAAGCGCTTACATCTCCAGCAATGCAAGGGGACGCAACTATGTCTTAGCTAGTATATTGATCAGGACGCAAGCAAGTGCAGTGTTGAGTGTGGAGTTAGATAAGATGAGATGATCCTTTAGTAGTCCCACAGTGGGACGTTTGCACTGTTATAGCAACTATGAGATGCAGGATAAGGAGAAAAAACAATATAATAGTAAAAAACCATTACAAATATAAAAATAAGAATAATAATAAGAAAACAAGGTGCAAAAATAGTAACAGAAAGTTACAAGGTGCCACCAACTCAACAGTCTAGAAATACACACATACACACACACACACACACACACACACACACACAGTATATATACACACACACACACACACACACACACACACATATATATATATATATATATAAACAAATATGTACAACAACTGCACATGGAGGATAAATGCACTTGTGAAATAATTGCCTTTTTGTTGTTTGGATGAGTGGCTTTAAAGAAAGCTGCAAGCAGCAATACCTGAGGTCAAGTGTTCGGCCTGTTTCAAACAAGCAAGTTTTAACGGGCACTGCGCTAGTATATATTTCGACAGTTTTTACAAACCTAAGTGTCCTAAGAGCAAGATCATTTAGAATATTTTGAGCTATCATAAAAAATGTGAGGGTGACTGATATTATCGTCTCTTCCAGGCAAGTCTTCGGACCCCTGAGCTGACCTGGGAGAGAGTGCGCTCTCAGGTGGATCACGTCATTTGGCCTGATGGGAAGAGGGTCATCCTCTTGGCTGAGGTAAGAGAATAGAGAAGTTTTATACTTTAACTTGTTATGTTGGTTGCACAATGTAATGATTTTAGAATAATGACACTAGCTATGTTTAGATTGGTTCCTTATATTCCTTAACCATGCAATTCTGCCACTGGGTACCATCTCCTGGGAAAATGGAGGCTCGAATTATGGTGCAAAAGACTTGTGTCGACCATTGCACAACTAAAACATGAAGAGGATTGCGCTTTTGTTTTCCCCGTTCACTATCAATAGATATCCCCAGTTGACAAGGAGTATCAGTGTAAGTTCTTTGCAGTTACTATCCCCAATAAAGGAAATGTGGACGGCGGAGCAACCGAAGTAACTATGGTAAACAAAATGCGTGGTGTCCTACATTGTTTATTGTTGCTTGGCTCTGAGGAAAATGGAAAGAAATCTGGTTGTCTATTGTCTCCAACAATAATACCACAGTAGTCCGTTTTTACTTTAATTAATTAGATGGCACTGATAAAAAACAGTCAATTTGTAAAAAAAAGTTTTAAGGACCATAACACCCACTACAGACTGATGAAGTCTCTTACACTGAGTGACGGATCACTCTAAAATTTCCGGCTTGTGAAGATCACAGCAAGAATATTCAATAATGCTGGAGCAGCGATGTTTAGCCATGATTGCTTTTTAAAATCCTTTGTCCCTGACAGCATGTTGTTTTCTTCCACAGGGACGTCTCCTTAACCTCAGCTGCTCCACTGTCCCTACCTTTGTCTTGTCCATCACAGCCACCACTCAGGTAATATGTTGATAAAGCCAGATAGTCTGCGTTAAGCTAAACAGCAGCTAAAGACACACAGTGGTTATAGCTGCCGTCCTCTGCAGACTGTAGTGTGTGTAGGTTTTTCAATAAGATAATATAGATTCCTGCATACAATACACTACAGCAACAACATGCTGTTCCTCTACACAGATCTATTATTATTGACTTGTAATCAATAAGCTCATGGTTTCCTGTTTTTGCTCTATATTCAATCCACCACAAACATTTTCAGCAGTATTATGAATTCATGTTTGCTTTCAGGCCCTGGCCCTCATAGAGTTGTACAACGCTCCTGAGGGACGATACAAGCAGGATGTTTACTTGCTTCCCAAGAAGATGGGTGAGGAGGATATATGGATACTTAACCTTGACCTGCAGTGTTTAAGTGTTCAAGGCTTACAAGCATCATTACTCACGGCTGCGCTGTAGCAGTGGACTGAATCAATCTATTCCTCAGTCTGCCTTGCATTTAAATTTTTCCGACTACGTGTTTTTCTTTCTCACTAAACCGTATCTGTGTATTTCAGACGAATATGTCGCCAGTCTGCATCTGACCACGTTCGATGCCCACCTGACAGAGCTTTCTGATGAGCAGGCAAAATATCTGGGCCTGAATAAGAACGGCCCTTTTAAACCCAACTACTACAGGTACAGTTTTTCTAAAAGTATAAAATAAATGTGGCAATTTGCTATTAACATTTTGCATTTGAGTATTTCATGAATATTTTTGTTGTTGGTATTCACAGGTATTAGTCTGCAAGGGAGTCACAACTCAGCACACCTAAATGTGAACGCTACCAAACATCACCCATCCCTCAGACAAAATCAGAATTTATGTATATTGTATTTTATACTCTTCACAGGATGCACAGCTTATATTTAGTTGTATTTTACTGACCACAGCAAGTTTTGCTTCACTTGCTGCTTCCTACAGAACTGCACATGGCACCCAGCTGGCTGTGAAAAGTCAGTGTAACCACAGCACTTATATCTGCTGTTTAGTGAGATTTTTATTCTCTAGTGCATCTGTTTCTATACCTGCTGGCTCCTGGGTTATTTTAGACTTCTGATAGATATTGAATAATGTATCAATATATTGTGCCAAATGGCTGTGACACTGAAGGGTTACAGTTGTTGTGAAATGCTGACGGTTTGTTGTGAAATCAGCTAAAATTGCATCTAGTGATACTTTTGATATAAACGTATTAAATTCCTCCAGTTATTGCTTAAAATTCCAAACCTATAAAACTAAAGCTCACTGAGCTTTTTACCATTTTTGCTCTTTGTTGTGTCTCTCTCATCACCCTCTCGTATGAAACTGCTGGCAGCCATTTACAGAAAAAAAAAGCTTTGACAAGCCTTACATAAAACCAAAAAAAAGCTCATGTAAACTCCCAGCTGTTGAAGAAAGCCAAGCTCCAAATGTTTTTTTCTCAGGAGTAGTTGAACAAAAATCAGCTTAAATTTTTCCGGTCACCCGAAGTTTGACTCCAGCTGGTTGTCGCCGTGTGTCTGCTAGATGTTTAAGTTGGCAATTATTTGCCGACAAATGAGCCATAACATCGTGATAATCATGGTTGTGTTTCCGTGAGTTTGTTTCTGCCCCCAATGATAAAAAAAATCACTTAATGCACCTTTAAAGCTTCCTTCTGCTTCCATGTGACAGTGTTCGCTTACTTCATACATTCCATCCACAACATACAGAAACAATGTTTTCTGCAGTATCGTCTACATTACTAACCTTCATCAAATCTGGACGAAAAAAAGGAACTTAAATACTTTCAGACTACATCAAATTTAAGAATAGACCTTGACATTTATTTTTGTGAAAAGATTTGTCCTTTTATGGGGTTTGGGTGTCTGCAAAGAATAGTATCTGCACCTCAGGGCATTCAAATATATCAAATTATTTGTAAATATCTTTTTATCAGATCAGTGCTGTCTGACCTCAGAGTCCTCGTCCAGTCTCACTGTCATTCTCATGAAATGATTATTTGGTGTAAAACAGGTTTAAAGATTTTGATACTCTATATCACCTGTCCAGAGTTAATTAACTACTGCAGCTATTCTGTGTAAAGCTGACACATGTCACAGACTACATGCGAAACAGTGTTACGTTCAGTATGGTTATGCTGTATATGCGACAGCCTCTGATCAGCCGATCTCATGATGGTATTTCTTGAAATGAAACACTGAGTTTAGTGTTAGTTGTCACGGGACTGTGTTCTTGTGTTGAACGACCTGTATGTAGGATTTAGGGTGATATATTGGCAGAAATTGAATAAAATATTCAGAACCATGTTTTCGCTGGTTTATCATCACCTGAGACTAAGAACTGAGCTAGAATGAGATGTTTATATCGACATATGGAGCAGGTCCTCTTCTACAGAGAAAGCTATGTTGTTTCTACAGCAGCCCAGAATAAACAAACCAAACACTGGCTCTAAATGGGGTCATATGTGTTTTTGTGGTTTTGCATTGGGTACCGTAGTTCTCCTGCATGCTTGGTGCACAGGAGAAATTTTACTTTGTTGCAATTTTCAACCTCACTGTTAGATGCCACTAAATCCTACACACTGGGCCTTTCATTAGAAGATTCCTTTTTTTCTGTTGAAATGCTCTGGGCTCGGATATGTGTGAGCTTTGCTGTTTTCCGAGACACGTGTTAGCTTTACCCTCTGTGGTATCTTGTGGTATTCAGCCATTATTACAGCTATTCTAATAACATCATATTTTGTTTCTTTTCTTGATTCTTTGTATCATTCAAAAAGGCTCCTTAAGCTCAGTTTTGTGAGGCTTGTTAAATGCAAAAAAAAGTTATTATGCCACTTCTACTTCTCTATATTCACTTTTAATATTATTTGAATTAGTGGCTACATTTGATGACTTAGTTGAGAGATTTACTTTTAATTCCTACTATATAGTGCGCATGTAGTAGTTAAAGCTCTTAATCACATTTTAACGTGCTGTAGATCACGCTGTCCTTAGGCCGATCCCGCTCCAAACAGTTGACAGTGTCACTGTCCTTGCTGAGGGTTTGGCACCTTGTAAAGATGTTGCTCCACTTGTATTTACTCAGTATCCTGTTGCGTCACCTTTCACAAAATGTAAAGTCCATCCGCAGTGTTACAGGTAAATGCTGTATTTAACTTTAACAGTAATTTGTTTAATGAGTTGTATAGTAGCCTACAGGATGCTACTATGAAGTGCTTTCATCTTTGCACTAGCAGCTTTAAAGGCATCAGAGCCAAGGACGTCCAGTTGAAACATCATTGTCAGCAAGATGAGCGCTGTAACCATGGTTACTGGTCAGTAGACAGTGCCTTGTGACTCACTTAGTAATTTATATTCACGTGTACGACTGTGTGTTTCTCCCAGGACAGTTAATGTGCGCAACATGGTTGTTACTCTGCAATATACAGTGATAGCTATGCAGCAAAACACACTCAGTTTACTTCTGTCAAAAGTATTTTACTCCTGCTGTTCAATCAGTGTTTCATATTACTCAAAAAAATATGCATTACTGTTAGATGACATGAGTGGGCAACATTTTAAATTCTGTTGTACTTTTTACATGGATTTTGATGTACAGTGTATGTTTCATCCCAGTGTCATTTCTTGTTATAATCAGACATTCAAATGACTTACCGTGGTCTTTTCATAATAGCACTTAAACAATGCCTTTTATAATGAATTCCTGTCATTTAACCCCCGTTTTGACTCGACCATGGAGACAAATGAATGTTATTACTGGTACAGACAGTTTTACTCTTGTCAAATTGAATAAGCATACCACTGTGATTTGACAGTTGCTGGTTTGAAGTTTTTGATGTGGAGACGAAGTTCTGTAAATGATTAGCTATAAAGTAGGCCTATATGTTCAACACTATCTGTAGTTGAGCTTGAAGAACATAATATTGGCACCCCGTGAAATTTCTGTGCACATTTCCCTTTAATAAACTGCTGTTTAAATTTGAAAATGGCTCAGTTGCATTATTTCACAGATACGATTAGGCTTTACCTGTCAAGTAATCAGACATACTTTATTGGTTTCTCAGGGTAAATTAGGATACCTTACACTTGCTCTTATACTCTATACATATTTATATTGTATATTGCACCTTATGTTCTATGGATATATTTGATATTTTTGTATTTTTCTAGCAATTAATGTTTTTTGTATTTTATTGAAGTGTTTTTATAGTTTATTATAATATATTCTTTATATTGTTTATTTTATATTCTGTTCTTACATGATATGCAACGGTTTATTTATCTTTTGAAACATGTTAGCTCTCTTCTAGCGTAACATGTATCTGTATTTACTGTGAATTTTCCAATTTAGGATTTTAAAAGTCTGTCTGTCTATCTATCTATCTAAGAATCCAAGAAATTACAGGAAAAAAAGAAAGAAGTGTGCATGGTGTGACATAATATTACGCATACACATATATGAATATAAAAATATATTAAATAAGAGATTTAGATAAAAGATAAATAGGAGCATCACAAACAAACTGGGAATTACTAACATACGTATAGTAAAAATGTATATAACCACAATAACTGAATAAAATAAAATAGGGGGCATGTATCACGTTTTCACCCCACAGTTTTTACTTAGATGAAATACGAGAATATCCAGTCCAACTCTCGCGCATCAAGTCTCATCTCGCGAGAGGACCCTGTGCCCAACAAATTATGGACGTCGGTGGGAACGGTGTCGGGCTTCCTGTAAACAATAAACAGAGAGCTATGATACCTAACAAAACCAGGGGCGAATTTACCCGCAATCCAAGGAAAGATTCAGAGGTATGTAAACAGAAGTTTGTTAATAATCGTTTGATCAATCACCAACGGACGAGGCCCTTTCTGCTGCTGTAACACTCAGCGTTAGCTAGCCCTGTCAGACTAGCTTATTATCTCTGCTCTGTTATTTTAACTAACGGCAGCAAGTGAGATCCTTCATAGTGTTTAAATAGTCTACTTTAAGTTTTCTAGTGTGTCCTTTCTTGTCCAAAGTTACCTGCCGGGATGTTGAACAGCAGTGTAGCTTAGCTGGGGCTAGCTAGCTGATGTTAGCTCGTCACAGGCCAGACTGGACTGTCAGGAGTCACAGCGGCGACCTGTTGAAAAGTCAATCTAACAACAAAATCTGTCACAAAATGTGGTCTTCTTTCAAGTGTGACGATAGCTATCGATCTTGTGTGTTAATGTGATTCATTACATAGTTATTTGTATGTAATGAAGCCCTCGTATACCTGTGACGAAGGCAAAGTGAGTCAGTGCTGTCGGGCGTTGGAGTGGGAGGTTTCTGCTGAAGTCATATGTAAGAAAATCACTTACAAAAATCATGCTTTTTAAACACATGGGATATTTAGGTATTTTGTTATCTTTCTTTGCACACAAACATAAGACATTAAAATTACAGCTGAAACCAGCGTAAATGTGATTCAGAGGATTTTCGCTATTTGTTATAAAACAATGCAAGATCAACAGTCTGTTCTTATGAATGACACTTTCCTCAAGTGTTGGAAGAAGTAACTCCTTTACTAATTCAAAGCAGAAATACTGCATTGTAAAATACACACTGTTTATTACAAGATTTATTATTTTATGCATTTGCATTAGGGATCGGCAGATGATCAACCTGGCCGATTATTGGGGCCGATATTTGGCATTTTGCAGATTCTCTGTATCAGCGTTTTACTTGTCGATAAAATTAATTAATTTAAAAGTGCAAAAAAAAGTGTCAGCATGGGAGGAACTTTAACTTTATAAAACCTCAGGAAGCTAGTTTTATTTATTTATTTTTATTTTAATTTTCACTTGACGTTATATAAAAAAATGTGGGGAACTTTATGTAAATGATGTTGAAAGTTTCAGTTTTGATGAAATATTTGCCAAAGGCATTTGAACAAAGTTTTATATTGGGTTTTTTTATATTAAAAATTACAAATTTTGATTAATTTTTATTGTAAATTATTATCAGTATTAACTACTAATAATCAGTCCTGGTATTAGCTCTGAGAAACCAATATTAATCGACCCCTAATGTGCATGGATGTGTATAGAAAATACATAAGACGCTGAAAAGCTTGAACATTGTAAAGTTTAGAGGCCAAAAATGGCTTATGGAGATACCTCCCCTGTTAAATAGCTGAAACCATAACGCTACTTGAAAAGGAAAAAGGAAAAATCAAAGACTAATAAGAGTTTCCAGACTAAGTCGTACAACAAAACTGATAGAAATGCACAAGTACCAAAAGTTTTGCATCAAAATGTTACAGAGGTAGAAGTACATACACTTTTATCAGCAAAACAAATATTAAAACTAAAAGCAGTCATTTGTCTGGTCTGTTTCTTCGCGATTTACTCTTATACATATTATTTAGAATCCTCATACCTTAAAGAGCCTATAAGCAGATTATTAATGCTGGAGCTGGTCTCAGTGAATTCGATTTTAACGTGTTTATACTGTCTGATATAGTAACTTGTAATATTGCATTATAATGATCATATATTTATGGTAAAATGGTTTATATATGTGGTAGCTATCTGCCAGATCATTGCAGTTTGTTTGTCAGTTTGATGACTCTAAAGTAATCATTTCGTTAATCAGAAAGGTGTAAAATGTGTCATGTGTTGTGTACAGGGGCTGTCTGAGTCTCCAGACCTCGAGTTTGAATATGCTGATACAGACAAGTGGGCTGCAGAACTGTCAGGTATGTGGTCATCACAGACACTGAGATTTTATGATGCTGTTCCCCTGAACGTAGCGTGTTCAGATTATTCATATATTCTTCTTCATGTATGTTTCAGAGCTGTACAGTTACACTGAAGGACCAGAGTTTGCTCTCAATAGGAAGTGCTTTGAGGTTGAATTCCGAACACATGGTATGTTCAACTTGTATATACTCATCCAAATCTTAATTAATTCATTGTAAACAATGTATTACATCTAATAGGAGGAAGGTTTATGTTTATTATTAAGGTTTATGTGCTTTAGTTTCAGAAAAGAAGTGGACGGAGCTCGATGCAGCTCAGCACAGAGCTCACGCCATGCGCCTGTTGGACGGTCTGGAGGTGATCGCTCGGGAGAAGAGGCTGAAGGTTGCAAGAGCTATTCTTTACATGGCTCAGGGTCAGTCCACATCACTTAAAATCAGTTTAGCATGAATTCATTTTGTAGAGAATGAAATTTTAGGAAAAAAGCAGGTGGAGGGTACACACATACAAAAACCATTAGAGGTGCTAGATAAAAAAAAAAAATCAGGCATCAGGAGATCCACGCATTGTATTGAAATGCGTGGATCTCCTGATGCCTGAGTCTGATTTTTTTTTTTTTTATCTAGCTGGCCTAAATTGCATAAGCCTGATTCTTGCCAGAGAATCAATCTTGGCTCGACAGGAATTTATTTAGGAAGCTTTTTTTTAGTTATTTTATGCATATTTCTCAGTGGTGCATTTTTGTGTCTCTAGGAACCTTTGCAGAGTGCAGCTCTGAGGCCGAGGTGCAGTACTGGATGAGATACAACATCTTTCTGCTGCTGGATGTGGGGACCTTCTCTGCTCTGGTGGAGTTGCTCAACATGGAGATTGAGTATGTTCTTCATCAGTTTTCTAGCCCAACAGAAGCCGGCCTAAATTGCATAAGCTTGATTTTTGCTTCAGGGTGTTAGTCTGAAAGACGTATAGTTAGTTTCAAAAGTGATGCAGCTTGCAGATTAAAAAAATCAAGTGTTTTCAGACCACAGTGAGTAAATCCAAGATGTGTGGGTTGGCTCTGTAAGGCTACAAGTTAATGCATTTTCTTTTGTAAAATTATCTGTCTGGAGAAGTCTATAAAACATTAATATTGTCTATTTCAGTAACAGCGCGGCCTGCAGTAGTGCCGTTAGGAAACCAGCTATCTCTCTCGCTGACAGCACAGATCTCAGAGTGCTGCTGAACATAATGTACCTGATGGTGGAAACGATACAACAGGACGACCCGGCTGACAAGCCTGAGTGGAAAATCATCAGGGAAACATTCAGAGCAGAACTTGGTAAATTTCATCAGCGTCCAAATGCTGCAGTAGTGTCACAGATATATACAAAACTTGAAATGTAAATATTTCCGCTCCTCCTCTTTTATTCAGGATCTCCTCTATTCAACAACGAGCCCATTTCCGTCATGCTCTTCGGGATGGTGACCAAGTTCTGCAGTGGTCATGCCCCTCACTTCCCAATGAAGAAAGTGTTGTTGCTGTTGTGGAAGAGCATCCTGGTGAGACACGTTCAAAGTTCCCACGTGATCTCACGACACAAAAGTTAAGTCTGAAGTTAAAAGACAAATTAAAACTCTCTCTTCTCTTTCAGTTCACACTTGGAGGGTTTGAGCAGCTCCAGAGCATAAAGGTTCATAAGCGTGAGGAGCTGGGTCTCCCGCCTCTCCCAGAGGACAGCATTCGAGTCATTCGCAGTATGAGGGCCGCTTCGCCTCCCGCGTCTGCATCCGACCTCATCGAGCAGCAGCAAAAACGGGCGCGTCGCGAACACAAGGTAGACATCACTGCTGCTTCCTGCTCTCAAATCGAACATATTCTAGCAGAAGGTGAAACATGTACCCCTGCCTTTCATTGAATACAGTTTATTATTGTCATTTTTATTATTATTAAAGGGGCAGTTCAACCCAAAATCAAATACGTCATTTCCGTCTTAGCTGTATTGCTGTTTATCAGTCTAGATTGTTTTGGTGTGAGTTGCAGATTGTTGGAGATATTGTCCGTAGAGATGTCTGACTTCTCTGCAATGTAATAGAACTAGATGACACTTGGCTTGTGGTGCTCAAAGCGCCAAAAAATACATTAGAAAAACTCAACAGCAATGTCTTTTTTTCAGAAATCATGACCCCGTTACTCAAGATAATCCACAGAGGTTGTCGTGAGCAGTTTCATGTAGGAACTGTTTTCTTCAGCTGTCAGATTTTTACAATCATATAATTGCTAAATTTACTACCTGAAGGAATTGTGATTACATTAAGACATTATTTTAAGTAATATAATAATTTGTACATCATGTACATCTTTTACATCTTACCTGATGTTGCTAATTATGTTTTTTAGGGGTTTAACTTGTCTTGTTGTTTTATTTAGACAATAATCCTTCATGCTTCCAGCTCAAGCCTATTTGTGCCATTAAATCCAGTGTTTGTGCATATTGAGCATCTCACTTTTTCACATTCAGTGGCTCCCCTTTATTTCCGTTTGACTCACTTCCTTTTTTGCATGTTAATTTTGCCTTTTCACACTTTTTACTTGTTGCTCCCTCTGCTTCATTCATATTGTGTCTGCGTCTTCACTGTTTCGTTGTTTCTCACCCAGGCGCTGATCAAACAGGACAACCTCGACGCGTTCAACGAAAAGGATCCTTACAAAGCCGATGACTCTCGCGAGGATGAGGACGACAATGATGACAATGACAACTCCATAGAGCCAGAGACATTCCCTCTAGAGAGGGATGAGGTGATGCCTCCACCTATTCCTCACCCTCCATCAGAGAGGGTGTCCTTCCCCAAAGGACTGCCGTGGGCTCCTAAAGTCAGGTACTGCTCAGTCCAACCGGATAATTATTCTGAATATGTGTTGACTTTTGACATTTTGGTTGTAAAATTGTGCATATGTTATCTACCTGCAATGAAATATCAGGAAAGCAGATTCATTGATTCCTTTAACATGAAGATTATCAGATGTTTTGTTTTGACTTGACTGTTTTCGGTCCAACAGGGAAAAGGACATTGAAAATTTCCTGGAGTCAAGTAGAAGTAAATTTATTGGTTACACACTCGGGAGGTAAGTTTTCTTCCTTGTTGGCTTCCAACAGAAAGTGAATGTAGACTGCAGTTTTGTCCCCTAACTGTGTGCTGAGGTTATCCTTGTGTGTGTCTTGCAGCGATACAGATACAGTGGTTGGTTTGCCCCGGCCGATTCATGAGAGCATAAAGACGTTAAAGCTGGTATAGTACTGCCAATTTTTACCAATATGATAAAAAAAATCTCAATAGCAACTACATTTTCACGTCAAATTTTCATCTTTTTCAATTTTTATTTTTATTTTGATACAGCACAAGTACGTCTCCATTGCTGAGATACAGATTGCAAAAGAGGAAGAGTTTCAGAAAACACCTCTGTCTGGGGTAAGTGCAAACAAAAAACACTCACATGAATTATTCTCATGCAGTAAACTGTTGACCTGAACAGAAATATTATTATATTTGAAGATGATGCCTTCCCTGTAGAGACATCTTAATTTGTTCACTCCTCTAGGTACACAGGATCAGTCTGCTCAAGTAATAAAAGAATACAAAAAGGTTAATTTTAATGGAACCATGCACAATTTAAAACATAAATGTTATCATTTGATGCACAGTTCCACATTATATCTTAGAGCTAATTCGCATCTGCAGTCCCTCGGCAATGAAAGCACAACTTTTAAGACCCCGTGTCTGACCAAACTGTCTCTCTTTTTACAATTTTTTTGTCAAGGACAAATGCATAAAACATTGCGTCATATTTAAAATGCAAAGTAGATGCGATAGCCAAGGCTAATATACAAGGTGTCATAGTGACATTTTCTTGTGTTTTATGTCTCTTTCTTTTCTCTCATCTTGTCTTCAGGGGGAAGAGGAGGTGGAGATGTCCGCCACTGAGCTGCTCTATCAGGGAATCCTGCCCAGTTTGCCTCAGTACATGGTCAGTGCTGTTTGGTAATCATCCTGCGTAGAAAAGACACTGAGACACAACTCAAATACTAAATGTTATAGCATTTAGGCAATGAGACAATACACACAGCATCATTACTTTATCTGTGTTAATGATCACTGGTTTTGTTTAGCACAAATATCAACCCTCACTCTTCATGTAGTGTAGCCGAGGTTAGGTTTAACAGTGATGAAAGATAAACAACTATAAACATCCTTGTAATGACAAAATAACATTCAGAAATACAACTCTACATGATTCGGAGACATTATTTCAGCCTTAAAGGTCAAGTTTATTCCTTAATATCTATGTATACAGTATATTCATCATAAATTAAACAGATTAATAAATCCCCTGTCAGGCAGGCAGTATAATATTTGGGGAAACACTGTTGTAGCTGACTTCATGGTGTGTGTCTGTCTGAATGTCAGATCGCTCTGCTGAAGATCCTGCTCGCAGCAGCTCCGACCTCTAAAGCCAAAACGGACTCCATCAACATCCTGGCAGATGTGCTGCCGGAGGAGATGCCGTAAGTGACGCAGTGCCTCTAAAAGGGTTTTAACAGCTTTGCCAGTTCCTTTTGCAGGAAAACATCATGTTCTGAACCAGAAAAAACTAACTTTAGTAGCAAGTTTACAATTAGATTTATGTCTGAAGTGGGAGAGAATTACTGGTGTCTGCTTTACTTTTGAATGAACACAGATAATGTGAATGGAGTTCAAATAGAGTTTTATACAAAGAGGTCTGTTTTGTTGTAACTGAAAATGTTTTATCTTTCACTTAAGAAACTGCAAAAAGAGTGGCTCTATCAGCATATTTTGTCGGTACAGACATGTAACAACATTTGAGAAAAACTGATATATTTAAAATTAAATTTGAATATAATACAAATTAAACGTTGTCTGCTCTGTCTAAACCACATCAAGATTTGTAGATTTCACTCTGGGGTTCATAGGTCAATTTAAATCAGTGCTTAATATGTTTGTGACTTTGCAGGACCACAGTGCTGCAGAGCATGAAACTTGGTGTCGATGTCAATCGACACAAAGAGATCATCGTGAAGGCCATCTCTGCCATCCTGCTGCTGCTTCTAAAACACTTCAAACTGAACCACATCTACCAGGTACAGACGTCACACACTCGATACGTCACAAGTCAGACTTAGGTTTAACTGTATTACACATTTTCCTCAATATCCGAAAAGAATTAAGCAGCTTCTGATCAGGAAACAGTTAAATATTCTTATCATTTTCTCACAGTTTGAGTACATGGCTCAACACTTGGTGTTTGCCAACTGCATCCCCCTCATCCTGAAGTTCTTCAACCAGAACATCATGTCTTACATCACAGCTAAAAACAGGTACTTTCAGAGCCTCTTTAAACAACAAAAATCACAACTTGCTTTTGCAGTAAGTGTCAGTGAAGTGTGCTTAATTTGTCTTCATTTCACTGCTCTCAATTTTCTTCCCTGATAGCATTTCAGTGCTTGACTTTCCTTATTGTGTGGTGCATGAGCTCCCGGAGCTAACCGCAGAGAGTTTGGTGAGTTGTTTTATAGTTGTTGCCATCTGATTCAGCAGAGTGCTGCTTTGACAGCTGAAGTCATTTTTTTAATGTGGGTATTTTCTCTCACAGGAAGCAGGAGACAACAATCAGTTTTGCTGGAGAAATCTGTTCTCTTGTATCAACCTGCTGAGGATCCTCAACAAACTGACTAAGTGGAAACACTCCAGAACAATGGTGAGAGACATTCTCATCCAATAGCTTTCATCGAGATGCATTATAGCGCGTTTCTACAGATCAACGCTGATCTTCTCTCTGTCAGATGCTGGTGGTGTTTAAGTCCGCTCCCATCCTGAAGAGGGCGCTGAAGGTCAAGCAAGCCATGATGCAGCTTTACGTCCTCAAGCTGCTCAAAGTGCAGACCAAATACCTGGGACGCCAGTGGAGGAAGAGCAACATGAAGACCATGTCTGCCATCTACCAGAAAGTCCGACATCGGCTCAACGATGACTGGGCCTACGGGAACGGTGAGTGGAAACACGGATATATACAGTATATATATAAATTTAATGGTCAAAGAAACTTCAGCGTGGAGAAGGAAGAAGAATGAAATAAAAGGTGCTCATTTAGTTTTAGTCAGTTCTTAGGGCTATTGCGCAAAACCTAGATAGCAGATTAAGCCAGGATTTTCCAGGTATCCAGGCTGAATTCAGCCTTGACTCAGCTGCATGAAAGCAGAGGCACGTAAGTTACCATGGAGATTTATTCTGTGCAGCTCGCCTGCTCCTGACCAGGCTAACAGCCAGGCTTGTTTCATCCCGGTGCCTGATTTGTTCAGTCAGCTGTCACTCTGATCAGAAATAAATATGTTCATAATTATCCCGTTATTTTCTTGGCTTCTTTATTCTTATTCATTTGTATTAGCCTGCATTAAAATAGACTTCCACGCTGTAATTCATTAAAGTAGGCCCGCTGTTATCATTTTCAGTGTAAAGTTTGTTTGTTTTTTTTTTAGATTATTTTTCGGGGCGTTTTCCCTTTATTTATAGGACAGCTGAAGTGAGAGAGGAAAGGTGGGAGAGAGGGGGTGACACGCAGCAAACGGCCACAGGCCGGACGTGATCCTGGGCCGCTGTAGAAGCCTCAGGCATATGGGACGCACACTCTACCTGGTGAGGTAGAGGTCGCTGCATTTTCAGTGTAAATTTAAAGGTAATGTGCACACTGAGGAAGATTTAAACCACTTAGAAAATGTGCAACGGATTAAGCCAGGAGGCACAGATGAGACTAGGTCAAGCCTCGCTTTTTCCTTATCCTGGATTTCTAGATTCTACTGTTGTGCAATAGCCCCCTGGTTTTTAATCTCAGTTTGTTTGCTTGTTTTTTTAAAAAAATATTTTGTCAACCTCATCCTGTTTGTTCAGTGAAAGTGTGGTTGTCTGGCCATTTTAGTGTTGTTTTAGTCAATGAAAACTGATAACATTTTCAATCTTTTTTCAGTCATCAGATTATATTAAACATTTAATATGTCAATCTAGATGAGCCAAAACCAATAATTTTACCATTTTAGTCAAATTTTATCTTATAATTATCAGAGGAAAAATATAGGTTGAATGTTAAAGAATGAGGCTTTGGTGAATCTGCTTTAGTGGTCTGATGGTATCAACTTAAGAAACATCACAGACAGTCCTGTTGGTGTTCACTAACTTCAGCGAGTTGTCCGGTCTTCCTGACTGTGCTCACTGTGTGCTGCCAATGTTGTACGGATGTTGCATGCGCAGCACAGGAAACCAAACCGCTGCACTGAAAGAAAACATTGAAAGAAAAAAAAGTTTATTTTGTCTCCCCTATTTCATCAACAAAAATAAAAGTTTAGTCGGATGTTTGTTTCTTAAACTACAGTTTAGTCTTGTCTTTATTCGTCAACTCTTGCATGTTGTTATAGTCACAGTTAACAACTTCTTGTCATTGCCTCATTTTAGTCATGGGAAAAAAAGTTACATATTAACATATTTAGTAATAGTCTTCAGTATTGAAATTGACACCAGATAAGATAAAACAAGCTGTTTGAATTTTTCAGTTTGTGGTTAGGAAATTAGATGGCATATTTCACAATTTTTGAACATTTTATTGATCAAAGAATTTCTAGGAAAAACATTAGTTGAAGCACAAATCAAGTTCAGACCTGTCGGGACTCCCACTGAATTGTATTTCCACTCAGAGCAGACCAAAGTGCACTAAATCTGAAATGTTTCGTTCTCCATGAGCAGATCTGGACGCTCGTCCCTGGGACTTCCAGGCCGAGGAGTGTGCTCTGCGAGCCAACATCGAGCGCTTCAACAGTCGCCGCTATGACAAGACCCACAGCAACCCGGACTTCCTGCCTGTGGACAACTGTCTGCAAAGTGTCCTGGGACAGCGGGTGGACCTTCCCGAGGACTTCCAAATGAACTATGACCTCTGGCTGGAGCGGGAGGTCTTCTCCAAACCTATTTCCTGGGAGGAGCTGCTACAGTGAGAATCAACGACCGTCAACATCCTCATGTTTTTATAAAAAAAAACAAAAAAAAAACAGTTTGAATCAGGAGTTCAGACAAACCACCAACAGTGCTCTCAGCATTGTGTTTCATGTTCTGTACAGACTGACGGTGACAGATGGATTTCCAGGTGTAGACTTTCAATCAACACGTTTTACAGTTTCCTTTATGTGATGAACTGGTGAGACTTTTCCCGACACTAATGCCACCCACAGTTTTTAATGTCGATTAATTCAGAGCTGAATCTTGCTCCACATGTGGACTCAAACCCAACCCCTTCAGCTGAATCCAAATGTTCGCCCTCACAGACTTCAGTCATACACACTCTGACGTGTTCGCTCTCATCACGTAAAGTCTGCGAGGGCAGAGACAGCAGAGAGTCTGTTTCACTCATTGCCATGGAAACGTTTGAGTGACAACTACATTCATGTAAACAGTGATCACTGCTGTCATATTCTATCTGCTCATCTTTCCCAGCAGATGACAAGACATAAATCCCATATTTAGGCTTTTATGGTGACTGAACAAAACGATATTCACATTTTTCTACACATATAGGCTACACATATTTTTCATGGTGTGGTTACATTTTATTTCCGACCGAAATAATTCAAGTAACGTTTTAATATAGCAAAAGTGAGTCTGCAAGTGCGGTGAAGTCTGAAGATTTGGATTCAGCGCTCCTTACAGATATTAGCTCTGTGTGCCTCCGACTTGCCACAGGTCTGAGTTTGACCTTGAAGCACTACATGAAAGATCCTCATTTTAAAGAGATTTATTTGGGTTAAATTTTATTGTAACTGCTAAGACTCAAACAGAGGTGTGTGCCATGTTGAGACAGACGTAACATTCCTGCGTCTTGAGTTTATCTTTACAGCGATGAAAGAAAGGGGATTGGGGCTTTTTAGCCATAATTTCTGTAGGTACAAATAAAAAAGCATTACTTTTTAATAGCTATCATCCGAAGGGGACAAACCTCTGTTCACATGACCTACCCTTTTGTTGTTCAGCCGCATTTGCAAATGATTCAAAGTGTGTTTGCATTATTCTGATTTTCTCACCTGAGTGCTGCCTACACACCTTTACTCTGGGACCACGGAGGCGACCTTCACTGACCACCAGGCTGAATGGACATGATAATACAGCCTTGATTTTTACCTTAATTTGTTAATTTGCTGTGTTGACATGGTTGCTGATGTTTTTTATTTGCGTGAGAGAAATGAGAAACATTTAAGTTTCTGGTTTGAGACGGGTGGTTTCTGAGCTTCATTTATCAGACAGCTGTTGTGACTGAACAGTTATTGAACCATTTTCCTCTGTCTTTTTCTACTTCTCAACTTTGTTTTTTTTTGTTTTGTTATAAAGGTTAAGGAAATGAGATACCTGTAAATTGTGAAAGTTATTTATCATGCGTTTGTCTTTGTTTTACATGGACTTAAATACTGTAATAAAATGATACTGTTATTCGTGCGGCATTTATTTTTTACGAAGGGTCCCCGTGATCACGGAAAACCTGGAAAAGTTGTGGAACTTCACAATCACATTTTCCAGGCCTGGAATTAGTGAAAATCATTAAGAGTTTTGAAAAAGTCACTGATCAGACCTTAAAGATATTCCATTGCTGATTGCAGAAAGGTGACTCAGCCTCAGGTGACCGAGGGACCAGTGAAATACCAGCAGAATATGCAGTAATGGACCTTTTTCATAGCAGACACTTTGACTTGTCCTGGTAGGAAAAACACAGGTGACACTGATAACATTAACCATGGCTCAGTTCCATTTAGTGCACCAGTGAGCCAGCATACATAATACCAGGACCTCCTATAAAAGCAGTGCAGCTACTTTAATGTTATCAGGTACACCTGTGCTTCCCTACTATGACATGTCAAAATGTGTGCCGTGAAAAGGGTCTATTACACAACACGAAACAATAAGAGAGGAGTCAATTTCAGTTTATTATTCTGCACAGACTGCACAGCTAAAGAAACGTAAGTAAAACAGAACTGTTGGCATTTGGTGTAAATGTGTGTCTTCTCCCTCCCTGCTCCTTTTCTTTCTCTCAGGTATGCCTGATTAGAGCAGATGATTAGTGATTGGAGCTATACTACCTGTATACCTAAAGCTCCAGTGTGTGGGATTCAGGCAAATATGTTTGCAGAAATGGATACTGCAGAGGAAGAGACCTCTGCAGAAAGCGTGGCTCCTGGTTAAAGACTCCTGAGTGTCTGGATCAGAGGACAAAGGTGGGCACAAATTGAAGGGTGCTGGACTAATGGCCCATTTCTGATGAGAAAATTAATGGCCTCGAGGCTGGGCTCAGTCCCGCTGTCAGGGGTGGTCAAATGGGAGAGATGACCCCAGCTCTACTGTTCCACAATACCACCAACAATGCCACCGTGTCATTATTCCATAAGAGATACACTGCTCTACTGAGAGCATGGATATATTACTAAACGGGCCAACCAGGCCCAGGGGCTTGAAGTATCAGTGGCCCCCTGGCCTTCACCTGCAAATTGTCATTTAAATTAACATGTACTGACCAACAACGGAGTCAAAATGACCCCAGAGAGACACAAAAAGACCACAAAAATATGCAAAGGCACTGCAAGGTGTTACAAACCTGAATTAGGAATCTGCAACAAATGAGTCTCCACACTGATTAAAGGTTAAAGGTGCCAAAAGGTGTTTATTAACTAAATACAATAACTCAGAACAAAATGTGGAAATGTTAGCTATCTGTGTAAAGCATGTGTGAAGTGTGTGTGTGGTGGAAATTAAGCTACGTAGCACGAACAAATTCATCTATTGTGAAGGCCACGTGGGAGGCATCCTGGCATTTCAGCGGGGAAGATGAGGGAAAGAGAGAGAGACATCCAGGAAGTGAGCCAAGGAGACACAAAATCATCACAAAAGAGAGACACAGTTGTATCTGTTTAAAAAATGTACAAACAGAAAATGACCCCCTACCAGCTAACTGCTGAGAAATATCATCTCTCAAATTACACTCCTACAGCAGTCTTTCTTTGTTCCCTCCCTCTGAAATCTTTTCAAATATTTTAGCCGCACCCATCTCCACTCTGACATCAGCAAACCACACCAACAATACAACTTCAGAGGGAAGTGAAACGAAACTTGTAACAAACGCCTTTCTTCTCTCAGACATGGCAGAGCCTCAGGCCCCTGTGAGGAAGAACCACCTCTGCTGTCGGATCTGCAGCCATGTCCTCAGGAATCCTGCAACTGTCCCCTGTGGACACAACTTCTGCATGCAGTGCATCCAGAGCTGCTGGGACCAAGACCAGAGGAAGAACCGTCTCTGCGGCTGTCCTGAGTGTGGTTCTAAGTTTCCCTCCAGGCCTGAGGTGATCAGGAACACAACTCTGGCTGACTTGGTGAGGGACATAGAGAGGTGTGATGATGACAGCACAGGGAGGAGGAGACACTCAGGACCGTCCAAAAGACCCTGGAGCTGTACAGAAACAGGACCATCATCAGAAAGCTCTTTGTGTGGGAGGCACAACAGCCTGCTGGATATCTACTGCTGCACTGACGAGCAGATCGTCTGTGCAGTGTGTGCTTCAGCTGAGCACAGGGGACACACCATAGGGTCTGTGAAGGAGGAGAGGAGGAGGAAACAGGTATGTTAAACAATTACAAAGAATAGTGCAGTTTATGAATTTTTCATTAAAGTTTTTATCAACTGCAACAACTGGCTTGGTATTGTTTTCACCCTTTGAGTCTCTTGTGTGTTTTATTGCAAAATGTGGTCATGGTGGGAGCTATCACTGAAGTGGTTTTTGATTATTTTGCAACTGCAACAACTGTACAGAACACAGTCAAGAAACTTAACAGGGGTGTGATTGAGATCCCACTGCAGGCCAAGTATGTAAATAGGTGTGGTTCAAATAAGGGGACCTGAAGGAGGGAAGGGCCCATTTCCCCACCTCTTTACACCCCTGGTCTACATTTATTACACCCCTGGTCTACATTTATTTTGTGGCATCTAGTAAAATGTGACTGGCCCTATCTTATGCCAGTGTTTGGTTTGTCAGTTCAAGGCTAGAAACAACATTGGACAACAGCGGATCTGCTCCATGTGTGGTTATAAACAGCTAATTCTAAGGCAACAAAAACACAGAGATTTTTTTTAGTTTTAGGTGATTCTAAACTAATTGAAACATAGTTGTGACATTATTTTCCATTACTGCCAGAATATCTCCCTATATCCTGCATAGGTGTTTGTCTCAATGTAAGACAGTCTCTAGTTTAGTGAGGCCCTATTATGCTAATTTTCAGGTTTTACTACTATAAGTTTACATACTTAAATGTTCAAAAAACACATAGTGTGTCTCGTATTGCCCTCTGCTGCAGCATCTCTGTCTTAGACAGTCTGTCTGAGTTTATGTCCCTCCTCCTGAGAAGCCTAGTCTGCTCTGATTGGTCAGCTGGCTCTCCCTGTGCACATTCTGTTACATTGTGATGTCAAAAGTTACGTAAGTAAACACTAAAACTCAAACGAGCTGTTTCAGGCAGCTGAGGAGCAGTGCCCTTTGAGGGAGAGAGAGTTCCCTTATGCTTGGACTTTGGGCTTTATTACTTAGGAGACATTTTACAAGCACAAAAATGCTACAAAAAAAAAAAAAAAAAACAATAAAGAAAAGGGGTAAAAAACAAAAAGCATAATAGGTCCCCTTTAAGGTAGTAACCCAGCCAAACTTAGCAGGCTGTAGACCTTTTAAATATGGGAGTATATGAGTGCCAAGGACAGCTTTTAATCAGTTGTATCTATGAAAAAGCTGGAGAGCTTGTGTGAATTTCCCCGAGAGGCCATGTCCCAGGTAATTTACCAGATCTCTTGCTGCGTAATTAATCGAAACATTATCAAGATCACAGTGTGGCCAAGTGCAATACCAAAATTATAGTAATTTGCTTTTTTTTGAGGTGTGGTAGATCTAAAACTAGTTTCATAAAGTGTAACACATAATGTGTTCTTCTATCCAAAACCCACTGAAGGAGGAGCTGAAGAACATACAAACAAAATCCAAGCAGTTTCTCCAGAAACAAGAAAAGACATGGAAGAAGATGAGGAAGACACTTGAACAGATTCAGGTGAGGAAATGACATCATACTGTATGTCCTCTGTGTCCAAATGTACAACTGAAGACATTTAACAGATGATCCCATGCACTTGTGTATAAAACAGGAGGAGGCCAAAGAAACACAGGACTACTGTGAAAGCATCTTGGTGAGCGTCATCGACTCCCTCCAGAGACATTATATGTCAGTGAGGGAGCTGATCAGAGGTCAGGGGGAGGCGACAGCAGCTCAGCTTGAGAACTCCCTTCAGACTTTGCAGGAGAAGATGGAGGAAACGAGGAAGAGAGATGCTGAGCTGGATCACCTGGCTCAGTCTGACAGTGATGTCCACTTCTTACAGGTACTGTGATCACATCGCTAGGAACTGGTTTTGGATGATATGATCTCTTCAATATCTGTCTCTTCACAGGAATGGCCCTCTCTGCGGCGCCTCTGTGAAAAAGACCATCTCCAACATTTCTGTGAGGTTTCGGAGGATCCACTCCTCCCCTTTGAGTTTACAAAGAAAGCTGTCGAACAGCTCGGGAGGCGACTGGAGGAATTTTGTGACAAACAATTTGCTTCAATATGTGAAACTGGTACGTATCTGTGTTGACATGTGGAAATCTTTTAACATCAATCATACTTGTCTTACAAAAATATTTTGGGGCATTTTGGCTTTTATTCACTATTTATTATATACAATACAGCTGATGAAGAAGAGCAGGAATCAGGAGAAGAGACAGAGGAAGACGACGTGCAACAAGAATATGAAGCCAGTACCTCACAGTCCCATGGTTTGCCCTTAAAATTATAACACTACCATGATTATTATTTCACATTCAGAGGAGGGTTTTCCACCTCTCCTGTGGATGTTAACAATTTTACCATTATATGATACACTGCCCTTGGTAAAGTGATTGAAAGTAGAGTTAAAACTTCAACTAGCCAAAATGAATTGCAAGCTTGCAGGTGAGCTCCCCTTAATTGGCGGATTAGCTTCAGGTGTGGAGCTCCTCTTTCAAAGACACCCAAACCACAATATTGTAACTTGAATAAAATAGCATCTCTTACACAACACTCCACTCCAAAAATATTAGGAAATTATACTTATTTCAAAGGTTTTATGCATTTTTTTTGTGAAAATAATAATCATGTCAACTTCAGCTACAGTATACAGAATGAATGATAGTTTACCAATGACTTTAACAATATGTGTGCAGAGTTCCTCCACTTCTAACCTCTGGAAAATTATATTTGTTAGTTATCATACAATATTTTGTTTTTTTTTCTTTGCGTTTATTAAGCAGTGCTCCACACATGGTGCCAAATAGTGATGTACAGGAGTTTAGTTTGACCAGCAGAAATTTAAATGTGTCCTAGCAGTTAAAGCAGAGGTGTAACATTTACACAGAAACTTTAATGGTAGGCTGTTAGTAACATCTATGCATATCCTGCTACGACAAAACGTTTTCACTCAGTGACACTCATCTCATCATCTCATAGGTTTCTCTGGAGCTGACAACACAGTCACTGAACAGGATGTGGAGCCTAAAACCAGAGCGGAGTTCCTGCGGTGTGAGTTTACTAGACTAACAACCTACTTACTTGTAGCCCCATACATAAAGCAGCGTCTCATTTCAGAGACTTGTTAGGTGCTCCACCAAGAGTGACTCTAAACTTTTAAAAGTTTTTGAGGCTCAAGGGGGTAAAATCATTTCTGTTTTTCCCCATTCTTAATTAACGACCCCTCAGGTTTATTTTTTGCACCTTGACATCACTGCATCAGTATCAGCAATAAGAATCATGTCATAATCTTATAATATCATATAATGTGTTGCAACTGCTGCACAACAATTTCCCTCAGGATAAATACAATTCTGTGTTATAAATAAATTGGTCACAACTGTCAGGACTCATGCTTTTCATTCTTAAAAGGTTCTGAATGTAATTTTCAGAAAATCCTTATAGGTGACACTGCTGGACGTTGAGTGAAATGCAGCCAGCATCCTTTTTTTTTTCTTGTGCTTGCAATGTATAGCTGCCATGTAGCACCTGGGCATCGGCAAAACAGTGACGTGACATACATAAGACTGAACATGGTCCTATTTAGAATAACGGTCTGTAACGTTCCTATATTTTATTTTTAATCATTGGCTCCATGATAACTAGGTTGCCGTTTGCAAATTACTTTATCAGCTAATGTTACGAAGCAACCAATGGCAGATCCATGCAGCATAGTTGTAGAGCTAGCTAGCCTTAGCTTAGTTTAAGGTTGTCTGGACGACCCCATGAGGTCTACAGGAGGCTATGAAATGTGGTATTAACCTCTGTGGTTTGTAAAGAGGAGAATGGGGCACTACCAGTCTGGGTAATTAATGTAACTAATGACGCTTTAACACTGAAAATGGGTATGAAAGTGGGCATGCTGGTACAGAGATTGATGATGAGGAGTATATTAAGAAGGGAGAAGACAATTGACAGCTGTGGACAGCTGAGTCAATTTGACCATGCATGAAACTGGTGCAGGGGGACGCTAAACCCATTAATTATGAAGGGCCCTCTTCACTGGCAGCAGAAGGTCACAGATAATCTAGATGAACTAGCCCAAACCCAATGACTGACAATGAGCTACGGTGGATTATGGACTGTAAAGGGCAGGAAGAGGAGTGTCACTTGCCAAGTGGCCCTGAACTGCAGAAATATGTCCCTGTTTGGAATCAGGGTCTACATTAGTGAGAACCCTTTCTGCCCATTCTGATGCTGCAGCTCGAATACAGGTGAGCGTGTGGTCCACCTCAACTGGCTTAAGCCTTTTACTTCTCCTTTAGCAGTGAGAAGTGAACCAATGTCCAGAAGGGCTTACCAACACGACTTTCAGCACACCAGACCTTCCAGACGACGGTGTTCAGAAGGTCAATTTGGTGCGTGCTGGGTTCATCTTCACCGCTTAGCCAATCTGGGGTCGATAGCAGGAGAGAGGTTGCCACCGTGGGGCCATGTGGCCCAGGCCCGCGTGTCCTCAGGAGCTGAAACTGAAAGAAGAGCAAAGAGGAATCCTCTACACTGCTCTGAGTCTCTTGCATTGTTGAGCCCTTCTCCTGAAGATGCACCTGCCGCTTGCGTCAGTCAAAAGGAGAGGCCGGTGTCAAGTGATCAGTGTAACCCCAGGGGATACTCCACGAGACATCGGAGGCTACCTGTTTGGTCTCAAGATTACCATGTGTCATTGCAGTGACTCGAGGACAAGTAATAAGTAATGCACTAATGCTTATTTATTTTAATTTAAGTAGGCAGAACTTGCAGTGGAGTTTTTCAACAGTGTTATATTAATAAGTCTAATGCATTAATATATCTGAGTACTTCTTCCACATCTATAAACTCAACTTGATCATTTTATCTTAACTTTTTTTTCTTCATTATCTCAGATGCATGTAGCCTGAGCCTGGACCCCACCACAGCTCATGTAGACCTGGCTATTTCTGCAGGAGAGACAGAGGTGAGGCTGAGCCCTCTCAGGTGTAAGAGTCCTGTTGTTCGTCACCCGCAGAGGTTCATCCACCGACAACAGGTGCTGTGCCGGGAGGGGCTGCAGGCCGATCGCTGCTACTATGAGGTAGAGGTGGAAGGAGACAAGGCTGAGATCGCCCTCGCCTACAAAGGAATAGACAGAAAATCTCGCACTTCGGTGTCAGCATTTGGGGGCAATGCAAATTCCTGGAGTCTTGATCGTTCTACAAAATACTCTGTTAGCCACAAAGGTGATAGCGTGCAGCTCACAGCACAACCCAGTCATCACAGGCTCGGTGTTTATCTGAAGTTCAGAGAGGGAACGCTGTCATTCTACGAGGTGTCAGACAGAATGACGTTTCTTTACAAGGTTGAAGCTGAATTCACAGAGCCGCTGTATCCGGGCTTCTGGCTCGGAGAGAAATGTCGAATCAGGATCTGTGATCTGAGACAAGACAGAACGACCGGAGAGGCTCAGGTCAGTGACTGTATCCCCGCATCTGTAGTCTTTTGATTGTTTTCTGAAATATATTTGTCTTCTGCATGAGGGGTTACAATGTAGATGGATGCATTACAATGTAGATGCCCTGTCAGCCACACATTGACAGATTGTATGAAATGGGACAAAATGAAATATTTGTGAACACTGGAATGAACAGAAATATGTTGGAAAGCCGAAAGTGGAACAAATCAAAAAATCTCATTGTGCTTAAAAAAAAAATTAAAAATAACTTCAAGGACCTCTGCAGGTGCCTGGACCACATTTTGGGAACCACTTTCCTAAGATACCTGAAGAACCATTTTGTTCTTGATAAATCAAACTCAGCTGAACAGATTAAATTATGTGTGTAACACAACATTGTCTTACACGTTGTACATGTTTTTAAATGTGTTTTTTACTTATTATTTTCATGCCTGCTGTTTCTATATTACTGTAATATTCAGCTATATTTAATCCTTAGTAAAAGAATTACACACAGAAGCCACCTGTGCAGGTTTTTTATTCTGAAAACAATCTGCAGAAGATAACATGAGCAACTCATTATCTGTCTTCATCCAGTTCTGTATAATTTTCAGTAAGAAGCCAAAGAATTTAGGTACTTATATAGAAAATGCTTTTAAACAGAAGTCTACAGCATGGACAATCAATGTACTGCGGGTGCCAGATGGCCCGCTGGCCTTTATCTAATTCCCAATGGTAAAAAAGCTTCATTTTAGAATTTTTTTTGTACTTTGAATGTAAATAAGGTGCAAAATTGTATAAAATGCATAAAAATACAGCTTTTTTTATTTGAGAAGAAAAGAAAAAGTGTAAGCCAGGAAGCACTGACTGAAGTTGGTTTATATGTATTAGTTGCTAATGTCAGCATCATAGACTGTTAAAATAATGGACTAAGAGGCACCATGACACCACCCTTTGGCTTGTGAACTCCTGTTTTGAACCCTTGAGTTTGGCATTTCAGCCGCAACCATCTTGTTTTTTTTGGAGCCAGAAGTGACCATATTTGGATGAGAGGGTGGGAGAGGTTTAAGCCTTGATTAAAATCGATTATATTAAGATTCAACCCCCGAAAAGTTGTCATGATGGTGGAAATTAACTGTTTTTTTTTATATCAGGCTGTTTATTTCTGCTGTAAAGTGGGACATTTTAACATGGATGTCTATGGGACTGACTCAATTCTGGAGCCAGCCTCAAGTGGCTGTTTGATTTGCTGCTGTTTTAAGCACTTCATTTTAATCCCCAGAGGTTGCCTCTTGGTCTGCATAATGACAAGTCTTGCATGCTGATGTTTAGCAGGTAAAATCCTCTCTGTTTTATCTAATTAATTAAGGAAGATTCCTGATGACATAATCACATTTGTATAAAAACCTAACTTTTTCTACATGACAGAATTTTTACTCAGTTTTGAACCATGAAAAAAAAATGCAGGAATTCGACAGCAGCTTGTCCACTCTTTATTATTAATATTTTTGTGATGTTCACAATTTATTTTTTACAATAATTTTCAATATCATACAATCATATTATGACTGAGGAAAGAGACAAAGAAACTGTAAAGGGACATTTATAAACGTGTCTCCTGTACAGACAGTGCTTGAAACGTGCGCTCAGTAAGGCCCTGCACCCACAGGTAATAAGAAGGAATCTACACACTTATATATAGTTCACACACTCACACGCACACACATATATTATATATTTACATACGCACACACACTCCAGCACTTGTAAGGAAGAGTCATTAAATCCCTCCGGCTGTAAGGGGCAGTTTCTAATCATTGCTATTAGCTGACACCAATGTGTCAAATTATTCTGCAGTTAAATAACTTGATATTGCTTTTATGCTATGAGGACAACAAAACAAATGCTAACTTTTTTTGAAGTCCTAGTGAAAAAAGTGCATTTATCACATTCATTATCACCTTGCTGCTTTTAACAGCCTACATTTTAAGACATTGATATACTTCACACGGATAAAATCTATCTTCAGAATAGTTTGAATACACAAGATTATTTACAGACATGAACAACAGAGATCTTTACAAGACACACTCTCAGCGGGAAGTGCCTCGCTCACTGACTAAAACGAGACAAGAGATAAAACAAGACTTAGAGCCACACTAGCAATACAGTTATGCTTACAGGAAATAAGCTATTTCATGGATGAAAATAAGCAGACATTTTGCCACTCGAGGGGCAAAAATGCACAGTTTTGAATTTGGAGGCTGTGTGATTGCATACAAAGTACGCCAGTCACAATCACAAGAACGAAAATGTTGAATTTATAACTTCTGTAAACACGTATTTAAATGGCTTTTTGACACATCTACAACCAACAGCCCACAGGCTGACGTCACTTTTTTTTCCCAGCATGCTGATTGATGCGATTGGCTGGAAGGAGATCATGTGAGAAGTGGTGCGTAAACACAGACGAAAGAGCGAGGAAATAAGTTAAAATGAGACGTGTAAACTAAACTGCTTATTGTAAGTGTCACAATGGCAATTTTGGAATTACTGATTGTACGTTGTACAGAGATCAAAATTGTCGTACATATACGACAATTATCGTACATCTTGCAACACTGATGCAGAATTTTAGTGGGAAGCTTGTATTCATCTTAACATGTACAATTGCAACTTTAGGATGTGATAGCACGGTTTATATAACATTTAAAATGTTAGGCTGTTAGTATGCTGATAATGTTTTTATGTCAAAAGGTAGCGTGACAATATGCTAATATCTAGCATATAATTTCGAGCATATTAGTGTGTTTTCATACAAATTACACAACATTAGCATGTCAGCACATTCATCTCAGGTATATCTGATGTAGACTGGAACTATTTTTAGAGATATTCCTTAATGAACTGAAGTGTTGTAGGAGAGTTTGACCTGCTAGACAGCAGTAAACAGAGGTGGTGCTAGTGTGGCTGAAAACAAACAGAACAGTAAAGCTAAAGTGCAGACAGGTGAGTGGACTTCATCTAACACCAGGTGCAGCCAGAGAAACACACAGCTCTCGTGAACACAACAGAAAACCAGCTGCTTCCTACATGAGACAACACTTCACCTCCCAGCAGCATTTTCACATCCCACAACAAGAATTAGCCACACAAACTACAAAATAGATACATTTTAAATATACAATTTAAATAAGCATCACACAAGATGAAAATATACAGTATATATATGTATATATACTGGTCACTTTTAAAAGATAACTCTTTGTTGTTCATCACACCAACACTGCAAATATACAGAAATATAAATATTGTCCATTTAATCCTTAACACCATGGCTTTGAATATTGTGATAAAAAAATAAATAATAGTATCCTCTAACACTGGTCTAACACCAGTTTATCCAGGAAACAAAGATCTTCATCGCAAAGGAACCGTGGTGTCTGTTTCAGCAACACCCTAAATGAGGTCTATTATTCAACAAATATACAGAAATAGTGTGCATTGAGCATATGTGTATGTTTTTTGTGCATTTATGTACAGTATGTCCAAGGCTTACAGAAGTTCATGAGTCAGTTGAGGAGTTTAATATTCCATTATTTGGATTTTTGTTCTTGACTTCCTCAATCTTTTGGTCCATAGCTTATTTTTCCATTTCATATTCATTATGTTTTTGGTCCATAGTGAACATCATTTGTGCTCCAATCTATGTATTGCTTACTCACTGTGTGCTACATATTCAAATGATTTAAATGCAGTCTACAGCAATTATTTTAAAAATCTTCAAAACAATATTTCCACACTTAGGGTTAGCATTTACTTGTGCACAATAATTGTTTAATCTTTTGTGCTTTTGTAGCATCGTGGAAGAAAGTCAAAACTGCATTAGGCAGGGAATTTCTCTCAAATTTACGAGAACAAGCTGTGCTTTCCGTCACTGAAGTATATTGGTGCCTTGTGTGTCAGTCTCAGCTCTTTTTAGTTCACTTTTAGCACAATTTAGTAGGCTATAACTTTTCTATTATACTGTAACATAAATATGTAGATTTCAAGTGTCTACTTTTTACTCTTTGGTGGAGAAACTGTTATAACGTGTTTCACAGATGATGAGACTGAAAACAGAAATATTATCCTATATCATATCCCTATACTGCATACAACTATTCACGCAGAATGAACAATACAGCTACAGACAAAACACAACAGGAACTGGGGATGAAACATAAATGGTTGTCTTTAGAGCAGCAGCAAGCATAGTTTACAACACACAGAGCCCTGTGAGAACAGATCTACACACTGACAAGTGTTTTCTAGCTCAAAAATCCGAACGGAGGTGTTAGTGTCGACGAATCACTGCATAAGAATCAATTAAAAAACAACATAGACTGTATGGCTTTGACACCACTACGGAGAACACCTTAAAATAATACTTCATCTCTCACATGATCATTTGATAATCAGCTGCTCACCGTGTGTTACGCTGAATTTGTGAGGAAAATGTTGCTTCTCTTGCACGCCTTTTTATTAAACAAAGAATCAAAAACATTTTTGATAAACTTAAGTTATAGGCATCTGCAGTTAACAACAGAACAACTATATTAAAAGATCTGTTTACAAACTCAGTAAATCCAAGTCTCATGTATTCAGTCACATGTGTGGTGGTATGGATCTTGTCTGTTTTTTTAGGGTTATTTTATGGATTTTTTGGGCTGTTTTCTGCTGCTGTGTGTGTGCTTTCAGAGGCTGGGCATGGCTTCCTGGTGCTGGAGTCCTGCATGCACTCCTGCCTCCTATTACGCTAATCAACTGCAGCACAAAAGCCCTGGACTCACTCTTCCATGCTGCCAGATTGTTTCTGCATCTCAGGGTGGCACTATCGCCTCCTCTCCAGTGAAGTTTTCTGTGAACAAACTGCCTGAATGATTCTTCAGTGGTTTTCTGGGTTCATGACAGGTTTTTTTTTTTCTGTTACTGGTGCCTCCTTCCTCTGACCTCCTTCACCTCAGCCTCTCACCACCTTTGCCTCCAGCTTTTACCCCATTGTCTACGGGTCTTGCTCTTGGGTCCATTGTAAAACCACAGTAAATTGTTACAACATGCTCAGTGTGTTCTAAACATGCACTGTTGAAACATTACAATTTAAAACTGAACTGAAAATAAAAGTGAACTATTCTCTCTTTAATACCAGATTCCATTCAGAAAAAACAATTTTACCCCGCTGAACTAGCAGCCTGCCATTGCTTTGATAAGTTAGTTTGTTCATGTTATTGTCTGAATTTGGTATTTTAAGGTGTTAGTTCGGATTCACCAAAGTCTCATTACACAGATGACTGATTGAGGCAGTGGTAGACCATCTGCTCCCTTGTTAAACAAGTTAAAATGACTGTTTTTGTCCATAGTTTGGCTTCAAAGAGAGCACAGATAAGTGTCACTTTTTTGTTCAGTTCCCCGTCAGAAAGGGCTGTTTGTTTGGGAGATGTTGATTAATCAACTGGATATAAGAGACTTACATTATTCTGTATGAGCTGAGTGACAGTGTGTAAATGGATGTTTTGCTGCTGTTAAATGCAGACCTCTATGACTTAATCTATCAAGAATTTTCTTCATTTATGGATTCTTTGTTCAACATCGAGGCATGCAAGAAAAATGTTTTCTTCCCAAATTCAAGATTACACGTGGGGAGAAACTGATATACAAATGATCATTTGGGGAGACAGTGGTATCTCCTTAAAATAATTAATCTCACATTCATCTTGGCTCTCTGTGCCAGTGCACTGCATGAAAACCAGTACAACCAGCACACTCACCTGCTCCACTCTACATTCTTTCAGATCCCCTGCACTGTGCAGACGGGGATGTGCATTAATGTGGGTGTGTGTGGGGGTCTGTGTCTGCCGAGGATCCTTATACTAAGGCAAAGAAAAACAGATCACAGAACTTCGTCTGAAGCGCATAAACCCTGTGATGTTATATACAGAATAGATACAGATGTACAGTGTGTCACTGTCAACCTCACCCTGATTTCAGCGTTTCATCTACTGTCAAAAGTGAATTTTGTCTTTTTTTTCTGCTGCTGCAGGGGGTTCCTTGGTGTTATTTCGGGAAGCGTGTGTTCAGATCATACAGTCTATGGTTCAGATAAATTGGGTGGCTACATACAGTTTGGTGGCGGCGGGGATTCTTGGCGCTGCAGTGACCCCTGGTGGAGACTCAAGACTGGAAGGTAAACGGTGCTACAGGACTGGGTGTCTAAGGGGTGTTTGGACAGCAGTCAAGAGTCAGAATCTGGTGTGGCGGGTGTGGTCGGCGTAGTTGGTGTGGTGGGGCTGATGGCAGCATTCTGGTAACTCGTACCGTAGCAGATGTTCGGAGACAGGGAGTTGGGGTCTAAGGTTTTCCCTCCTGGAGTCAGATAGGGCCTGTGTGCCGCTGCTGCTGATGGCGCCTCGCCGGGCTTGGCACCAAGAATGAACCTGGACTCATCCTGCTCCTCCAGGTTGGATATGTCCTTCATCATGGTTTTACGGTAGGAGACGGACAGCTTGTTGGAGCCATCTGACATCAGGTTGAAGCGACGGGCGATGTAGACAACAGGAAGAGGAAGCATGGCCAAGATAATGAGGGAGAAGCACATGGCCAGTGCCCAGGGCGGGTAGCTCTGGAAGCGTTCTTGAGCCTGCAGACACACAGAGGGTTTAGTGATTACGTGCTATCCAAAGATTTCTGTTCTCTAAATGGAAAGGAGCAGAAGGACTAAAATCTGCCTTTAAAAGTCCAGTGTGTAGGATTTATGGTTATCTATTACCAGAAATATAATATTCATGACAATGTTTTTATTGGTTTATAATCACCTTAAAATAATAATCATTGCTTTTTTGGTACCTTAGAATGAGCTGCAGACGGACTGGATTTTTACATGAGACCTTTAAGTACAAAGATGAGCAGGTTGTTAAGCTTTAATGGAGAATGCCAGTGTGGGTTTTTTTTGTTAGCTTTGCTAGCTGCATGGCTCAAGAAGATAGAAGTCCTCCACCAGAAACATTTTATCATCAAACATTTAATTTTCTTCATTCTGGTAAATTTTTATGCACTAATTTGTGCCTTTTCTGTATTAGTTTATGGTCTAAATGTCTTATATTTTGTCAAAATAAAAGACCTATGCTACTTTCTGTTACAGTCTGCTGTGTCTTGATTTCTTTAGACTTTTGGGAAGACTGGTCTAAGTGTAAAAGACTCATTTAATTCACCGTTATTAGCAAGTCTGTCTTTGTTTTTACTTGTTCGGCTTATTCTTAAGATGATTATGTTTTCTTGGTTTTTGGGTTTCAGTTACTGTGTTTTCTCTCCTCTGTTTCTGTGCTGCCTCTCCCTCATTTTTCCTATCTACACACCTGTCCTGCATCAGCCTCGTTAGTTCCCTGCTCCTTTTCTCTCAGCCAATCAGCTCCCTGCCTGTTCCTCCGCCTCATCACCTTTTTCCCCTCACCTGAGCCTCTTTGCCCTTTTTCTCTACCTGCACTTCATCCCCTTGTCAGTCTAGTTTGTATTTAAGTCCTCGTTTTGTGTTCAGTCTCTGTTGGATCCTTGATTTGTTTGTGTGATTTTCAGTTGCTGTTTCCTTGAAATAAGTGATCGTTTGAGTTTGCAAATGCACATGAAATCAAACCAATTTGTCCAGGTTTCAATAGGTTAATGAGAATAAGAACAGCAACCTCAACCAAAATATATCTATCTATATATATACACACACACACACACACACACACACACACACACACACACACACACACACACACACACACACACACAGACTGACCAGATCTTGGACCCAGGCGTTGTACCCGGGTGGGCTGATGGCCATCTCTATGATGGTGGCTGAGATGAGCACAATGAGACACAGAGGGGAGACGTACTTCCACAGGTAGAAATAGATTATACACGGTCGGAAACCCAACATGTCCTCCAGATCCTGCATGAACCTGACAGAGAAAGAGCAACAAAAACATTACACTAATGATTATGCTCCTGTAGGCTATATAATTTAACACTTTGTTAACACGCCTCTGTTCCAGTTTTTGTTCCTATATTTCAAATTAAAACGTGATAAATTGCAGACACATACACAAGAACCTATAGCCGGTTGTACCTTTTTGTGCCATAAATCCAGGTGACGGACACATTCTCCAGGATGACCACCACCGTGAGAGGCAGTCCAGCAGAGTAGTCATCAAACATGGTGACAAAGTAATTCCCTGAGCGTTGAACGAACAACAGGCCACAGAGGAAAGCCACAATGCAGCAACACACTGAAACAAACCCAGAGAAGAAGAAAAATCATTAGTGCTCCTTCAGAGGAAATCAATGAATTTGGTCTAATAGATGAGAAAATGGAAAATAAAATGGTTTTACTGGCAGAAAGCTGTTTTGTTTGCTCCGTTTTCTCGAGTGTTTTGCATTCAGCAATGACACAAAGCCTAACACAGCCGAATCCCAAATCTTTTTTTAATGCAGGGCTTTCAAACAGCGTCTCGTCAGTGGGGGAGGTTCACCTGTGAAAAGCTCCTTCTGGACCTTGTAGGTGTCAAGGACAGGTGTGGTGATTCCAGTCATGGTGCCGATCATGCTGCCCAGACCGAGGTTGATGAGCATGAAGAAGAACATGACCGACCAGAACGGAGACGCCGGGAAATGAGTCATGGCTTCCGTGAAGGCGATGAAGGCCAGGCCGGTGCCCTGGACAGACTGCAGAGAGACGACCAGAGGACTGAAACCCAGTAACAGACTGACAGGTGTAAAGAGAAAGTCAAATACAGAGTATGCTAAAAATTCTTGCCTTGTTGAGCTCGTCCTCTAGGACACAAGGCTCCAGACCCAGCTGGGTGAAGCTGTCCTCCTTCACCGTCTTGATGACTCCGTACATCTCAGTGTAGTCTGATGAGGTCAGATGGGAGAAGTTTACATGCGGTGGGATGAGATCGTGGCTCAGGACATTAGAGTTGAGGTATCCCAGGATCTTCTCTGCATTCCTACAGAAATTAAAAAATCAGCATCAACTTTATTGGTCAAGCATGTTGACATATACGAGTCCAGTTCTCTGTAGCTCTCAACACTGTGCAGAGAACACATCTACAGGACAATACAGATACAGACATACAGCTAAATATAATACGTACATATCACGGTATAATGTCTAAATTACACTGTAATATAAGTATATGATACATACCTACAGAGAGATTATTTCCATAATCTCTTTTCTGTTTATAAAGAGATTTCCTGTATGTTGTGAAAACTCTATATTTTCACTATTATTCTATAATTTTCTTGTTAATCTACAATAGAAGACAAAAAACTAACAACACATTCTCACTTCCCACTTGATATATGTCAGTGGCCCTATACACATCAAACTATGACGCTCCAGGTACTGTGGTGGAAATTCTCTGCTGCTTTTGCTGGTGAAGAATGAAATAGAGACTTCTGTCGGCCGACAAGGTTTTATTTTCTTTGCAAAGAAAAGGTCAATCAACATGTGAGCGGTCAGGATGAAGAAAGACCCCGAGCATGGGGAAAACTGGACATTTTATGCTTGTGGAGAAACACACCCCTCGGCCTCTTATCAAAGGTGTGAGTTAAACTCATCACAGATCAAAATACAAACGAATTTGAATCTTGATGAGGAGACAGAAGGGAAGGATGTCTCACGTGGTTGAAATGCAAAGGAACTGAATTAACGATTACAATCAAAGAGTCTGACATTTTGGTGAGGCGGTGGGAGGTTGTGTGTCTCACAAAGAAGTCAAAATTACAATTACAGTACCCCTCCAGCATCAGTTTTGGACACTCAGGGTCAGTGTGTCAATTCACGTTTGTACATACACTGTGTATTTTCAAAATAAATTTACATTTTCACAGCCAAAAAAACCCCAACATTTTCACAGAAAATGTACAGTTTCTGCTCGTTAAATGCTTGCAGTCTCTTTTCAAAATGAATTTAAAATGTAGGTAAAACATTTTTTAAAAATCCTTTTTAAGTTAACTCCCTTAGGTTTAGTCAACAAAAGCACATGGTTAGGTTTAAGAAAAATCTGATCTGAAGAGACATTGGAGGTGCACAAACGCTGAGTGTTTTTTCAAAAAGAGCAACTCATTGCTGATGCAGGGAGCAGATTAAAACATTTTAACTAGGAAAAGCTGGAGTAATCTGATGGTCGCTTATTTGCCACTATAGGGTGTCTCGGTTTCTGATACTGAGGGCTACTGACCAAGCATTGGTAGTTGATAAATTGGGAGTGAGGCCACAGTAAAATTAACCAATCAGGCGATCAAGTTTTTTTGTGCTCTCTGGACTAAATTTTTTGGCTTAAAGGTTTTAACGTATAGTATGAAAGGTACTTCAGGATAAATGGCTTTTGCAGGTGTGAACTTACTCTACGACACACTTTTCATTCATGATGTTGGCCTTGAAGCCCAGCACGGCAAACACCACCAGCGTTGCCAGAATGGAAGTGACGAAATTGATGAAAGAGACGAGCACGGCATCAAAATGACAGTTGTTGTCGATCTTATTGTAACTGGAGAAAGCTATGACTCCTCCAAACCCCAGACCCAGGGCGAAGAACACCTGGGTGGCTGCCTCCCGCCACACCTGGGGCTCCAACATCTTCTCCAACTGTGAGAGACGGAGACAGAAAGTCAGTTTAATGAGCATTTTTTAGGAAGGGTGATTTAAAATGTTGCATGGAAGAGAGTCTGACCTTGGGGGTGAACATGTGAGCGATGCCATCCACTGACCCCTTCAACATCAAGCCTTTGGCCAGGAAACAGATCAGCACCACATAGGGGAAAAGAGAGCTGAAGTACATCACCTGCGGAAGAATAAATCATATAAAATACATTCAAGAAAGACAAAACCAGTTTTCTCTCATCCTGTCACCAATTCCTGTCTCATCCTCTCAACTACCTTCCCAGAGGAGGCGATCCCTTTGATGACGGCGAGGCAGACGATGATCCAGGCCACCAGCAGTGACAGGGTCATTTTAACGTTGAGGCCGCCGCTCTCTGCGATGGTGCTGGTGGTGTTCAGAGTCTGACGGTACCAGAAGTAGGTTGTGGCCGAGCTTTTGTCGCACTCTGGCTCCACAACTGTGTGTTTTGCAGACAGAAGGAGATGGAGCTTTAGTCTGGGTGATAATGAAGGAAGAGAAATGGGTGTGAAGATGCAACAGGGATGTTTGGATGTTGTGGAGAGGGCAGGAAGAGAAATATAATGAGTGTTTGGTCGGGGTCAATATCAAGATTCTCCGCTGGTTTACACCTCTCAGACGTAAAGCAAGCTAACAAGGTCATCCGTGTGCTTAGTATGCAAAGCATGAACCTCCAATTCACATCACCTGAGATTTTCTACACTGCACATACACAGAGTTTGTCCTCTTGTTCCCTTGGGAAATAAATATATTTACTGTGTGTGAATTACAGTCAGTGGTGTTGTGACTCTCCACTTGATACTTGATATTGCAGGAGGGTGCAGACTCTATGTGGATGCACGTACACACAAACACATACAGGTGCAGAGAAAGCTCTTTGTAGATGTCTGACAATCTAAATCTGTTGAAATCAAGATGAAAAATGATTCACTATCTGTTTCCATAATGATGCTTTGTCTGTCACATAGCGGATACAAATGTACGAGATGCACACATACAGAGAAATGTTTCACACTCTGCTGCTGTCCTTTAGCGTCAGCGTCCTTCAGTCTGAATCTCTGCTCCCCGTCTCTCGGCCAGCAGCCTTGCTGAGTCACACATGCTGAGTGTTTCTTGGCTGCCCCCCGAGGTTATGTTATTATCGCCTCTAATCAAATGAACTCCAGAGGTTTTAAATCTGGATTACGTCCGTGAAGTCATGACAGAAAGTTGTGAAAAAGTTAACACGATTTGTCTGCTTGCTGTAGGTTTGTCGATAGGCCGACGATTTACAAGGCAAAATTAATCCTGGAGCTTGTAGCACTGTGGCCCATTGAGGAATTATAGCGAGAACTGTGTAGAGGCTATTACAAAGATTGAGCATAATAATGACACAAATGGATATTGTTTTGAACATAACATAATTCTGAAAATGTACGCACTCTTGATATTAGACGACAAAGAATTAATCTACTCTTTTGTAATTTGTGTCAACAGGTCGATTTAAAACAAACAAACAAACCTTTCACAGCAGACATTTTGACTTGTTACAGTCTGGAAAGCACAGGTGAAATTGACGTCATTAACGATGGCTCGATTCCATTAAGTGTCCCAGTAAACTATTCCAGTGATCCAGCATGCACAATACAGAGTCTCCTCTAAATAGAGCACAGCTTCCATGAAATGGGTCTGTGAGCATGTGTTAGCATGCAAACATGATAAGCTAAGATGGTAAACATTATAAACATCACCTGCTTTGCATCAGCATGTTAGCATGGTCACTGTAAGCATGTTAGTAGGAATGAGCGAGTACACCATTATCCATCCAGCCAACTAGCAGTATTCGTAAATATAATAATTATTCTGGGTAAATATCATATTCATAAGTGCAAACGGAAACTAACCAACAGCCAGCCGTCCATAAGATGTTTTAAGAATGAAGTCAAAAACCAATTTATCTTCCATAAAGATACTTTTTAAAAAGATAATCACTTCTTGAATGAGTTGTATAATGTCATGTCTAAGCCTCTTGCACTTTAAGTAGTAATTGTCCTTGCTGTCCTATGTTTATATGCTTCTGGCTTGTACTGTTTCATATGCAAGCTGCTGTTCCTAAGTGGATTGTATATTGAATTAAAAAAAAAAATCTGTATTCATACTCACAATGGACAAAGTTTCAATAACAAATGGGCCCTAAATAAAGAAATTGGACCTAAAGCCTGAAATTTATATTTATTACTAATAAAAGACTATTTTCACAACAGCTTTAGGATCAAGCTTTGGGTCATTTTTGATCACAAGTGTAAAAGAACTATTTCGCTACACTAATTTCATCATGGGTGCAGATGCTGACAAATTTTACTTGGATAATGTTTGTGTAAATGACCCTTAAAAAGGTAAAGAATTTATGTAAATAAGGTAAATAAAAAAAAAAGAGAGAAAGAAATCCAAAACAAAACTAAAGTTGAACTTTAGTTTCACTTCCTGTCACCTCTCAATGTGAATGTCCCATTTCCTTTTTAATCTTTCAGGACCTTTATTTTGAAGCGGAAACAGGTTGTTGCGGCACAAACGTCAGAAGGAAAGTGGAGGGAAACGCGGAAATGTCTGTACTAAAGTGTAAACCGTGTAAACCTGTTTCTTACTGAAATAAGCGCCAGGCTGGAGTGGGAACAAGGTATGGTATGGTTTAATACATTTGCTTTGTTTTGGTGTATGTGTTTATAACTGACATCGCGGTAAATTGGTGAAAATTAAAGTGTTTCGGTGTCGCAGCGTTCATGCTAAAAATAGCTGCTGACGTAGCTCGCTGACGTTAACGTCACTGACGCTAATGTAGATCCATGAGGCTAATGTGATTAGCTTGTGTGTGATTATATGCTTTATGGTTATGTTTCACTCAGGTAAGAGCTGATTTTATTAATTAGTGTGTGTGCTTTCAGCTCTCATGGTTTCTAAGTTGTGTTGTGTTTTGGAGACAGCTGTAAACAGGGCTTGAAATTAACTCTTTTGTTCACCTGCCACGGTGGCTAGTGGTTTTCCAAAGTTACAAGCCACTCAGCATTTTCATTAGCCACAATTTTGTTGTTGGGAAATTATGTTTTATATGATGAAAGTTGACTATGGAGAGCTGAAATTGACTTGAACTACATTTAAAACCCTTTTAGATGTATATGACTACTGTACACACCCAAATCAAGACGACATAAAATGTATAACACTACAAGTTGTTATCAAATATTTAGCTAAACATAAAAGAGTAGCTTCTCATTGTATATAGTAAAAGTGGTGCAGGTGTGTAGAAAATTAATTAAAAAGATAAAAACTAAACTGAAAAAAACTAGCAAGAGAAACACTGTCTGTTTAAATATCTATTAATAACAACAGTAAATACTGTTGAAACAGAGTAGGAAAAAAATCTACAATTAAAAATGTATATTATTAAATGCCAAAGTAACTATTTAGAGTGCTTCTGTTACCCGCTGCTGGTGAAATCTACGTGCATTTGGCGGGTCGGGCTCGTGTTAATGTCAAGCCCTGGTTGTAAGTAAAAACTGATACAACGAAAGAAAATAAAGACCTTTTGAAACCGTCAGGTCACTCAACCATTGTCTGGCCTGGGGTTCGCTACAGCTTGTGCTTATAAAAAGTACATTATTCGTACGTGTTTCCTGTGAGGCGTCTCCCTACATGTTAGCTTGCTGACTTTAGCTCAAAGCATGTTGTGTCTAAGAAGCTACAGCCTCAAAGCTAGCAAGGCTGTTTTAAAGCATGTATTTGTGAAATGCAGACCACCTTACAATAAATGTTCTCTGTTTGAAACGTGCCACACATTTTTATCTTTAATATGTAATTTCACTCACTGGCAAGTGTCCCATTTCGTCTGATTGGACATTCGCTCCATGGAAGAGGGTACTGGAAGGACTGGAAGAAATAGAAGATGCTCCAGCCGATGATCACATTATAATAGAGACCCACGAAGCCACACACCTGAATAGATAGATAGATAGATAGATAGATAGATAGATAGATAGACAGACCATTGTTTATGGAAGTATGTGTAAAAATTTCTCTTTTGAAAATCACTAAAGTAAAGGTGAGATTCACTGTCTAGTTGCACTTTTTCCAATATTGTAGATGAGTAAATGTACACAATATAATATTTGTCAAATTTTGTATATCTACTTTAAAACTGGTATATTGCAGCAACCCTAGTTTATTGATATTTTGAAGGACGCCTTCTGCTGCGTGGCGTAGACAGACAGCATACATTTCAGTAACAGAAATGACTGTAAGGTGTCACATTTCCTCTACTAAATTGTATAATCAGATCTGAACAGCATGAGAAAAGGATGCAAATGAAGCCGTATGTCCCATGTTGCTGTCAGTCTTCTGAGCAGTCTTGCCAGCCAGGACATTCACAAGCTAAATAAGGTTGAGGAAAGCATGAATAATTAAAGTGCTCTCTTTTCAACACTGATCTTCTACGAGATATTTATAGCTGCTTCTGTGCCCGCTGTGCAACTCCGAAGAAAGGCTACCTCTCCCTCTCAAACTCGTCAGTACCTCCCATAAACCTAAGAGCCTGAGGCAGTCTGAAGGCTGTTGTGGTGACTCCAGATGTTTTTGAAACTTTACCCTGCTCATTGCCATATCAGTTTCATGGTTGTTACATATGATTAACACACATAAGACACACACACAACCATACTCCATTTATATTAGTTGTAGTATATTTATATTAGTTGTATTTGTTTTTTAAAGCATGGGCTTGTTTCTTATCCTTTTACTGATGCACATTCAGCAGATGTGCTTCTCTTTTAACTCCAGGCTTTGACAGCTGTTCCCCCCTTGCAACCTCCCTGATTCTTACCAGTGGACCCACAATTTCTCATACTTGTGCTTTACTGGTCTGACATAAAGTCTTTGACAGCCACAGTGGAGTTAAGAGAGCTTTATTAAGTATGTTTAAGTTTTACAGCTATAGAGATGGTAAATAATTTTGAAAATAAAACTCCTTTTCCCCTCACCATCAGACTGGACATGCCGATCCCACCCAGACTGGGACAGACGTAGTTCCAGACCCCGATGCTCCCACGTCGGATCTTCTGACCCACAGCCAGCTCCATGAAGAAGAGCGGGATGCCGATGATGAGGAGGAGGATAAAGTAGGGAACCAGGTAGGCACCTGAAAAACAGGCAGGCTTGTTGAGCTTAAGTTGCACATTGTATAGTAGTCGAGCATCCTGGGTTCGCCTAACTGGATAAATACTAAAACAATAAAGGGGATGGAAGACAATGTGACAGCTCAAACAGCAACTGGTGCTCTTTTATTTTTCCTTGACCAAGAACTCCCAAACAAAATAATGGAAGTACCACATTTCTCGTCCCTGCGGCAAATCAACAGGGACCCACAATATAGAACCGTCTGTTACATTAGGAAGCATCGCAGAATGTGGCGCTGTTGTATTACACAATATTCAAGAATTTAATATTCTGTTTTCTTCATTTACGAGAAGACAGATAAGTATTACATTTTCAATATAATGCTACCAAATACAACAGCAACATCACAAACAGCCAGTGTTTTTTGTTTTTTTTAATCACAGGTAAAACTGCTAAAGATAGGCTATAAACTGCTTTCCCACTGAACTGTGTACATGGCTTTTAAATATGGTGCCCCTTCTTCTTGGAATAACTTACTGAAAGACCTGAAATTGTCTGAGCTGATTGCTATGGGGGAATTTATTTTAATTTTAAGAGATCAGGAAAATGGCACTCTTGGTCAGTGTTATTGCTCGTCAAATTATCAATGAAATCGTCTTAGAAAACTGCACACGTGTATGCATTGAACTTGTCTCGGGGTGCATTTTAACTGGAGGTTGTGGTTGGTCTTTGTGGTGTGTTACAGTTCTACTTGTCTATTGTACTTGTTTATTGTTGTAACAATGTTTTATGCACGCTCACCCTGGTGTTGTGTTCCCATCAATGACTATCAGAGCTGCAGGCTATAAATACACTTGATGACTGCAGAGTTATTAGACCCGGGCATGCCCAATGTACATTTTCCCATAGCAATATAAAGCCACATGTTTGCTGGTGTAAGAAGGTTTTTTTGTGCAGTGGGAATGAGGCTTTACAGTGTTTTTTTTTACCCAAGAAGGACAAATAGGCCTAGAATTTGTAAGCTTCCCCTAAACCTTCCCCTAAACCCTAAACATGCTAATATTACTACTATGGACGTTAAATAATGTTATAAATATAAACAAGGTTTCCTGTCATGTTCAGCAACATTTGTACAATAATTCATCAATTTTGCATCAGTTTATCGTGCAAAAATGTGATCCAGTGGGATATATTTAACCTTCCCCTCCTCCCCCACCCAGCTCCTCTCAAACATAAGGTCTGCGACTCCACTGACTAATATTCTTTGAATTTCATTTTAATTTTGATGGAAGTCTAAATTTGTCTCTCTGCGGCATAATCCAGAGAGGCAGAATCAGGATGCAACTGTGTTTTATGTGAAGGGTGACTCATCATCTGGGACTTATAGCAGCGAAACACTATTAATACATCAAAAGTAGGAATTACATTCAGTGGCACACACACTTGATAGTGGGTGGAGTAATGAGGCAGTGAGAGGAGGCGAAAGGCTAAATCAAGAAATAGAGAGAATTGTGAGGGTAAATGTAGTGAGAAGTTTTGCGCCTTTGCCAGGATTTTGTAAATCCACTCCATTACACGTTATATAAACTGCAGCCCGTGATAGAAGTGATATATATTCCAGTCATAACTATAAAGATGTGACAACGGAGGGAGAAATTATAGAGGATGTCATGAAAGACGTGACGTGGAAAGAAATAACATCAGTGACAGAGAGCCCACTCAGCGATTACTCCCAAACAACACAGACCTTTAATGTGTCTGTAATTGGCTGCCAGACAGACAATTACAGAGTGAAAAATGGCCCTCAGGTCACTCAACCTTACTGGTCTTTACTGTGAGTAAATCCTCCCTAACAGCAATAAATCCTGCATATATGCAGTAAATCAGACACGGGCAGTAAAGCAGCAAACACAACAACATTAAAGATTTGGAGCAGTGTGAGCAGCATGTCTGTCAGTGCATGATGACGAGGTGATTTTCCACCTATAGTGAACTCAGGTTTACACCGTGCACGCCTCTGATTACATGCACCAAAATAAAAGCTCATCACTATACAGTGACATTTTTAATCGAGCACTCTTCTGTTCATCAGAGCATCAGTGGAGCCCGGCCTGAACTACCGGCAGTAGTAATCAATAGTGCAGCTATATTTAGACTTGGCTGTTTTCTGCACAATACAGCTGCTCTCTTTGCACTTCTACACTGAATGGAAGCTGCATGTTGTTTGCGATGGTCGAAGGTTACTGAGCTACTGAAGCTCAGTTAGACAGGAAGTCAAGAAGCTGAAGCTGATTTCATGTGTCCTGTAGGACTGGTCAGTATGATAAAGACGTTAATATGAACATTTTTCTTATATCTATATGAAAAAATAAGCATGGATACAAAATTTGCATGTAACATATTTCAACAAGGCCTCATGAAACTAATTTAGTCTGTTTTGATTAGTTTGTTTTGTAAAACTGATTTGGATTTTGGAAACAATGTCACCATCACAATATGATTTCACTCATAAAAAAAGTAATGAATTATTGCTCAGCTTTTGTGCCAAAGGCTACAAATGACTTTAATGGTGGAAAGATTGATATCCAACAGGATGTCTATTGTTATTTTTACTCTGATATGTTCTGCTTACTGCAGACTGGATTGTGGATAAACTGAATAAGACTTAAAGTAGACACTCATGCTCACAATGATGATGCTAAAATATCAATGTTTTGCAGATATATAGTCAAACATATTCACTATTCAAAGCCCCCTTTGCACTGCCTGTTCAAGGCACGAATGTTGCGCCATTCTTCTGCCTCGCCGTTCTCGATAAACAGAAAGATTGCAGGATGGACAGAGTTGCAGAGATCCAGAGTTAGTGTGCTAACATTTGCACATGGGACCAAAACACGACAAACAGACGGGGGCTGACGGGAATGGCATACGTTTTGCAGGTGTTTGGTTGTAAATCAACGTGCTGATGATGGCACTAGACAGAAAACTCAAAGGACCAAAGTAGACTCCAAATAGACCAACCCCGCAACATAAAAAATGAAAAGAAAGAGCAGAGTAACGCCAGATTACACTTATTTGTTGCTTAATCGTTTTTTTACCGATTACTGATTGACTTTTTTAGTGATTGACCTCATGATTGTCTCTCCTCCTATGATCACAGAGAGCTGTCAAAATATGTTTTCTATATGGATGTGATTTTAAATGTGTAAATATCGCATTCATTACTCGTTTCAATTCATGAAAAACATACCAAAAGTTACTAGGTTTCAAACTTTTATGTGATCATATCATCTTTTAAATGTTAAGATGCCTTTAGTGCTGCATTAGTGTAGCGCCTCTCCAGTCCTCTGACCACTCAAAACAGAACCAATAGCATCGACAAGGCGGTATCCAAGGCTACCATATAAGGTGCCGCCTGCTCACATAAACATTCACATGCGCTCACACACCTTGTACTTTGCGAGCAGTTTGAGGTTCAATGTGTTGCCGAAGGATATCTTCGACGTGAACTGAAGGAACCAGGAATTGAACTGCCGATTTTTAGGATTAGTAGATGACTCACTCTACCTCCTGAACCATAGCCGGCCTGGTATTAAGTACTGGTATGCTGGCACGTTAGCTGGTGCGCTTACTGCGATATAGCCAAAGCCAAGGACAGTGACAGATTGGCATTTTACTATTTGCTCCGCTAAGAAGGTGACTGGCTGCAATCTGCCATCCTGGACAAAAACTCTCAGCACAAGAACAGTGACTTTCCGACTGCAGCTGGCCTCATCAGCAAGGCCCAGGACCCCCACAGACACTGCAAGGGCCACTTGATCCCATTTTTATACTTTTAAAAATGTTTGTTTTGGTACATAGGTTCTGATATTATTTGGGTCATTACAACAGTTTCTGTATGTTTTGAATATTGTATAGTAGTGAACTGAGCTAAGGCTATGTTTATATTCAAATTATTTATTATATAACTTCTGTTAGAATACAGGTAAAAGTTATTTACGACCGGTATGGTATAGAGAGGGTGATGACATTGTACGTTAAGATGACTAAAGAGCTGCGTAGGTGTGGATCGACATCATTTTTTGACCGTTTTTTGCTGTGTGATAATTGATGATACATGAGATTAGGAATAGGACATCAAGTAGGTAGTGGACCAGACAAGATGTGACTTTGCTTGCTGTATTTTTTTGTATTCTAAAAATATACCTCGTTCACATTTTCCCTGCTTCACGTAAGTACTTGTATTTCACAAAAAGGAGCTAGAACACGAGTGAAAACCGAGACACCGTGTAGACTAAGTGACATTGGAACTTTGGTATACTGAAACGGTCACAATAGACACTACACATTACGTTATTGTCTCCACACCTCTCTGTATGTGTTACATTAATGCACACCTCTGAGAGTATATCTCTATCCATTCTGTTTATAACTCCTACTGTGAACAGTTTTGCACATAGCTACTCAAACTAGCACTTCTCAAAACTGCAGGGATCTTTCACTTATCTGCTGATTCTAAAAGTCTCTGAAAAGTTATTGCGTTTGCTTATTGGTGCCTTGTGCGTCACTGCAGCTCACACTGATGCAAGTAACTCACCTCCTCCATTCTTCTGGCACAGGTAAGGGAAGCGCCACACATTCCCCAGGCCCACAGAGAAGCCCACCTGGGCCAGGATGTACTGCAGTTTGCTGTTCCAGGCAGGGCGTCCATCATTTTCGGGCACCTCTAACTGTGGGATTTTCTTCCCGGTGGCCCCTCCGACGTTCAGCGAGCTGCTCTTGTAGTCCAGCGGCTCCTCGTGTGCGAGCAGGTCAGCCACTGACTCTGTGACGTGCTCATGGCTCTGCTCGCGCTGCGTAACCTTGCTGTTCTTAGGCATCAGGGAGGCTGAGGGTCGGGAAGGGGGCGGGGGTGGAGAGCGAAAGAGAGAGCGAGACGGGGGTCTGGTGGGGACAGAGAGAGGTGATGCAGGCAGAGAGTGGAGAAGAGATGGATGGATGTAGCTGTGAGGGAGATGCTGAGGAGTGATGGGTGGTTTTCAGGTCTGGGCCTCAGTCCTGCATCAGAGAAACAGAAAGGTCAAATCGAAAATTGTTTTTCAAGGACGTCATCAAAAATAAAAATGTAATAATGTTCTATTATTGGACAAAAATCCTGCAAATAGTCTCCATTTTAAATAAAATACTGTCAGGTTTGTGCCCTTGTCAAGGCTCATTTAATGTACAGTAATTCTAAGCTTCCTCTTCCTGGCTGTGATCCTTAAATAACACTTCACACAGCCGCTGACACAATTATTCCCCCATTTAGTGCGTGGTTAGGCTCGTAATAAGACACATGGATTGTAACATCAGAGTGATGAAGGATGTCAACATAAAGAGACCATTGGTCACACCTGTGTGTGATAACTTAACCCAAATCTTTCAACAACAACAACAAAAAAATCAGCAGGGACTTGAAGAGACAGTTTTAAAATATAACACCACAGCTCTTTGCATCTCATGCAATGTTTTTGCTTCAGAAAAAATTCCCAATCCTGCAAATTGTTCTATTTAATTTCCCTGTTCCGCAAAGCTTAACTTTAGTGAAGCTTTTTTTCTCCCTCAGTAAATCCTCTAATCCCCTGAAGCCTCACTGCAACATCCAGCCTCACCCCTCTTCCAGGGAGTGGTTGGTTCGACCCAAACGTAATGGAGGAAGTGAACATGATGCCTTGGATGAAGTGCCGTCATGTGTTCTCCTGATCCACATCACGAGCTCCTGTGCAGGCTCATTACTTATTGAGTAAGTCAGTTCTCTATCATAAAAATCTTGAATCAAAACTGTTGAGCTTGTAGGTTTCACACACAGAGGGAAAGACTATATGTTTGATTGTCTGTGTCGTAAGGACAGATCAAATCACCAAGTCCTGTTAAAGCAGAGGGAACATGTGTGGCTAAAGGGAACAGTAGGCGCTAAATGAAGAGGCTGCACCTCATGGGTGATGCAACAGCAGTGATGCACACCAGCCTTCAGCGTCACAACACTCGCTGCTTACATCAGCCTCAAGCAAACTCAAACGTCCTGCATGAGTCTCCAAAAAAAGAGCATAAACTCCACACAAATACTCCAGAAAGTCCTTAATTTGTGCTCATAATGTCCATTCGCTCTCCTTGTTTATATATTTTTCATCCCACAACAGATTTCCTCCTCTGTGCATGTCAAGATGAGCCTATGATGCAATAATCCACAGCCATTCACAAGTCTGTATAATCCTGTGTGCATTAACTATAAAGCCCCCGGCGCTGCCTTTCTGTCTTGTCATTCAATCCCATCCTACAGTATACAAGACACGTAATATCAATCAGGGGCTGCATCATCCAGCCAACGCTGAGAAATGAAAATATCCGACAACTAATCCCGCTGGAAAAAAACCCACCAACACACAGTTTAGATGACCCCAGCCGATGCTAAGAGTCTTGCTCTGTGGAATAATTTCATACGGCATGTTTTCCGTGGCAGGAAAAAACCCTTTGGGTGGGCAACAGTGTTATCCCTCTCCCGGGTCAGTCAGGGTTTCGTCCATGAGAAGAAGATACATTTTCAGTACTGAGTTCAAAAATAAAGAAATGTATTACGGTTATATAACCTTCATAAGTATCTGCCTCATCTTTGTATATCGATACTTTTGCGTGCTTCATAATAAAAAGGGAAGGCGTGCACATATGCAGGGTATTTCTTCACTACCACACACTGCATCTCTTCTACTACGTGGCTTTGATTCACGCTTTTTCTGTAGAAATCTCACCAGAAGGTGCAATATAGAGTCAGTTTCTCTGCAACAATGATATCGTTACATTTAAGGGTCCTAAGTGTAGGATTTAGTGTTATCAAGCTGTGAGGTTGCAACACTGGAACTGTGCCAAGTGTGTAGGAAATGTGAAAATATGAATGGCTCTATCTAGGGCCGGAGTTTGATTCGTCTGTTGTTGGCTACTGTAGAAACAACATGGTCTTATTTTAAGGTGATAAGCACGAATGAATACAGTTCTAATATATATAACTGTATATATAATATACTATTTCTGTAAATCCTACATACTGGACCTTTAATATTGGCTGTAACGTGTGGTGTGTGTGTACGCAGCTGTCTTCTGTTGTGACTCCACGTGATTCTTGGACTCAAAATGGATGTAGAGAGACTAGAGCTAAAACAATTATTTTCATTGTTGATCAAAATGCAATATTTTCTCGATATATGTATAAATTGTTAGAAAAAAAAGTAAAAAATATCTGCCACAAATTCCTGAAGCCACAGTCCAAACCCCAAACATATCCTGTCACATATAACAAAGAAAAGCAGCAATGAAATAGGGATGTGTTTGGTATTTCTGCACGAAAAATCACTGAAATTACGATTGAATCATCAAAATGAATATACTGTCAATCAAATAATCAACAACTTGATTAATCTCCTCAGCTTTAACTAGGACAACACTATTCAGAAATCATTACAGTGGTTTAAAAGCAACATACCTGAATTCCTATAAAGTCAGGCTGGTTGATGTGGACAAAATTAAATATCACAATATTTATAACCAAATACCTAAATACTATTGATATTGCAACAGTACTGTAGGTTTTACTATTTTTGCTTTCACAGAATATTTACACAGTGAGATTGTTGAAAAATAATTATCAGTAATGTGGATATAATGACTAAGTGGCTAAAGGCAAAAAATATAACAGCTTGAACTGTCTGATGAGATCAGAAAATTATAATGCAGCCCTTAAAACCAGCATTTATGATAGTATGATATCCAAAATCTAAGACCATGTCTAGCTTCATATCATGATATCGATACAATAGGAATATATTGTCCAGCTCTACCATGAAAAACACTAAGGACCTTTTAAATCATGTAATGATCGCTGTGCAATCTTGTATTTGCTTTGAAATTCCTGTTAAGAAATCCTACAAACTGGTAACTTTCCATCAACAAGCCCTGACCACTCTTGACTGTGAACACGTGCTCTCACGCATCACTGTTTTCACTGTCAGATAAGTTATATTTAAATGGCCAGTGATGAAGTTTGCTGCCACTTACAGTGACACAGTGTAACATGAAGCAGACAGGATGTAAAACGGCAGACCTGCAGGGATCAGCATCAGTAATCACTTCTAACACTTGTTCAGTGATTGATTACTGATCCTGTGATTACCAGCAGCCTCTTTTACAAGTCTGGACCACAGTTCCTGTTAATCAGCTGTTTCACACTGGAAATTACAAAGCAGGATGGAGCTCATTCCTGCTTTACTGGTGACAGCCCATTAAATCCAAGTACTTTAAGAAGTAACTAACCAGGATCTGTGTAAATTTAAAGCGGCATCCGAATTTTTGTTAATAAATATAATAAAAACCAACAGCTGTAAAGCACAGCTGAACAGAGCAGCCAGCTGCAGGTCGTGTAAACCTCGGTGAATGCCCTCACTAATCAACACCAGAGCACAGATCAGTCATTGTGTACACCAGGTGAGACATCTGGTGCTGATGCTGATCGCTCAGTGTTTTCCCCTCTGATTTCACTGCTCATCACGAGTCATGCGGCGACTTTTAAACACGCGCAATCAAGGTCAAAGACGATTACTCGCTGACCTCTGTGGAAACTGGAGCACATTTAAATCACCATGCAAATTGTAAACGAACTTCACGCGAATCGAAACAAGCTGACAACACAAGACAAAGCGACTGAAACTCTTTTGCAGCTGCCCGTGAACTTTCTGCAGAAATAAACATCTTTTTTTTTAATCCAGAAGAAGAAAAAAGATGCACAGCGGAGGAAAAAAAAAATCTCACCTTGTGTCGTAACTGGTCAGTATCCAGGGTTTATAATGAACGCAGAAGATGTGTAGAGAGGCATGAATACATCCGCCGGACAGCGCTTGTGTGTCGGTATGTGACTGACTGAGCGCTCGCGGGACTGCTGGAGGACGGAGTATCACATGCTGCTCTGCCTGCAATTAACATGCAGGGTGGAGAGTGCGGGGCGCACCGTGACGCACAAAGTGCTGCTCATTATCAACAGTGGCAAATTATCAGCCGACACTCAGTTGTCGTTTAAGCCCGTCACAGCGTCTGTGCACGCGGGAAGGTGATGCTGAGAGAGAAAAAGAGGGATTTGTCAAGGTTATCCACTCCTACCTGAGGAAGTGATGGTCTGACGCAGCTTTCGTCATTTCAATTGATAAAAAAAATTAAGCCACTCAACACTGGCAGGAAACGGAAAAACACACACATCGTACTAAAGGTAACAAAAATAGTGTTAGGTTTGGTTAGCATCCCAAAATACAGCTGTAGCCAGAAACATTGATGCAGGTAATTGAGATACACGAGCAAACCTCTTTCACTGCTCAATGAATGAGCATTAATAAATGAATAAAAACTCATAATAAATATATGAGTAATAAATGAATAATACGGTGAAATGAAGAAAAGAAGTACTTTTGCACATAAATGAGAGCAAATGTGTTATTACCATCAGTAATGTAGGACTTATAAAGGTAAATCTTATACTTAATGCTTAACTTACACTCATGATGACTGAATAAATTAATGAATGCGGGATGTGTCCTTAATGCTTACCATTAGGTAATTTTGGCTTAATGTGATTAGTATACACAGATTATGAGTTAATGGCTGTTAATTCACAGTTACTTCATGCATTAATTGATAGTTAAAGGTCAGTTAAAAGTTGATTTCAGTTGTATTTGCCAAGCCTCTCTGAAAGCAGAACAACTTATTCACATCGAAATTTTAAGCATTAGTTGAGCATTACTTCAGTAATGCTTTGTATCCTTACAAAATAACAATAATTATTACAGTAGAAGTGACAATAGTGTAAAAAAAACCTCAAGGACAAGGAAAATATATGTTGTTAAAGTGCAGGGGGTGCCTAGTGTCTCACCTGGTGAAGTGGGCGCCCCATGTGCAGAGGCTATGTTCTGTACAGTGACAGCTTGACTCCAACCTGCAACACTTTGCTGCATGTCATTCCCTCTCTCTTCCTCTGGCATGCTTACTAACCTGTCCTATCTAATAAAGGCAAAGAAAGCCAAAAAAAGGTGAAAATGCAGGAGTGTTGATAGCAAAATTAGCCTACTTAAAGGGACAGTTCACCGTAAAATGAAAATACATATTTTTCTTCTTACCTGTAGTGCTATTTATCAGTCTAGATTGTTTTGATGTGAGTTGTCGAGTGTTGGAGATATCAGCCATAGACATGTCGGCTCTCTCTTCAATATAATGGAGCTAGTCAGCTTGTGGTGCTCAAAGTGCCAAAAAAGTTCATTTGGAAAACTCAACCGCAATGTCTCTTTACAGAAATCATGACCTGGGTTACTCAGGATAATCTTCAGACCTTGTTGAGAGCAGTTTTATGTAGGACCTATTTTCTCTCTACTAAACTACATCCAGTAACGGCATTCATCCGCTCATGGATGAGAGGCTTGTGCTCCTGACAGTGCAAGATGTAAACATCAGTGGTGTCCTCTACTGAGCTGTAATGTGAACTAGCTCAGTGTTGCTAGATGAGTTAGGTGTACGCTTCCCTCTGTGCGGTTATATGGCTGGGGAGTGTAGTTCAGTGGAAACAAAAATAGTTTTTACATCTAATTGCTCACAAGAAGGTCTGTGGATTATCTTGAGTAACTGAGTCATGAATTTTGGAAAGAGACATTGCTGTTGAGTTTTTCAAATGTACGTCTTTGGTTCTTTGAGTGATGGAGATATCAGCGTCTCTACGGCCGATTTCTCCAACACTCTGGACTCATACCAAAACAATCTATATTAATAGCACTACAGATAAGAGGAAAGATATGTGGTTTTGATTTTGGGGTGAACTGTCCCTCTAGTGTCAAAATGATGCTTCCTGTTAGTTTAGTTATTATGTTATTGGATTGTTAGAACTGAAGCATTAACATGTATGCAGGACTTTAATGTTCTACATGTAATGTGCCAAAATGGGGCTCATTTAAGCAGCTTTATTTCCATAATTCAATATATATGATTGCACCATGTTCCATAAATTGATCATGCAGTATGTGTTGCTTGTAGTCTTATCTTAAAAGTAGCAGGACATGCCAAATAAATGTAGCAGAGAAAATGCAAAGTAAAGTACAAGTACTTCAAACTTGGGCTGAGGTGCAGGACTTGCAAACAAATGCATAGTTAGCCTTCTTTTTTCTCATCACTGTCTATTAGGACAAGAATTACATTAATATCAGTATTTACTTTTACTGAAATCCTGATAGACATGCAATTCTCTTCACCACACTCTAATAATCTCTGACAAACAGCTTTATCTCCTTGTTCCACCTCTGGACTTACACTGGGTGGTCATCTATCTATTAAACATTGACCGTGCGACACGACTGCAGCAGACACAGTCGCCCAGGGGACCATAAATCATGCACCATCCGCCAGAATTTTCTCTAATACCAACGAGACTGGGCAGGAAGATGTTATCAGGGACCGTTTTTCATCCCAACCCCTATGGATTTATTTTGTCCTCCGTTCCCACATGTCAGCCTCCTTGGTCGTCTTAATCAGATGTGTTTTTCTTCACTTTCTTCTTGATGTTTCTCTTTATCTGCATTACTATCAAAAACATGTATCATAATGGAGTTTGGTCTTGATGATGATAGAGAAGATAAGGCAGTAAACATGTGGCTTTAAACTTCTTAAATCCTTAAAATCCTGTTTTAAAAGCATGAGTACAGTTTGACCTGTCTCTAAATAAGACATGACCTCTACAGTTCATTTGAATCCCATCTCTCTACTGCCAAAACCAGAGTGGAGCATCTAAGATGAGCTCAGGTTCTGATCTGTTTTCTGTATTTCTACGGCTGGACCTCGCTTGGTGACAATTTTGACGCACCTTCTTTGAGCTGGCTGCTGGGAGCAGTTGCCACAGCAACCTCAAGATCATATGACAGACTTTGCCTCATCTCTGCACTCCCCTTTCTGCAATCCTCCTCCCAGTAATTGATTTAGTTGGAGAACAACAAAATGCATTTCACACAAGTGACCCAAACTTAACCCTTTAAAACCTGAGCAAATTGACTTGACAGCTTTAGAATTACGGGGATAAGGCAATGACAGGAGAAATGACCCCCAAAATTGCAAGAAATTAGTGATAAGAACAAAAAAAAAAAATACTAAAAAAAAGAACAAAAAGAAAAGGAAAGTTTAAAAAATGTTAATAAATTGTCTAAAAATTCTGTAACCTAATTTCAAAATATAAATATGATCATTATAAATATTATTTTTCCCTAGCATTTTAAAAATAATTTTCTAAATCTACTAATTTATTGCAATTCCTTGAACATTTCTTATCAAGTTGCTCATTGCCTTTTCTCCCATGTTTTTGGAAGACGTTGCAACAATTTTCTCAGGATTCAAAGGTTTAAATACTTGTAAAAGGCATCTGAAAGCAGCACAAGAAAAATGATATTGCTCCAGGTTTTAAAAGGTTAAACTATGGAGACCAAAGTTTCTGTGGGGTTCTGTAGATGACAGATGGAGATGAATATATATTATATACAATCCAAATATTTGTAGTTTTAACAGTATGATATGACACCCTCCCACTGCGTTTCCGGTCTTTCCTCAGCTCTACTTTCTTCTTGTTTTAGAAAGTTTTAGAGGTGTACATCGGATTAAAGATGATCATCTGCAATGTTTTCTCACCCCACTTTTTCTTCTACACATTTTTGGCACCTGCTCTCATTGGATAATAGTTTGATAAATCAGATAAGTGCATAATTCACGCTCTCTTCCACAAGCACACATGCTGAGTTGCTTCTGATCAGGGCGGTGCAACCTCAACTGCTGCAGGGCATCTGCTAAGTGGACAGCATTGTGTCACTCAGTGATACTCACATGATTTTTCAGGGTGTTTATTAAGTCCGCATCAGCAGCCTTGCAGGCCTGTGGGACTTTCAGCACAGCAGCACTGCTGCCCTCTCTGGTTAGCAAATGACCGAACAGTCCCATCTGGGTTTGAGGAGCTGCAGCTTTGTTCTGCCTTCACTTACCCCGTGTCCTCTTATTCATACCCGCATTTCCTGTGCATACGTATGAAAGCTTTTTTTCAACTTTACTCCCACAGTAAAGTGTGTGTGTAGTTTGTGAGGGACTGTATCTATATTCCAGGGTCCTATGTTGCTGCATGTCCTCTTAATGTTAATGTGAGTGGATAATGAGACAAAGGGTCCCTGGGCACTGACATGCAAAAGGCCCCACCACAGTCTTACACAGGAGCAAGGCACACAAACTTGTGTTGGTTTTGCCTCCTTTTTTTCATTGTTTTGCATATTTTTGTGTCTTCTATGGTGGATTTGCCCATTTTTGCTGTTATTTTGTTTCTCTTTGCAGTTCATTTGCAACTCTCTGTGGTCTTTTTGTATTTCTTTGTGGTCATTTTAAGTCTCTTCCTGGTCAGAGCATGGCGTTAGCTGAAATGTAAGAGAATCACCAAAGATTTTATAGTTTGGGGGGGTATGATAAAAATATAGCTATCCAACAGTTGAGATATTTCACTCATAACAAGCCAGGGGATCATCAGAGTCAGAGGGCCAGGTCTACCTTGAAAAAATAGATTCTTAATCTCAATAGGACCATCCTGGTTAAATAAAGGTTAAATAAAAAAAAATAAAAAAATAGAAAAAAAGAGCAGTTTATCTTCTGGGAATCATGAATGTCTGTGCAAAATTTAATGGCAATCCATCCAGTACTTATTGAGATATTTAAGCTGGGATCAAAGTGGTGGCACAGACTGACATTTAATGAACACTGCATCTAAATCAAAACTAAACACCAGAAAAAGCTTTATTTCCTGTCAGAATTGAATCTACAGTCTTTAACATTCATTTTTTGGCAAGATTTCCAGGCTGGAAGTTACTGAAGTCATCTGTTTCTCTTAGATTTTATTCTAATAATTTTATAGAGATCAGCTCACATTTTTATCATCAGCATCCTTTTCTCTGCTTCCTGTCACAGTCCCTCTGCACACTGTCCTTCCTCCTCTTACAAAGCAGGATGTCTTTACTTCAAACATCCTCTATGATTTTTGTTGTATCTCATGGTCCTTAGTTTCTGACGTCAGCACCCTGTCACGGCACATTTTCACTCCTCTCTGCTGTTCACCTTCAGCCGCCTCCAACTTCACATTGTCTCCCCACCGCTTTGCAGCACCCGCCTTCTTTTGTGCTCCCCCACGCCCAGTTTCACTCACGTGCGCTCATGCATTCTGCATCTGCACCACCACATCCGTCCAGTACTTTTCCTTCACTCCAGTCTCATTTATATTCCTCCCTCCCCATCTCTCTCCTCGGCTCCCCTCCCTCCTGTTTCTTCTCTTGTGTTTTGTGCTGTCTGGGTCACGCTCAGCTCCTAAAAAAAGATTCATGCTGCACTGGGCTCTGTGGTGTCGCTTATCTAGTCCATTATTCTCAGATGAAGCACTTTAACAAACATAATTACATCTGCACTGTAATCACTGCAGAAAGTGAGTGAATGTGAACATTTTTGATGGGTGTGAATGGAGGAGTCAAAGCGATTGATGTCCACCTGCATGACATTGCTCTCTGTGATCAATGGATTGATAGTTCATTGAGGCGTTTTCTCTCACAATATTGCTTCATCGGTATCATGCAAAACCTGAGTGATAATGTGTGAAACAAACACATTAGCTTAAGGAAAGCCAAAAAAAGAACTTTTCATATTTTTTTTTGCTTTCTCTAAGATAAAAAATGAACAAAATGCCATTTAACCCTTTGAAAACTGAGCAAGACCTTGGGAAAATGCAGTGAGCAAACAATACGTGGCCCAAAAAGTAGCAAAAATTTGAAAAAAGTTTCAAAAAATACTTGAAATAGGAAAAAAAAGAAAAAGTAAAAAAAAAAACACATAAGAAAAGAACCCCAAATATTTGCAGAAATTAAAAAAAAAAATTCCCCTAAAATATATTATAATATATAAATATATACTTATAGTGACTATAACTAAGACTTTTTTCCCAAGTTTTCTACAACTAGTTTAAAGGTATTAACTTATTAATTTCATGCAATTTGTGCACAATTTCTTTCCATTGACTGCATTTTCCCCATCTTTTAAGAGAAATCCAACCAATTTGCTCAGGTGTCAAAGGTTTAAATAGCTTGTGAGAGACGACTAAAATGCAGGAAAAAAAACTGATGTCGATCCAGGTTTTAAAGGGATAATTAATGCATAACTTGGTTTTACACTCAACATGTTTGTTTTTTTGGCTTAATCTGTGGATGCATCCTTGCACAGTTGCAGCATCTCCTGCTTTCCCAGAGTGCATCAGTGCATAGGGACATGCTGGTGTTTTGCAGGTGTTCAGACAGTGGAGAAAGTGGGTCATGCCAGGCTCTGAGAGACACACTGCAGTGCTCCGCCACATGGCAACACTCCAAAATGATGTGTTTATCTACACAGGTCTTTCACAATCTTGTCATTAATTGAAGATACAGTGAGAAACAAACAGATAAATACATTAAAAAACCAGATGAGCGCCGTGATACAGGGCAGTGATTAGACACAGAGGGTGGCTCTTGTGTTTCACACACATGATGGGAAATCCATGAAGGATTGTGTGCTTCAGGGGTTCCCAAACAATGGGTCTAAAAGTGGGTCAGCATGTCAAACTTTATAGAATAGTACACTTTATTCTGAAATACAGTACATTTCTGACAAAGCTATTACTTTGAAGTGCCATTTGTGTTTATTCTCGCAATGTGCTTAACTTGTTTGTGTCCTAAGCCAATGTGTTGTTTATATTTTCTTAAATGAAATTGAATATGTGGTAATTTATCTTATGTGTGGACCTTGAACTAATGACTAAGGAGAAATCTAGAGCCTGTGGATGAACCAGTTGGGAACCACTGGCGCACCACTTTTTGGTGAGACAGGTAAGGGACTGGTTGTCTTTTGGTTGTCAGAAATGCGCACACAGATCTGTTACTAAGCATCTGTCTCGCAGGAAAGCCAGGGGTGCAGTGGGTCAGACCATGCTGTTCACCTTAATGCGACGTGCAAAAATAGAAACTCATTAAAAGCTGTTTTTCCCTCACTAATCCTTTGCAGATTTCCCCTTTGACGGCTCATTAACAAAAACCCTTGCATTCCATTCTGTTTTTGACGGTTATTATCTGATGAAACGACTATCTGTTGCAGAATACTCCAGGTTTCATATTTCAGTGAATTCATAGCAGCAGAGCTGGTGGATTTGAGATTAACCCTTCTTTAAATATGTCACTGTTTCTGTGTGCTTCCTGTCTGGGTGAATAAGCGGAGCCACTATATTAAGTTTGACACTATTTTATATGTAAGCACAATTTTGAAACAGCTGACCTCGATCGTGGGAAGAGATTTAAAGCTGGGACAAATTCCCTCCTCATACTTTATAGACACACTTAAACCCATTTTAATACTGGGTGGCAGATTGCCTTACTGGGCCTGCGCGGGGACATGTGACAGTCCATAGCGGAACTTCCAGATGGTCTCTCAAAGAGGGGCCAGTCCAGCTCACGGGGTTGAGGGCAAAGCTTCTGTCCCCATTTTTTTGGTCAACATAATCCTTTTAAAACACACGAGCAGCAGAGCACACTGCATTTTTTTTAGGAAGTATTGTTGGTGCAACAACATTGATGCAACAAATAATAGGGTCAGACTCAGTGAGACAAAAGAGGGATTAGATTAAAAGTTACTAAGATTTTAAATAAATATAAGACCAGAAGGGTGATTATGTCCCTTCTGTTGAAAACAATCAAGATGTGATTATACGTTTTGCAGTGTGCTCTTTGTTTGAAATTAAAATATATATACTAATGTGATAGCCTGGGCAGAGAAAATAACATTTTATTGGGAGGAAGTTTTTAGGTTTTAAGGATCACAGCAAGCCCAGATCAAGCAGTGGTAAGTTTAATACATTTGAATGCACAGCTATGTGTACATTTGCATGTATGTCCCAAAAACTTCTCAATTGTCAGCTTTTCTGTCCATAAAGCAACACAGTCTAATAATTGGTTGACCACCTCTCCCCCTGCTGTCATGCAGGCTGTAATCCTATGCGTGGGAGCGCCCTACATACATGCCTTAGCATTTTATTTCTGTGTATTATCAATAATAATAAAAGTGCCCACACATCCAAAAATACCCCCCTGACTTCACAGATTGGTGCAATGGATGATAGCTCGGGCTGCAACACAATTACGGATGGTGTGGTGTAATTACTGTAAAAAAAAAAAAAAGGGCAAAAGGGTTAATGGAAATGGAAGCAAACTCGCTGCGCTCTAAACTAATTTAACTCAAAATGATGTGATGGTCATCATGTGGCCAAATGTGCAGGCTGTAGGAGGTTTAGTATGATGTTGAACCAATGCTGTGAGGTACAGAGATAAGGACTTTGTACTGATATTATTTTTTCATATATACAGTATATATATATATATATATATATATATATATATATATATATATATATATATATATATTATTATATTTTTTTTAAAATGATATGGGAGGATAGCTGCTATGGTAAGTAAAGCTTTTAGGATTTTTGTACAGGTACAATATGCTCTGTATGATGAATATATTTGATGTGTGTCTTTTCTTTTGCTCTGTATTTCTTTTTTTGATTATAAACAGAATTTCAGTGTTTCTATGTAAAATATGAATTAATTAATGAATATACAGACAATAAAATTTGAAATGTAAAGGTGTAAATGATTCTGTTAAGAGAATGGGTTTAATTTATTATTATTATTAATGTTATTATTATTTACAATTTTCAAACAAATAAGCTTTTTTGAAAAAAATCAAATAAAAGAAGTTAAATCGTGTTCAAGTCTTTTGTGAACAGCAATTAATCACAAAGGATGTTTTATAAATTCAGTAGTGGTTTATTCAGGTTTTCTTCAGATTAGTGATGCGGCAATACTTAATACAAGTCTTTCCAAGCAGACAGACAGGACATAAAGACACTCTGGCTGAGGTTAGGCAAACAGTTTCACTACACTTGCCAGCCAGTGAGAAGACTTCCAGTCAATAAGCAAGATAAGAAAGTTTCTCTTTATTTGTCGGTCTATACAGTCAGTGCTTTTCCTTCCTGTGTGGTTGTTAGGAGGAGCTTCTCTGCCCCCTACAGGTGGTAAAACATGTTAGTTCAGTATCCAGCAGGATGACAAGAGTGCAGCTCAACACACACATAAATGGAACCTGGAGTTTGAATTTGTTTTGTCATGGTAAATAATTAAGTCCGGCCTAAAAAAGTCAGTGGCGATAATGCAGACAATACATTACCTTGCACCAACTACCCCAGTAATCGATTTCTTTTGCATCATTGCAGTACCTTAACACAGGTATAGAATTATATCACTAACAATTTTAACACCTGAAAAAGTTTTGAAAGAACTGTGAAAGCCTGCAGTACACAGTCTGTTTTATTTGCAGTAGTTATCCACCCTATAGTAACTTAAACTGTGTCACTGGCATATATGATACAGGGAGGAGAATAAGTACTGCAAATAAAGTACCCATATAGACTGTATACTGAGAAAGAGTACAGGCCCGCTGTTCACTTTATTGCTGTAGATAAAAGATCTAAAGAGTTCTTCAGCCCTTTTGTTTCATGCATCTTATTTTATCTGGTGCAGACACACTATATATAAATTCATCTTACTAATGCACAGCACAGCTGGTCCCTGACAAGGCCCTGGCCTGCTACAGCTCAAACACAAATGCAAACAGCTTGTTACATATTTTGCTCTACATAGTCAAGACATGACTAAAAAAGGTACTGAGTAACTTGGCAAGAGAACCGCTAGAAATTAGGAAAAGGTGACAAGAAATTGAAATGAAAATTAGTACAAATAAATTAATAGATAAAAAATACAATGAGGAGAGACACAAGGAGAAATAAAATATAAAATTATTAGAAACTAATTATTTAATTAGATATTTAAAGTAAATTACATTTTCATTTTTAGAATTTTTTTCCCCAAGCCATTTCCTTTTTTTTGTGTTTTTATTTCTATTTATTTACCATTGTTATTTTCTTTTGTGTGCTAATCTTCAGGTAATCTCTGTGTAACTCTTATCAAGTCCTTGCTAATTTGGGTTAATTTCTTGTGACGTTGTTCATTGCATTATATGTTTTTGAAAGAGATTAAGCCAGTATGGTCAGGTTCTTAAGGGATTAATAGTGTGAGAGCTGTACATATTTATGCAGGATGTGCAAAAATCATGTTTCGGGGATGTGCAAAAGTTCAAGAAAATATGTGCAATGTGCATTGATAGCCTTATAGTCCAAGATGTGCATAAACGTAACCTGAAATGAAGTGTTGTTTTCCTGCTATGTATTACTCAATACACTTTCAGTGTCCTTACTCCAAGGTCACTGTGCAGCCTGTACAAATACTGTACTTGAACTATTTATGCTATTCCCACCCTTTTATGTTGTGCTTTCATGTAAGCAAAATCAACTGCATTTGTATGCATTCATTCAAGACGAAGATTAGACTAATCTCAAACCCAAACTTCCGTTTTTTTCGTCTTCTCCTGTTGCTCTAGTTTGTTACAACCATTATCTTTCTGACATTTTCAAATCAAGTCCTGCCTGCAGGGTTGTACTCTGACCCTCCAGCAGAGCCGCACCCTTGTTTATAATAGGCGAGCAGACTTCCTGCTCACGTGATTGTCAGCCCGCTCAGCCAATCAGCTTCTTCTACTGGCGCGTAGGCGGGATTTCCTGAACAGTTGTGCAAAGTAGTCCAACATGGCGGCAGAATCGCTCGCTCGGGAGTGAAGTGGAAACCGCGGAGAAGTTCAGATAGTTACGGTGCTTTTCAGTGGCAGAGAGTGAATTTAAATCGATTAGTGTTTGTAGACTTCATATCGGTCTTGGGAGATGAAGGGGAAAGAGCGGTCGCCGGTAAAGAAACGCTCCCGGGCGCCGGATGATAGCAGGGACCGAGGAGGAAGCAAGAAGACCGGAGCGCTGTCGGCGGTTGGCAGCAACAACGGCAACGGCTCTGCTCATGGCGGCGCCTCATCCAGGAGAAGTTTAAACAGCGAGAAAAGGGACATGAGGGATTTAGACGGACACAATGCATCCAGTCGGGGTGGTAGCGGTTACGACTACGCAGTGGTTTCAGGGAACAAGCCGTACGGCGGCGCTGACATGGACGCGGAAACATCCAGGTCTGGTTCCCGCAGCGACCCGCGGCCTCCGTCAACCCCCGAAAACGAGTACAAGACTCTCAAAATAAGCGGACTGGGCAACCAGCTGAACGACGGGGAGATCGAGGACGGCCTGTTTCACGAGTTTAAGAGGTTTGGGGACGTGAGTGTGAAAATGAGTCGAGAAAACGACGAAAGGGTGGCGTATGTGAACTTCAGGAGGCCTGATGACGCCCGGTCGGCCAAACACGCCCGCGGCAAGCTAGTGCTGTACGACCGGCCCCTGAAAATAGAGACGGTGTACACGAACAGACTCAGGAGCCGCTCCCCTGTTTCAAAAGACAATTTCTCCCCAGGACACAGGCACCTCCACTCTCAGAGACCTTTATCTCCCACCGGCATGGGGTACAGAGACTACCGGTTACAGCAGCTGGCTCTGGGCCGTCTTCCCGCTCCTCACCCACCACCTCACATAAGAGACCTGGAAAGAGACAGAGATTTTTCAGTGTATGATGCCAGGACTAGACCCCCGTTCATCCCTGAATGTGCTGTTTTCCGTGAGGAGGACACGATGACCCCTGAGGATGACCAGAGGGCAAACAGGACTTTGTTTCTGGGAAATCTGGACGTCAGTGTGACAGAGAGTGACCTGAGGAGGGCGTTTGACAGGTTTGGAGCCATAACAGAGGTGGACATAAAGCGGGCAGTGAGAGGTCAGAGCAACACCTATGGGTTCATCAAGTTTGAGAATCTTGACATGGCTCACCGTGCCAAAGTAGCCATGTCAGGGAAAGTGGTGGGCCATAACCCAATTAAAATTGGCTATGGGAAACCCACACCCACGACCAGGCTGTGGGTGGGGGGCCTTGGACCCTGGGTTCCACTAGCTGCACTGGCTAAGGAGTTTGATCGCTTTGGTACCATCAGGACTATAGACTACAGGAAAGGGGAGGTGTGGGCGTACATCCAGTATGAAAGCTTGGATGCTGCTCAGGCTGCATGCACTCACATGAGAGGCTTCCCTCTCGGCGGCCCTGACAGGAGACTCAGAGTGGACTTTGCAGACACAGAGCACCGCTACCAGCACCAGCAGTATGTGCAGCTCCCCCTCCCGCTGCCACACTACGACTTTGTCCCTGAGCCGTTTGCCCACCGCCTTACAGACTCTGTGAGAGTGAGGGAGAGGTCCCCTCCAGTTCCTGCTCGCTTCAGAGAAAGAGACCTGTACCCCAGTGCTGAATGGTCTGGTGTCCACGACAGGGTGCGAGGAGCAGGCTTTGAGCCCATAGATCGCCTGGAGAGACGTCCCCATGATAGCTGGTCATTAGAGCGTGAGCGTGAGTTACAAGGCCGAGATCTAAGCCGCAAAAGGAGACATTTGGATGATGGCGGCCGGCCGGATCATTCACCCGAAAGCAGTGACTTTGGTCTGCATCGTCATGGCAGCTCATTAGAGCGCAGCCCTGGAGGGAGCAGCCGAGATGGAGGACGCTACAGTGACTCTGAACGCCTGCCTCGCTCTGGCAGAGCCTCCCCTGTCAGAGAGCGCCAGAACACTGGCTTTGGAGACAAGAGAAGAAGAACTCTTAGCCCGGCTGCTCCGGGCTTCAGCTCTGAAAAGGACCGCAAACAGAGAACTAGTGACTCATCGAAGAGCCCAGCTAAGAAGGAGGATCGCTTTGAGCCTCCTTGCTCCTCTTCCTCCAAGTCTGGCCAGCAGTCTAAGCCAGCAGCTGGGGGACAGAAGCTGAGTCAGGTGTGGCAGGGCGTCCTCTTGTTGAAGAACAGCAGCTTTCCCACATCACTGCACATGCTGGAGGGGGACGTGGAGGTGGCTAACAGTCTGCTGCTGCAGGGCGCCGTGGGGAGTCAAGCGTCCCAGCTGAAGATCAGCCAGCGCCTGCGTCTGGACCAGCCCAAGCTGGAGGAAGTCTCTCGTCGCATCAAGGCCGCCGGCTCCAGCGGATACTCCATCCTCCTGGCTGTGCCCGGGAAATCTGAAAACGGAGGGACCCAGGACGCCAGCAGCTCCGCTGAGAGACCACTGAAGAACCTGGTGTCCTACCTGAAGCAGAAGGAGGCAGCCGGCATCATCAGCCTCCCGGTGGGGGGCAGCCGTGACAAGGAGCACGGAGGAGTCCTTCACGCTTTCCCCCCATGTGAGTTTTCACAGCAGTTTGTGGATGCCTCAGCCAAAGCCTTTGCCAAATCAGAGGACGACTACATGGTGATGGTCATTATCAAAGGAGCGTCATGAAAAAAAAAGAAAAATCTAAATGTCTCTTTTTACACTCGTGAATTGTTAAACTGTGAGATGTAAAAACAAGGAGAAGTAAAGATAACAAAAGAGAATATCAGAAACAAGTTGGGGGTCTGATTTTTAAGTTCCCTAACCTGCATGGTAGCTTGTTTCTCCTCCTGTTGAAGGTTTATAGAAATGAAAGTCACAATGAATTGAAAACATTTTGATAAACTGATGCATTTGATGATTAACACAGGTGACACACAGCTTCCTGCTATTTAGTTATCAGATAAATGTGCATTACTTGAAGGGTACTCTGCTTAAAGTAATTCGAAGCAAGCTACAGTTCTGTGAATCGATATGTTGCCTTATCTCATTAAAAAAAAAAAAAATCCTTTATATCATTTCATACAATGCCTGCCTACATCAAAAAAGAATTTACGAATCCTAAACAGTATTTTGCTTTCATTTTATCTATACTCAGCATAGATTTGACCGGCCAGTGTCTACGTGTTTGTAGTGCTATAATGTTTGTACAGCCAGCCTGTGAAAGAATTAAATCAGTCTCATGTACATATGATTTAGGAAATATATCTATTTGCTCTAAAGCTTTATCCAGTGCTCATTAATAGGCATATTCCAGATGTGCGTCTGTATTAGTTTTTGCTCACCGAGTAAACATTTTGATGCAATGCTTCATTATAACGACTTTTCTATTTTTGTCAGTTTTGGCCAGTCCTAAAGACAGTTGTGTAAAAATACAGAAGGGCATTAAGGGATAAAGTACAAAAGATTATGTTCATTTCAACGCTCTTTTTTGAGCCACATCTGGAGGTGTATGTGACATTACAAGGTTAAATTAATGCAGTTTTTCCTATCTGTCTTGCGATTTTCACTAAGCACTGGTATGTGTTTGTAGGGGTGGTAACAAGCAGCAATCACATGTGCTTCATAATACAGTTCAATACAGTAACTGTGCAAAGAATCCTGCCTTTATAAAGCTTATTATGTTTATTTTTGTTGAAACTATGTGAAAGAGGAGATTTTATGTTCTTTGCTTATTTCTGTATTGAACTGCATTATGCAATAAGGTAATATTTAGGGCTCAAATGTGATTATTTTCATCTTCTGTGAAAAAAAAAAAAAATATTGTAAAACATCCATATCCCTAAGGTGCTGCTTTCATGTATTTGAATACTTTTATGGTCCTACCAACAGTCCACAGCCCAAAGGTACTCAGTTTACTATGATGTGAGATAAGAAAAATCTTCACGTTTGAAAAGCTGGAACCATAGTATGTTTGGCTATTTTGCTTTAAAATTGACATCGGTCGGTCAACAATCATCAAAATTGTTGCAGATCAATTATCTGTTGGTCTGTTGAGTCATAATTTCAGCTCTAAATATTACCATGAAGTGTCTCAACAAAACTGAATGTTACAAGCTGTGCAGAGCCAGTGGACGTCGTAGGTCTGTTGATTTGAGTGTCATTATATTGTACACGGCTGCTTTTGTGTCCACCCCTTTTATATTGTCCTTTTATTGACATTGTATTTAATTTGGCTGAACAATAATTGGTTGATTCAGTTCTTCACTTTTCTTCGTAAACAACTACCCCAGCAAAGCATATACTGTTAAAAGAAAGATGTAACCTATGAATTAAGAGCTCTATGTACACCGTGCACATCCCTAATGACTGATCAGGAGTCTAGAAGTAGAAAATATTGCTTTGAGAGGACTTCTGAATGAAAGAGAGGAGAGAAGGCCCATCTCCAGTGGCCTTACATGCCTTCCTCTGAAAAGACTGTTAATGATTTTCTATGCTTTGATTTGTGTTTCAAATGGAAAAAAAGAAAATGATTTGTGCTGTATACTCAGGATATCTGGAGAGAGAAATGGAGAACGTCAGTGCTCATGGGCCTAAGAAGTATACCTAACTGTCACAGTGCAGACATGCACTTGATAGATTTTGTCTCAATAAATTTACTCTTTCGTGGGAAACACGAGTGCCTCGGAAGACAACTTTTGTGACCTTTTCTGTTCTTGGAGTTGTCTATCAAACTCTAAAGGCTTTATCACTTTGACAGCAGGAGCCTCCGCAGCAGAAAGGAGAGGAAGTGTGAGAATCGATGAGAGGTCAGCCTCTCGGTTCTGTGTTTACATTCTGTTGATCGTCATTTGTGAGTGGCCTCTTTGTGAAGAGCTTCATACAAGTTGAAATTTGGCCATACTAGAATACTTTAGTCACTGTATCTCTTCAGATATGTGGCTTATTCCGCAGTCGCATCAGATGGTCCTCAGACCGTCACCAAGTTTTGCCAAAATCACCGGGGTCTTCTCCACCTCTCAGCGGAAGCACAGCAGCGTTCAAAGGCCCCCGCTCTTCCCTCTCATCCGGCACCAGCAGCAGTATTGTTTCAGCATGTGCAGCAGCTCGAGACGGAGCAGAGTTCATGTGTGTAGTTGCTTATTGTTCTTTCACTGGAGCACTGAAGAAGATCTCTGTGCTGTAGGGCCAGACTTCCAACGTGTCTCATCCATGTCGGAGAGGAGGTTGAGACAGTGACACAGCATCTGCTTTATTTGCCTTAAAATGGAGAGGAAGCTCAACAGAGGAGGGAAGATTGACAAAGTCCTGTGCAGGGAATCATAATATTTAGCTGATGTGTTGATCTGATTTACACACTTTTTAAACTGCATATGAAAGTGAAGAGGTCCCTGCGATCAGTGAGTCGGGACGTGAATCATGAAGACGCAGCTGTTCCTGCTCATCGCTGCTTCATCTCCGAACTAAAGGAACCCAGGAAGCTTCGAGTGTCCACATGGTGCCCTGGCTGGATTCAAGGTTTCGTGGAGCCGTGAAAGGTTTGAGTCTCCTCCTGGCTGTTCCTGCTCCTGCTCCACAGGTAAAGTATCAAGATGGCCTCAACTACTGACTGGGGTATGTATTAAAATGTGTTAGACTGTTAAAAACACACAAGGCTCTATTTAAAAGCTGGTTGGAGGGTGAAAGGATAACAAAAAATACTAAAAATGTAATGACTCTGAGGTCAATACCAAATTGATGCCCACAATGCCACGTGAAGCAAATATCCCGTCAGAGTCTTTCAGTCTGTGCTGGTGTCTTTACTTGGACCTATTTAACTTTTTGCATAAAGGGCTTTGTTTGTTATATTTTGCCAAGGCTTTTGAAACGTATTTTTCTCAAATTACATGTAATTTTGCAGTGTTGGTCACAAATGCACCAACTGCTTCAGCTGCACAAGTGAGTCATAGTGGTGGTAGAAATATTCAGATCCTTCACTTAAGTAATCACAGCAATATGTTTTATTAGTCAGTAGAAGTAATTAGATGTGTAACCTGATAATGCAAGATAATCAACAACTGTGTAAAATGAGTTAACTTCCACCACTGGTCATACCTGAAATTCACTAAGTTGTAACATTAGGAAACTTACAGACACAAGAAGCCAAAAATTAGTCTTTGCTTGACTTACTGACAATTTAACTTCTACAAAACAATCTAATGTTAAGTATAAACAAAAGACTTTATATGCCAAACAAGCCAAAACTGCATCAGTAAACAAGGAAACTATCATCTATATATTAAAAATATTTAATGATACTATATATGTTAAGATGTATGTTAAAATATACATGTTCTTGCCAGTAAACAGGAAGAAAAAGATGTTAAAGGAATATTTAATAAAACATTCTTCAAGTTTTTATTTTATCCAACCTATATAGGTTACTTTAAATAAGCTATATCAACGTATGAAAAAGAATGATCAAGAAATACCTCCCATCAGTTATCAGTAGGCGCACACAATGAGAACAAGCTGAGTTATTACTGGTTATGATGGGTGTTCAAACCTTCTCTGGGAAAATGATATTCATCATACAGTGTGCTGATAGCATTGGTACATCAGATATATAAACTTACTGCTATAAGTTTAGTTTTTTGTTAATGCAAATATTGAATGACATAAATAATAAGGATGAGTTTACTGTATGTAAGGGTTTCACAGTAAATGTGCATTACCTCTGTCTGAAGCAAAAAACTAGAAACTGGAGAACTAATACTTGAGTCAGGGTGAGATAAAAGGCAAATCCGGCAGCTATAGACAACCTGTGCTGTATTTGCTGTGTATTATTAGCGTGAGTTGTGTAGTCAAAATTAGTTTTATGGAATTTGAGCAAAAGAAAAAAAAGATTGTCTTTCACAAAATCCTCTAGAAATATACTGTGTGCAGTGGTGGAATGTAATGTGCACTTACTCAAGTACTCTATTTTAGTGCATATTTATTTATAATTTATGTATTAGTATTTAAAGTAATGAAAAATTAGCCCACTGTTTACCAGCTGCAACATTAGAAAGATGTACAATTCATTCATCAACAATTGTAATCCAATTACTGTTATTACTATCATTCTGAAACAGACAAATCTGCAAAATGGAAAATATTACGCTTATTACTCCACTACATTTATGTAATACATTGGATATCTTCCAAAAACAGATTAATAATACAAAAAATATGTCAAAAAAGAAATGATGATATTATTATGTATGAAGAGGCCCTGCGATAGTCAGTCTGGCGACCTGTCCAGGGTGTACCCCGCCTACACCCGCAACCCTTGCGAGGACAAGCGGTTACGGAAAATGAATGAATGAATATGTATAAAGATGAGACTATTGATCGCTCAGTAAAATTAATTTGCTATCCACCAGTGAAAAAAGAATAAAAAACGAGCCCCACTTTTACCAGCTGCAGCATTAGAGTGATGTAAAAGTTCACGCATCAATAATTATCATGCAACAATATTATATAGACTATTCTGAAGTTGGCCTCTCTGCATAATTAGTACTTTTACATTTGGTACTTTGATTACATTTTCATGGTACTACTTTTGTATTATAACTTTTGTAAAAAAAATTAATGCATGAGTTTTGCTTGTGAGTTTTTCTAAGCAGTAGATTACTACTTTTACTGGAGTTTAAGATCTGAAAACTTCTTCCACCAGTGACTGTGTGTCATTTACAGCCGTGCATTTTCCCTAAATGTGACAAAGAATACAGTTTGCTGTCACTTATTTTCTCCTTCACTGTTTTTGCTCTTTAAGTGTTTTTAATAACTCTTTGGACTAAACAGTGCCTGAACTTTTTTTTGAACCTGAGCTGATGATAATTAAAACGTTAAATGTGAGTGTTTCAGGATCTCACCTCAGAATGGAGGCAAGAAAGGATGAACTCTTCTGTCTGTCCTCTTTGAAAAGACTCATATTAACCTGCACTGTGACTGAATGAGCTTCATAAAGCTTCAGTAAACTGAAAAGTTTGTGCACATTGAAGGAATTCATCAGACAAGAGAAACTTATCGCCTGGTGAGTACAATTTAAATTTGCTTAAAAATTGGCACCTCTTGGTATTTAACACGAATGATGTAAATGGTACTTAATTTGTGCTTAAATAAAAACTGCTACACCTGATACACATTCTGATGTTACGTTTCTTTTTTTCATGATATCTACCCTGTTCAGTAAAAGTGTGTGTGAGATTATTTGGAGATTTTGAAATGACAGGAAGTATTTGCACGGTCTCCGTCCTCTAGAGGGCAGAGTTGGACGGCCAATATTAATCTATAGAGCACATGAGCAGAAGACGTGCCTAGAGAGGGAAATGATACAGTATCAGTGTTTGTTATTTATTTTCTATTTTATTTGTAATGCGATAAGCTTATCTAGATGATTTATGGTTGACAGGTGAGAAATGACTGTGAGATGTTCAACTTCTTTAACACTAATGTCAATAGCATTTGGTCTGCAGGCATTTACTCTTAATCTTTTAAAAGCCATTAAAATAGCAAGATTTATTTTTCCAGCTGTGCTTTAAGAATGCATACTAAAAGTGAATTTTTGTTCATGTCAGCAACAGACAGCAGGACCTTCAAAGTCACTGTATTCAATAATACTAAATTTCTTTCTGTAAGTACACGCTGTAGATTAGAAAAGTCAACAGAAATGCTGCCTGGGAAAGGTCAAACCTTACTGTGCCTCCATTTTTCCAAACTCATACTTGTGACTGCGATGGGAGAAGGTGCTGAAGTTTAGGCAGATTTCTTTGAGCTGACCGTATCAAATGAAAGGAACAATTTCGCCCCCTAATTGTCTGTAAATTTAATGTTTTCAATGGCAACTTCAAAGCCTGACACAGTGAGAGCGTATTTTGTTCAATATGATATATCTGTAGAGTATTGGAAAACCGTGCTCACAAGAAATCTTTCTCCCACCACCTAAAACAGAAGTTCCCCCTTTAAAATAATTTCATCTCTCTTAAGTCACAAAAACCAACACAAAGGCGACTAAATCGAACAGTTTAACCTGTAAAAAGTGTAATCAGTGAGTGTAATAAATATTGGTGAAAATCAGGTATATTAATGCACAACAGATATTTTCATGTATAAATCTTTACTGTATGCCAATGCATCTAAACATTGTATAGACAATAATGGCATGTATTCTGAACAAAAACGCAACACACTTACTGCCAAATTAATGGAAACAACATATTACTGCTGTGAAGGCAAAAGTTCTGGTGGACATTTGTGTCGTGTGATCAAACTGCACATTTTACGGTGACTGTTTACTGTGGCCACCCCAAGGCTCCCCTGTGTAGAAATCATGTTATTAAATGAGCATCTTGATATGTCACACCTGTTGGTGGATGTGTTATCTTGGAAAATGTGCTCACGAACACAGATTTTAACAAATTTGTGTCCAGCATTTTACAGAAATATATCCACTGAGTGCACAAATTGGCTTAAATCTTTAAAAGCTGTGAAAAATGGAAACAAAAACACACAGTGTTGCGTTTAGATGTGCGTTCAGGATATATAGCCTATTTATTGGGATCATTTATCGCCTTATGTTTTGAAATCTTTTTGTGTTTTTTAAAATGTTATTGCAGTTTGTGGTTTAAGAAATTATTTTATATTATTCAGTTCATTTGGATAAACTATTCACAGAAACAGCCAAAAGAAAAGGTGAAACTCATTATTTAGCAATTAATTTTCAGCGCACTGTAAACACATCACAGTTTTATCTCAGCTGGGTGGTGTGTTGACTTTTAATGCTGATTTTTGGTCCAAGTTTACCTTGAATAAAGTGCTGAGTACATTGTGTTGTTGATTGACATTAGATTGAAGGACAACATTGGGAAAAACGTAGTCTGTTCTAATTGTTTTCTTAATCTGAATTCACTTGTATGGCGCTCTGTAAAGTGGTTTCTTATCAGTTAAGCCGTTGTACTGTAAGTGTTGATGTGAAAAGGAGGAGTTGAGATTTGTTTCGACCTCTATATAAAAACACCAGCTGTCCTTATGTGAGATCATTATGAGGTCACTTTAGAAAAAATGAAGTCTGCTTTTGTACTGCTGGCCTTTTTGGCTGTCTCACAGGGACTTGTCAGGTAAGATAAACATCAACATTAACTTGTGATAAAATGAAAATATGCTATTTAACATGTTTTTGAGTGTAGTTGCTGAGGGTGTTTTTCCCAGTGTCAACATCTGTAACCTTTCCAAGAGTTAGAGTGAGAATAGAGTCAAGATGCTATTTCAAAAACATATGAAAATGTGTTTAAAATAATAACATCTTGGTAAAATCTTGGTAGAATTGAAGACAACCTGGAAATTATAATAAAATTACACATTGAGCACATTGAGCTTTGTGTGCTATCATCTCGATCAGAAATTTGTCTTCAGTTTAAATCTGATTATGAAAAGACACAAACATTCATAGGATGCATTAAACACATTTCCATAAAAACACAATAAACAAAAATACACAACAGAAGCTATATTAAAAAAGATTACCTGGTACTCGACGATGATGACTGAATCAAGGTTGAAAAACAGATATAAAGTGCAAAGAGAGCAAGCTGTCATCAAAAAGTGGCATTTCTTATGGATTAAGATATTTTATGGCAACAGGGACAAAGGATTTTGGGCGAGAAAGAGAACATCAGAAAAATTCACCTTTTAGCAGCATTTACATTGTGGTATTTAAATTATTTTGGACACAGAACAAACAGCAGCGTCAAGCGTTTAATCGATTTTTTTTTTTCATCACGTGACGCTGAGTTGATCCATAGATGCTGAATTAGTGACTGAATTAGCAGCTACGTACATGCTGCCCTCAGTATGTGTGAGTTAAATTGTAAAGTGCTTTGGATGAGAGCATCATTTAAATCCAGCCATTCTTGACCTTTTCAAAACACTTCAGCTTATTTTCCTGTTCTGCTTCTCTCAATCACTCCCCGACTGAATGTCCTTTTTAGGTTAAGTTATGAGGTCCGACATATTTTTTAAAAAATGTTTGTGAGTCTGTGTGCAGATAATTGTGAAACTGCGTGTTCAGGGTTCCCCTGATGAGAGGGAAGTCAGCCAGGCAGCAGCTGGAGGAGAGTGGCCTGTTTGAGGAGTACAGGAGGAAGTTTCCATACAACCCTGCAGCAAAGTTTCTCCCCAAAAATGAGCAGACTGTGGTGCCCTTGACCTTCGACCCATATGTGAGTAGCATGTAATCACTCTCCACTCTGTTCTGTTCGGTCATGAACTACATTAACTAACTGAATAATTTTTTTTTTGGGCAAAGACGACATACTTTGGATTGATCAGCATCGGGACTCCGCCTCAGGTCTTTAGGGTCCTCTTTGACACCGGCTCCTCAGACCTGTGGGTTCCCTCTGTGAAGTGCACCAGCTCTGCTTGTGGTGAGTGTAGTGATGAAAATTCATGATCAGCATTAACATAATGATGATCCTGTGTTTTGTAACAGGTCACCAATTATGTCTTAGTCATTTTTAAGCCAAAAATGCCAAACATTTGCAGGTTCTCTTCTCTCAGATTTGAGGATTTGGATTTGTCAAATATGACAGTAAGCTGAACATCCTCTGGTTTTGTCTGCTCAGATAAAAGCAATTATGTCACCCTGTGCTCATTTGCATTTTGTCTATTTTTGGGACTATTTTTGGGACCATTTTTTAGACGATTGTCAATGATGAAAACAAATGCTTGTTGCGGCCCTTGTGTAGTGAGAATGTGCATATTCTTAAGTCTATGTAACAGATGTTGACTTTGTGTATGAAAAAAGAAGTAATGTAATGTGCTTTCTGTCACCTGTTTGTCTCTGTGTCACTAGTCAACCACGTGAGGTTCAGAAGTTCACAGTCCTCCACTTTTCAGGCCGGCACAAAGCCTTTCTACATCTCGTACAACAGTGGATATGCAGCAGGGAGTACTGGATATGACATCATCCATGTGAGGAAAACATTCACGTTACATTTATCACCAACTGCTGATCAGAAGTGAAAAGTGAATTTTAGTTACTACTTTACTTACATTTCTAAGAGGAATATTGTACTTTTTACACAACCAAATATCTTTATTTGACTGCTATTTTAAAGATTAAGATTTTAAATGAAAAACTGTATGATCCACCTATATAGTACAGCTTAAGGTTAAGGATTAAATCCTTTTTGGCTTGTTATCCTTCACCAAAAAACAGTGTATACTTTGGGCTCCCTGTTGTGTTTCAGATGTCCGTGAGTTTCTTTGAGTTGCTCTAAAGTTCTTGCATGGTTTCATTAAAGGTCTGGTGTAAAGGATTTAGTGACATCTAGCAGTGAGGTTGCAGATTGCTAAGCGAGTAGGACGTTTCCCAAACCTCTCGTTGAGTAGCACTTGTCCTTCATGTTTTAGATCTCTCCCTGCTGCAACACAGCTGAATTTAATGATCAGCTTGCCATTAAGCAGCTTCAGGTGTTCATGACGAGTTGATCATTTGAATCAGCTGGAGCAGGGCGAATACGCAAATACACAAGAATTACAACATAATTGTGAATATCATGTTCTAGTTCTGCCCATATATCCCCCTAAATCCTACACATTGGCCATCCAGTTTATTTTGTTGATTATACTTTGGTACTTTTTTACAATGTGTGCTACCAAAAAGCCATAAAAAATTATGTCAAATTTTCTCAGATAAGCAACCTGTTTGTGGAGCACCAGATCTTTGGCCTCACAGAGAACGAGGCAGATTTCCTGGCCTTTGTGCCCTGGGATGGGATTCTTGGTCTGGCCTTCCCTGGCTTGTCAGTCGAGGGAGGCACAACTATTATTAACAACATGTGGAACCAGGGCAAAATCCCCCAGAACATGTTCTCCATGTACCTGAGCAGGTAAGGTCTTATTTGATTTAAAAACAGAGAAATATGCTGTGAATCTACCAACTTTCTCATGATGAGTGTTTTATGAATCATGCTGTGTTTATTTTATTAAAAAAAACATGTCTGTGCCTCCAGGTCTGGAGAGGGCAGTATGTTAATTCTGGGAGGAACAGATTCGTCATATTACACTGGAAGCATTAAGTGGATCCCTGTGTATAAGGCCACTAACTTTTGGAACATCCAAATACAAAGGTACGGTTTCCTCTTCAATTTGTGTTTTAAATAATGTAACCACTTCATAACTGACCATTTATTCTTCCTTTATGTTGCAGCATCACTGTGAATGGAAACACTGTTGCGTGCTCTGGCAGTTGTGAAGCAGTAGTGGACTCTGGTACGTCTTACATCATTGGCCCCGGCAAAGATATTAACAACATGAACGGCTGGTTGGGAGCCTTCTCGGATCAGTCCGGTGAGGTGAGTGTTTTGGATGTTTTGTATAATTGTTATATGTTTAGTAAACTGTTTTCGTTGTAACATTTTGTTTATGTACAATTCCTCCATTTGTGCTGTTTCTGTTCTATTTTTTCATTTTCTACTTTTATATTGGTTCTATATATTTTTTTAGCGTATATCTTATTCTATTTAAAGTTACTATTTTTATTCTTCCTCCAGGTTACTTTGCACTAAAACACCAAGCAGAATTTCTTGTATGTGTAAATGCACTTGGTAATAAAACCAGACTCTGATTCTGATTCTGACGTGTCTCTCAGTTTACTGTGAGCTGCAGTAACACCGATCTCATGCCGGACATTGTGTTCAACATAAACGGCTACAGCTTCGCTCTTCCTCCATCAGCTTACGTCATAAAGGTTTGTGTGCTAAGCACGGAAGAATATATCGTACCACTTTTTAAGGTATAATTAAAGAGATGGTAGTTGTAACGGATGGCTTTGTCAATGCTAATAATTAATTGAATAAGTCATGAATAATTTAGGCCATTGTTAGTCATGATGTTTGCTTTATGGAGTATTGATAATAATTGAATGTGGACAACTTTTGGGTTGCCAGGTTTTAAGAAACTCTTTAAGGAAATGTGTGTTGTGCACCAGTATAGCTTGTCTTTTTAGCTATTTAATTAATCAGGATGACCAGGGCCGGACATTGTACACATTCAACTTTGACTCAAACATAAATTTTTACCCAAGAAGGAAATGATTAGATTTTGGTGGTCGAAGGTCAAAGGTCAAGATCACTGTGACCTCACAAAACATATTTTTGGCCAAATTAGAGAATTCATGAGCTCAAATTTCACACAAATAATGTATCTAACATGATATAATTATGAAGTTCTGATGTTTTGTATCCAAGAGGTCAAAGGTCCCATCATAATCTTCTGCAAAAACACTTTTCCGGCCATTACTCAATGTCATATTTCAGGAACATACGGGGAAACATTTGGTCGGATGCTGAATTGGTGACACTAATCTTGGGTTTTTCACAGACATGGATGTAAATTGTAACACTGTAACTGTTTTGTCCATTTGCATCAATGAGGGTAGGCTGGAAACAGCTCCATGTATAATGCAATACAGTTCAAGAGCACCACAAACCACATCCTTCAAAATGCATTAGTTTCATTATATAACTACTTTATGTATGCAATATTAGGAAGTGGCACCAGGTTTCAATAAAGTCCAGTTCAAAAGAAGCCTGGCCCTGAGCCTTTTTTCTATGTTTTAGTATTTGTATAATCTGAGGTCATGCTCTCTGTCCTCTCTCCTCAGTCAAAGTCTGGGTGCAGAACAGGTTTTTCATCCGGCGCCTGGATCCTGGGTGAAGTCTTCATGCGGCAGTTCTACACCGTCTTCGACATCAGCAACAACAGGGTGGGCTTTGCTCAGGCTGTGTGAATACAGCCAGTTTAAAAATTATTGTGGCCATTTCGTTAGAGGCTCAAAGTCTGAGAGGTGAATGTAACTGACTATGCGTTTATGACCACAGTCTTGTAAAAGCATTCATATTTGTGAATGAAGCTAATAAAATACAATCGATGCAGACCTTAAAGTCAGCATGTGTTTGTTGTAAATGAGGAATTCAAGGATCCAAATGCCTGAAAGTTAATCTAGAATATTCTGCAAAGGGGAACAGTCAGCCTAAATGTTTCACTCTATTATGGATCTGTGTGTTGGTGGCCACAAGATGGCAGAGGACTCAGTGAGCTGCACATTCAGCCACTTCACCATTCATGTGATTCATGTTGTCCTCCTGGGAGGGGCCTGAGGAGAGGATGAGTCATCTTACTTAGAATTCAGTCTCTAAAACACAGAACCGGCCGCCAGTCATTCATTGTCAACAGGCGCCGGCTCACATTCATGCCATCTGTTTCTGTGATGTTCAGTGATCAGAGATTTTCTTTAGGCTGCTGCTTTTGTTCTAATTATAATATGTGATTTAGGGGGGATGCGTCATTCAGTTCTTTTCCATTGCAACACGTGCAGCAACACACTGATCATTAACTCTCTCATGCCTCCTATGAGCAATTTTATTTATGCAGTCATTTCCATTTTTATAATGAAATGCTTGCAGACTGAACTGCATTTTCCTGATGGTTTAATCAACACACACCCTGCTGGTGCTGCATGTGTTGTTTGTGAATGTGGTAATATGAGACAGCAGCTACTGAGACAGTGAGCATGGACATCCCTGCAGACCTTTTCAATCATTTATCCTGCAGAGGGGCTGCACGGCAGCAAGTGAAGTTTCACACTGTAATGGCAGCTGTCAGAAAAATGGACTGTCTTCACTAAAAATTAACCCCGAGTAATAATTCTGCACACATTTTCTGCACTGTCCCATGAAGAGATGTAATGTAGCAGCTCCACATAAAGATTATGCCTCTTACAACACATAAAGACGACATTTTTAAGCTGAAAACTGAGACCTAAATTTGATGTCAAACATCAGGTTGTCTGAGGTCAATATAATACTGATCCAGCTGACTGTTATGTCTTGACAGAGGAGAGTGAATACACACCAGAGTGCTCGCTCTGCTCAGGGAGATCCTGTGGTCAACAATCCAAATAAGGGTGAAAAGCCAGCAACACTGAAGGTTGCCAGAAGAAAGTAAGTCTGAGGGACAGGTGCAATAAAATAAGACTCCTTGGGTGAGCAGTTTTTGCTCCAGCGAGCTGTGCTGTCTCCTGTTTCACCCTCAAGTGAACAAGGCTGTGTCATTAGTGTAACACAGAAACTGAATCCAGCTAACTTGGCCTACTGGAGCCTGATCTTTGAGCCTAAACAGACGTTAGGATCAGGTCATAATCATGCACTATCTTCTGTTACATATGGAGCATTTGTGAGTTTAAGGAATAGTTTGACATTTGGGGAAATATGCTTAGTCACCATCTTACAGACAGTTAAATGAGAAGCTTGAAATCACTAATAATCATAATAGTTGCATCAATCTTCTCATCACCCCAGAAGCTAGAGGTTTGAAAGCTGGAAAGTACTGACTGAATTCCAGTACAAGACGGAAAACAAAGATGTTGTTAGCTGTACCAGTTCTAGACAGGTTATCTATTGTTAACAACACCAGTTGATAACAACACACTATGCTGTATTTTATTATAAACACTGTAGCAAAATGTCCATAGACAGAAGTTATGCACATACGACTGATTTAGTGAGAGACAAATAAGACAAAAGTGCTAACTAACAGTAATAACTACATCTACATCTTTCACCACTGTTGTTGCAAATTCAGAAATTCTTCCCAGTGCAAATGGAACGCACTATAACTCTAAACAAGAAAGCAAATATTTCCCAATATGTTGAATTATTCCTTTTAATTTGATTTTTTTAAAGTTCTGTGACTGCAGCTCCATTTGGCACCTTACTCAGGGGCGATGCAGTGGGGAGAAAAGTGAGACTGATTACCCAGGACCCCAAAAGGGAGAGGGACCCTCGAAAAGCCTGGAATAAAAAGTTTGTTGTAGTTTGCAATGTTCAAAGAAGTTAGTGTTAGAAACCAATTTAAAATTGGGTGAGAAAATCAGCTACAAGACTGAAGTTTGTATGAAAAAACAGTGGAAGCTTTCTGAGGGCCTTTTCACTCCCAAAAGTTGCAAAATGTCTTAGTCCCACCTGCATCAGGGCCGAGTGATGCCGTACCAACGTACACTGATTGACTATTTCCACAAAAAAGGCAAATTGGGGTTTCAGAAAAAAAAAGCAGGAAAGAGAAAAAACTCAAACTGACTTTGTCAAAAGGTGCATTAGAGAGACCTTACAGGAATATAACAGACATAATTCACTCTTTGTTGCTATATTTTTGCAGTTTATGAAATACAGGAACAATACAATTGTAGACAAGATATAATACAGCAAATAATAAAATACAATAAGTCCATAAACAGGATTGCATATAATAAGTTTGTGGCTTAACACAGAAATACAGAAGATAACCTTAACAATGACAAAATGACTGTTTTGACTGTAAACATTGAACATGTAGGTTTATAATTATCAGCATTTTGTCTTTGGTTATAATATGTAGTACATACAGTAGATATGTGTCCCCTCTGAGAGAGATAAGTCAGTGAAGTTCCTCATGATACATTCTAACACTATTAGACAATGCTGACAAAAAAATCCAGTGCTGTAATTATCACAGAGACATTCAATGAAAATTTTCTTTAGAAGCACCATGAGAAGTGACAGATTTATAGTTATTACCGTACATTGCTACTTCTATCATCTGGGATTGATGTGTTTCGGTCTGTTTACTCTAATGTTACTTTTATTAGTATGAATTGCTATGTTTATGTTATTAGTAGCAGTGTAACTTTTAACTGTGTTCTATGACTAATTGGCAACAGAGCCAGAGGGACTCTAAGTCCTTTTGTGCATATACAATGAACAGCAGCATTTGTGAGCCTCTAAAATCAACAATCAGAAGGTATTTCAGCCATGTAGCCTAAATTAATTTGTGTTTGAAACCTGCTTCTTCTATATTTACATTTTATCAGCGTCAGGCAGCCTGTGTGCTGGCTGCTCTACTGGCTGCTATTTCTGACTGTGTTTATGAGACTGCTGGCTGGCATTTGCTGAATTGTTGAGGGTTGGGCACTAATGCCCAGAAGCATTCAGTGGATGGTACTCGCTCTCAGTTGTTTCCCTCGTGGCGATGCTTCCTGGCTGCTATTAACTGCCCAGTGTGACAGGATGTACATTTACATTAGTCTGAATCTGACACTGAACACATTGTTTCAGCTGCATAAAGCAGGGTTATTTTTTTGAGTTTAAACGCGTTGTCATGGATGGAGTCTGAACTAGAACGATAGTGTTTTTGAACATGATTACCCCTTTCTACATAGTTCAAACTAGAAAAAATGAGGCTGAAATCAGCAACAGTTACTCTTACAGTAGAGAGTTATCACCTGTGAGATCTCTGCAGACTCCACAGGTAAAGTTTCTTTAACCCTTTGAAACCTGAGCCTGGTGCAAAAACACGGTTTAGTCTCTATAGCTAATTTATTTTATTGTTTTGGTTTTTTTTTTTAACCTTTTTTCGTAACATTCATGACAACTGTACTGGGTTGCATTTTTTTATTTTCATTTTTTATAACTAACCTGTTTTATTTTATTATAATTTTATTAAGGCTTAAAGTTAGTTATTAAGCATAATTAAGGGCAGACTGCTTTGAGTGGCAGGCTGTCTGTGGATTCGCCCTTGTCTTCTCAATCAGATCAACCTCTCACTCCTTAACAGCTCCACCCACACGGGTGGATGATGATATCATGGTATCTACATCCACCCTTGTTGTCTTTCTTTTCTATTTTTTTTTTTTTTTTTTTAAAGTTTCTTAGGAAAATCCTGCATAGTATACCTTCAATAATTGCCACATCACTGGATGGTCTGGTTTATGTGAACACCTTTTGTTATCATATTGTTATGAAAAAAACTATTTAAACTAAATTTAATGGAAATTATAATTTCTGAATAAGGTGATTTACAGTAAAAGTACCAGTATCACAAAAGGCTGCATTAATGATTCTGTAATTATGCTGGAGCAAAAATGACTTAAAACAGACTTGCATACAAAGCAGTATTTTAAAAACACTTCAACAGAAGGTCAGTTACTGCAAACACTCATATAATTAATTGAGCATAAATAGCACTCCAATCTAAAGTAACAAATAGATAAAACTGCATAAGAGGAGTCCTTACAGTACCGTGTCCTGTGAAGGCCAACAAACCAAACAGGAATGTAAAACATGGCATAAATATTAACATCTTGCAGTGGTAATGAGGTGAGCTCTGCAGGCTCTGCATAAACATTAGCTTCCCTTTCAAGCAGCTACTTTTTGTCCAAAATTTTTCAAGCTTAATCTTAGAGGTGTCCTGATGCTGAGTGCATAAAAAGCAGGATAACTTTAATTTAAAGCACAGCCTCAGGATATTCAGAAGCAAGCTGCTTTCATGCTCTTTGTTGTCTCTGAGTAATTAGAGCTAAGAGTTTGTATTTCTTTATGTTTTTCGAGGGACTTTCATCAAAGAAATGCAAAAGAAGTATACGAAACCCTTATGTTCATACTTGCATAGCAATTTCTTGCAGGACTAGCTAATAATGTGCAGTAAAAGTGACACTATTGAGCTAATAGGAGCATTAATTGCATTTTAACCACATTATTCTGTGCCATCAGAATGTTTTGGGGTGTTAAAATTGTTTTTATCAAGACTTTGCTCTCATGTTATATTGTCAGCAGTACATGCTACTGTAACGGTGCCAACAGCTGTGAGAGCAACCTAAAGCTTTGACTTTTGAATCTTGCACCATTCAAAGGATCTAAATCTCTGTGGAGCAGCCACATGAGCCGAGCCGTCGCTGCAGGCTGTGCCTCTGCCTTTTACACCACCATGGGGGTGTCCGAGCACATGGAGCTGACAGACTCTGCGTCAGACCTCCTTCTCTCCTTGTTGTCCCCCTGCCACTCCTCGTCTTCCTCGCCTATAGGGTTCAACCTCCCGTTCTGCTCCAGCTGGTCCTTGGGTTGCAGGAAGGCCACATGTCTGTAGGCGAAGCCTCCCCCTTCCACTTCTTCTTGCCCCGTCTCTTCGTGTGTCTGAGAGATGCTAACAGTTGAAGAGTGGAGGCTGTCCCCGGGGTCGCTTTTCTTCAGGCCCTGACCTGGACAGCAGGCGCAGTGGCAGGGTGTGAGATAGAGGTAGACAAGAATCATAACAACACTGACCAGACATGCTATGAGGGTGGTGTAGGCTGTTTTTAGGTTCTCCAGGCCACCGCTCTTGGTGGTATTAAACACTGTTACAGTTATGTACAGAGTCTCATTGAGGGTGTCACTAGTAGCATAGCAAGTGTAGACCCCTGAGTCCTCTGCCTTCAGGGGCCCAATCTGGAGGCTGTCGCCAGGACGCACCACAGCAGTCCTGTCTGCTTGAGACACTGAGGTGTTTTCAGGCAGCTCCCAACTCCTCGTCATGTCTCTCTCCTTGGTGTCACAGTCCAGGACCAGAAACTGCCCCAGATACGCTTCTTTGTCCACAATTCTGACCTCACTGCAGTTCAAATAGGTCTTGTCCAGATCCAGTATGGCCATCCTCTCTTTCTGCTGGCCTGGTACCACACAAGTGTGGCTGTCCTTGAAATCCATGACAGAGCTGAGCTCCTTGAGGTGCCAGCGTGCCACCAATTCATGCACCTCACAGCTGCAGGGCAGCAAGTTGTTGTGGAAGTACAGGCCATTCTTGATCCAGGCGGGTAGAGCCTGCAGCTCATGGAGGGGCAAGGATTTGATCCGGTTGGAGGACACATCCAGCAGTTTGAGAGTTTCCAGCCGGCTTCGCTCCTTCACCAGCTCCAAGGGGAAGCGTGTGATCATGTTCTGGCTCAGGTAAAGCCGCTGCAGGTGTACGAGGCTAGAGAAGGCAGAGCGGTCTATCTGAGAGATGCGGTTGTTAAAAAGAAGCAGCACCTCCAGGTGCTCCAGTGGCTCAAAAATGAACTCATCCAGCAGTCGGAGACCATTAGAGGAAAGGTCCAGGTAATGCAGCTTTGTCACATACACAAATGCCTCAGAGGAGAGGAAGGTGAGGCCGTTGTTGCTGAGCATCAGACTGTGTAGTCTGCTGAGCGGGACGGGGGTCCATTCAGCACGTAGCCTGGTGATGGCGTTGAAGCTGAGGTCCAGAACAGCTGTATAGTCTGGAAGAGCGATGGGGACGTTGGTTAGATTCATCTTGGAACAGCTCACAATATTGCTGGCGCATACACAAGTCTTCTGGCAGACCGGGGAGCCTCCTGTTGACTGTGCAGTGACTCTCACTGTCGGCAACAATAAAGCCAGAGGTAGGACTGTGAAGAAGCTCCTTTTTCTGGACACCACTTCAGCGGCACCATAGGAAATCCAGGGTGACCCCCCCATCACATCAAACACTACAGCAGTCTGGATGTCTTCTAGTCTTCTCAATAGAGACTCGTGGAGCTGCATGGACAATGACATCAATAAATCACCACTGTTTTATTAATGAGGATAGATGTTATGTCATTATAGCATCTCATGTATTGCACCCAGAGGTGCACTGCAGCAGCCAGGTCATTACAGAGGGTTGTGAAGTTATGGGTGATGGATGGTCAGCAAAAAATGTCGTCATAATACAATTTAGGAGTTAAAGATTAATTTCGGCATCATATTAAATAAAAACACATTTATACACTAAAGTATTAACGCACAGTTTTTCTTTCTATCATCAGATATCCTCCCTGTGTCACAGATATTTGTCCCAGCAGGCTGAAGTGTCCCGCCCGCCAGTGCCTTTACCTTTTGCCGGTTTCTTAAGATCCGAGGAGAAAAGAGGGGAGTCCTCAGCAGTCCGGTGTGGGAGACGGTGCGCTACAGGACAGTCTCATCCTCTTCATCACAGCTCCGGCGATCACGGAATGACCGGAAAAGCCTGTCTGCGGTCTGCACCGATGAGGAAATGCGACCAGCTGATAGTTGATCTGAGGGGCGCAAACAGCAGAGCAGGGGGTGTGTCACATTTCATCTCTCTCTCTCTCTCTCTCTCTCTCTCTCTCTCTCTCTCTCACACACACACACACACACACACACACTTCCTTCTCAGAGGGTAAAGTGCAATACTATTGAGCTGACAGCCATACAGTCTTAATGTTTATATAAACAAGTTGAATGTTAATTTCTATGCAGTTGACATCTGAAGAAATGAACGGTCTTTGTGATGAGCTTCACATTGTCCCGTTAGTCTTTTTTTCCCCCAGAGCTCATTACATCATCATTGTCCATTATCATGATGCATTTTTCCCTTAAACATACGAATATCCTCAGGGAAGGTGTAATTTTTCCTTCCCTTTCAGGACGCATTAGCTGCAGTTCAATAATGAAGTCTTTCCTCTGGTTCATCTTATTACTCTGGTGAAGGACAGGGCAAATGCACTTGTGTGTGTGTGTGTGTGTGTGTGTGTGTGTGAACTGCAGCAGTCTTTAGTGCAGGACGTGATGTGCATGCAACAGCAGTTTGTGAGGGATCAATACCATCATGCGGTATAAACAGCTTATTAGTCCTGTCCTGTTAGTAGTGTGTACTATTTATTTCAGTGATAGACTCTTTTACACATCCAGCAGTTACGGAGAAAATGTGTTTGTGTCCATTCTGTTTCCCGAAAAGCTCTGGTTTGGTCCTCAACAACTCCTAATGAAATGATATTTTTTGTTGCTAAAAGCTCCACTATGTTCTCTAAATCTATCTATCTGGTGCTGAGCAGATCATGTACTGTGGGTTCCTCCTTGACACAATTGTTCCTGGAAATGAATGAATATACCGTTGGGGGAAATAAGATGTGAAGAAGCAGGTATGATCAGTTCATTAAGATATGGCAACCCTGTGTTAATTATATGGACTCCCTCAGCTGGAAATTTATTAACACACTCTATTGTCATAGTATGCACGATTTAGCTCCTCTGTCTCATTTCAACACCTTTAAATCTACCACAAAGAGCGTTGAAAGAGGTGCAGTTAGGGAGCACTGCACAACCCCAGTGTGGAAAACTGCCTTTAACAAGGCTGTCTTTTTCTTCTCATCAGTGGATCACAGTACCACAATCAATACGGGAGTCCCCATCATTTCATTGATTGAAGTGTAATGTTAAGAAATTATTTATTGAGAATCAACAATGTCAGCACTGATTCTAGGCTAATTTTAACTAATTTTAAATTGACTGTACTCACACTGTACCTGCATCATCTGTTATTTGGATTTTATCTGCTCATATTGTAAAATTGTGTTGTATATTTTTAACTTGTACATGTTTAATTCTATTACGTCTTAACCATTGTGCATACTGCATCTTCATATTGTATTTTGTTTAAATTTCTTTTTAGGATGCCTCCTAACATCAGGTAGTGGACTACTGATGACAATTAGCTCCCCAGCTAACTCAGGTGCGTTTACATTTGTTTAAATGTGGATTAATGTACATTGTCTCTTCTTAATCGAATAAATTACAAAAAAATGATGCTTAACACACATGCACACACGCATACACGCACTAGTGCACGCACACACACACACTCACACACACACACACACACACACTCACACACTGTGGGGCTATAATTGTGTCAAAAGCTGAAGAAGGTGAACAGAGTGACCATGGCGACATTAATATGACAGATGAGCGTCCAGCTCAAATGCAGCTCTACATTTAATACCTTGTTATCAATCTTCAGAGCACAAGGTCACCTCACAGAGACACCCTCACATAAAAAGTGATGTCAACATGAAATGGTTTAGTTGCTATGGGTGCCGAGGGTAGGAGGTGATGGTGGGGAAAGCAATCACTGTGAGCACTGTGCATTGTAAAATCATTGTCATGTTATCGGTGCACAGAGTGAACACAGGAGAGAAGTCATGATGTCAGCTGGGAGCAGAGGGTTGAGATGCAGCAGTCGACACTGACCTGCAGGTCTTTAATTAAAAGGTTTAAATGGTGACAAGGAATCCGGGCACGAGTTCAATGAGGACTGAGTCACGCTGTGAGGTCTCACTTACAGGACAATGTTTCACTGAACAGATAGTTTACACACCGGAGACTTTAAATAAAACTAAATAATGCAGGCTAGTTCAAGTCTGGCAAAAGAAATCCTCAACATTTACATGTTGTATAATAACTGACCCACTTTTTTGATGTACAGTCTACAAAATTGACAGAAATAGTTCAGTTTTGGCTTGATCAATGCATACAGAAATTTTCAAAATAAACTTACAACATAAGTTTTGGCCACAAAAGAATTTGGTTAGGTTAGGATATTGAGAAAAAAATATCATGTTTTGGCTTAAAATAAGTAAGTTTGTTACTAAAGTAATGTAACGTCATGTGAAATACATCTATAGTGGATAATGTGACACATACTAGCGCACTACATTGGTATTAAAATAACTCGTGATTTTTAGGCTCACACAGACATGAACTGCAATCTCCCAAATGAAAGTCCAGGGTTTGTTTGACCCACGATTGTCTGCCCGCACCCCTATGCGGACTTTCTCTCTCTGTAATCAGTGGTAGTCGCCTGTAGCATCAAATCATGTAGCTGCCCGATGCATCTCACTTTGTCGCTAACAGTGCCTTTGTGCAATAGTGTCTGACACTGAGGGCCACCGACCAAGTGTCAGTATTTGACAAGTTGGGAGTGAGAATGGGTTGTGGTCGTGCATGACAAATTCACATTCAACTGAAAAAAATCTAAGTGGAATCTCTTCATAAGCGCTATATGCTCAGTAAATGTAGCCTGTACTTCCTCCTTCCATCTGACACATCCTTTTTATTCCACAATGGAAAATGACTAAAGCTTTCAGAGATGTGATGGATGTGTCAAAATTTAGATAATGATAAAAGCTCAATCAAATGTTTTCTCAAGCAAACCTCTACAAATGAGAAATCAACTAAAACCTTTTTAATGTCCCTGTGGAGGATGCTGTGTATGGATCAGCTCATACAGAATGCTGTAACGTGAGAAATATTATCTGATGTTATCATCATTGATCTTTTTGTCTGTGGGGATCCATTCTCATACATCAAGTTGGTTTGTATAACATTATGTACTTATGAGTGGGGTTATAGGAGATGCAGAGGACACCTTTTCATTTTGAGCTTTTAATCCTAAATACTGCTGCAGTATGCGCTCCCATTAATGCATGCGTCATCATGTGCCCCACTTTCAGGGTCAGAAACCAGCTATTCTTGTGCTGGAGCTGCTGAGCATTATGGGGAAGTGCTAAGCATGCTGTATTGTGCTGTCTGTTGAAAAGAAAAATGATGATTCATCTAAGAGTTATCTTTTGAAGCGTGAAACATCAAACTTTCACTCCACTCTGCAGAACCATGTAACCACTTCACAATGAAAAGCATGGATCTACAAACTTATTCATGAAATAAAAACAGCCTTGTTTTATAAGTAATTAATTTCTAGAGCACACAATAAAAGTACAGTGGCCCTGAGGGTAAAAAACAACAAAATCTCAGAAAACACTAAAACATCTTGCAAAACAAAAAAACATTTCACAAGACAACATTTCACAAAAGTTCACTGGAATACAAAATCATATGTCATTATTACTTAAGCTCCAGTGAGACATGGGGGTGTGTTGATGAGACCAGGCAGCAGGCACAATACGTCTGCACCCTCCACTACATTATAATGTGACATGGATCTCAGTAGCAGTAATTATCCATCATTACTAGAGGGCTTTTTGTGTTAGGACACACAGATACACATACAAGAAATACACACTGACATGACAACAAGCGCATTATTCTGCCGTACAAATGTACAGAATTGCTGCTATGATGCGCAAAAGGTAGAGCAGTTGTTTACCAATGGCCCCTTGCACCCTACATGTCAAAGCATCCTAAAACCGTACGTTGTGAGAGCATGTAAATGTTTATCTGATGAGCAGGTGGCACCTTGTATGGTAGGCTCAACCACCACTGTGTGAATGGGTGAATGGTGCCTGTAAGTCCTTGGAAAGGTTGCTAAGAACAGAAAAGCACTATTTAAATGCAGCCTGTTCTTTGCTATATTACACTCAGGCTCAAATCCCAACAAATAGTAAACAAATCTCATGAAAAGATCAAAACCAAAAGTAAATTGATCCTGCAAGCATTATTGAATGTGTAGCTACAGCCAGATATATCTTATTCCTCTGAGCCACAGACTTCCATTGTTGTCCAAAATCTTTTAAGCACATGTCAATGACCCACACTGGCTGACATGATCCTTCTTTTATTATACACATGGGCACTGTAGTTTATTTTCAGTCAATTCCACATATAATACATAAAATCCTGCCTCTATAAATACACATTAGCTCACCAAATGTGTATGAATCTATAGCTGAATATAGTACCCAACAAATACAGTATTTATCCCAGCTTACGTAATGTTTGCAAAAAGCTCCCCTGCCCCGCTGTTTTAGGCAAAAATTGAGCCATAAAACCAAAATCCAAAAAAGATATACAGCATTTGTGAGCTGTTTTTAATCATTGAAAGCTCTAGTGTGTAGGATTTAGGATGCTGTATTGGCAGAGATATAAATGATATTCATAACTTTGTTAGTTAGTTCAGGAAGCATAGATTCTGCAATGTTCTCAAGTTACATCCGCCAGGACTGAAAAACAAAGCCAAAACCAAAGTGCCAAAAACTGTAGTTCCTCTAATGGCCACTTGAGGGTCGTTCCTGAAGTGAACATATCACGCCTGCTCTTATTGTGTTTTCTGGATTTCTGGTTTTTCCCCTCCTGTGTTACTATGCTGTCTCTACACACCTGTCCTGCATCAGCCGCGTTAGTTCCCTGCTCCTCAGTTTCTCTCAGCCAATCAGCTCGCTGCCTGTTCCTGTGCCTCATCACTTTATTCCCCTCACCTGAGCTTCTCCACTCTTTTTCTCCACCCACTTCATCCCCTCATCAGTCTAGTTTGTATTTAAGTCCTGGTTTTCAGTTCAGTCTCTGTTGGATCCTTGAATTGCTGTTTCCGTGAAATAAGAAGTGATCTTTTGAATTCATGTTAACTGCTGTCTGCTGCATTGGATCCACCTGCTCTGGATTACACGACGTCTACGGTATATTTAAACATTCATGACAACTGTACTGGGGGCACTTTTTATATAACTCGATAATTGGAATTTCATTAAGGTGTAAAGTTATGCATAAGTGATTGACCGACAGACTGTCTGCCAGTAGTGTCCTTGGCCTCTCAATCAGATCCACCCCTCTCTCCTCCACAGATCCAAGGCTGTTCAAAAGAGGCTGAGACACGCTCCTTGACCCCATGGGAGCCTTGGGTATGCCATATACACATTTTACCCCAAGCTGCGACGTTGGAGGGTTACACCAGACTGCGTTGGAAATAAAGGTATGATTTCCACTGGTGCTCTTTTGGTGCATCTTTTTAGCCTCCTTAAGTGTGCTTGTCCTGACCGAACTCTTGAATACACTCACACTGATGGTGCCTGATATACAGTAGAGCATTTGTATATAAAAGTATTTGTTCATGGTCTTATATTACAGACTTTTTGATTCTAAGATAGTGCACCACCTACTGAGCCATTCAGCAACTGCAGACCAAATTTCACTGCGCATGGTTGTGACATAATTTGAAATTGTGACTTCTCTTCTTTTTTGACCGTCCAGCATCTCACTCAAATATGGTCACTTCTGGCTCCAAAAAACAAGATGCCTGAAATGCTAAACTTGAGGCTTCAAGGCCCCACAAACCAATTGGAGGTGTCATGGTAGGTACATCCATTATTTGTACGGTCTATAGTTATTCTACCATACCCCAAAATGGACCAATCGGATGCTGACTCTTTTGTGTTTTTGCATGTTTTTCATTTTTGCATTGGCCATCGTAGTTCATTTGTTTGCAATCTGCAAACCCGCCCTTAGATACCACTAAGTTGGAACCAATAAGCTTGAGTCAAAATCCTAAGAGATGCATTAGTGTGCTGTTGGTTTAAGTTATTTCACAGGATTCGTTGATGACAACAAAAAAATGGTGCATACCACCGTCCTTATCCTTTAAATTCATGAAGACAATCTTTACAAAGGACACAAGTGATGCCACCTTTCCTTTAACAAAATCACCATGACTCATTCTGCAGTTGTAGACTCTCTCTGATGAAAGTAGTATTTTTTCAAAAAAAATTTTTTTGCCTCATGGCAGTTATGTTTTATTTGTCCCAAAGCACATCATGTAAACTCACCTCTCGCTGTCACAACACACTGTTTGCAAAGCTGATTCAAGCTGATGTGCGTTCGCTCGGCCTGTATCAGATGGCAGGATTGATTTCTGCAGCGGCCTGGTGGACGAGCGTGCTGCTCTCAGGAGATTTACAGTTCTCTTGTGAATTATAAATGAAGTACAGCTCTGGGGCAGACACAGCATGTTATGGCAGTATTCATCCCAGCCCATCAGCTAAATGAGATCGGGCTTTTTTCCCAAGAAGAACGGCTTGCTGCTCACAGCTGGAAAAATTATGGATGTCATGGTTTTATGAGAACTGATACTGAGGATGTTACTGTAACTGACATGTCATTGTGATGATCAGAAATAATATATTTTCATCATGATATAAGCTGATGTGTCATGATGCTTTAATATCTATCATATAATACGCATAGGTGGATATACAGTGGCATAAAATAATACAATCTGATGATTGTTTTATGAAGTTGGGTTTTGTCATTCTCCTTTTAATGCAACTCGCAGACTAATACTGCAGAATACAATGACAATATATTGCCATAACATGCCTGGGTGAATGTTATATGAAAATGAAAAACAAAGATAATGAAAAACAAAACAAAATAAAATGAAGACTATTTCTTTTTTTGGACATTATTGAGAGCATTCAGGTAAATTTTTTTTACTTTTACGCTGAGCTGAAATAATTATATTAGAGCTCACAGAGCATGCATCTTTTGTGCTTGTGATAGATAGGGTTTAAGTAGCTTATATTGTCATCAATTATTTTTCTTAACCCTTTGAAACCTAGATTAACATAACTTTCCTTGTACTGCATTTGAACACCTTTTGCAGGTATTTAAACCTTTGAACCCTGAGCACATTGATTTGATTTCTTTGGTAAAAAGGCAATGAGCAACTTGACAAGAAATGTCCCACAAATTGCAAGAAATTAGTAGATAAGCAAAAGTATTATTTAAAAATGATCATATAATCCTAATAATGTATTTAAATGATTAGACATCTCCTTGTTTTTATTTAACCTTTTTTAAAATGCTAATTTCTTTTTAAGTTACTCATTGCTTTCTTCTCATGTTTTTGAAATAAATAAATAAATCAATCCAATTTGCCCAGGTTTCAAAAGGTTAATAGTATCTTCTTCATCGCAGATATCCAAAATTCAGGGTCATTTACCTCTATGAAGGATCAACAGTAATTCTATTAATGTTTCAGATGTAATTTATTTAAAGTCACAGAGAGAATCGATAACCAAGTGCATGTGACAAATAATGCAGTACCAAAACAGTTCTGAGAGATATTACTGTACTCTCTGTTGCAGTGGGTGAAACCGGCAGCTACTGTACCTCCTGCACAATATAGTGAACACACTGCCACCATCTGGCACAATCGACATGTTCAAGAGGCAGGTTTGCTAAGTTATCTGGAAAACTTTGCTGAGTAAAATCTCGGAACACTACATTTTAAACATGGACTAAAGTAAAATTATCTGAATAACTCAGTAAACCTGCTTCTTGAAAGATTCTCCATGCCAGCTGTGAATGACAGACTGAGAGAAGAATGTCAAATGAGATTTCTTTATTTTAAAAAAAGACATAATAGTTTTATTTAAGGTTCACCCCAAACATTGCTGCAATTATCTTGCTCTCCAGAAACTTTGTAGTGTATTCAGGTTAATAAACTCTGACTGTCAAAGAACCAAAATGCCCTGCACATCATCAGTCTGTCTCTACTCATGTGAACCACACCTCCACCAACAAGCAAACATCTTAACCTGCCTGCAGCCCCGCAGATTTCAAATGAATCTTCACTGACTATTTTCAATAACTGGATCAGTCCGCAAAGGTCGACAGACCATTTTGTTGCCAATTTTACTAATAGATTGTAAGCAGGCTGTGGCTTGATGATTGGACTGCACAGTGAGCGCACATGAAATGTGAGCTCTGTCTTTACATCACAGACAATTGTGGGTGTTGGATTTGAACAACATGTCTAAAATAGGCTCAAATCATACAGTGTATGCTCATCTTACCAGTATCCAACTATTGTATGTTAGGCAAATTAACCAAAAAAAAAAAATAAACCAAAAACAAAAAACAGGCCTCTTTTTCTGTATATTTTTCGGGAGGGCTCAAACATTTGCCTAGTTGCCTCTCCTGACAGTGCGCCCCTGACAGCAGCACACTAACTCAGAATGACTCACAATGTCTGATATGACCCACTATCATATTATCCAACATGATGTAAAATTACAGATACCAAACAAAATATGAATCTCAGGAACGATAAATAACCAAACTGGTGGATGTTCATAACAAGAATAACCTGAACATGATATTATTCCTCAGATACATGCAGTCCCTTTGTTTCAGTTGTTACTCTGTCTCCTGCTTGACTGTCTGCTGCAATCTAAACCTTCCTCTGATCTGTCTCTAAGGCGCCATTCATCACTTTTTCCCTTTATCTCCTCCAACATCACTCCAACACATTTATACAATATCTGAAAACATGATGTGACAGATGCTTGTTAGTTTGGTATGTTAGACATTTGTAAAGAATCTGTCCTTCAGTCATGTCAGGTGTTGTGGAGCTCCACTGAACAACCTCTTTGTGCTTTTGATGTTATTAAACACAGAGCTGGTTAATGCTCTCCCATGCTTCGGTACACCCGTGCTAGATATGGGTTTGAATTTGAGCTGAATGTTTGTGTAGGTTGTATGTTTTGGTTAATGTAATAGCATGATTTTTATTCCTGAGTGTGGCTGATATTTGCGAGTCTTAATCTATGGGTAGTTATTATTGGCAGTGGGGGCTCTCTGGGGTTAGTGCAGCGTCCTTCGCTATTTCTGAGTGCGAATGTAGAGTCTATTTTCAAGGTTGCCATGGAAACCATTGTATTTGTGGTGGCAGCGATTGGTGCTGCCGCCCGAGCAAGACTCTGCTATTTTTGTCATGAGTCAACACCTGACACAAACACACACACACTCACTCACTCACACACACACACACACACACACACACACACACACACACACACACACACACACACACACACACACACACACACACACAGGTGTGCATGCCTGAATACAGATGAAAACAGACAGATACAGACTTACAAAGTACACAAAACCACACCACATACTTGCATGGTTGTTTGAGTCATATATACTGTTGGAGAGGCAGTATGTGTTACACAAACATGTTTCCCATCTCTTCTTAGTGCTGCCAGACATCCTGATACATCCTTGCCATGACAACTGTAGTAATTGCTGTCTATTCTATCTCTCCACTCGACTACTGAATTGTGTTTTCTTATGTTCTGCTGTCCAGGCATGTTGAACATTGGAAGTATTGACAGGAAGAGACAGATGACATTAGCTTGTAATCAGTCAGGCAAACATTAGAGATCACAGGTCTCTGTAGGCTTATATACAATTTTAAAAGTGATGATGTTTGTCCTGTACTGTGATGTTTTGTATTTAAGAGTAAAGGGTCTTTTGAATGTGAGCATGTGGACAAAAATGCCATTTTACATTGTCTGATAAAATGGTTTACATTAGTGAAGGGCAACATAGCAATATGCATTGGGGCTGCCACTGACATCATTATGTTATTGTTCATCAAACAAATAAAACACAGACATTTTTTGGCATTGTGGCTTGAAAAATGACGCGACCACTTCATCATATTTTAAAAATAGTTGCAGATTAATTTCTGTTTGATAGATGAATCAATAATCACTGCCGCTCCAGTGTTGTGATATACATAGAGTGGTATTTCATGTCAAATGAAAGCCTAAATAACACATATAAGAGAGGCTTTGGGAGTCTTCCACAAGAAAATTCTGAGCATCAGTCACAGTTTGTGCCCTTCATGTGTCAATTTATGGTTTAAATGTATTAAACTGTTTCAAAATAAAAGCCCTCTGCTATTTTCATGTATTTGTGCTTTTTACCTTGCTGTGCAGCACTTGGAAACCTTGTGTTTGTTTTAAATCATGCTAAATAAAGTGGATTGGATTGGATGTATTTATTCATCTGTAACCGCATGTATCTTTCCTGATGCAGCAAGTTCACTGTTTTATGCAATGAAAGCAACAAACTGTGTAATATTTCAACCAGAAGCCCTCAGTTATCATAGTGACTTAACCAGTGCCATTATTATAATGAGGCTGCTAGTGAACTAATCAATCAGTTCATGAGAGGTGCTGCAAATTAAAACATGCTTATTAATGCTGAAAGAGGTGCAAACTGTGATTTCCATGAAATGCAGATGTTTTATGTGTGTTATCATTAACCTTACAAATGCAAATGAAAAACACTTACAGTTCCATGCTTGCTCTTTCAGAAGAAGAGAAGCCGTACCCATAATGGTCCACATTTCATTATTCTCCGCTGACAGACCAATGAGATGGACTGTATATGAAAAAGATCACCGTGGCAACAAGGAGCCCCAGTTTGAGAAGCTGGGACGGTGGAGGCTGTGGCCTGGCCTAATCACTGCCTCACTGTGTCAGTAAATCTTCTACTGGAGGGCACCTGAATCCATGAAATTATTACCTGAATCATTACTGAGTAACAAACATAAATAACCCGGGAAAGGAGGAGGAAATGCGGGATTAAATGTAAGAGTGAGGTGTCATGCATTCCTCACATTCCTATTTATGAATAAAGAGGTCGCTTTGAAGTCACCTGTTAAACATTTAATCACTCTCAAGCATGTGTAAAGCAGCCCATTTCAACAGGCTGTAATGCTCATTACACACCAGAAGACAATTTGTTGGATTGATTCAAAATGGAGAGATAACTGCTTTTTTTATTTCAATAACTTTGACACTAGAGGGTAAAAAATGTATTATTTGTCCTGCATATTATTACCCCCATCACAAATCCTCTAAGGCTATAAGATCAAAAAAAAATCCTACATGGAGGGAAATTGACTGGAAAATTACAGTTCGGTATTAAAAGAATCCTTAATTGAGATCTGGGTTTGTTGGAGGGTCCTAATCATCATGCTTTAGAAACCGTGGAATAATTGGGGATCACTTATGTTTGGAATTGTCCAAAACTGTCCTCACTATTTAGCAGAGAGATAAAATCTTTCAGGCTCTCATTCACATTTTGCAAAGTCATCCAGGGGGCTGGATTGGACCCTTTGAAGTCATATCTTTGACACCCCTGCTCTATAGGGATCATTTGTACATCTTGAGGGGATTGTTGTAAATTGCAAGGAAAATCATGACGATTTTTTTGCTGTAAAATATACACATTCTAACTTTGACTGGTAATTGAAAATGTTGAATACGCTTTGTTGTCAAGAAACATCCATTACTGTTTGTGAATAATGTATTGTGTTGATACTAAATCAAAAACCTGTCACATACGCATGAAACATGTCAGGATGCCATCAGAGTGAAACACTGCCTGTACAACATAATATAAGGAGTGAAGGTGGGGAGGTGGTTAGATTAAACAAACCCAGACTTTGATGCAGGAGTCCGCTGTTCGCCTCCCGTCTGAATGTGATGTTTTTTTTCTACACCAACCCCTGTATCCCCTTCCCCTAACCCTAATCATACATGACTTTGTCGCCTAAACCTAACAATCCGTGCCAGCATGTGCATTTGTTGACATCTCGGCATCGGCTGTCATGTGTTGTTGTTGCCTAAACAAAACCACATGCAGCGTCATCCTGCCATGTGCTTGTGTTGACATCACGGTAGCAGCATCCCAGAGCGTAAGGAGTAGACGCTGAAGGATACCCAAAATGGGATATTTAGATGTGGAAGTCCACTGGCAAAGCTGCAATACATCATGACTTGGGATGATGTGTTGGCATTTGTGTAACAGGCCAGCCTTAAGTTTTTTTTGTGTAATATCATTTTCTAAAAATATTAGCCAAAGCTTTAATTAATTAGCAACATTAAATGCTGTGCAAGTAGAAATTTTGAACTGGTGGTGACTGAAGGAAATAAAAAAATTACATGGCAATCTGATAGCTTTTAAGATATATCATAATATTACAGTAACTTTTGAGAAATCTTTGAAAATAATTTTACAATGCTAATAATTTCAGCAAAAACATAACATTTCTCTACCATCATATTCAGCTCCTAATTTTTGAAGGTAAATTTATCAATGCAGCACTAGGACCCTGTGGAGACGGCAGCTCTGGTCCTGTTTCTCGCTGCCTCCTGCTCTATCTCTGCAGTCACTGTGTGTGAGTGGAGGGGAAAGCAGGGAGTGAGCTGGTGCCTTTGCATGCATTTACATCAGCATCATTTCAGGAAAAAAGCCTCCGCTGCCTCAGCTCAAGTCATCCAGGGAGGAGGATGCACAAGGCAGACTGAGGGATGAGAAGAGAAACGGGCTTGTGTGGTGAGGAGTACCTACACAGCATTCACAAGGTGCAGTGATTGATGTCCACTGTGTACCTCAGCAGTGGGAGCTACACCAGGTTTTCATCCCCCGAGACCAAAAGCAGCAGACAGCTGCATCAGGAAATACTCTGATTCAGGTACATGATGCTCTCTCTCTGCTTCCTCCCCTCACGCTCCCTGATTCTCACCACATTTTCTCGCTTGCTCTTCTTCTAATCTGCTCTTAACATATTGCTCAGTGCAACGATAAATCAAATTGTGATGTGACATATAGAATGTGGGCTTTGCTTTATGCAGTGGGTGTAATGTATTAATGATTAATGTACAAATGAGTAGGCGGTAAGACATGACTAAACCAGGCAGGAGGGTTAACTGAATTGGGAGTACCCCTATGTGTGATTTAGAGACGTTGCTCACTGAGGGCAATCATTCATGGGTGATGAAGGTGGTTAGGGCTCAATTCTTACCCTGATTTGTGGTGTTACCACCGCAGATAGGAAGCAGAACATCCCTGGCTTTTGTTACATCTGTGGCAGAGAGCATTCATGGCAGTGAGCAACTGGATTTCCTTGATCTGACACACACTTATAGCAGCAGCCACACTGTTTATAGGCACAGTTAATATGCAGACAGCCTCTGCAACCCATGAATACCCTCAAGTTTTCTATCTAAAGCATTAAATTCACTAAGTGGGAGACATGCTATGGTAGTACATGTTCACAAACAAAATCATTGCATGTTGGAGCTACATAATGAGGTATGCCCTTCCAGAAAACCACAGGGTTTGTTTTTAGCCATACAAAATCACTTTTGACTCAGGGTGTACATTTTCTACAAGAGTTCACACAGCAGGTACAGATGTGATAAAAAACGGCTGTCACCTATTTGTTGATAGGATTGGTTTGAAGAAATGGGCATGCATTTGTGCACTGGCAGGATGTGTGCTTGAAAAGTATTCATCACCTGCTGCTCTCCAGTACAGGAGCAGACTAAAATAATCTATGGTCCAAAATCCTTTAATTATTTATTCATTTTTGGAGGATCAGCATGATTACACATATGTTTTTTGGCCTCTTGATTTGGTTGTAGATTTATTAATTATAATCAGTGCAAATAACAACAACAGCATCAACAACACTATTATTATTATTATTATTATTATTATTATTATTATTATTATTAATAATAATAATCTTTATTATTATTGCTCCTCTCACACAAGAAATGCAGCACAAAGTGCTTTACAATAAGGGCATTATAAGTGCAGAGTGCTTCACGACAGCAGACAGAATAAACATAAAACAGGCCAGCAATTCACCATCAAAAGTCATTTAAAAAAGTTTCAAACAAAAATTAAGAGCTTAAAATAATAAAATCCTTACATAAAACCATAAATCATAAAATCAATTAAGATATGACATCTGAAAAGAACTGCAGCTGTGTGTAAAGCTGGAGCAAAAGTGAAACTGAACATGAGAAATGAATTGGAAGGATTAGTTAGTGTAAATAAGGGGCTGGCCATTGTACGATTACAGATGCAGGTGAACAAACACAATTTATTTTCATCTGTCTTTCTGATTTTAGGGTGGGCTGTGACCGATGGCAGACATGAAGACTCTCTAAATGGACAGGAATCATATAATCTAAACCTCCTGACGATGACAGCTTCATCCTCCTGAGCTTCAGACCTCATTTTCAAGCCGCTGTTTTCTGGCCGCACTTCCTGGCTTTGAAGGATGGGTGATGGGCCTGTGACTGCTCCTGCCTGCCTGCCTCATCCCAACCTTCAATGGAGCCGATGTGGAACTCCTCCCACCCACCTCCACAGCTCATATCCAACATGTCTGCCTCCTATCTGCCCGAGGGTTGGGCTCTGTCCCAGTCACTAGCCCTGCTGGCCATGCTGCTCATGGATCTGCTGGCAGTGGTGGGTAACGTGGCTGTCATGGCAGTCATTGCTAAGGCCCCGCAGCTCCACAAGTTTGCTTTTGTCTTCCACCTGTGTGTGGTGGACCTGCTGGCAGCCCTGGTGCTGATGCCCCTTGGCATGCTCTCAAGCCGAGCCTTCTTCGGGGAGGCCCTGTGTCGGAGCTACCTCTTTCTCAGTGTGTGCCTGGTTAGCGCTGCCATCCTCTCTATCTCCGTCATCAACGTGGAGCGGTATTACTACATCATCCACCCAATGCGTTATGAAGTAAAGATGACTGTTGGCTTAGTAACGTCAGTGCTGGTGGGGATATGGGTCAAAGCCTTGGCCATGTCTGCCCTGCCGCTGCTCGCTTGGTTCCTGCAAGGTGGAAGAACTCCTCTTCTGGAAAGCAGTGCTGTTGGGGGAGGAGGTGGGGCTGTCCCATCTCCACCTGCTCAGGGTCACAGGCGCTGCTCACTACATTGGACAGGTGGAGGGTCAAACCGGTTGGCCTTCATGGCCTTGTTTACTCTGGTGTATTTCCTGTGTCCCTTACTGGTTATTCTTGTTGTTTACTGCAATATGTTCAAAGTGGCTCGGGTAGCAGCCATGCACCACGGGCCTCTTCCCACCTGGATGGACACGCCTCGTCGCCAGCGGTCAGAATCACTCAGCAGCCGCTCCACGATGGTTACCAGCTCTGGGACGGGGACCGGGACAGGCAGAGCCACTCCGCAGCGTCCCTTTGGGGGAGGAAAGGCTGCAGCAGTGTTGGCAGCAGTAGGTGGGCAGTTCCTTTGCTGCTGGCTGCCCTACTTTACTTTCCACCTGTATTCAGCACTGGCTGCCAGCCCTCCAGCCACACTTGCCTCTCTGGAGGAGGTGGTCACCTGGATTGGCTACTTCTGTTTCACGTCCAATCCCTTTTTCTATGGCTGTCTCAATAGACAGATCCGGGAGGAGCTAGGCAAGCACCTGCCCTGTCTGTTTCGCCGAGCGGGGGCTGAGTTGGAGGACAGACTGCCCAGCCGTGAAGGATCCATAGAGGAGAATTTCCTTCAGTTTCTTCAGGGCACCGGCTGCAACTTGGATCCTCAAAACTCTCACAGCACCTCCAGCCCTAAAGGGGAGGCCTGCTGTCCCGTGGCTCAATCTCAACCACAAGAGCCAGCACAGTCCATACCAATTGATTTCCGTATCCCTGGACAAATTGCGGAGGAGACTTCAGAGTTTATTGAGACTGAACAGGCAAAAAACAACCACATATATACAGACAATTAAGTTTTTAATGTCATTATTTCCTGAAAATAAGACTTATTTTGATCATTCTGATATGAACTGCTTCAGGAGGTATTTCAGTGAAAACATGTTTCTCTAATTCTACTGAAAGCTGTTCAGGTATCTCAGTTAAATGACTTTAAATTATATCTTTGAATCATTGCACTTTGCTTCACCAGATTTCATCCTTAAGGCCCAGACACACCAAGCCGACTTCAAAAAACTAGCAGCGACAAAGACTGACTATTGCATTGCCTCAAGTCGCCTGTGTCTCGGCTAAAATGTTGCACATGAACAAATTGCAAAGACTACAACCAACCAAATATTCTGCCGCTGCGGGACAGGAAATAATTATCCATACCAGCAGGCAGCAGTAGTCTGCAATCTTTATTCAAAAACGTGGACGACCGTCATAAAGCTAGTTATCCTGTTAACACATTAACAAACCAATCCAGTGTTGTCAGAGCAAAGATTTTTTACCAAGCGCCACTGAACAAAACACAAACCGTAAGGAAACATCTCTGCTAAACAGCTTAATGGAAACAATTTTACCTGATATAACAAGTTTGTTTTTTATCTCACTCCCTCTTGCCTTTAGCCTTTTGTTTACTTTTCTCTCTTTTGTGCACTAAGCTCAAATGCCGTATCATTAACTGACAGACTCTGCTGTCTCCAAAAGAACTGACAAGGGCCGATGAGTGCCAACAGTGTGGGACACACCGCAGCGACAAGGGCGACAGGCGCTCACTGAAGGCTGACTGTCAGCTTGGTGTGTCAGGGCCTTTAAACAATCACAGTTAAATGCAGTCATTTGAAATGCATTCCTTTTTTTTGAACAGGGAAATTACAGCTAGATTTTAAAAATGGCAAAAATGGCCTTCCATGCAAATGCTCAGCTCTGTACCATAAATGACTTTTATGACTACTATTGGTGTAACTTGTTAAGGCCTTTTTAAAGAAAAAATATAATTCTACATATATTTGATTCTGCAAAGCTAAGTGAAAAGTCTTTGGAGCAAATTTTTTTCATAATATTACTTTTGATCTTAAATTAAGAAAAACTTGCTGAAATACACCGGCTCTCTCTCATTTAATGACTTTACTGCTGTGTGGTGAAGCTCTGCTATCAGACAAATCCCTTTTGGGATTCAGAAATGAAAATTAAACAGCTCCACACATAAAAAAAACTGATACTGTATTTGCAACTGCCAAATCAATCATTTTAAGACTCTGGTATGCTATTATTTTTGAGTAAGTAATGTCAAGGAAGACAGCAATAAAATACACAAAATTACGACTGCAATCACTTGTAGTAAGTGACTGTGCTTTCATCGGTGATAACACCACTCTTAACCCTCATGCCAGTCTGATTATAATCGATTAGGAGGCATAGATACATACAGCTGTTTACAGATAACCACCAGAATTTTAATTTCTTTGGTGCTTGTCCAAACATCTTCTTTTTTTTTTTTTTTTTTTTTTAAATTTCCTAAAGATAAGATCTGTCTTGACTCATTTTAGGATGCAGGTTGACTTTCATCTTAAAGGTCACCCAGCTTTCTGCCATGTGATGTATTTATCAGTGGATATAGATCTTAAAAATCAGTATTCTCTTCATGCACTGCACTACATTCAGATAAAATTCTATTTCTTACATTTGTTAAATGTACTAAATTGTATGTTATGTTTAGTAAAACTGCATATAAGTTTGGGTTGTGTGTTTCACCCAGCACACCCATTTTCCTTTCAATTGATGAGTGTAAATTAGTTATGAATTTCAATACAAGAAGGATGATGTATTTTAAAACGTATGCAGTAAATGCCTTCTCTGTTTGTGTTTCGGCTGTGGAGATTTTTTTATCCTGAAAAGAAAATAAATTTAGTTTTAGTTTGACTACCCTGCTCATCAGGGTTTTTACAGTACCTCACATGCAGGAAGAAAACAAAACAAAGCATTATTTTACTTTCCTGCACAGCTCCATGACTCCTGCACATGTTATTCTGATCTTGTAAGGAGACTAAAGCAAGTTTGACTTGCTCATTTATAGGAAATGAGGGTGCAGACTTTGCTAATCTTTTGATGATGAGATGAATAGGTATTTTATAGCAAACTGTTAGGGATAGATATGGTAAATGTGATTAAAATGACTTTTTTATGTAATGTGGATACAGGGTTTTTAAGATATTTTTGAGTGACAATGCCAATCCAAAATCAAAAGCTTATTGAGCTTAATATCCTCTTTTCATTATGTCTAAATGTCCCAAACTGTGAATGATGTTTGTGTTAGGATTTTCCCTTGTTCAGAGGTTGTTTTTTATGCTGTGATTAAAATAAAAGAATGACTTCCACTGTACTGCAATGACATGAAAGTGTTTTAGAAAAATACACGGCCAGAGTGAGAGAAGCTGTTGTAATAAAGAGTTTCTATGTTTGTAAAAGATTTTGGACACATTCTCATAATTTCGCCAACGTTACCAAAATACACGTAGCTTATGTTACTCCACATCTCAGTGTGTGTGGCTTAATCCCTCTGCTTTGCTTTGATATTTCATTGCAAAGAGGGGGTGGGAGGATACAGTTCAAACACTTTGACCTTAAAGTAACATTTAAACTTCAAAAGACCAAAGCCACTGGTGGGACCTTCATCAAAAAGAAAAGATAAAATATCAATAGATGGATAGATAGATAGATAGATAGATGCTGTGTTTTAGTTGGAAGATGCTGGTGTGCGACAGGCCTCACACCTCAACGATGGACCTCAGTCAAAACGCCCCCAGCTTCGCCAGGCTCTGCTATCCCCATGGCAATTATTACCTAGTGACATTTCTCAGTGCTGTAGTGGGCGGGAGGAGGAGCATGCTCTATTGGGAATCCAACAAGACACCCTTATCTGAGACTTCTTAAAATACATTCTCCAGACTAAACCACAGCTGACATTTTTTGTTGGTGTTATTTTTTTTTGCCCACAATCTTGGGATTGCTTGTGTGAATATCTCGTACTGTAAACTGAAATAACTCTCTGCTCTCTGCTCTGCTGCTTAGAACGAGATTTGATTATTTCTTTATAAATCTTGGATTGCTTTACCTTAATATCTTCAGTTTTTTAAATGTAAATGTAAGACTTTTGTCCATGCATTAAGATTACCTTTTTTGTTGTTGCAAAAGTAGCAGCAAATTGTTTCTTGTGCTTTTTTAAAAAGTAAAATGTATGGGTGTACGGTAGTTACAACAGACCTCCTTACAAGCTATTTGTGTCAAAACTGTGTATCTTAACCTTTTGTCACATGATCAGATAGTTTTGACATTGAATAACATACATACATCTTACCGTTATTCATCATTGCATATCTGTATATGACAAAATACCAAAAGAATATAAGAAAATCTTGAATGAAAAGTTTTTTTTTAAAATGTATTTATATTTTTTTAATGTAAAATAGGCAAATAGTTTGTTCAGCATATTGTTACAGATTGTTACTGACGTCTTTCAAACACATGAGATGAGTTGTTATTTTTTTCAAGGGAAAATGTAGAAAATGACACCATGTCTTAGGTAAATGTAAGAATTTCTTTAAACACAGGTGTATTGCAGGTGATGATCTCAATCACACACAAAGGCCTATTTTCCGGCCAACAAACTGGTGAGGGCCCCAATCCCTCTGCAGGCCCTCTCATCCCATGGGCCCCAGTGCAGTTGCACTGTCTATATTAACACCTCTGGTGCTGTGGCTGACAGTACCAGTTCTTCTCAATAAAATCAACCTAACCTGATTGTTTGAGACCAACAAAATGTAAAACTAAACTATTACTCAAATGCACTTCTCATATGCGTCAAGATTATAGCTATTCACCACAAGTGCAACACAAGTTGCATGATTTCTTTTTTTTTTTTTTTTAATTCAAGGTAGAGAACAGGTATACCTGTATGTGGTGGCTAAATAAGCCAAATAAAACAGTGTCAAGCATTAGGCAGAATGTACTGAGTGCTTGGAAGAGGACAATTAGTTGGGGGCAAAGTAATGATGAAACACGGCCTGGATGCACAAGAGCACTAAGAGAAAGTGAAAGAGGTAGGTGCTGCAAATGCATGTAGACAAGGCATCAATTTATTATGGAACAAAGATCTGCAGCAGTAAAAAGACCTAAATGGATCCTATACAAGCTTAAGGATATACTATGCAGATCCTAAGATCCTTGCAAACAATTGCCTATTTACGCATCTAGCATACATGGAACAACATAACATAATGTCTTTGGCCACCACAAGGCCCTGTACCACTGTACAGAGCACACTGTTTAATGCTGTTTCTCAAAGCCTATGGTAAACAGTACCCAAATCAAACTTTGGTATCAGAATTTTTTTGAGAGTGATTCTGAACTGCAGTCCTCAATGTATGCTGCTGCCACAAGCTATTCATTTAAAATCTTATTTCCGTTGTAACTTTCTCTGGGAGGGCAAAACGGTCACTGAACAAACCCAAAAATGCTGACTCCAGATGTTTCCTGCCACCAGATATCAAGAAGAAGAGACAGCAGTTGGACAAGATGGGGGCGGCAGATTCTCATGCAGTCTCAAACCTGGGTGAGGATATAAGAAGAAAAAAAAGTCTTTTGTTTTCACCAAGTTTTCAGCTGTATTGTCAGCATTTAACAAAAGAGAAATGCTATTTGTAAGAGGGAATATAAAAAGGGATTTGCAGCTATTATGAATAATGTGATTTAGAATTCAGTCATCTTCAAGTAAATTGTAATTATTTTACTGTTTTGTGCATACAGCACATTGGTTTAACATCATCAGTGTTTATATTGGTCTTTTCAACACTATGTTGCTTCATTTTAAAGCCTCTTTTATATAAAATTAAGAGTGAAAAACCTTGTACAGTACCAGAAAATACATCAACATCATATGATCACATTGCAACAGGTTCTACTGAATTATTATACATCTTATCTGTTGGTTTTATGGATTAATGGTTTTTATTCACGAGTGACACACATGGTTAATGTTGGACTTCAGTCTCTAAAGTCCTGAGTCAGCACTGCATTTGTTCCCATTTTTACTTTACTGGCAGTCTTCCAGTTTGCTTCTGCAAATAGCCTGTCTGGGTGTTACTTAAATATACCAACTTTAAGGCATGTTACAGCTGGTTTATGTCTTAAAACTGTTTTTATTGGGTAAAATTAACAAGTGAAATCAGTGTAATGTGTAAGTAATGTGAGTAATGTGTTTAGGTACAACTTTGAAATACTTTTAGTTTATATTTTTACTTACCTAAGTAACTCTATTGTCTGATACTTTCTAATCCTATTTTACCACAGTCAGAATTAATGTATTTTTTACACCACCACTATTTGACACTACATATATCCCAGGTCATCATTTTTAAAAACCTTTAAGCAGTAAATGAAATTATCCAAGAAAATAAAACAGCTAAATTTAGCTACATCTTAACCATAGCATTAAAACCATGCTTATATAATATACAAGTAAAGATAATACATTGGTAATATGAACCCAAAATATATGACAATAATATGTAATACTGACAGATCAGTTCTGCTTGCATTATTAGTACTATCACTTTTGAAAGTAAATGACAAATAATTGTACATGGTTAACAATTCTGAATGGGGAGAAATTTTGAATGGGGTTTTTATTTGCAATTGAGTACTTTTACAATGTGATATTGCTTCTTTTCAAATCGCCTATTTCCTCAACCACTAGGTCTGGTGACCATCAGGGCAACATCATTACAATCAACAAAAACTAAACAAATAACTAAAACTAGGTGTGGAAAAAAACAAAAATCATTTTAGTGAACTGAAATAAAAACTAGAAAAAAAAATAATGATACAGTGCAATCATAAAATAATACAAATAAAAATAGATGGAAAATGTTTTATGATTAAGTCTGTCAATTTGATAAAATTTGTGAACACACCTACTAGACTATGAGGGAAATTAGTGCAGATGTTTATTGAGACTGGGACGTCTGCATGACTGTGAGTCAACTGCCTGCACAAAGCATTGCATTTGTGTATAGTAACATTTATTCTAAACCTCTTTCATCTTGCCCCTACCACCCTCAATAATAATAATAATAATAATAATAATAATAATTGCTGAAATAAGCAAACATATTCTGGAAACAGATTGAAACCAAATTAAAAACTAAGATTTAAACAAGATTAAGTGAGAGATAACTGTATTTATTTGTATCTATTTCCCCCCCTTGTAGGCAGTTTGGGGTGTAAAAATGTTTACTGGCTCTTACATCCCGCAAAATGAATTTAAAATAGAGAGAAAACCTTAGGGAGCTACTGTATAAATTACCTATTGTTTTAAAGGCTACCTTTGACCTCTGGTGACCTTTGAACCACAACACAAAGAGAGCAAGCGGAAGGTACGCATTTAAGTCAAAGACAAGACACCCACCCACTCCACCGAAAGTAAAGACCATCTCTGGTAAATGACAATATTTACTATCCTAAACTGTCATATTGTTATTTCGTCGACTGTGGTGTAACTTAACGTTTACGCTATGACGAGAAGTCACCGACGAAACGTTAAACGCCAACGTTAAAATGAAAGTTGTCGACGCTAAACTAACTTCTGGTCAGTAGAGTCCGTGTTGTGCTGCCAACTAACTTAGTGAGACAGTGAGAGGTAAACTTTAACAGCAGCTATGTCAAGCTATTTGGTAAACCGAACAAGAAAGTTAATCATATCTTACAGATAACGCTGTTGTCTAACTGATAGCTTATCAGCTCGCTTGCTAACTCAGGTTATCTTTTGTCGGTGTAACGTACTGTGTGCTCTGTCTCTGTCTCTGTCTCTGTGTGTTTTCCTCAGGACATTTCCTGTGTTGTGCTAACTGCTGTGAACTTCTGCTCCCAGCTGGATCTCAACAATGTCAGGTGGTAAGTCTGCAAACAGTCACACAGGGCAAACAGCTGCCATTCAGTACTGTAGTAAAAGTCAAAATTACTTAACTCGATGCTTGATAGTTTACCCTTAAAGATCTTAAGGGAACTGCTAACCTCCAACAGCTTAAAACGGTTTGAATGCAGTGGTGTAGTGATGGTCCATGAGGTGGGTGTGTTGTAGATGGTTAGATTATAATATATTGTCAAAAGTTAACTAAATATTCTGCTGAAAAAATAAGCAGAAAAACAGCTGATGCTGGTAGCTGGTTTTAGGTGATTTTGGCTGGTCTTACATGGTGCTGATCCAGTTCTTGCTGGTCTTTGATGGTTTGACATGCTGGTGTGATCCGCCTGTCAAACTGTGCACATTTATCTTTTTGCATAACACATGACAGAAGACTTAACTGATTTATGCTCTTTGCTTTTCATACTCATGACACTGTTATTTCCCTGTACTCAAGGAAGTTGATTTGGTTTCAGTTTTACAGGAGCTTAAATTGATAAACCAGCTAGAGTGACCATTACAAGCTGGTATAACCAGCTAAACCATCAAAAAATATGCAAAAACATACCTTAGGTTGGTCCAAACAGCTGGTCAACCAGTTTAAGCTGGTCAAGCTGTTTTTTTCCTAGCAGGGAACAATTATAAGTATTTGCCATTTAGTATACTTTCCATCCACTGAAATACATCTTAAATGAACTCACAATAAATTGCAAAAATACATTTTTGTAATTGTACTTAAATATACTTGTAATGAAGTAAAATGAAAGTACACTTTGAGAATGCACACTAATAGCATATTACAAATGACTTGAAAACGGGTATACTTTACCTAAGTACACCAATATTACCATTATAACTACTTGCAATGTAGTATACGAATTACAATACATCTTCAATAGAATACATAATTTAATTATAATTGTTAGTACACTGAAAAAACACTTTAAGTTTTGTTTATCCTTAAGAACTTTTTTAAATTTTCCAGAAAAATTATGAATTGTGATGTTAAAAGTATGATTAGTTGCTAGTAATTAGTATTGAATAGGAGCAGAATACTTTACATCTGTTATCATTAAAAATGCACTGACTAGAAATGGGAAAATACTTAAATGTATGTATTCATGTTAACAGTGGTGGAGTGTAAAAAAATATGTTATTGAAGTACATGTATGAATGGAATGAGCTTTTTATTATCACGAGGCCTTTTCTATTTTTTTAAACACATGTAAAGCTTATATATTGAGATCCAGGGCTGCTTTTAAAACATTTGGGGCCAAGGTCTCAGATGTCTAGGCCCAACAGCAATACTCACATGACAGTCTCTATCCTTATTGTCGAGGAGAAACTAGTAATTACTCAGCTTAAATATTACTATGTTTGTAGTAAAAATACTAAGATTAATGCTACAGGTGTTGAAAAGTGCATAAGTAACAAACAAAAGTAACATGATCACCATGTGTCCAAGGTGTCATCTCAATAGTGACATCCCATTACTACACCCTACCAATATCTTCAGCTCAGTGATGCACAAAAAAAGCCAAAAGAAAAAAAAATACAAAAAGCTTAAAAACATGCAGAACTGCTAGGTTTTAGTTTAGTTTTTGCAAATAGTAACCATCAGTCCTGTTGATTAGCAGAAGCACTGTTATGGTTCTGTTTTTTGAAATGCTAAAACAATCACGGGTTTGCTTTTCTCATGCATAGGTGTGGCAACGTCAGCCTTTGAATGCAAAGTGTACTTAATCTAATTAATGAAAATGATGCTTTGCACAGTAGGGTTTGATGGTGTTTTACATTTCCTATGAAAGGCTTTGCTTTGAAAGAGAGAACAGTGTTTTTTTGGTGTATGGCCTCTGCAAACAAAATGCTGAATTCCATGAGCTTTGCTCTGAAGGAGTGGGGGGAAAAATCCCAAAGCAGCCGGTGATAGGCACAGTGGTCTCATTTTTAGCAAAAGGGTGTGTAGACAGACAGCTTAAGCAAACAGAGGAGGCAAAGAAAAACCCAAAAAAGGATAACGGCACAATCAAGCACAATCATAATTGACTGCTGCTTCCAGGTAAGGCCTTAAGGAATGTGAGTTGCTTGGTTGTAGCAAAATATTTGACATAGTTTTGGGGGTAGTTAAGATTTAGTTTCAGACAAAAGTAGGCCTCTGTTTTTTACTCTTTGCTGCTGCTGCACCAGATGGTGAGCGTCAGCTCTCCCAAAAACTAGGTCAGATTTCAGAAAATGCTGGAGACACTCAGAAACAAGATTTTTTACTTTAATTCGGGAAAGATAAACCTAGATTTTTTTCTACATTTGTCAGTCACCCCACCAGAATCTGTCTTAAGAAGATGTTGTTGCTAAGCTCATTTGATAGAAATGTTGAACTGTAGTTATTTGATTCATGTACCATAGCTTGGTTTTTAATCTTCAAGGCATAGTTTAAATTGGTTTTTGATTGGTTTGGTCAATGCTTAAAGACTAATTCCACATAAATTCTAGCAGAAAGTAACATAGATCTCACTTTTACAGACTGGGGTGATCAGTTATAGTGTTTTGGGGTTTGGTCTCAGAAATAGTTGGTTTTCCAAATATCTGATCCACATTTGATCAGTTTGAATTGATTCTGAATGAATATTGAGCATTTTGTTCAAAACTGATCACACTCTGTATCTACTGTAATACCAGAGGCCAGTTTACTTCTAAAAATTTGAGGCATAATTATGTGCTTGCAACATGAATTGTATTCTGAAGTGTTTAAGTGGTGGTAGAGGAAATGAATGATGAAAGGTTGGATTTTGAGTTAGTCTCCAGTGCTGAAGAGTTAATGAACTGCAGATACAGTGTATTTGAAACTGTCTCTATACTAAGTTGTATCCCCGAAACTGCGCTCAAAACTGTGAATACTGTCACTGCACTGTATGCGGTGAGTAAAAATGTTCACTCTTACCAAATGATCAGTATGCTGCATTTAAATAATAGTGAAGCCCCTTCATGCTGTATTGTTTATGTGGGCAAAATGTTTGTTCTCATGGATTTACAACTTGATAAACTGAATGTGCTTTAACAGCAACTGTGTGCACAGGAGTACAGGCTGTGTTTTTGTTGAACTGCATAACATTTTCCCACCACTAGATGGCGAGCTCTACTTTTTTTTGTATCTTTTCCTCTGACTACCTGTCAAGTGACAGGATGCCAAACTTTCAAAATACGGTTTAAGGCCAATGTTACATAGTCACTTGTCAGTGCCCTCCAGCTTTAATAATATAATGAAGATGTGATGCAGTTTTTTAGTATATGTATTTTTTCTGCATGACATGAAAAATCCTTAATATGTATTCAGTGAGGATCCTAGAGAGTCTTAAAGAAGGGTACTATTTTTGAAAAGCCAAATTTGAGCAAACACAGTCACATGCTACAGATACATTTTTTGTGTGTTGAACAACACCTTTCAATTTTGGAGTTAATAAGTACTTTAAAAGAGTCTGAAAGTTTTATCTTACAGTTTAGCTGTTGGGTGTGCAGACAACAGTGTCAACAGTCAAAGTTTTGGTAAAAAATAAAACAGCTTTGTTTGTATTTCTTTAGACTGCTGACTTATGGAAGCTTTTGTGGTTACTACACTTTACACAAAGTGTAATAATAAGTATTGCTCCTAAACTAAAGGAACTAGAGCAGATAAAGTTGTGCACATACAGTCACGGGTTGCATTTCCATTCTTGCTGGGCATTGGTTGTCACTATTTATAAAACATCATGTCAGGCGGGCCTTGCTCTGTGTGTTTAGGATGACTCCCCTCAGAATTTTCCAGCTTAGAAGATTGAGAGTTCACCAGTCAGCTTACACACAAAGCTGGTTTCTGCGCTGATCCACTCTGACCAGTCTGTGTTCTTTGACTTTTTTTTGCCAGTTGCCTTTCATCTGGATCCCTTTCTCTCGCTTGAATACACATTCTCATGATATCTAGCATATCTAATTGCTATTTTTAGATGAGTGGAAAAAACTTTTGTCCTTTACTCACCTTGGCGTTCAGCTGGCGGGGTGTTGTCGGTCTCCATGCTTGCTGGCTGTCATGCTAGCTACACACTTTGATCTGCAATGCCCTCCTCTGTGGCTGTTTTTCCCTGCATCGGCTACAGGAAGCTCATTCCCTGGTTGCTAGGGCAACCAAGGAGGATGGCCCCCAGCAGGATCCGGGGAAGCCTTGGGCTGCCTTTCAGCTCGTCGCTGTGCGGCATGCCTGTTGACCTGCCGCTGGCTAGGAGGAGGAGGAGGAGCCAACTCTGCAGAGGAGCTTCTCCTGGCCCACTATGGGTCCTGCCGCCCCGCTGCCCCAACATGAGGCAGAGCTCTAGCGTTAGAGCTACTGCTCCTCTCTCCCTCTTCTGGCCACTGCATAGATCTGACTCGCTCTGCTCCAGTAGTAACAGGAGCACAGGCGGCAAGATGTCATCCTCCTCCTCCTCCTCCTCCTCCTCCAACAACGATGGACAAGGGAAGCCTAAACCTAAATCCCCGTTTCGAAAGAGGGGGAGCCTGCAGAGCACCACCAGCCCTGGTGAGTGAGGGTCCTGTAGAGGGAATGAGTGAACTGTCTTTGGAGTCATGAAATGACACAGATGCTTGTGCAGAGGCTTTGAGAATCCATGCTGCTCACCAGGAGCATTAAGGGAAGAAATTAGTTTCCAGAGGTGGGGACCACTGCAACTCTTGTTAGTTGCCCAGTTTTGTTTTGATTGTGTTTTTAGATATTGGTTTAAGGTTTTTTTTTTAAGCTTTGACTGATGTTATATACTTAGCATTCAGCCTGCATTCTGCTTTGTTAGAAACTGTAATGCAATTCACTTTCAAGACTGTTTAAAGTAAACTGGGGCTGCAACTGAGTCAAACTACTGATCATTTTTCTCATTAATTAGTTAATTGTTTAGTAGTTTAAAATGTCAAAAATATGGACAAAAGCACATTGCATGTTCTCAGAGCTGCATAACCATGTTATTGGTGCATAAATCAAGAAGTGCTTGGCATTTTGATTTGATAAATTATCTGAAATTATCAACCAGTTACTGAAATGGTTGTTCATTAGTTCTGATAATGGACTCATCAGTTAGTCAGGAAATATTGTCAGCTCTAAACTAAACAGTAATCTTAACTGCTCAGTAACTGACACTGCTGTTAGTAGGCAATAAATACATTGTAACAGCTAATCCTAAACACATTAATGTTTGGATCAGACTCTACATTTAATGATTTAACACTCTACTGTATAGGAACTGCCTCTCTGTTTTCCTTAGATAGCGGTTATATGGGTCGCCCGCCCAAAAAGATATGCACCCTTAGGCTAATGATTATTTTACCCCCAAGGGTTGACTGACATTTGTGATTATGTATTTAACTTGTTTGTATATTTAATGTAGGCAGTTTATGAAGGGATTTTGTGATGATTGCCACATTGTAAAGGGATACCCAGCCCTTAATTGGCCCCTTTGCCCTCCTCTTACAGCAATAACAGGTTACTATGGGGTCTGCTGGCTTCTGCTTATCTCATCAGTTTGGGTTAAAAAGAGCAGTGGGATCGTTTTATCTCGCAACTGCACCCTCCCCAACTGTCTGACCAAAATCTCATTATTTTTATTCAGGGGAATATGCTGTGACCATGTGGAGAAAAAGAAACCTCATTATATCATAAGTTTTGTTTTTGTTGCTACAGCCATCCTAACCCATGCATTTAAGTTAGCATCCCAGATATGATAACTATGATGAACTTTGACTGAGTGTCATTATTTTAGTTTGCTTTATTGAAAATGACTTTTAGACTTTTTTTTTTTTTTTTAGAATTTAGAACTTTGAATTGAAATGTTCCTGTTACTAAAATATAGAAAATGCAGTTTCCTAATTCCATTTTGATTGTTTGGGCTTTTTTAAAATTTATTTATTTATCTGTTTTTACTTTAGTTTAATTTATAACTGTTAAACTGTCGAATCAATTCAGCCTCAGATGTTATTCTATCAATAACATATTAGTTATTGATATTTTAATAGGACTTTTGTCACCACAGACTTGCATCTGACTGGTGCATGGTCCTATATTCACTGACAGTAGTGTGAATTTACTAGGCATGTGTAGAGGTGTCTAACTTTTTAATGTGATGGGATACAGGCCCAATGATTGTAACCCTGTGATAACCTTTGAAGTCGATGCTAACTGGTCTCTGTTGGGAGAAGCTAGAAAGTTAGTGCAAAAATGTGTCTATGAGGCAATTAAATGTTAATATTGATTTAATTTAAAGCTACTTCCTCAGCATGCCATAGCACAGCAGCAAAAATGTTGAGTGTTTGGAGGGATGCTGCAGCAGATCCCAAGCAGTAACTCACGTTGACACACACTATACTGTATTTGCTGAGGAAGCCTGTCTTTGCTGCAGTAATAAATAACTTAGAGGTTTCTCCATCCATGCAGTCATTTAAGTCCTCTCAATTAGCCGCTTGGCTGAGCCCCCCTGCACTCCCAGTCCGTCATAAGAGCCACATGTAGGCCACCCATTATAGCCCTTCCATCTGACCACACCACTCTGTTGGCATTCTCGATGCCAAATTGCTGCTGCAGAAAAATCTAATGGGGCTGAAGCTTGAGCAATTGGTATTAAATCCATGTCATGAACGGAAGCTCTTGGCATTTCCTGTGTTTCTGCACCATGCATATCTCTGCTCCACAGCATCTTGCCTCTGTGGAATCTTAGTTTTGTTCCCTCCCCAAATAAAAAATCTCCAGCACTCCTGCACATTTGAAACAGTTCTCTTATGTAAGTGATAGTGTTGATTTGCTGGTGGAAACATTGATTACTCTGCAGGAATCTGGCTCTGCCTGCTGACTGCTTTCTCCCACTGGACCGTTGCATCACATGAAGCAGAATATGTAATGTCTTAGCTCTGCAGCCAAAGCTCCAGTATATGGCATGATGTATAGAGGCTATTAAAGTATCTGCCAGAGAGGTGGAGGGAATTCCTCATTCTGGCATGAGTCACTGCTGAGCTTTCTGCTGCGATCTGATCTTAAACAGAGGCTGTTGCCTTGATCTTCACTAACTCACTGGCCACTAACTTGACATCCTCTTTACTTTTTAAATGGAGGCTCCCTGGTATGGTCAGATGATTTTGTTGCAGCAGATTTTCTTTGTTTCTTTCAAGTTGTGTTGTCCACTCAGTCACATTTGCAAATGGGGATGTCCCGATTGGATCGGATGGACTGGTATTGGGCCCGATCAATGCAGTTTTTAATCAATCGGGATTGCTTATTTTGAGCCTGATCCTTGGTTTACATCCAGCGTCACACAGGTGTTGTAAACGGAAAGAATGATTTGCAGCAGATACTCAGGTTTTATTGTAATGCTGCTACTCCAATAAGTACAAACTGGATTTTTTCATGCTACACCTTAAGCTGCTACAACACCCTAAGTGGAACTGAAGATTTTGTTGAAAATTTTTAGGGAACTAATTTTACATTGATTCTTTAATAAGTGGAATTGTTACTGATCTTTATTTGTTGTGACTGGGAGTGTCAGAGTTAAGCTATAAGACTAATTCGACACATCTTAGTTTGTTTACTTTGCTATTTCGTTGAAAAAACAAATGCTGCACTAAGTGGAATTATAATAAGTGCCATATAAAAATATTTTAAATTTGTTTACTTAATTATTTTTGTAAAAAAACCACAAAACCTTAGGAACTGTTTGAATGCAGATTTTTTTCTTGTATTACACTGCAGAGCAACTAAACTGTCAAGCATATACACTGCATTGATTTGAAGTGCTTAGAGTGTACATTTTGCTCATGTATTATCCAGGTAAATACAAGAATCGGGTCGGGAATCGATACTCGATATCAAATGACCTGGATTGGGATCGGAGACAAAAAGACTCCCTTGGGACATCCCTATTTGCAAAATAGAACTGAATTGCCCACTGTGGATTTCTGTGCTCTGTATGGTGCTGGGTTATTTACAGGAGAGAAGGTCTCTGGTGTTTGCATTGTGTATACAATTACATGTATGCCTTGAGCATATATGAGACATGATGCTAAAAGCGGCGCAGTGTAATACTACATTATTTAATTCTGAATACGTTAATTATGCTAAATGAATGCATAGTCGATTTAATCTGCTCCACATTGATCTGTATGCTTCATTCTCATTCTATCAATAACATATTAGTTATTGATATTTTAATAGGACTTTTGTCACCACAGACTTGCATCTGACTGGTGCATGGTGTTATATTCATTAACAGTTGTGTGAATTCATACATACATCCTGCTTCTCGCTGCAGTTGACATACTATGCTCCCTCCAACACTCCAGGCTCCCTTTGTTCTGGTTCACCGTTAATCCTGTATATGTTCCTGCCATGGCATTCTCTCTGTAGGCTCTTGAATACATGTATATTCTGTATGTCATGACTTGCCGAGTCATGTGGGCTCTTATCTGTTACCGCCGGGGGGCTTTGTTGCACTCCTTCCTGAATCATGCGCACATCTGCACATTGTTGCCCTATAGACTTTAACCTGCACAGCCAGCAAACCCTGTGCCTGACAGTTAGATTTTCTTCTTTACTACTGAGAGACAAAGCAGGATCTTAGTGTCACTACACATGTGAGTATGTTATGTGTTATTAAACTGAAATATTTAGAGCATTGAGAAAACCAGTGGTGACAAATTTGGGACTAAGAGCAACAACAGAGTATGACAGTGATGACTTTTATGTTAGAAAACAGTTGATAAATTGTGCTAGAGGAAATATGGAGAAAAAAGGTGAATATTTAGAACACTTGATGTGACCTGCTTTTTCTACAATACATTTATTGGCACGTTTAATAAGTGCACTTTGCCATTTTCTCACTAGAGGGAGTCCCATCCACAAAAGTGCTTTGTAAAGTCAGATCATCAGTTTTAAACAAGTGGACAGTTGTCAGTGTCTCTGGTCTTTGACTGTCCTGCAGTTAGATGTGAATGAGGACCAGTTTGCTGTGTGTTTGGGTGGAAAATTCCACGGCTTTCTACTGCTATGAATATCTCAGCTGCTTCCCATGTAACAGAGGAAGTGTATCAGTTCTGGAAAAGGGATTTTGGAGGAGCAGGAATCAAGGCCTTGAAAGCTGTGCCACCAACAGGTGGGCCTGTTGTTGCCAAGGGTGTGTAGATAAACCAGCCGAGCCACAATATCTGTCCTTTTAATTGTCACCAAAACATAAACACACACTCACTCTCATGCTCAGAGCAGCCAGGCTCAACATTGTGCCAATCGGACACTCCAAGTCTCACTGGGGTGATTTGCAGGCTGACAGACAGTGCAGATAAACATGGTTATGACAGGTTGTATTTCACTGCTGAGGTACAGTTAAGCATCCTGCTTCGGTCTGTCTGTGCTCTCAGCATGGCCTCTAATGAAGATCTGTTTTCATTTAATCCACCTCATTGATCACAGATGAACCAGCGTCAGCTGATGTTTAGTCCCTGACCAGCTTATTATTGTCCTGTGACCTCAGTGAGTCAGTGAATAACTCAGCGCTCCCCTGGTCACTTAATGATCTCCACTAATGCACTGTGAAAAGATGTAAACACCATTACACTTTCGCAACACACACTCATCAGGGTGAGCTCTAAGAGTAAAACACTCTTGGAGAGTGGGTTTGAGCTTTAAATCAATAGATCATATACATTGTCACTTCTTATGTAGCCATAGGTTAAGTCAAAATGTGTTCTCCTTAGCGAGAAACTTGAGCATTCCTTCAAGAGTTGAAATGATTAGTGGATTAGTCGATCGACTGAAAATAGATTAGCAGCTATTTTGATAATTACGTAATCCTTTAATTAATTTTTCATTCAGCATCTCGCTTTTTAAATTTGAGGCTTTTCTCTGTAGTATATCAGTGTAAATGTAATATATACTGCGGTCTTAAACTGTTGGTCAGAAATAACAAAATGTAACAGATGTCACCTTGGCTTCTGAGAAATTGCAATGGACCATTTTTCACTATTATTTGACTTTGCATTAGGGTTGCAGCACTATGAGATGTTCACTGTGCGATAACTGTCTCAGAAAATATCATGATTTTGCAGTGTCACGTGTTCAGTATTACACTGTATTATCGGTTACAATGACCCTGGCTGAACAAAAACTCTCCTATAATTGAAACATGAAACCATGTGTAAAAGGTCTGACAGGCAGTTTAGGAGAAAATTACATGTGCCGATGATATTCTTTATCCGATTGTATTTTTTTAAACTTTGTATAACATGAAAATGTAAACATTATGATAACCTTTAGCCTTCTTACCACAGTAAGCTTTGTTGTTATTTCACAAAGCAAGAATTAGAGTCTCAACAGAGTATCCCAAAGTAAAGTTAGCAGTGTTGAGGTGTGTGCGTGCACGTGTGAGTCTGTATCGAAGTCCATAGACATGTGTTATCAAAAGCCCCCTCACTTCAACATCTTTGTGAAGCAACACTTTTTTTTATTACCTTTAGTCCTGATGCCCGATTCACCTTTGGTCTTAGGAATGGGATGTTAACCTTTAAATGTCCGAGCAGTGCTAAGTACAGTGTGCTACGTGTTGACAGTGTCAAGTGACACTGTGCTTTTCTTTGCTATATTCAGATATGGTGAGAGGTGGTAAGAGGTTTGGTGAGCAGACAGGGCTCTAGATATCAGAGAAGATTGGAGGGGGGAGTGTGAATGTGTGTGTGCATATGTATTAGCTTTGTACATGTTTATGTATATGTATGTATGCGTATAGGAGTAAACAGGTTGTGTTTTTGTGTATTTTCCTGTGATGGGCTGCAGGATTCATTGTTTTGAGAACTGTCCTATATGACTCAGGAGGAGATAACCAGCACATTGGTCTGAATGCTGAGAAGCCTGAGTATTTTGTTGAAATGTTTGTCCCTTTTATTCACACGGGAATGGCTGTACAGGGTTAGAGATTAGGTTTGCTTGACGAGGGCCTTAGCAGTAATGTCAGCTCTTGTTTTCCCTTGGGAGAAAGGGAGTCAAAAACGATGCACAGCTACTCCCCTGTGCTCTGTTGATTAGTGTCTTGGGAAAAAGAGACGTTGAAACAACAGAAGTAATAGCAGTGAAGCTCAAGCTTTGGCTGAAAAAGACGCCAAATAGGAAGATGCTTCTGAGAAAAGTGATTTCAAGAAAGAAAGTGGACATGTATTGTCTGGCCTTTGATAACAAACTTCTCAGCTTGCTCTTATTTTATTCTTGTAAGCAAGTAATGTCATCAATAGCAAAAGACATACTCATAATCATCATTTAGTGTCAGGATAACAAAGACTGTTATTTATTCATCTTGTATTATGCCTAACTTTAGGGGATCATAACATGTTGTCTAGGAAATTAAACAGAGTCTCTGGCTCAGAATGAGGCCAAACTTCACTACGGATGTCAGTTTTTGAGCCACAGAAAAGGCTAAAATGTGGCCCACAACAGACTACACAAGGCTCATTTTAGCCAGTATTTGAAAGTGTTGTCTGGTGTGTCATTTTGTTGATCACTTGTGGCCCCTACTTGCTGGTCAAGAGGAGGAAGGAATCATCAGTCTATAACGGTACAGAACAGAGCAGTCAATCAAATAGTATTTCCTTAAAAAAAAATAAAAAACAAAAAAGTGACTCAGCAATTATGAGAGATCCTTGAGCATACAGTCATAAATGTGCAGACACACACACACACACACACACACACACACACACACACAGAGCCAAACGTATGATCCCCTCCAGGCTTATACCTGGCGGAGGTAAAATGCCTCAAGCTCGTACAAGTTCACAGAAATATAATACATAAGAAATTCTCACAAGCTCTATAGGATAGGTTGCAGGTCACATAAATCTTTTATACTTGGCTGTAACTTACCAGGCAGAAGTGACAGTAGCTTTCATCTGAGGAAACCCCCCTTTAAACGCCACTATGTTGGCATAAATGTCTTTATAACTTCCTATATCTGAATGCTCTACTACAGGCTATATATATATGTGTGTGTGTGTGTGTGTCTGTCTGTCTGTCTGTCTAGATTTTTGCTGTGTCATGTTTCAGTGATTATGAAGTTTATGGTTACAGTTGTACAAAGACAAACACAAATCATGATTGTTATGTGTGATCAGAAACTCATGTCAAATGATTGCCTGTTTAGATGCTGGAGCTGGCTTTAGGTTACAGATGGATGACTTGACTGACTTGCTGTCTGAAAAACCGCAAACACTGCTAGAATGTTGGGTGCAAAAAAAGTGGACACATTAATTGTCACTTTTATGTGTACAAAAAAGCTTTGCACTCTGCAAAATGTATACCACCACCACAAGCTGTCATGGAATTAGGACACATTTGTTTCCTTTACTTTATCGAAGTCCTGAGCAACGTACTTCTAGGCTTAAAAATGTATTTAGTAGTATTTTTACTGTCTTGCACGTATTAAGTTGATCGTTTGTCACTTCTGTCTTATTTAAATCATTATATATTGTTATGTTAATCTTGTAAAAAAATAGATAAATGCAAAGGTGGCAAATATGCCTCAGAAATCATGTTTAACTTTTTTACCATTTTATCTGTTTATCTAGTATCATCTGTTTATTCAAAAACCCCTCCATGTGATGATTTTTTAAAAGTATTTTTTAAGCAAAAATCTCTAAATACATTGTTTATTTGTGGTGCGGTTAGACCTCAGCTCAGCTGTGAAATTGCCTACTTAGTCAACAGCAGAAAGGATGTGGAAACATCACTTACCACCACATTTTCGGTCCATCATCTAACAGCTAGAGAAATGAGAGTATTGTAAAACTAGGGCAGTTTTTTTCCTAAAAAAACAAAACAACACAAAACTGTGGGTTACAAAAAGGTGTTGATTGTGGGAAGTATTCCGATATTCTTTAGAATATGGAGGTTAAGTATCTTCTTCTGTTAAACTCATATAAATTGTCAGTCAATTGTGCAGGCATGCAACTTTGTGTCACTGACAAATATAGAGATAGATCTCATATTTAAGAGACATGTAGGCACAAAGGTACCACTAGTAAATCTCTCTGCCTGTCAAATAGGTGAGTACACATGATTGACTTTGGGTACTGTGGCAGGAAAGATGAAAAAACAGTCAAACAAGTAGGGCAACATTGCCATCGTAGTTTCCTTTGAGCTTTGTTTACTGCAGATTGTTGGCTTGATTTTAGCTGAAGCTGGATTATTTGCATGCAATGGTATTGCACAAAACTTGGGATGTTGGGGCGCCCAGTAGCTCAGTTGGTTGAGCGGGTGCCTCATGTACAAACGCTGTGTCCTAGCCGCAGTGGCAGCAGGTTTGATTCGGGTCTTGGCCCTATGCTGCATGTCATCCCTTCTCTCTTCTCCTTTCACACTTAGTCTGTCCTATCCAGTAAAGGCCAAAAAAGCCCCCCAAAAAAGTGTGTTCAGAATTCAGCACCCACTGTAGTTTGTTGGTCTGCCTTTTGTGTGTCTTTCATAGTGATGGTTGCATGTGTGTCTGTGCGATTAAAGCTGTTTGACCTAGGACTTTCCTTGACAGGCTTTGCTTTAAAAAGTTCACTAAAAATGTAACTGAGTTAGCTTAACAGACATCTTCGACACCAGATAGGCCTTCTTTGTGCCGCACAGCAGTCATGTGAGAGAGGCAGGAAGCAGCCTCCACTTGCATCATGTGATCGGTGCAGAAAGTTACATGGCATGCAGCATGTAAATTAGCTCACTGCATAAACACACAATCACATACTGACATATCTGTGCTCAGTCATACATATTTTGATATGTTAACACAAGTAATCACATTTCACACATTGAAAGTATTTATTTTGTTACACAGGAAACAGTAAGTGAATGAAAACAGATGAAATCAATAAATAAGAACATCTTACAAAGAAAAACAACAAACCAATGACTGTTTTACGGTGCCTCGGTGTTGGTGATTCCAGATTAGGCAAATGAATTAATAGAGTGCACTTTAAACTATTTTATCACACATACTAATAAGGAATGTTTTAATCCATGTGCAATAAAATATGCCTTTTAATGGACATTTCATATATATTTTGTAAAATACTGGTTTTTGCATTGTGATTTAAAGGTTTGCAGTCATGAGATGATCAAAGCGGTGCATCATGAATAAGAGGTGGGAGGTAGAGAAGAAGTGGGAGTGGCCTGAGGTGCAGGGCCTCCTCCATTTTACAGCACAATAGAGCCTGAAGTGGTTCACCCCAGTCCCTCCCCCTTTCTGCCACGTGGTATGTTCCAGCCCAGTATTTAAATCCGGGAGCTTGAAGGCTGTGCTGTTCATGCACTGAAAACCGGTGTAATCCAGGAAGCAGCTGAGGGACAGAGGCAGAGAGAGAGAATCAGAGGAAAGAGGAGAAAAAAACTGCTTCACCAGCACACTGGAGGTGGCGACAGTTACAGCAGGAGAAGCAAAGAAAAGAGAAAAAGAGGGGGTTGTGTGGTGTTAGAGCAGTTTGTGTTTAGGAGAGTGCGTATCCTGTCTCTCTTTTCTCTCTCTTTGCTGTCATTCTCTCTCTTCCACTGTGCCAGCGGGGGGAGGGTGAATCGGCCGTCCCAGGCCTAGTTACATGTCCCAGCATCCCGCAAGAGCTCAGACAAGGCCACTGCGACCGTAACGGAGACTGAGAACAGGACAAGACAGGGAGATAGAGGTACTGTAACCTATGCTGCTTAATGATGAACAGCACCATCCACTGTAGAGCCTGTTTATGTGAATAGTGTGTTGCTAGAAGTTAAAAACAGTTCTGTGTGAGGGATGGTACTTGTCACTCTAAAAATATTGCACAACCAAGCTCATAGTGACAAATGAGGTGTCAGTAAACACAGTTGCTGTGAATGGAACAAGCTGACAGTGTGTAGGGAGGAAATCATAACAGAACGAGGGGGGGGATTTTTTTAAGAGAAAGAGAGAAATATGTCTTGCATGTGTTTCATGTCTGTTGCTTTGGTGCTGATATTTGTAAAGCTTGTTGTGTGCCACAGTTTATTGCAGAGTCTGGCTGTTGCAGTGAGTGAACATTGGGGGCATCAAGTCCCTGCTGCTGTTTGCTGCCATCCTGTATGATGCGGTTATATCGCCCAGTGGATTAATCATTGAGATCTTTGTGTGAGTGTGGCATCGCAAACAAAACGTCTACAGTATATGGCAGAAGCTTTACATGAGTGTGCAGTAAATCGGAAAGTGGTTGTAGCAGAGTTTCAGTTGCTGATAATGGAAGAAAACAAATCTCTCATTAAGAACTGCATCCTCATACTCCTCAGGCAGTTTATGTGAGCTGACAGATACTGTGAACTGCTGGAGTCTCAGTTTTAGAAGTGAACATGTTGACCTTCCTGATGTTTATAAGGACAGCATTTTTGTTTTTAGAACAGCTGACATCTGTTTTGTGTGTTAGTGGATGTGATGGGAGTGACAACTGACTTATCTGTCCCCTTAAAGGCTGCTTGTGTTATATGTAAAGCCACAGAGTAGCAGTAAAGATAATGTCTCCTACCACAGCACTGAGAATTATCTCTGTTTTTCTGTATGCATTAAGATGCATTTTTGTCTCAAGCAGTTCTTAAAAGCGAAACAAAAATCATGCCCCAACTGTTGACAAAGTGAATTTGCAGGCAGCAGATTTTAGCTGGAAAAATGTATTCAGCCATGTTTCCTCCTTTGCACTGATCCCTAGTACGGACATTTTCGAGATGAAGACCTGAAGTAGAGGTTTATTCTCATCTGTGGTTGCTAAGAAACATCCGATGCGTTGTGTCATCACTCTTCTTCTCAGCGAATTAAGTGAAATCTGTTTCTAAACAAAACCACAATCTCAGTACACCTAAATGTAAACTAAAACACATCACTAAGAGACACTATGGCATATTTGATTTGCCATTAACAGTTTGTCTCATTCTAAGATGCCCATCATGCATTGCTGCTGTGTGACTTCTCTGGCTGTGCATGACTTTGACCACTGTAACAGACGACAGGCTTCCTTGTGTTGGTATTAGTATTAGTATTTGATACCCCTACAAATAAAAGCTCAGCCTTTATTTAATGAATTTAACACTGGTTGTTCTCATGGTTTGATAGTGGTGCAGGCAGGCTGATCGTGTCTGAATAATACATGTACAAACATATGGTCGGCTGTGTAAAAATAAGTCAGGCTGAACAATATGTCAGTATTAATTCTTTGATTTTTAGTAGAATTATATTGTCATGATACAATTAGTAGGTTGTTTATTTTATTTTTCTCCACATTATAAGCTTTGATGATAGAAAGCTGTAGAACAATAAGTAGTAAAATTAGGTTTTGAAGTTGAACTTGGACATATATTAAGTATTATCACCATCTAGTATCATGTAATGAGTTAAAGTGAAACACAATGTGAACATAAACTGGATTATATTATATGTATTATATGTGTTTATTATTTTCTGATCATCTTGGCTCCCACGCTTACATATTGCTGTTGGGATGAGGGTCATGTAGCCACTTTGCTGCCTTTTGCCACAGTGATAACCTCATATTAACCAATAAAAGGGTCTAAAACTAAGATGGATGCAGTCAAACTTCATCATGAAGATTTTTAAAAGAGACTGTCATGTGCTTAAGTTAGGGCTGTATCAAATAGTTTGAAGCATCACTCGCTATATTGACGTCAAATTCTAAATCCACTTTCAAATGCTGAGCGTTTTTTTTTTTTTTTGGGGTTTGATTTTGTTTAAAATTGGTATTTCTGCACAGTTGCAGACTGTTGCACTAGTAGTATTACTGTTGAAGGTTCCAGTTAAGGCCTCATAGGAAGGTTTTTTTCAACTTGTGTGATCCAGATATGTCCAGTAACTCCAGAGCAATGTTATATCCATCATAACATTCTTCTTCAGTCCATGTTTGTTGGCGTTTAGCCTTTGAAAAATAACATTTTTACTGCAGTCAAAAAACTGTAAAATCACAAAGAGAGGCACCCCCCTTTAATGGGTCTAGCAGCAGTTTAACAGCAACATAAATGACATTTATTCATTAAAGAAAGTGAATTCAGTAGAAAAATAATTTATTTAATCCAATTAATTACTTTTTTTTTTTTTTTCAAATAAAGGATTTATTGGAAAAATGTAATAGACGCTATTATGCTATTACTTTCTATAAAGCCCTGGCAGTTACACAAAAAAGAAACAAGTAAAAACAAACGCAGTTAAACATTACGACCAGTTTGCCGCAATCAGACAGACAGAGCTAGACACATCCCTGAACTCATGGAGTTATGTCAGGGTGTGTCTAATTTAAACAGAGCTAAACATGAAAGGGGAGGAGAAGCAGATGTTTGCTTAGCACAAAAGTGAATTTCTCCCTGCAGCTACAGCCACCCTCACCTCTGGGAAAAACACACCCAATTAACAGTTAATGCAAAATAAAATGACATTTTCCTGTGAGAGTTGATTCCTTGTCACTTGGGTATAAAGCCAACAGGAAGAAGCCCCCTGACATTCGGATATCTGAGTGACCACAGTGACACATGGGAATTGCAGACTGGTATTGGGAGGTTATGTGCAAGAATAAAAGTATAATTTCTCATTGTTTATTTGAGACATGAACTGGTAAAACTGTCCATAAAATTTTGCTTGCTGTACTGAAATGAGGTAAAGAACAGAGCAAATAGTGCCACAATGTGTTCGCTGTCCCTTTGCTATTTGTGTACCCAGCACTGTGTGCTTAATGAGTTGAAATCCATACAGATGAGGCCAGATGCATTCACCAAAATGCCAGTTACCTCCTGTGTTGTTATTGTTGTTGTGGTGAAGACTGTCTCTTTGACAGTGCACTGAGAATAGTCATCTAACAACAAGGTCTGTTTCTAGCACAATGTGATGCAGTTCATAATTTGGTGATTTAATCAGTAAGCATACTCATTACTCGGCAGTTATCTGCCAGTTTAATTTCTACATTCATCCTATCTCTGTAATTGATGAGCAGAACTGAAAGGAAAGTGCTGTTCTTCTCTGTAGTGGCAGCTAAATCTCATTAATTCTCTGGATATCATAATGCTTATCATCACAGTGAATGGCTCAGCCAATAGGCCTGTTGGGGAAGTTTTGGTAACAACGTGGGTTAAGTTGACTAGTTGTTTTGTGGTCTATATAAACTTTTTTATATAAATATTAAATATAAATTTGCGTTATTATACATTTCATTAGAAAACTGAAACAATTTGGGGTTTTTTTGTAGAAAATGGAAAAATAAAATAAAATAAATAAACTTAACACAAACAAAACAAATTATGGTATAAACATATAAAAAAAGTTACAGCATTAAAAAAATATATACATATACAGACAATAATATGTGTGGGTGTTTGTGAACTGATTAACAAAACAAACAAAAACAACAAAAAAATGCATGGATTAATTGAACACTAATTTGACTACAGTGTGTGGTCAGATGTTTAATGATGTCTGTGTGTTTGACAGCAGATAGAACCAACCTGTAGTGTTTTTAAGATATTGTCATAATTTCTCTTCAAGTGGAGTCCATCTCCTCTCAAACACATCTTCCATATTCCTCATTCTGTGAGTTCCCTCTTCCATATATTTTACTTCTTGAATTGTATTTTTCCAGTTAATATATTGTGGGGTGTAGTTGTTGTTTTTTTTTCCAGTTTTTTGTTATTTGCTTCAGTGCTGTGATTCTGATGATTTTTTAGATATTGTTCATCTTTTCCCATACTAACTGGAGGTTTTCCAAGTACAATATGCTCTGCCTTTAAATGCAAAGGTTTTTAAAATATTTCTTCAGGAAACATATAAACCTCTAACCAAAAGGTATTTAATATATCACATGTGTAAAAGATATGTATATAATTTGCATTGCTTTCTCCACAGTTTCTCCAGCACTGAGAATTAGCACCTCCTTTATATTTAGAGATAATTTATTGTGTTAGAAAGTATGTTGTATTTATTTTCCAGGCAAATTCTCTCCAGAAAAGGAACTAGTTGTTTTATGTATTTCATTGAACATCTGTTTCCATTATTTTTGTTCCCGTCTCCTCTTCCCATTTTCTTTGCACATTGTTTGATTCTTCCTCTACATGTAAGATTTTATATATACTCCCCATAGTATTTTTACTATTGTCATTATGATATTCCATAATGTATTTCAAAAGTGTGTGAATGTTATGTATATCTTTTATTTTTTTACTTTTTAAATAACTCCTTATTTGCAAATACCTATAAAAATCATGGCTTGGTATATTATAATGTCTGGAAATATTTTCAAAAGAATCCATGTCATTATCTGTAACAGTTGCCAAAATCTAACTAATCCCTTTTTTGACCATATTTTGAAAACATAGTCGCTTTTATTTGGCTTAAATTCTGGATCTCCAGCAATTTCATTCAAATAGATCATTTCATTTTCTGTAATTTTCTTTATTTTAACATATTTTTTGGTTTTTTTAACAATGTTTTTGCAGTATTTGCTTCGCAATAGTTATTTATCGTACTTTCTACTTTATTTCTACCAAATATTAGTGAACTTAGGGATTGGACTGAGTTCATTTTTGTTACCTTCTACTTTTTCTGCCTCACTCATCCCTGTCATTAGATGTTTTACCTGGGCTGCGTAGAAGGTGTCTAAATAAACTTTAGAGCATATTTCATAAAAACAAATAGTCAAATTGCTATAGATTATTTTGATCATGGAATATTTTCATGGATCTGACTGTAAATTGCTTTGGACCTGAGGGACAGGGAGGACGAGACAAGCTGGAAGGATTTTATTGATCTTTATAGAGCAGAGGCTCTATAGACAGACTCTCGATGACTGTCTCTGTGGTAGGGTTCAAAAGAACAGGTGGGTAGTGTATGTGGGCGGTGTGCAGACTCAGGTCCCAGGGATGTGAGAGAAAGCGGAGATGGAGAGCTTTGTCAATAATGCACTGGGCACAGAAATTAACTCACAATGGCTACATAAAGATAGAGGGGTTGAAGGAATTCATTTAAAAATAGATAAGACAATGCACTCCCGCAGTAAACAACATGTTTGAGGTGAGGCTTGAAACTGGGTGACTTGCAATCGCATGCAATCCTCATGATCTGCACAGTGGTTTGAAAAAGAAAAACCAAAGTGCTTGTGCCAAGGCTTCACAGAAATACTGCCAAAAAAAGGAAATGTGGGTGTTTTGTCCTCTTGATCCACACCGTCTTCCACAAATGAGTCGCACAGATTGAATTTGTCTCAAGGACGAGCCCTCAGTCTACAGCCTAAGTGTTTATTTTTCTTATGGTAGGACTCCATCATGGCCCAGAAATCAAAAGCATGTGTCTTAATTGATGGTGTTAGATCCATCTTTTAGACATAACACTGTCAAGACAAATTAATTATACCCTTTTCATTTCCGTCTATTTGCTATTTGGACTGTTTTTTAAATTAACCATTAACTGAATGAATTATACAGGCCTGTATGACTAAATCTTCCCCATCATAAACTTGCTAGTGCCTCTGTTGTTGTTTTGATGGCCAGTTTCTTGGTTGTGTTTTTGTTGGTTTTGCATGTCAGTTGAGTGATTTTTGAAAAGAGATTTGACAGTGCCGAGGAATATGAACCAAAACTCACAGAGAGAATCTGTAGTGCAAAGTTTCCTCTGCTTCCCTTTCATTGCTTTTCCTATTCTTGATTTTGTTGTCTGTTGAGTTTCTCCCGTTCGTTCTTGTTTTGTGTACTTTTATAGATCTGTCTGGAAAGTTTATGCTCCTTTCTACCCATCAAGCCAGTTTCGTATATTGCCTAATATGACATTCAGGCACGATCATTAACCTCAAGGGGCTTTACAATCTGTACTGCATATGACATGCTCTATCCTTAGACCCTAGACTTATACTACCATGATGTCACTGAGATAAATAGAGTTGGGGGTGCTGGATTAAGAGTCATCTGTAGTGGACAGCCCAGGGGATTACATGGATGCTATACTAGGGATGACTCTGTTTTGTGTGTGTGTGTCTATGCTTGAAGTCTGTTTGTCCATGTGAAAGTAAACATGTCTTTATATATACACACGTGTACACTGTGCATATAATCTGATAAACTAGTCATGCTGATATTAGTTAATCGCAAACATGATTGCATAGGTATATACATATGTTGGCCGTAGTAAGAAATGTCAGTACCAATAAGATATGGTTAGCCTCATTTCCATTAAGCAGTCTGCTTCAGCTCAGTTCAGATTGTCACACAGTGGAACAAATACTTTTATGTTTCCATTGTCAAGAGTTGTGGATGGTACTTGTGGAACCGTTCCACCCCTCTGCAAGGAACCTAGTGCACTGAACTGATACCAAAAAGTGGAGCTAGAAACACCATTGGTTGGTCAAGAGAGAGTCAAGTTAACATACAAAAAGCAACTATAATGAAAGGTGGTTTTGCTGCCTTTTCATCTTTACCAGTCATCATGTAGCTATCTTTAGACAAAGAGAAATTATTTAATTCTTTGTACCACTCAAAGGCTACTGCAGACAGCCACCAACAACTTTTGAGGTGGAATGTTTTCTTGTTAACCAACTTATTAATTGTCAATGTGAGAAATTCAATACACCTTAAAATATAACAACTTTTACCATTCCATTAGTTTTTATTGGCTCTCTTGCTTGACATACACTTTGGTGATGAATAAATCTTTAGGTGTTTAAAAAAAATTATATGAATTTTAACCAGATTATGCAAACTGCAAATGTTTGATTTCCTCACTTGAATCCTGCTCTGTGAATATTTATTGAGGTGCAGACATTGCTGGTGAAGTGAACTGTCTGCGGTGGAAATATAAAACACACACCCACACACACACCCTCATCTACTTGCTGGTCTTGTTTCTTTCTTTGTGTTTTTTTTGTGTTATGTTCTGCAAGTAGTATTATAGCGTAATTTAATGTAGGCTCATTGTTCCCACTTTTTTTTGTTTTGCTTTGTTTGTTTTTGTTCACATTATGTACATGCCTTTGCACTTATTTATAAGTACACACTTATATATTACTTATACGTTTAAAAAAAGCTAAAAAAAAAAAATAAAAATAATAATAAAAAATAATAATAATAAGGAAATGCAAAACATGTACATGTCGTTATGGGTTATGCATGGTTCTGCAGGCACAATACCAAAACTGTTTGGTGTAAATGCAGCTTCAGGGGTAATTTAGGAAGTGTTGCCAAAGTTTATTTATCAACGATAACATTGTGTTCATAGTATATAATGTGATTGCAGTTCATTATAACTCAAATTTATGGAATCCTTTTCACCCAGTACTCTCATATATAGATATCTACCTCAAAAATCCAGCATTGGTTAGGCTGTAATGTTCAAACCCTCCTTTATGAACTTAAGTGTATGATTGTCAGCAGATCGTGTCATCCTTTAAAACTTATGTGTGCAGCATTGAAATGTTTTACACTGTCGTGCTACTATTGGTATACTTTGGAGAGTTACCCTCTGTTCATTCCTAAATCCACAGCCTGGGAGGCAGACAGCAGATGGCAAAGACTAATTGTCACAGGCCAGACATGGCAACAATAATGGCACCAATTTTAGAGGAGAGTTAACACACCACTCCCAAAGCCAGAAACTTATTATGAGTGGGTGAATTACTGTGTGCACATAACTATGATACTCTTAGTTTAAATTATGGTTCTTTGAAATGCATGGCTGTCTTTAGAAAGTAAACAAGAATAGCACATCTGAGCTCTCAGTATTTTGAGACAAGGGTATTTTGTCTTTCAGTAGTTCCCTTCTAGTCTTTGGTTTAGTCTTGAGTGGAGCTGGCGTCATCTGTTTCCAGCAGGTCTACAGTCGTGAAGGCCCCTTTGTGTCATTCTCAGGTGTGTGTGCTCGTGTCAGTGTGTACATGTGGGTTAGGATAATTCTTTTTCAAGTGAGTGTGCATGCCTGGGTGATTGAAGTGACACAGTATCTATTGGTACAGCTGTCTTTCCTTAAGCCGGCTTCTGTTGTTGGACATAATACAAGGATTTTCATGCAGCCACTGTCACCAGAGCTTTGTAGGTAATCATCGTTATGCCCTATTTGCATTTGTTCAACTCTTGGCTGACTGTTTGCAACTGATGTCTTTGTGTTTGATGTCCTCAGTGTAGCTTATAATAGGCTAATGTATCCATGTAGCAGTAGGAAGGAAACAAAGGAAGTTCTTGCTCAATCCTGAAAAGTTATGTTATGTAAGTTATGTGTTACAGGAACTTCTGTAATAACTTGGTAGAGGATATTGGTTGACTGTTTTCTAGTTTTACATACAATTAAGTGACAACAGGAGTTGTTTGCATTCACTGTTTGTCCAAAGTCTATTGTTTTTAACTACATGAATGTGTACTTATTTTAGTTTGAAAGATCACAGGAGTCAAAGCTGTGCACACATAGTCTGAGCCAAATGTTTGCTCGCTAAAATCATAGTTTTCCGCACTCAAACCACCACACGTTGCAATCTTTGGTAAACCAAATGTGAAATCTATTTTTGTCTGTGACAATAATACTTAACTAGCTATTTTTTTTAAACATATTTGTCTGTCTCTATTTTCAACCAACTGTGAAATTATGAACAATTCTTAAGTTTGCAGAGAGACTGGCATCATTACTATTGAATTAGCTGTGAGCTGGAAAAGCACGCAGATGGCCCATGTGTATCTGAATCCCCAGGTCTGCCGTTCCTACACATTGCACATGATGTTGTGTGCAGTTGGCTGTTACACTGTGACTAATTGGACACTACAAAAAGCCAAGTTATAGCAAGAGGTATTGTAGGTTGCAAATTCTCTTCTGTCAGTGCTGTTTCAATGGTAAACATTACCTGTATGAATTATAGACTTTAGGAGTCCATCAATCAATCCTTTCTGAATAAGCACACACAAAACATAGTATTTTGTGGCTTCAGATGCAGAAAATTAAACCAAGTAGCTTTCTCTGACCACAAAGAACCAGCTTAACATATGAACCATGTAGAAGACAGTGTAAAATTACTTTAACTTTGCTGACATGTTGTATGGCTAAGAAAATGTGCGTACTACAGAAAAATGTGTTTAAATTCCCACTGAAGTTCAGTTTACAAATGACAGCAGTACTACATTACATATTTTCCAAAAATTGTTGCCAGTTTGGGCAGTATTATGTTTGAAAGATGGCACCCGTGTAGATGTTGCTGTGATTGTTAGGCACATTTTTTGCAGTTTGTTACCTGTCTCTGTGACTCCATGTGTAACTGTCACATACTGTAACTCTGTTTCTGTCTGCCCACAGACCTGTGTGGTGCTTCTGGGCCCAAGCCCCTCAAGCCTCAGAGATCACTTCCAGGGACGCCTGTTTCTCTCTCACACTACCCAATTGACTTGCGAACATCCATGGAGGAAAAATACAAAGAGATTGCCGAGGTAGGAAGTCCAAGCCATACCGATAATGTTCTTAGATTGCAAACACACCACACTGGACCGTATAGAAAAATTAACAACATGATAACTCCCAAAAAGTAAAGCCCAAACATCTAGATCATGCAAGAGGCCATGCTGTACATTATTATCATGATACTTCAGTCACAATATAAATACTTCTGCATCTTAACGTTTTGTGATATGCTGAGTATTGTGAAAACATATATTGAAAAACATATAAAACATAAATAAAACATAAAACATATATCCAAAGTCCTACATATGTCTGTAGGTGCATCTAAGTTGACCTGTTGTCCGGTTTTATGACACCACAAATAATGTAACTTATGTTTACAACAGGAGCTGTTCACACGCAGCATGGCAGAGAGCGAGATGCGAAGTGCTCCTTATGAGTTCCCTGAGGACAGCCCCATCGAACAGCTGGAAGAGCGACGGCACCGCCTAGAGAGGCAAATCAGCCAGGACATTAAGTGAGGAAATGCAAACAAACTGCACAGACAAAACCGGTTAAATAAACTCTTTACATTATCTCAGACAGACAGCACCCTCCCCTGTCTCGACCTTTTACACACACGCACCTTTTACACGCACACATGCTTACCAGCTTCAAACATGCCAATTTGTGGGCTAACTAACCCCAGCAGCCAGCTAACAGGGCTAGCCAGCACATTGCATCTGTCCTGGTGGTCAATCTTCCTTTACACAAACCTTTATAGGGAGGTGGTTTCTGTCTCTTTGGCAGGGGACACTATCTGCACCTTTAATCCAAATGTTTGGGTGTCATGCACTGCTGCAAGTCCCTGTTTACCAACCCGGGTGTACTACCACTAACCTATGTTATTTTTCTGTTTGTGTCAGTCTCTTCAATCACTTAATGCCTGATATGCTTTGTGTGCATATGTATGTGGTGTGTGTGTGTGTGTGTGTGTGTGTGTGTGTGTGTGTGTGTGTGTGTGTGTGTGTGTGTGAGAGAGAGAGAGAGAGAGAGAGAGAGAGACAGAGACAGAGAGACAGAGAGAGAGTGCTTGTCTGAGAGTTTGTTCATGTGTGTGCTTGTGCATATATTATGTCTTTCTCCCAATGTGTGCTTATGTTCTTACTGCCTCTGATGCCCGTCTGTCCCCTGCCTTGCCCACACTATCCTGCGCCGCTGCATATCACCCCCAAGGCTTGAGCCAGAGATCTTGCGCCGTGCCAAACAGGACTTCATGAAAATCGACAGTGCTGCAGACCTAGAGTGAGTGGGACCTGCCGCAGTATGTTTGTTTTGTGTCATGATTTTTGTCTTTGGTAGTTTTTTTTTTTTTTCTTTCCGCAAGTCATCTCTATTTTTGCATGCCACTACTTCATCATTACTATGTACTTGTCAGTGCCTGGTTTCAAAGTATTGAGGAACTCTGGAAGTGTAAGCACTTTTCTCCAGAGCCAATGACAGATTATCAGCACGTTAAGATGGACCACATCTTCCCCCTGGTGGTGACTTGATAAATGTACAAATGGATATCTTGTTCTTTGTTTTTTTTTACACTATTAAGACAAAAGTCTCTAAAGTTTGAAAGTCTAAAGTCTGCATTTACACATTCCATTAATCTGAATTTATCTTCCTTTGTTTTCTTGGTAATAAAACTTGTGCCTCCTTTGAACCTTGAGGAATTAATTGAGCAGCTCTGTAGGTTAACTGCTGAAGTTAAAAATTTAGATACCCAGACTTCTCACTAGCTGTTCTGCCATTTGCTCAGTGGGTTTAAAAAGTGTCATCACTTGTGTCAATCACTTTTTGTTGGCCTAATTTAAAATTATTTTTATCTCCAGTGTCCCAAAGCAAAGACATTTTTTAGAGATGTTTGCAAATGTATTAAACTGAACTGTAACACACAGCACTAAGTCATCTACAGTATCTATGTTACCAAACCCTTCATAATTACTGATGGAGTTTAAAGGCGCTCTTCTTAAGTCGTTCCAGTTTTTAGTCATTCCAGAGCTCATGTTGCAAATTCAGTTGACTGGACATTATTTTTAGAGATAGAACTGTTTTTGAGACATGCATCTACAAAAGGATATAAAATGAATATATTTCTAACTTTAGTTAAGTTCTTTTAATACTGTCTGCCATCACTGTAACACAGCACCATTGAGAAGTGTTCACACATTCAAGTTTCTCTTTAATTGTTGTCTTTGTGCTTCTGTAAAGCCTGCTACTTTACTAGCAGCATTAATAGGGCCTGTAAAGTCTTTGAAAAGTCCTGGAAATTGATGCAAGTACAGAATTCAAACTGTTAACCTTAATGTGTACAAAGCTGCAACATGTCAATCACAGTTTCTGATGAAGATACTGATACTGATGAAGGATCTGAACATGTATGTAAATAGGCAATTTCTTTTTTTGTGTAAAAAAAAATCACCTTGTTTATTGAGTTTTGTATTTTGATTGAAGTGAATACTGAATAGTTTTCATACCTGTTGTTTTTAACAATAGATCGCACTAAGCAGCTGCTAGCTATACAACTTCATAAAACCAATAATATCTGAATTATTGTCTCCATCATGTACTTTCCTGTGTATATCCATCCACATGGTTGCTGCCACATAGGATCCTCACACACAGTCTATCATACACTTTCCATCACTGTGTCCTCATCACTCATCAACTCTCCTTTTCTCTCTATATATCGTTCAAGGTTATTGAAGGAGAAGAGCGTGGACACTGTTGACGATGGCTTTAAGGAGGGGGAAATGCCAATGGAGAGAGAGTACCAGCGAGTCTCAATATCCGGAGAGGAAAAGTGTGGGGTGAGGAGGTTTTTTGTCCAGAAGATATGAATGCTATTTCCATCAGCATTTTAACTTAAACTCTTTTTCATTACTTTGGATTGATATCTTCTCAGGTGCCCTTCACTGACCTGGTAGATGCTGCGAAGTGTGTGGTGAAGGCATTATTCATCCGGGAGAAGTACATTAAGCGATCCATGCAGTGCTTTTGTAAGACCACAGCTCATGCCCTGCAGGACCTCGGGATGAAGCCTCTGGATCTGGCAGACTATGATGATATAGCTGAAACCCCTGTAGATGCTGGTATCTCATTCACACAATAAATGCATAAATTGTTACATTTGGGAAGAAAAACAATCAGAGAGTGTATATCAAAGGGTTTTTGTTGAGTCCCATAGGGATGACTGTCATATTTCATAAGGAGCCAGTGATGGCTGAGCCATAAACTTTGAAACTGTAGCTGAAACAAGGTGACAGCGCATTTTTGGTTACTCCATATACAGTAGCATAGGAATCCTATTCTGGGAATTCCTATCAACAGAGAGGCTACAAGCATTTCAAGATTACCTGCCCCTCTTCTGCAGGGGAAGCTTGTTTTTTTAATATTATACCTCAGAACACCAGAAAAGGTTCCATCATAGGTGTACAATGTTTAACTTGAATTTGAACCTTTGTTATATCAGACCTTCATCAGAAAACACATGGCTCAATGATAAACAGACAAAAGTATTTATCAATTCATTGAGAGAATAAGTTTCAGATTAATCAATGATAAACTCTAGCACTTGCCCCTAAGAACCAATCAGACGAGTGTCTTCCCACTGGACTCTAGTCCTTCTTCTCTCCTCAGTTCCCCTTTTTATAACAGTAATATTAGCAACATGTTTCAGCTTTCTGCAAAGTTGTCTCAGGATTTATTAGGATCAAGGTAACATGAAACCTTTTTGAAAGAGCTCTTCCAGGACCGAAACTAATGAGCATGTGCAAGCTTGAAAAAACTTGACAGTCTAAGATGAGCCTCTAAGGCAATACATAAATGAGTACTGTATATTGATGTTTGACAGGTAGAAAATACCAGAAAGAAAGTAAAGAACTTGCTGAACTCACCTTCTCCCCCACCAGCTGAACTAGTGGGCAAAACACTGGGCATAAAGTGTGTGAGAAACACTCCTCAGTATGTGTTTCAATATTGTGATTCATTTATTGCATTTATAATCAAGATCTGACTATCAAATGAAAAGACAGTAGTCACAAGGGACTACTATGTAATAAAAATCTCTTTTCTGAGCAGTTATCATGGCATTGTGCAGATGATTTTCAGATAATTCTTTTGTAGCAAGGATTATGAAACATAATTACTATCAATTTCCTCTTTTCCAGATGCCCCAGTCCACCCTCCTGTCTCGAAGACACACCCCTATGACAAGGACCCCAAGAATATGCCCGCAGACACCGGATATGGTTGCAAGATGGTGGATGGAGTAGTCCATGTCTACACCAAGAAAACCAACATGGACAAGTACGTGTTTGTACCAGCAGGATGAAATGTGTTTATTTAAAAAGTGAGACTGTATAACTTTTATGCTGTTCTCTTCTTCAGAAGCATAGAACTGGACCTGCCCTATCCTGACCTGACAGAGTACATTGGAGACATGAATGTTATGATGGCCCTCATTATCAACGGCCCAGTGTGAGTGCTTCTTTGATACCATCTTTCTACAGACGTGTGTATCTCTGTGTCTATGTTAAATGACACAAGTCTGTGTTTACAGGAAGTCTTTCTGCTACCGCCGCCTGCAGTACCTGAGCTCTAAATTCCAGATGCACATCCTCCTGAATGAGATGAAGGAGCTGGCAGCTCAGAAGAAAGTTCCACACAGAGACTTCTACAACATACGAAAGGCAAGAGCCAACAATTGGCAGTCAAAATCAATGTAGCGCTGCTATTTTGATAGCTACAAAAATTGGACTTGATACATTCAGGACTGAACTTGACACTGAGGTCTGAGGTCACATCTCCCTCTCACATATTCTGCTCTGTCCTAACTCCAGGTGGACACACACATACATGCATCATCCTGCATGAATCAAAAGCACCTGCTGCGATTCATCAAGAGAGCCATGAAGAAATACCCCGAGGAGATCGTTCACATCGAACGAGGCCGTGGTCAGACCCTCAAAGAAGTGTTTGAGAGCATGAACCTGACTGCCTTTGACCTGAGTGTAGACACCCTCGACATGCATGCGGTGAGAAACAGGAGCAGCAATTTCAATAAATACCTGACCCACAAAGTGATCATTTATATATCAGTTACTCGCGCCATGTCGTGATGAATTTGTGAAGAAAACAGTGTTTTTGTTACATGCCTTAACAGTGAATGAAGAATCCAAAAAACTGAGAAATTTCTTGATGAATTGCAGTAAATGGGGACTGCTTTTAACAACAGCAAAACTGTAGCAAAACAAGAAGCGCACTTGAGCAAGCGCAAGCGTTTAAACTCTGCTCATGTATTTCATTGAGTTACCTGAGTCTGCTACTTAAATGTGAAAGGGTTTGAAATAGTAAGAATTTAGCGAAAATTTCTGTGTTATGGAAGGACTGAGCATAAGAGTGGATGAATGAGACTTGGATTATACTGCATGAATTGTGTAAAAGTTTGTAAATAGCTAATTTCATTTATATTTATTGTGAAAAGCAGGCCCATTTTAATTCAAAAAGAATGTCCACTATTTGGGACTCGTTCACTGGGGAGGCATGCAAATTTGTCCTAACACGAGATGAGTAATTGATAGTTTGACCTTTTTGCTTCACTTATCAGGACCGCAACACATTCCATCGATTTGACAAGTTCAACGCTAAATACAACCCCATTGGAGAATCCATCCTCAGAGAGATCTTCATCAAGACAGACAACCACATTGAAGGAAAATACTTTGCGCACATAGTCAAGGTGTGAAATAATTCATATAAAGTATACATGCACCTCATTCAAATTATTTATTAATACATAAACAAACTGACACATCAATATCTCCTGTTTTATTTATCCAGGAGGTGATGTTTGACCTGGAGGAGAGTAAATACCAGAACTCAGAGCTACGTCTGTCCATCTACGGGCGCTCCCGGGACGAATGGGATAAGCTGGCTAAGTGGGCCCTCAAACATCGAGTGTACTCTGATAACGTGCGCTGGCTTATCCAGGTCCCTCGTCTTTTGTAAGTTCTCCCCACACTTACTTTGCCTTGAAGGTGTTACATGTGCAAGTTTTTAAATTGGTGGGAGTTGAAAGAGAAGAAAAAACAAAGTCTGCGCACTAGATTATGCTTCCATGAATATTTAACATTATTACCACTGGGGTGACATTTTAAGCCACATGCTCTTCATCAAACAAGTTAAAAATGCAGACTCACACCATCAAATACTACTGCGCCAAGTCACCTGGCAGATCGCCTGAAAGGTCACCTGGTACCCAGTAGGCTCCCATTCATATATACATAAAGACAAAAACATTCATAGTTAATAACTTAACAAAATGTAGATTAGATATGTGATGACAAGAAAAAAAGAGATGAAACTGCAAGATTGTGCATATGCACATATACAGATAAATCTAAACATTTAAGTCCCATTTAAAAACCCAGTAAAAAAAAAACCAAAACATTACAGCAAGTGTTTGTGTGTATCAAGTATTTTTGCAACATTTGTAACAAGAATTAACATCTGCTCTGTAAGTATATGATAACAAGATATTAGTATAGTTTTACAGTACATGTTGAGTTAGCTTATATTTATTACAAGAGGATGAACCAAAAGGAATTAATTTATCAGATGCTTGCAAAGGACGTCATCCAGCCTGTAACAGATAACAGGTAACAGACTAATGATGCTGTTCTTTCCTCATCCCCCCAGTGACGTTTACCACACAAAGAAGCAGCTGGCTAATTTCCAGGAGATGTTGGAGAACATTTTCATGCCTCTATTTGAAGTCACGATCAACCCGCGCAGTCATCCTGAGCTGCATCTCTTCCTGGAGCATGTGAGTAACACTTCCAAGCTTTCCTGATGACACACACTCGAAGAGACTCATTGTTGTTGTTAATTTTTGGTCGCATATGTGTTAACAGGTGGTTGGCTTCGACAGCGTGGATGATGAGTCTAAACCAGAGCACCACATTTTCAATCTCGACAGTCCGCTGCCAGCCAACTGGACAGAAGAAGACAACCCACCCTACTCCTACTACCTCTACTACACCTACGCCAATATGACTGTACTCAATCACCTGCGGAGGTACATTTATACCACACAAGGATCCTTCATTAGACGTCGCATCCATTCATTTATTTAAAAAAAAAAAAACATGAAGGTTTTAATATTGTTTTTTAAATACATTTGTGTGGCACAGGCGGAGAGGCTTTCACACATTTGTGCTGCGACCTCACTGTGGGGAGGCGGGGCCAATCCACCACCTGGTGTCAGGTTTCATGTTATCAGAGAACATCTCCCACGGACTGCTGCTCAGAAAGGTCAGGACAGGTCATGCTGGATTGTTGATAAAAGACTGCTCTTGAAATGTTTGGTTTTATTGTGTTGAAAGAACACTGTTTTCACAAATGCTAGGTTGCTGGCTTAAACATTTCATGTTGGCTGAATTTTCCCTTTTTGCAGACTGACAGTGCCAGAGAGCTTTAATTAAAATCGATGGCAATTTTTAGTGACAATTAGATTGAATGGGACCGCATTGTATTTTGGGAAACATAAAAGCCTTCAATTATGGAATTACATAAAGATTAAGATTACATTTATCTTTCATTCACTGTCTGTATTTGACCTCCATCAGGCCCCGGTGCTGCAGTATCTTTACTACTTGGCTCAAATTGGCATCGCCATGTCACCACTGAGCAACAACAGCCTGTTCCTTAGTTACCATCGTAACCCGCTGCCAGAGTACCTGTCCAGAGGCCTCATGGTCTCTCTGTCTACTGATGATCCTCTTCAGTTCCACTTCACCAAGGTCAGTATGGAGGAATTTCTTCCCAATCTATAAATGACATTAAAGGTACAAAGAAGTGATGAGGCTGAAATGACATTGTCCTCTGTGTTTGTCTGAGCGCAGGAGCCTCTGATGGAGGAGTACAGCATCGCTACTCAGGTGTGGAAACTAAGTTCCTGTGACATGTGCGAGCTGGCAAGAAACAGTGTCCTCATGAGTGGCTTTTCACACAAGGTAAACTCATCTATACCTCTTCTCGTTTTGTGTATTTAAACCAGTAACATACCTAGAGTGGCCACTTTATAAGGCACACTTGTACAATGATGAATTTCAGTCAGGGCTGGACCCAAGTATTCTGTTATTTAGGTATTTGTCACACACAGTGACAGAAATCATCATTTTACCCAACGGTTATTAATGGATTTATTGACTGAGTCAAGCGATTTCGGTGTCAGTGTGAGTGTGAGCCCCCCCCGCAGCTCATCCTGAGTGGAGCTGTGTCTTGCAGCAGGTGATTTTCAAAATCTTCCATTAAGAGGAATTGCAGACAACAAAATTTACCAGACTAATTTAGAGCACTGGACACAGATTGTTGTACCACTGAACTGTCTGAGTTTTTTGTTCTAACTTTATAAACAATAGGGTGTCACAACCACTGTCAAGCCGTCAGAGGCACACCGGGCTCTCTGTCATGTCACACTCCGTGGCGCACAGGGTTTCTCTCTCCTGACACAGAAAACTGTGGGGATGAGGTGTGTTGCTACCTCACTGCAGGAGTTAAGCTGACCCTACCTGACGCTGAAGTTGAAGCGCACGGTCTCTGCGTCGCCCAACCGTTGCAGCATAAGGTGTCAGCACCTTGTCGGCACATTGTCTGTCATCCCCATTAAATGAATTACTATAACATTTTTGAATGATTTATGACGGCATTCTATACTAAGAGTTTTTTTTTAACGAGACACTATGATTTTGGACGACATACTGAAGTCTGACATTTGTTAAGATTGAGATTTTTCAATGACATACTACACTGTTTTCGTGATTTTCTTTTTTTTAAAGATTTTTTTTTTGGAGCATTTTCACTTTTTGGTAGGACAGTCTGAATTTGACAGGAAAGGTGGGAGAGAGAAGGGAGAATGACACGCAGCAAAGGGCCACAGGCCGGACTCGAACCCGGGCTGCTGCAGAAGCCTCAGCCATATGGGGCGCACACTCTACCAGTCGAGCTAGAGGCCGCCCCGTTTTCATGATTTTTTGATGATTTAGTATCGTATGACATTTTTCATGACTTGTTGACATACTATACTTTGAAGTTATCAATGATTTTTAATGACATACTATACTACGACATTTTTTTCTTAATTTTTGACGGCATAATATATAATAATATTTTTTATCACATAGTATACTATGGCGTTTTTTCATTATTTCTGACAACATATTATGCCGTGACTTTTTTTCGTGATATTCTACAAAATACCATACTCTGACGTTCACCTATCATTTTTGATGACATACTTTATTATGACATTTTATCATCAATTTTAATGACATACTGTACTATGACCCTTTTTGATGACTTTTTCATGAAATACTTTACTATGATGTTGTTTGACATACTATACTATGACATTTTTAATGATATTGCCATGACATACTATACTATGATGTCTTTTGACAACATACAAACTATAACAATTTTTGATGATTTTTCACAGCATGCTACACTATGACATTTTTTCATGATTTTTGATGAAATACTATACTGTCAATTTTTATTGATTTTTGATGACATACTATCAATCTTTCATTATTTTTGACGACATACTATACTATGACTTTTTATGTTTTTTTTATTACATGCTATAATATGAAGTTTTTTCATGATTTTTGAAGACATTTTTTGATGACATACTATTTTCTGATGTTTCTGTCATGTTTTTTTCATTAAATGCTATTTTTCATGGTCATTATTTGCATGACTTTTGATGGCATACTATACAGTAATATTTTTGACATGATTTTTCATTACATGGTATGATATTGATTACATACTATGACTTTTTTTTATTAGTTTTGATGACATACTATTTAGTTTTTCATGATTTTTGAAAGCATACTCTACTATGAAGTTTTTTGACAACATACCTAACATATACAGTAGTTCTGAACTTCCCACTTATGTAGCTTCTCTTAATTCCAGGTCAAAAGCTACTGGTTGGGCCCCAATTATGCTAAAGAGGGTCCTTTGAGCAACGACATCCGTCGTACCAATGTCCCTGATATCCGCGTGGCGTACCGCAGCGAGACACTATCTGAGGAGCTTCAGCTCATCATTCAGGCCGTGCGCACTGAAGAGCTGGACACTATCGATGAGGAGGACTCTCTATCCATGGGCCCCCTCCCGGGACAACGCTGAAATCACAGTAATCAGGACGTGTCCTGTAAACCCCTTACCCTGTGATCCACCCAGCATGACACTGAGGAGACATGGTGCGAGAGTTACTCTGTTGTATCTTACATTCATTATAAACACCAATCATCACTATAGATGTGTGACAAACAAAAGCCAAGGATTGAGTGCTGTCGGAGCATATCAGCGCCAACGTTTCTGATTTCTTGTGCTTGAATCATTTTTAGTTTGCAGGAAAGAATTTCAACCCAATTGTTAAAACTCCAAAATCGTGGTCATTGTTTTCTCATTCTTCTAACCTCCGTTTCTGCTGTTCTCTGTGACATGTTCAGTGACAGTCAGCATAATGAAGGTTAGCAGACATGACCACCGCCAGTGGTGAAAAGCAGAGAAACACCAGCCAGAGACACTCCAGGGCAATGTTGTGTTTTTCGCAGTCAAAGCGGCAGTGCGGCTCATCAAATAATTCCTGTGATTTATTCTGTTAGGCAGCGATATGTTTTGATTCTCTGGACATATTATGTAGCATGTAGTATCTCTGTAGTATCTCTGTAGTATCTGTGTACTACAGAAACACTGACAACCAGCACATTTACACTTTCTACACAGCAAACTTGCTCTCAGTTTTGCTTAACTGAACCTAGTGCATCTTTCATCTTCATTATACAAACTTCTAATGAAGGATTACAGATGCAGTTCTATTGAAATTATACAGGTGAAGGTTTTATGTACCCACACAACAAAATTTATCAGATTTCATTTTTTAAGCCACTTCAGCGGCTTAAAGATCTGAGATACACAGAAACTGAATCAGAGAGGAGAGTGTAGCTTCTGTCTGAAAGCTGCAGCGCTGGATATTAGCCATGCATCCTTGGTTTCAGATTTTTTATTTGTCAAATTACGCAAACAGAATTATTCTTCCATGATTTTAATGAGCTCAGAAAGTGACACAAAAGAGAGAAACTCAAAGCCCTTGAGTGAGGAGAGAAGCAGACTTCCTGTGCTTGACTGTAAACATTCCACAAACACTCGTCTTTAGCTGCAAAATGAAATCCAGTAAATGCTGGAAATTGTCTTGGCTAGATGGTGTATTTCTGTGGTAGAAGAGATTTTTTTTTTTTAAAAAAAATTGGGAAATGGGCATTGTTGAATTCAGTTACAGCACAAATAAGTGTGGATGGGTTTAGCGTTGACCAAGGACAGTGTCCTTACTGTTACCTCACTGGACCCTCTGTCCCTCCTTTGGTCCCTAATTTCACTCATTCCTTCCATTATAAACAAACCAGAAAGTCGTGGAGTTTTTTTCCCCTTTGCATGCAGTGCACTGTACATATGCACCAAGCCAAGACTTCACAGTGCCTTTTCATTTTTAGCTTAGGGCTAGAAATGCCCAGTATTTCTCTTTAACACCTATTTTCTCCATCATGCACAGTAGGCCTCTATACTGTATCCATGCAGATGGAACTAAAGCCACCTAGCTGCATGCTTGGTGTAAAATAGCTTTTTATCTTTGAGGAGGAAAATGAATTTGTCTCTAGTCCTCTGCTTATAAGTGCTATTCTTTGCATGCCTGCATGAGTAATGGATGGCAGGAGAGAATGAGTTCTTTACAGCGAGCTGTGATGTAAAGCTTCACTAATTCAGGGCTGCCGACCAGCTTTTGAGACAGAAATCTGTTTGCAGTAAAACAGATTTAAACTCAGCATTGTTCACCATGTAGAAACAAGCAAACCATGCTGGGACATGGTTAAGACTGTTGCATGGTTCTTGTAGCATTTTGTTCTTTAAACTCACCCCATTTCTGATAAAAGCTGGGATCACATTTTATATTGACTCATGTTATCACATCACTCTACCTGCCACTGGACACGGTCCGCCTCCCCATCAAACTGTGAGCATTCTTCTTAAACCTACTAGAGGCTACTGTTTTGCTTCATAGATGATTAGGATGAAAGATGAGAACCCGTATTTGTTCTCCTAGAATTAACAGTAGCTTCTGAGTGTTCAAGAGATGCACCAGAGTCGTGAGCTGAACATCCCGATACATGCGTGTATGTTGGATTTCATGTATAAAGTGTATTTTTTTAAAGGGGATATAGAGATAAGAGATTTTATATTCACAGTATATTGATGTCAAGGTTTAACACTCAGCTTTGTTGCTCTTGATCTTTGTGAATTAGCATTATGTCATGAAAATAGTTTTTCACCACAGTTCTGTTGGTGACCTCTTTCATTTGTTGATCAGACAGTATATTTGAATGTCTGTTCTGCCTTTTAAATATTACAGTAGCTTTTTTTTCTCTTTTAAAACTCTTTTATTTTATTCTGAGTTCATTATTACAGCACACTCATTGTTCCGCTGAAGGTAAATGATACATACCTCTTATTTAAAGTCAGTCAGATATCAGCCTTCTTGCACTCACACACACACACACACACACACACAATAACTAACCATTATTTTCATGTCACAGTAGTAGTTTGCTTTTTATTTTTGTGGGGATTTTTTTAACTGCAAAGACTCATTCTAACTATCAATCTACACTGATTGACCAATAGCAAAAGTCCACAGACTGAAGCACAAAGTGTAATTATGTCCAATTATTGCCACTTACAACATATGTTGTAACAACCATCTTGTTGACTATTGTAAGGTAATTATGGGAACAATTGTTTGAAGCCATCCGCCCTGCTGTGGTAGGTTATCACTGAGAGACCATAAGAACCTCGACTGACCTGAACCTTTTCCATCCATTCAGTGTCCATATTGTTCAGCTTTTAAACCTGTTGTTTACTGTGTGTCCCCGTCATGGTCTCTCGCTGTCTTTTTGAGTCACCACAGAGCCACTCAACACAGTGCAGCCTACCTCACCAATACTGATCTCCAATAGTTGTCATGATGCTGCTCTGCCTCAACAACACACCACAACTATTGATTTCTCTCACTTTTGATTAATCCACTTACCCATTTCTGGATTAATTGATTGTTTGGTCAATATTAGAAAATTATTACAAAATGTTGATTAAAATATCAGTAGCACATCTACTATAGATGTAACACATCTTCATATTTGATAAACTTGAACCAGTACATTGGTCATTTTTACTTTTTCGACCATCACAATTATTGCTGATTATTATTTTTATGATCAGTTATTTGATTAATCACAATAAATAATGAAGCATTGGAACTGATTCAAAAGAGACAGAACAGTTGAAATCGTTAATAGAAACATTTTTCTAATAGCAGTAACACCATGATTGTTTGGATACCAATAAAAAAACATACCAGTTATTCAAATAAATGTTTACTGCAAATTCACCGATTTACAGTTTACATGAATTTATTTCTATGTACTAAGTTCTCTGTGCATTAAATACAAGTATACTCTGATTCTCACACTTACGAGATGTTTGTGTTCAGCTTCTATTTTTTCTCATCAAGTATCTTTTTTAACACAGAGTTGTCACTTTTTGACATGGGATTTTTATGTTTTCCTAGTTTTATGTCCATTGATCTGTGGCCACATTATTGCCTGAAATAGATGCCAGTGTTTGACAGATTCCGATGCTTCTGATAAGGTACATGTTTAATGTATAAACGATGAAATAAAGCATGATTATTCACTAAGCTCTGTATTGTGTCATAACCTTTATTAACAGGTGACATAATGGCCATTTAGATTCTCATATATAGTATGTCGTTCAGTAGTTGATGAAAACGTCATACTATATTATATCTTTAAAAAATTGGTGAAAAGGTTAGCATGTCATTCAAAAATGGAAAAAACGTTAATTCAAAAGTATGTTATTCAAAAGCTGATAAAAACGTCATTGTAAAGTATGTTATTCAAAACTTGATGAGAAAACATAATACGATAGTGTATCGTTCAAAAATTGATGAAAACGTTATACTATAGTATGTAAATCAAAAACTGAATAAAACAAACAAAATAATTCTGTTGAAAATTTGAAAATAATGTAATACTATAGTATGTTGTTAAAAATTAATACAGTTGTCAGAGTATAATATGTTGCATAAAAATAGCATAAAATAGGATAAAATGGCGTGCCTAGAAATGCCATAGCATAGAATGTTTCAAAAACTGCCAAAAACACCATAGTATGGCATGTCCAAAAAACAGCCATACTATAGTATGGCAAAAATGTCAAAATATGGCATGTCTGGAAAACAACTGAAAACCATGTTAAACAACATAAAATGGCCTGCTGAGACACACCATGGCATAGAAAGTTGCAAAAAGGACCAAAAACACCCTAATATTTAACGTTGAAAAAATGACCGAAAATACAAGGCTATAGTATGGCAAAAATGTCAAAATATGGCATGTCTCAAAAACAGCTGAAAACCACATTAGACAACACAAAATAGCCTGCTGAAACACACCATGGCATAGAAAGTTGCAAAAAGTACCAAAAACACCATGTTTTGGCATGTGGAAAAAATGACCCAAAATGCAAGGCTATAGTATGGCAAAAATGTCAAAATATGACATGTCTCAAAAACCGCTGAAAACCACATTAAACCACATAAAATAGCTTTGCAAGATACATCATGGCATTGAAAGTTGCAAAAAGGTTAAAAAAAAAACATGTTTTGACATGTGGAAAAAATGACCGGAAATGCAAGGCTATAGTATGGCAAAAATGCCAAAATATGACATTTCTCAAAAACAGCTGAAAACCACGTTAAACAACATAAAATGGCCTGCTGAGACACACCATGGCATAGAAAGTTGCAAAAAGGACCAAAAACACCCTAATATTTAACGTCGAAAAAATGAGCGAAAATGCAAGGCTATAGTATGGCAAAAACGTCAAAATATGACATGTCTTAAAAACAGCTGAAAACCACATTAAACAGCATAAAATAGCCTGCTGACACACCATGGCATAGAAAGTTGCAAAAAGGACCAAAAACACCCATATTTAACGTGGAAAAAATGACGAAAAGGCAAGGCTATAGTATGGCAAAAATGTCAAAATATGACATGTCCCAAAAACAGCTGAAAACCACATTAAACAACATAAAAAAGCCTGCTAATAAACGCCATGGCATAGAAAGTTGCAAAATTAAAAGGCCAAAAACACCCATATTTTGGCATGTGGAAAAAATGACCGAAAATGCAAGGCTATAGTATGGCAAAAATGCCAAAATATGACATTTCTCAAAAACAGCTGAAAACCACGTTAAAAACATAAACATAAAATGGCCTGCTGAGACACACCATGGCATAGAAAGTTGCAAAAAGGACCAAAAACACCCTAATATTTAACGTCGAAAAAATGAGCGAAAATGCAAGGCTATAGTATGGCAAAAATGTCAAAATATGGCATGTCCCAAAAACAGCTGAAAACCACATTAAAAACATAGAATACCTGCCGTAACACACACCATAGCATAGAAAGTTGCAAAAAGGACCAAAAAACACCCTAATATTTAATGTCAAAAAAATGAACGAAAATGCAAGGCTATAGTATGGCAAAAATGTCAAAATATGACATGTCCCAAAAACAGCTGAAAACCACATTAAAACAGCATAAAAATAGCCTGCTAATACACACCATGGCACAGAAAGTTGCAAAAAAAGGCCAAAAACACACCATATTTTGAAATGTGACCGAAAAAATGACCGAAAAGGCAAGGCTATAGTATGGCAAAAATGCCAAAATATGCCATGTCCCAAAAACAGCTGAAAACCACAATAAACAACATAAAATAGCCTGCTAATACACGCCATGGCACAGAAAAATGTGCAAAAAAAAAGGGCCAAAAACACCTAATATTTTGGCATGTGCAAAAAAATGACCGAAAATGCAAGGCTATAGTATGGCAAAAATGTCAAAATATGACATGTCTCAAAAACAGCTGAAAACCACATTAAACAACATAAAATAGCCTGCTGAGACACACCATGGCATAGAAAGTTGCAAAAAGGACCAAAAACACCCTAATATTTAACGTCAAAAAAATGAACGAAAATGCAAGGCTATAGTATGGCAAAAATGTCAAAATATGACATGTCCCAAAAACAGCTGAAAACCACATTAAACAACATAAAATAGCCTGCTAATAACACACCATGGCACAGAAAATGTCAAAAAAAAAAGGCCAAAAACACCATATTTTGAAATGTGCAAAAAAATGACCAAAAAGGCAAGGCTATAGTATGGCAAAAATGCCAAAATATGACATGTCCAAAAACAGCTGAAAACCACATTAAACAACATAAAACCTGCCTGCTGAGACACACCATGGCATAGAAAGTTGCAAAAAAAACCAAAAACACCCTAATATTTAACATGTCAAAAAAATGACGAAAATGCAAGGCTATAGTATGGCAAAAATGTCAAAATATGACATGTCCCAAAAACAGCTGAAAACCACACATTAAACATGCCATAAAATAGCCTGCCGAGACACACCATGGCATAGAAAGTTGCAAAAAGGACCAAAAACACCTAATATTTAATGTCAAAAAAATGACGAAAATGCAAGGCTATAGTATGGCAAAAATGTCAAAATATGACATGTCCAAAAAAACAGCTGAAAACCACATTAAACAACATAAAATAGCCTGCTGAGACACACCATGGCATAGAAAGTTGCAAAAAGGACCAAAAACACCTAATATTTTGGCATGTGAAAAAAATGACCGAAAATGCAAGGCTATAGTATGGCAAAAATGTCAAAATATGACATGTCCCAAAAACAGCTGAAAAACCACATTAAACAACATAAAATAGCCTGCTGACACACACGCCATGGCACAGAAAATTGCAAAAAAAAAAGGCCAAAAACACCATATTTTGAAATGTGCAAAAAAATGACCGAAAATGCAAGGCTATAGTATGGCAAAAATGCCAAAATATGACATTTCTCAAAAACAGCTGAAAACCACGTTAAACAACATAAAATGGCCTGCTGAGACACACCATGGCATAGAAAGTTGCAAAAAAAGGACCAAAAACACCCTAATATTTAACGTCAAAAAAATGACCGAAAATGCAAGGCTATAGTATGGCAAAAATGTCAAAATATGGCATGTCCCAAAAACAGCTGAAAACCACATTAAAAACTAGAAATAGCCTGCTAAGACACACCATAGCATAGAAAGTTGCAAAAAGGACCAAAAACACCCATAATATTTGGCATGTGGAAAAAATGACCGAAAATGCAAGGCTATAGTATGGCAAAAATGTCAAAATATGACATGTCCAAAAAACAGCTGAAAAACCACATTAAACAACATAAAATAGCCTGCTGAGACACACGCCATGGCACAGAAAGTTGCAAAAAAAAGGCCAAAAAACACCATATTTTGGCATGTGCAAAAAAAAATGACCGAAAATGCAAGGCTATAGTATGGCAAAAATGTCAAAATATGACATGTCCCAAAAACAGCTGAAAACCATTAAATGCCATAAAATAGCCTGCTAACACACGCCATGGCATAGAAAAGTTGCAAAAAAAAGGCCAAAAAACACCATAATTTTGGCATGTGAAAAAATGACCGAAAATGCAAGGCTATAGTATGGCAAAAATGTCAAAATATGACATGTCCCAAAAACAGCTGAAAACCACGTTAAACAACATAAAATAGCCTGCTAGACACACACCATGGCATAGAAAGTTGCAAAAAGGCCAAAAACACCATAATATTTGAAATGTCAAAAAAATGACCGAAAATGCAAGGCTATAGTATGGCAAAAATGTCAAAATATGACATGTCCCAAAAACAGCTGAAAACCACATTAAACATGCATAAAATAGCCTGCTGAGACACACCATGGCATAGAAAGTTGCAAAAAAGTACCAAAAACACCCTAATATTTAACATGTGAAAAAATGACCGAAAATGCAAGGCTATAGTATGGCAAAAATGTCAAAATATGACATGTCCCAAAAACAGCTGAAAACCACATTAAAAATGCATAAAATAGCCTGCTGAGACACACCATGGCATAGAAAAGTTGCAAAAAAAGGACCAAAAACACCCTAATATTTAACGTCAAAAAAATGAACGAAAATGCAAGGCTATAGTATGGCAAAAATGTCAAAATATGACATGTCCCAAAAACAGCTGAAAACCACATTAAACAACATAAAATAGCCTGCTGAGACACACCCATGGCACAGAAAATGTCAAAAAAAAGGCAAAAAAAACACCATATTTTGAAATGTGAAAAAATGACCGAAAAAGGCAAGGCTATAGTATGGCAAAAATGCCAAAAATATGACATTTCTCAAAAACAGCTGAAAACCACGTTAAACAACATAAAATAGCCTGCTGAGACACACCATGGCATAGAAAGTTGCAAAAAGGACCAAAAACACCCTAATATTTAACGTTGAAAAAAAAATGCGAAAATGCAAGGCTATAGTATGGCAAAAATGTCAAAATATGGCACATGTCCCAAAAACAGCTGAAAACCACATTAAACAACATAAAAACCTGCTAAGACACACCATAGCATAGAAAGTTGCAAAAAGGACCAAAAACACCCTAATATTTAACGTCAAAAAAATGAACGAAAATGCAAGGCTATAGTATGGCAAAAATGTCAAAATATGACATGTCTTGAAAAAAAAACAGCTGAAAACCACATTAAACAGCATAAAATAGCCTGCTGAGACACACCATGGCACAGAAAGTTGCAAAAAAGGACCAAAAACACCATATTTTGCAAATGTGCAAAAAATGACCGAAAAATGCAAGGCTATAGTATGGCAAAAATGTCAAAATATGACATGTCCCAAAAACAGCTGAAAACCACATTAAACAACATAAAAATAGCCTGCTGAGACACACCATGGCATAGAAAATTGCAAAAAGGCCAAAAACACCCATAATATTTGAAATGTCGAAAAAATGACCGAAAATGCAAGGCTATAGTATGGCAAAAATGTCAAAATATGACATGTCCCAAAAACAGCTGAAAACCACGTTAAACAACATAAAATAGCCTGCTGAGACACACCATGGCATAGAAAGTTGCAAAAAAAGGACCAAAAACACCCTAATATTTAACGTCGAAAAAATGAACGAAAATGCAAGGCTATAGTATGGCAAAAATGTCAAAATATGACATGTCCCAAAAACAGCTGAAAACCACATTAAAAAACATAAAATAGCCTGCTGAGACACACCATGGCATAGAAGTTGCAAAAAAAAGGCCAAAAACACCATATTTTGAAATGTGCAAAAAATGACCAAAAAGGCAAGGCTATAGTATGGCAAAAATGTCAAAATATGACATGTCCCAAAAACAGCTGAAAAAACCACATTAAACAACATAAAAATAGCCTGCTAAGACACACCATGGCATAGAAAGTTGCAAAAAAAGGACCAAAAACACCCTAATATTTTAACATCGAAAAAATGACCGAAAATGCAAGGCTATAGTATGGCAAAAATGTCAAAATATGACATGTCCAAAAACAGCTGAAAACCACAATAAAAAACAACATAAAATAGCCTGCTGAGACACACCATGGCATAGAAAGTTGCAAAAAAAAGACCAAAAACACCATATTTTAATGTGCAAAAAAATGACGAAAAATGCAAGGCTATAGTATGGCAAAAATGTCAAAATATGACATGTCCCAAAAACAGCTGAAAACCACACATAAACAACATAAAATAGCCTGCTAAGACACGCCATGGCACAGAAAGTTGCAAAAAAAAAGGCCAAAAACACCATATTTTGAAATGTGAAAAAAATGACCGAAAAGGCAAGGCTATAGTATGGCAAAAATGTCAAAATATGACATGTCCCAAAAACAGCTAAAAACCACATAAACAACATAAAATAGCCTGCTGCTAAACACGCCATGGCATAGAAAAAGTTGCAAAAAGGCCAAAAACACCATAATTTTAATGTCAAAAAAATGACCGAAAATGCAAGGCTATAGTATGGCAAAAATGTCAAAATATGACATGTCCCAAAAACAGCTGAAAACCACATTAAACAACATAAAATAGCCTGCTGAGACACGCCATGGCATAGAAAATGTGCAAAAAAAAGGACCAAAAACACCCATATTTTGAAATGTGAAAAAATGACCGAAAAGGCAAGGCTATAGTATGGCAAAAATGTCAAAATATGACATGTCTCAAAAACAGCTGAAAACCACATAAACAACATAAAAATGCCTGCGGAGACACACCATGGCATAGAAAGTTGCAAAAAAAGACCAAAAACACCCATATTTTAACGTCAAAAAAATGACCGAAAATGCAAGGCTATAGTATGGCAAAAATGTCAAAATATGGCATGTCCCAAAAACAGCTGAAAACCACATTAAACAACATAAAAAAAGCCTGCTAAGACACACCATGGCACAGAAAGTTGCAAAAAAAAGACCAAAAACACCATATTTTTAAATGTCAAAAAAATGACCGAAAATGCAAGGCTATAGTATGGCAAAAAATGTCAAAATATGACATGTCCCAAAAACAGCTGAAAACCACATTAAACAACATAAAATAGCCTGCTGAGACACACCATGGCATAGAAAGTTGCAAAAACTACAACCAAAAACACCATATTTGGCATGTGAAAAAATGACCGAAAATGCAAGGCTATAGTATGGCAAAAATGTCAAAATATGACATGTCCCAAAAACAGCTGAAAACCACATTAAACAACCATAAAAAAGCCTGCTGAGACACACCATGGCATAGAAAGTTGCAAAAAAGGGCCAAAAACACCATATTTTTAATGTGGAAAAAATGACGAAAATGCAAGGCTATAGTATGGCAAAAATGTCAAAATATGACATGTCCCAAAAACAGCTGAAAACCACATTAAACAACATAAATAGCCTGCTGAGACACACCATGGCATAGAAAGTTGCAAAAAAGGCCAAAAACACCATATTTTAATGTGGAAAAAAAATGACCGAAAATGCAAGGCTATAGTATGGCAAAAATGTCAAAATATGACATGTCCCAAAAACAGCTGAAAAACCACATTAAACAACATAAAATGGCCTGCTGAGACACACCATGGCATAGAAAGTTGCAAAAAGGACCAAAAACACCTAATATTTTGGCATGTGAAAAAATGACAAAAATGCAAGGCTATAGTATGGCAAAAATGTCAAAATATAACATGTCTCAAAAACAGCTGAAAACCACATTTAAACAACAAAAAAAGCTTTGCAAGACACACCATAGCATAGAAAGTTGCAAAAAAAGGCCAAAAACACCCTAATATTTAACGTCGAAAAAATGACCGAAAAGGCAAGGCTATAGTATGGCAAAAATGTCAAAATATGACATGTCCCAAAAACAGCTAAAAACCATGTTAAACAACATAAAATAGCCTGCTGAGACACACCATGGCATAGAAAGTTGCAAAAAGTACCAAAAACACACCATATTTTGGCATGTGGAAAAAATGACCGAAAATGCAAGGCTATAGTATGGCAAAAATGTCAAAATATGACATGTCCCAAAAACAGCTGAAAACCACATTAAACACACATAAAAGCTTTGCAAGACACACCATGGCATAGAAAAGTTGCAAAAAAAGTACCAAAAACACCATATTTTGGCATGTGGAAAAAATGACCGAAAATGCAAGGCTATAGTATGGCAAAAATGTCAAAATATGACATGTCCAAAAAACAGCTGAAAACCATGTTAAACAACATAAAATAGCCTGCTGAGACACACCATGGCACAGAAAGTTGCAAAAAGGACCAAAAACACCATAATTTTGGCACGTTGGAAAAAATGAGCGAAAATGCAAGGCTATAGTATGGCAAAAATGTCAAAATATGCATGTCCCAAAAACAGCTGAAAACCACATTAAACACTAAATAACCTGCCTGCACAACACACCATAGCATAGAAAGTTGCAAAAAAAAGGCCAAAAACACCATATTTTGGCATGTGGAAAAAATGACTGAAAATGCAAGGCTATAGTATGGCAAAAATGTCAAAATATGACATGTCCCAAAAACAGCTGAAAACCACCATTAAACAACATAAAATAGCCTGTTGCTTGAGACACACCATGGCATAGAAAGTTGCAAAAAGGGCCAAAAACACCATATTTTGGCATGTGGAAAAAATGACCGAAAATGCAAGGCTATAGTATGGCAAAAATGTCAAAATATGACATGTCCCAAAAACAGCTGAAAAACCACATTAAACAACATAAAAAACCTGCTGAGACACACCATGGCATAGAAAGTTGCAAAAAGGACCAAAAACACCATATATTAAACGTCGAAAAAAATGACCGAAAAATGCAAGGCTATAGTATGGCAAAAATGTCAAAATATGACATGTCCCAAAAACAGCTGAAAACCACATTAAACAACATAAAATAGCCTGCCAAGACATGCCATGGCATAGAAAGTTGCAAAAAGGGCCAAAAACACCATATTTTGGCATGTGCATGACCGAAAATGCAAGGCTATAGTATGGCCCAAAATATAAACATTTCTCCTAGTAGGACATAGTTCATCTCCAAAAAGTAGAACCAACTCCCACTTTATTATTTAATTTGAGGGAGTTAGGCAAAAAAATATGTCCTTTTCTGTGATGGAGCCATGCAAAAAAAATCTAGTGGCCAAAAACACACCATATTTTGTAATGTGAAAAAAATGACCGAAAATGCAAGGCTATAGTATGGCAAAAATGTCAAATATGACATGTCCAAAAAACAGCTGAAAACCACATTAAACACATAAAATAGCCTGCTAGACATTGCCATGGCATAGAAAGTTGTGTAAAAAAAGGACCAAAAACACCATATTTTGTGTGTCGAAAAAATGGCGAAAATGCAAGGCTATAGTATGGCAAAAATGTCAAAATATGACATGTCTCAAAAACAGCTGAAAACCACATTAAACAACATAAAATGGCCTGCTGAGACACACCATGGCATAGAAAGTTGCAAAAAGTACCAAAAACACCATATTTTGGCATGTGGGAAAAAATGACGAAAATGCAAGGCTATAGTATGGCAAAAATGTCAAAATATGGCATGTTTCAAAAACAGCTGAAAACCACATTAAACAACATAAAAAGCCTTTGCATGAGACACACCATAGCATAGAAAGTTGCAAAAAGGCCAAAAAAACATATTTTTGGCATGTGGAAAAAATGACCGAAAATGCAAGGCTATAGTATGGCAAAAATGTCAAAATATGCATGTTTCAAAAACAGCTGAAAACCACAGTGAAAAACCACATAAAATAGCTTTGCAAGACACACCATGGCATAGAAAGTTGCAAAAAGGACCAAAAACACCCTAATATTTAACGTTGAAAAAATGACCAAAAATGCAAGGCTATAGTATGGCAAAAATGTCCAAATATGACATGTCCCAAAAACAGCTGAAAAACCACATTAAACAACATAAAAAAAGCTTTGCAATACACACCATAGCATAGAAAGTTGCAAAAAAGGCCAAAAACATCATATTTTGGCATGTGGGAAAAAATGACGAAAATGCAAGGCTATAGTATGGCAAAAATGTCAAAATATGGCATGTTTCAAAAACAGCTGAAAACCACATTAAACAACATAAAATAGACCTGCTGAGACACACCATGGCATAGAAAGTTGCAAAAAAAACCAAAAACACCATATTTTGGCATGTGGAAAAAATGACCGAAAATGCAAGGCTATAGTATGGCAAAAATGTCAAAATATGACATGTCCCAAAAACAGCTGAAAACCACATTAAAACACATAAAATCGCTTTGCTGAGACACACCATGGCATAGAAAGTTGCAAAAAAAGTACCAAAAACACCATGTTTTGGCATGTGGAAAAAATGACCGAAAATGCAAGGCTATAGTATGGCAAAAATGTCAAAATATGACATGTTTCAAAAACAGCTGAAAACCACATTAAAAACAACATAAAAAGCTTTGCAATACACACCATAGCATAGAAAGTTGCAAAAAAAAAGGCCAAAAACACCATATTTTGGCATGTGGAAAAAAAATGACGAAAATGCAAGGCTATAGTATGGCAAAAAACGTCAAAATATGACATGTCCCAAAAACAGCTGAAAAACCACATTTAAAACAACATAAAATAGCCTGCTGAGACACACCATGGCATAGAAAGTTGCAAAAAACCAAAAACACCATATTTGGCATGTGGAAAAAATGACCAAAAATGCAAGGCTATAGTATGGCAAAAATGTCAAAATATGACATGTCCCAAAAACAGCTGAAAACCACATTAAACAACACAAAAAAAGCTTTGCAATACACACCATAGCATAGAAAGTTGCAAAAAAGGCCAAAAACACATAATATTTTGGCATGTGGGAAAAAATGACAGAAAATGCAAGGCTATAGTATGGCAAAAATGTCAAAATATGACATGTCCCAAAAACAGCTGAAAACCACATTAAACCACATAAAATAGCTTTGCAAGACACACCATGGCATAGAAAGTTGCAAAAAGGAGGCCAAAAAAACACCTAATATTTTAACGTGAAAAAATGACGAAAATGCAAGGCTATAGTATGGCAAAAATGTCCAAAATATGACTTGTCCCAAAAAACAGCTGAAAACCACATTAAACAACATAAAAAAGACCTGCTGAGACACACCATGGCATAAAGTTGCAAAAAGTACCAAAAACACCTAATATTTTGGCATGTGGAAAAAAATGACCGAAAATGCAAGGCTATAGTATGGCAAAAATGTCAAAATATGACATGTCCCAAAAACAGCTGAAAACCACATTAAAAACACATAAAATAGCTTTGCAAGACACACCATGGCATAGAAAGTTGCAAAAAGTACCAAAAACACCATATTTGGCATGTGGAAAAAAATGACAGAAAATGCAGGCTATAGTATGGCAAAAATGTCAAAATATGGCATGTTCAAAAACAGCTGAAAACCACATTAAACAACATTAAAAAGCTTTGCAATACACACCATAGCATAGAAAGTTGCAAAAAAGGCCAAAAACACCATATTTTGGCATGTGGGAAAAAAATGACAGAAAATGCAAGGCTATAGTATGGCAAAAATGTCAAAATATGACATGTCCCAAAAACAGCTGAAAACCACATTAAACAACATAAAATGGCCTGCTGAGACACACCATGGCATAGAAAGTTGCAAAACAACCAAAAAACACCATAATTTTGGCATGTGGAAAAAATGACCAAAAATGCAAGGCTATAGTATGGCAAAAATGTCAAAATATGACATGTCCCAAAAACAGCTGAAAACCACATTAAACAACAAAAAAGCTTTGCAAGACACACCATAGCATAGAAAGTTGCAAAAAAGGCCAAAAACATCATATTTTGGCATGTGGGAAAAAATGACGAAAATGCAAGGCTATAGTATGGCAAAAATGTCAAAATATGACATGTCCCAAAAAAACAGCTGAAAACCAAGTTAAACCACATAAAATAGCTTTGCAAGACACACCATGGCATAGAAAGTTGCAAAAAGGCCAAAAACACCCTAATATATTTAACGTTGAAAAAATGACCAAAAATGCAAGGCTATAGTATGGCAAAAATGTCAAAATATGACATGTCCCAAAAACAGCTGAAAACCACATTAAACAACACAAAAAAAGCTTTGCAATACACACCATAGCATAGAAAGTTGCAAAAAAGGCCAAAAACATCATATTTTGGCATGTGGGAAAAAATGACAGAAAATGCAAGGCTATAGTATGGCAAAAATGTCAAAATATGCATGTCCCAAAAACAGCTGAAAACCACATTAAACAACATTAAAAAGCTTTGCAGACACACCATAGCATAGAAAGTTGCAAAAAAGGCCAAAAACATAATATTTTGGCATGTGGAAAAAAATGACCGAAAATGCAAGGCTATAGTATGGCAAAAATGTCAAAATATGGCATGTTTCAAAAACAGCTGAAAACCACATTAAACAACATAAAATGGCCTGCTGAGACACACCATGGCATAGAAAGTTGCAAAAAAAAAGTACCAAAAACACCATATTTTGGCATGTGGAAAAAATGACCGAAATGCAAGGCTATAGTATGGCAAAAATGTCAAAATATGACATGTCCAAAAACAGCTGAAAACCACATTAAAAACACATAAAATAGCTTTGCAATACACACCATAGCATAGAAAGTTGCAAAAAAGGACAAAAACATCATATTTTGGCATGTGGAAAAAATGAACGAAAATGCAAGGCTATAGTATGGCAAAAATGTCAAAATATGACATGTCCCAAAAACAGCTGAAAACCACATTAAAATGACTAAAATAACCTGCCGTGACACACCACAGCATAGAAAGTTGCAAAAAGGACCAAAAACACCCTAATATTTAACGTTGAAAAAATGATTGAAAATGCAAGGCTATAGTATGGCAAAAATGTCAAAATATGGCATGTCCCAAAAACAGCTGAAAACCATATTAGACAACATAAAATAGACTGTTGTGACACACCATGGCATAGAAAGTTGCAAAAAGGATCAAAAACACCCTAATATTTAATGTTGAAAAAATGATTGAAAATGCAAGACTATAGTATGGCAAAAATGTCAAAATATGACATGTCCCAAAAACAGCTGAAAACCACATTAAAATGCCTAGAATAACCTGCCGTGACACACCATAGCATAGAAAGTTGCAAAAAAGGCCAAAAACATCATATTTTGGCATGTAGAAAAAATGACAGAAAATGCAAGGCTATAGTATGGCAAAAACGTCAAAATATGACATGTCCCAAAAATACCTGAAAACCACATTAAACAACATAAAATAGCATTGCAAGACACACTGTGGCATAGAAAGTTGCAAAAAGGGCCAAAAACACCATGTTTTGGCATACGGAAAAAATGACCGAAAAGGCAAGGCTATAGTATGGCAAAAATGTCAAAATATGACATGTCCCAAAAACAGCTGAAAACCACATTAAAATGCGTAGAATAACCTGCCGTGACACAACAGAGCATAGAAAGTTGCAAAAAAGGCCAAAAACATCATATTTTGGCAAGTGGAAAAAATGACCGAAAATGCAAGGCTATAGTATGGCAAAAATGTCAAAATATGGCATGTCTCAAAAACAGCTGAAAACCACATTAAACAACATAAAATAGCCTTCTGAGACACGCCATGTCATAGAAAGTTGCAAATAGAACCAAAAACAGCATAATTTGGCATGTTGAAAAAAAGAACGAAAATGCAAGGCTATAGTGTGGCAAAAATGTCAAAATATTACATGTCCCCAAAACAGTTGACATCCACATTAAAACACTTAGAATTACCTACTGAGACACAACATGGCATAGAAAGTTGCAACAAGGGGAAAAAACACCAGATTTTAGCATGTCGAAAAAATGACAGAAAATGCAAGGCTATAGTATGGCAAAAATGTCAAAATACGACACGTCCTTAAAACAGCTGAAAACCACAATTACCCACTTACAATGGCCTTCCAAGACATGCCATGGCATAGAAAGTTTCAAAAATGGCCCATAACACCATAATTTGCTATGTCGAAAAAATGACCCAAAAAGCAATTATATAGTATGGCGAAAAATGTTAAAATTCACATGCCCCCAAAACAGCTGGCAGCTATAAAATAGCATGTCAAGTAATACCATAGCATAGAATGTTGTAAAAATTGCCAAAAAGAGTATAATATAGAAATGAAAAAAAAACAGCCAAAAACGCTATATAACATAATATGACATTTTTTTCGTATTTTTGAATGACGTACTATGGTAATACATTTTATTTCAATTTTTGAACCATATACTATACCAGTGATTATATTGTACATTTAGGTAGAAAATAAAGCCGTACAACACAGCAGTGTGTGCCATCAGTTTCTGATTTGGTAAACAACATTGTAACTGAAAAAATTTCAAATTTGGGTGGTACAACTCGTGGACATAAATCCAATTAAAATATTTAGTTTTCCGCTATTTTTTCAACATGCAATACTATGACATTTTGGCCTTTTTTCTGACATGCAATACTATGACATGTCTCTGCAAGCTATTATATTTGGTTTTCAGCCATTTTTTCAACATGCTATATTATGACGTCTTTGGTCTTTTTTTCCAGCATCATATACTATAAAAATGTCGCTACACGCTATACCATTCCATTTCTTTCGATATGTCAAATTTTCCTGTTTTGGGCCTTTTTTTCAACATGATGTAGGGATTTGGCTTTAGCATGCAGCAACCCTTTATGCAATGAGGCCTCATTCAAAAGGTCACCAATTGTTAAAGTATGGAAATAACTAAGAATTTTTAAAATAACTTTTGATTATGTTATAATATATTAACATGACTTAATTTACATTAAATCACCTGGTGGGGCACCATTCCCGGAAAGGGAAAAATTATAGCCGATCAATAAAATCAGTCTCAAAATATACCTAATTATCAATTTGGAGCTCTGATCAATATTTAAACTTGTAAGTGTAACCAAAATTACCAAACTGATGGTAAAGAGTGAAGGATTTCGGAGCTCTTGACACAGTAGATGGCGATTTACTCGATTTTGTACAACATTAAGCAGACCGCAAGTATGATTCCAAAAACATTTATTCCGAAAGAAAAAGCAATGCAAAACAAGGCATACAATATATCCTAACAATTACACATACAAGCGTGGATATGTCAATGTGTGTGTGTGCGTGTGAGAGAAAGACAGAGAAAAAGAAGGTGTGTGTGTGTGTGTGTGTGTGTGTGTTGGCGTGAGCGTGAACACACCAAGACACAGGGGTGAACTGACTATCAACAGAAGCTACAACAAGATACGAGATTCAAAGATGGCTGCAGAGCAGACAAGGCCTTAGATGAACATGTGGTTGGCCAGACAAAGGAACTAAGAGACTTGAAGTTCCTCCTCTGTGTGCTTCTGTTGAGAGCCAATTCATGCGTGTATGTATGGATCTAAAATGTGTTAGTAAAAGGGTGTTTAGTTGCATGCAAGAGCCTGTCTGTGTGAGGCATGAACAGACTAAATCCAAACCAACCAATAACCTAATAAAGAGATCACAAAAACCACCCGTTCAGTAGTATTACATCAATACATGGTACACACGATATGATAAAAGACAAAGTAAACAGTCTTGCTCAGCCAGTACTTATGTCCTAATACTATGTCCGTTGTTACTTGCCAATCCAGGAGTGTGAGGAGAGTTCTTTAGGTTGCTGGCTGAAGAAAAAAGGTTCAGGTTCAGTCACTGCTGTGCAGTTCCCAGGATCCAGGAGGAGGCTGGCCGGTCCTGGTGTCCTTACAGAGATAGCAGTTCAATGCTATCTCAGTTCTGTTCTCCTTGTGGTTTGAGAAGTTAGCTGTGACTTTCTAACTTCTGAAAAATGTCGAGGCTTTGAAGGTTGAGCTGAGACAAGGCTGCAGCTCGTGCTTAGGTGTGGAAGTCGGAAGGGCAGCGCAGACCTGTAACCTTCCTCAGAGACGTTTCGGAGCAAGAGCCAGAAAAATAGCAGATGCTTCTCTTCTTGCCCCAGTGACTTCCTGGGGGGTCACTGTGGTGAACCAATCATGTCTGAAGATGAGTCCATGGGAAAGGACTAACACCAAGTTGCGAAAGATGAAGCACCCTGGGAGTTGAGGCACATGGCTTTGCTCCAGAGAGAGGAGGACATGTGTGACAGGTAGAATTGTATCCATTGTTTGTTTAGATTTTTGTGTTGTGTGTTGAGTGCTGTGAAGGTGAGCAAGCACCTCTTGTGCTTGGTGGGTGTGGTGTCCATGAGTGTGTGTGTGTGTGTGTGTGTGTGTGTGTGTGTGTATAATGGATAACTGCATGCAGGTGTGTCATTGTTCTCCTCCTGTGTGCAGGTTTGCAGCTGGTCATGTTCTGATAAGGTTCATGTTTAATGTATAAACTATGAAATTAAGCGTGGTTATTCACTAAAACTCTGCATTGTGTCATAACTTTTATTTACAGGTGACATAATGACCATTTAGATTAAGCTTATTGCTCACAACATTTTGTTTTTCATAATTTAGAACATTAAATGTCCTATTATACACTGTTTGCATAATATTACTGTATACATTGTCTAAATGGACTTTTATTTACACTTGATAGAGTAACTTGCCAAATGATTGGTTACATTTTTTAATCCTATCAAACAACTCCACTAATAAACATCTGAAAATTACATTTATATTCTTTGATACAAGGTTTTATAGGATATGTTATTCCAAACAAACTGTAAACTTAATCTGACTTATTAGTGTTTAAATCTCACAATATTTAGTGACACTGTTGACTTGTGTTGGTCCATGATGATTTCTTGTCTGTCTTTCTTAAATGGCAGCCTGCGGTTTAACACAAAAATCAGTCAGAGGGATGTCCGTTTACACCATCATTCATCCGTGGAAACTAGTGAAGTTGCGCTGTGGTGAGTCACTTACAGCCATGGCCGATTTGACCGCTTGTAACTGGAAGAAGACTCTCCCCCCTTCCTCTGGACACACTGACTTCAGCTCCTCTCTCGTCATCCCCAGCAGCATGGAGCCACTCAGTACGCCCAGACACCGTACAGTGCTGCAAGCGATAAGTCATTAATTTCACTGACATTCATTTAAGAAAATGTGAAAATTCTGTGTCTTGAAGGGTTATTCCAGCAATTTAGTATTTCTATGGAAGCCCTGAGGGACAAGTAAGGCAAAAAAAAAGGAAAATAAAAAAGTGTGAAAAAGAGTGAAGTAAAAAAAATTGGGGCACGAGAGAAAAATAATAATTTTGGCAAGAAAAAAATTTTTTTGGTGAGAAAAAAAAATCTGGAGGAAAATAAGGCTAATTTTGTGTTTATTGTGTTTATTTTTGTAATACTTATTTTGACCACAAGAGGCTGAAGCGCACTACCAGGGGACTTTTGATGTCTCTGCACACTAAACAATAATTTAGAATAGAATAGAATAGAATAGAATAGAAATACTTTATTAATCCCGTGAGGGAAATTTCATCCCAGAGGTGTAAACTGACTGAAGGGGATGTTAAAGATTCTGAGGGGAAGATTTGTTGGTATATAATTCCTTAATTTACCCATGCAATGACAACATAAGGGTACTGTATGGAAATGAGTTAGTTAGTTATAGCTATCGATACATGTGGAAAAATAATGCTATTCCCTGCAAGTGTCCAAATGTCCCATTGACAATACGCAAACACAAAGTGTTTCAAATAGTGCATTGGGCAGATGTACACATTGACCTAGAGGACAGGTTTCCATGAACCCGTATTATGAGGAAAACAGCTCAACAGTTGAATGTTGATGTTAGATTTTGCATTTTGAAGATAAAACATGAGAAAACACAAACGCAGTGACCACTATGAGCATAACCATTTATGTAACATAAAAGTGCTCATATATCAGAATTTGAATAATGAGAGATGCATGTTGTGTTAAGAGTGCAGAGAGAAATTAAAAGTGCGCTTCAGCTTCTTGTGGTCAAATTAAGTATTACAAACGAAACACCTAAAAAAATTAGCCTTATTTTCCTCCTGATTTTTTTTTCTCAACAAAAAAAAAAGAAATTCTCACCAAAAAAATAAATAGATGAAAAAATTCTGGCAAAAAAAGAGAGGAAAATTTTCACTCTATTTAACACATGAAAAAAATGGACCACCAGAAAAAAAAAAATCTCACTTGCCCCTTTCAGGGCTTCCGTAAGTGGCAGATTGGGCAAACACTTTTTTTTGTATTGTAAAAAGACAATTTACAAGTTCAAGGAACCTTTTAATCCCTAATAAAAGTCAGATTCGAAAAAAATGGATCCTACAGATTTCAGTTTATTAGTATCTTTGTTGGACCCCTGCCTCATAAATGCCCACTTCTTTCTGACTCCAGATCTGAAATTTGTAGCACATGGGCTCTGTTCAAATCCAAACTAAGATGAGATATATAACCTTGATAACATTCAGTCAACCCTGACATCCTCACTTTTATGACTGTATGTTAGCTTGTGTGTGCCTTTAAGTGCATTAATTCATGAATGACAGCAAGAAGAAACAGAAAGCATACTGTCAGCGGGAATTAAAGCAGCTGATTAGATTATTTAAATTAGTAAATTCAGTCACAGATGTACATGCTTCATTATGTGACAGAAGTCACTAAATTAAATTATTCACATTCAGGTTTAATGCAATATACTTATGTTAAGAGACAACACATCATATATTTGAGAAGGTTTTAGCAAGTTAAAAGAATAAATGAAAACTGTCTGTGTTATTTTAATACTAAATCAAATAACTGTACTTACATTTTACTGAAGCCTTTGTCTTCAAGCCACGCTTTCACTTCTGCAGGCTTGGACCTCTTTGTGAGGACAGGAGAACCCTCTGTTTGCTGAGAAGATGTAATGATTATGAACTGTGATTTTACTGAAATGTAAGGCTGAAAATTACAGAGTATATTCCATATATATAATACTATATGTACACATATTATGAACGTATATATACGCAGTATTAATGGAATGAAATAAAGCCTCCAGACTTATTGAAATATATTGAATGAGCCACATTTTGTAATAATTCTGGTCATATTTGCATATTCATTTGTTTTGTTTTGCCGCAGTGGTGACTTTTCCACAATTTGTTCAGGTAAATGTCAACCAAAAGGTCAAAATCACTGAGAAGTGACATATAATTACTGTGCACACAAGCATATTGTGTAAGTGCTCATATTATTTAAGAAGAGTTACAATAGTAATTGCTTCCCCTCTGGTCCTTCCCACCAGAGTGTAATCTTAGACTGACATCATGTTTTCTGTAGTTGCTGCTTTACTTCAGTCATTGAGTCACTGACTTTTTTTTCCTTGAAAGGCTTCCTTTAAAACTGGAGTTTAAATCAACATGTGGTGTGTTAGTGGGGCTCACTTCGGTAGGTTTTTCATCGGCGGCTTCCAGGACATTATTGGGTACAAAGCCCTCCTCTCCTCCGCTATTCCTCACTTTCCACCACTGCTTTGACTTATCCAGCAGCTGTGGACAAAGCAAAGACTAACATGGGTCTTAAGGAATCGTGGGCATGTTCATATCTCTTTCATTACGGAAACAGGACAGAAAGAGCAGCTGGTTCATGACGCCACTCACCTCAACTATTTCTCCTTTTCTGACAGTGAGCTCTCTGTGGTTCCGTGAGATGAAGTCATACATAACACGCATGTGACGTGGTTTAGACCCACCGGAGCTGAAAAATATAGGGACATAAAAAATGTCAAACTTTGAACATTTGCATGACGTTGAATTCAATTTTGTGTTTGTGCATACCGGGTTTTTTGTGGAGAATGAGTTGGTGGTGTCCACTTAGCCGAAGTCTACACGGATAAAGGACAAAGTCTTGTTATGTTTTCCCTCCTTCATCTCTCAAAGCTACCCGTCTGTCTGTGCTGGTGTCATACTGAATGTCTGATGCGAGATGATGGTTTTACCTCACCGGATGCCTCTCTTCTCATGGGTTCACTGGGTTCAGGTGCTGTAGTCACCTCAGGAGGCTGCCAGCCATCAAAGAACTCCAGAGTGTACGTTGGGATGTCTTCGTCGTCTTCTGGCCATTTGGTGCTGATAACGTTTAAAATTATAAAATCAATATTATCCTGACACTAATCAGATGGACAAACAGCAGTCTGATACATTTTACTTCATCAAACTAAAATACGAGTGTAAAAGCAGTGATCCAGCTACTCAAATCCTTTACTTTAGTAAAATACAAACGCAACAATTACAAGTTGGTTCTGGCATTAAACATCCCAATTAGGCAAATAAAGTACTATTAGCCAAAGACACTAATAGCATCTGCAGTAAAAGTACTTATTCTGCAGGATATTGGAAAAAGCAGACTTTTACTTTCATAACTAGTGGAGCCATTTTAAACTCCCTATCCAGTTAAGTAGTCCAGTAATTGTCTTCTTAAGAACAATATAAACCTCGAAGGTCTTTGGATGGTTATTGGGAGAGGACACAGGACACGTCCCTCTCGTTATTTAGAACATGATCATTTGCCCGCTCACCCTCAACCCTCACCCTTGACTCCAAGAAAAACATGAAAGTAGCGGGAGTAGTTTTATTTTTACCAAATTTAAGCCCCTATGCCACAAATTGATGCAGAAAATGTACAAATTAGTGCAGGCATTTTTTTTTCTGGCAGACCCACTCCACCCCCTTTCAAAAATGTCTCCCTCAATGTTGAGACAACACCTATGTCATAGCTATAAAATAGCATAAAATGAAAATACTCAAGTAAAGTATAAATACTTAAAAACTGTACTTAAGCGCTTGAGAAAATGTACTAAGTTACTTTGGAGTGAGATGATAAAAAAATACAAATAAAAAAACAGCTTGTTAAGTTCAACACTGCTCAGTGCCTCACCTGGGGATGTTCCAGGGGTCTCCGAGAGACTGCCACAGCTGGTCCTCCTCTGTGGAGGCTTCTTCACTCAGGAGGAGGATACACTGGGGTGTCAACAGCGGCGCCACAATGGTCTCTGGCAGATCCTCAGGGCAGTGAGAGACCACCTGGTGAGGAGAAGAATAACTCACTCTGCTGTTCATTAGTCCTGTTATTAAGCACTCACAGTGAGATACTGTGACACTGCAGACATGACGGTCAGCCACTTAAGCATATAAATTAGATAAAACGTCCAACATATGCTCATGAATAGATAATTTTACAAACATATATAAAATGTATCAAGTATAAAGAGATAATTTCCTAAATAAAAATCATATATATCTTTAAATTAAGAGACCCTTATTAAACAAGATACATATTAGAACATGTTAAAGCATGCATTTCAGAGGTAAAGACAAAACTCTCTATACTTAATGAAAATTGATTACAGTATGTATAACTACAGTCGAGTTCTGATTTGTAGATGAAGTCACTTACGAATGCTAATGTTGAGAATAAGGAGTGAACCAACTCAGGGGCGCTGGGGTTATTAATCATTCCACTGAGCTCCCCCTGTCAAGGAAAACATTTTCCTGTTACACATACAAATACAAACAGCAGTTATTATGATTGTATGTCAGTGTGATTGAAGACACATACTAAAAGGTTGAAACCACATTTGATCTTGTGGAGACACACTTCAAATTCTGCTGCAGGGGGCATGCCGTCCATGACTAAAGAATCAAAATACATAATGAAGACTCACAACTGATGATATTGTGATCACACTTTTATACAGCATATTCCAGTTTTAAACTATACACTGTCATTTAAATACAATCATGTATAACTACCTCAGTATTCTTTATTAAATTACCTTTTCCTTTCTTCTTTTTCTTCTTTTTCTTTGCATTTTTAGCCACAACTGCGGCTATTTTTCCCATGAAGATTTCTAAGTCACTTAAAATATGATTCAAGATATCCTGTAAAGAAAGACATAAAGCGAGAAGAAAAACTTTTCCACATTCTACTTTTCTTAAATGTCAGTAAACAGATTTAAAATGTTCAAAAAACAAAATATGTCACAGGCTATTTTAAATATACACTCACTACATTCCTGTCCAGCTCTGTGTATGGGCGAGGAGGAGGCTCTTCTTCAGTGGTGGATGGCTGCGGTGATGGTGCCTCTTCTCTGGGAGGTGGGGCCTCCTCCTCCTCCTCTTCCTCTTTATGTTCAACCAGTTCATGCTCAGAAATGTCATCCTCCTCTACATGCACAAAGGAGACTCAAGGTTTGTATACCGATTTTGACTCTATCATTAATAATCAATGCAGTAGTTATAGATCTCCTGTCACAGACTCACCATAGTCAGGAGCCATCCACTGGGGCGCTGAGTCATCTGCAGGCTTCTGTCCTTCAGGTTCGTGAGATTCTGGGGCTTTACGAAGGTTTTTCATTTCCTGATTCCCCGCAGTTAGTCCTGCATTTCTGCTTCAAAGAGTGTAACAGAGGTTTTGAAGTGCCATTTCAAAAATCAAGTTTCAGGTATTTGCTCTCACTGACTTTATGTTCTTACCTGTTCCTTGAAGCATCCCTCCTGTGTGACAAAGCTCCTGAGAGAACCCTTTGAACATGGTCAGCCTGTGAACAACAACAACAAAACATTACTAATTACTTATTTGCTTTATTCTTTGAAACCTGAGCAAATTGATTTCCTTAAAAACATGTGAAGAAGGCAACAAGCAACTCAATGAGAAATGGCCAAAAAATGAGCAAGAAATTAATAAAAACTTACAACAAAATTACCTGAAAATAAGTAAAGAAAAAAGAAAAAGTTTAAAAAAAGAAAAACAAGAAACAAAATCAATAAATAAACATCAACAAAATGCAATTAAAAAAACTAACATACATTTTTTTTTTCTTTTTTTCTAAAACATAATTTTAAATTTATTTTGATAATAATTGTTTGATAATATCTACATTGGGACATTTCTTTCCAAGTTGCTCATGATGTTTTTTTTCTGGTTTCAGATATAAATAAATATATAAATGCTTATAAAAGGCGTGTGACTACAGCACAAGAAAACCAGTGTTGATCTAGGTTTTAAAGGGTTAATAGTCATAATATCAGTCATATGTATGGGTTTGTCCTCACCCTGACTTCCTCACACTGAAACATAAAGACAGTGGTGGTGTGTTTCCCCCCGGGCTGGACCGACACAATGAGCAGGGATTTAAAGACTCCAGCGTCCAGCACAGCCTTTAGCTCCAGGATGTCACTGAGAGCCATAGACTCCAGCTCCTCCTGAGAAAACACAACAGGTTTGTATACACATAAACAACATCCCAGACCCCTCGTCATACGCAACTGACTTACATTTTAATGGCAATATAAAGAAAATGTTCTCATACCGAGCACTCTCAATTTAGCAGCACGGCAGTATAATTTTAAAATCAACAATGAAGTATAACATTGAAAATATAAATTATACAGTATTTTTGTATGGTTTTGGATTTCAGTACTCCTTGGCGCAGATCCTGGAAGCCTAAGAACTCTATCAGATGGATCAGCACCATTCTAAAAATATTTCCATCATTTAAGATCAACAATAATATTAAAACTTTTTACAAATGCAAAATTCCCATCAAGAGATGGATGCCAGAAAACCCAAACAAACAAACGAACAAAAAACCCAATAAAAAATAAAGTCTGCAATGATATTTTACCACAATGAATACTGTGGGTAAAGTAAACTACAACTTAAGTTTCTGTTTAAAAGCAAGTTTAAAGTTTTTAGCTTTAGGCACAAAAACACTTGGTTATGTTACAGGGAAGACCATGATTTGTGCTGACATAAGTAGTCAAGGTTAGGGAAGCATTAGGGTTTGGGTTAAAATTTCTACTTCATTGAGAAAAGAGGACCTCCATTGTCATGGTAGCAATAATACAACCATGGCTACAGCAAGGGAACAAACAAAGTCATGGTTAAAAGAAACAATTACAAATTGTACTAGGAAACAAATGGTGGTTTCCTATAGTCCTACGTTTCTATAATAAATTCACTTTATTCTCAAAAGCAATGTCATAATTCATACAGCCACTGGAGGGCTTTGTTACTTGTACATACACATATGCTGTTTTGGGGTATTTGCTGCAATAACAATTCTTTTGGCAGGGTACTTTCAAATACAATTATGCATCATCTGCATAGAAGTGGAAACAGATGCTAAGTTTGAAGATGATAGAATATAATGGCACAGTGCACAGACAGAAATTTATGGGGACCAGGGATGAACTTTGGGGTACACCATAAGGACTGCTAAAGGGAATCAAAGTTGTCTTCACCTGTTGGGTAAGTCTTGAACCAGTGCAGAACTGAATCAAAACACCCAATCCACATTTTTAACCTTTTGATAAGGAGATCATGAATGACTGTAACAAACATAGTGCTTTCGTGATTGTGGTGTTCAACCGATATTTGGTTTCTGCAGGGGCTATAAAATATGACTCACATCTATTTTCATGCTTGTTATCATTTAGTTACCCTTCATACCCTGGGTGGGGTCATTTTCATCCTGGAAGAGACTGCATCTATCGGATCTGTAATTTATTTTGTCACCTGTCTGCGGGTCCCAAATGCTGTTTACCTTGGTTTCAACATCTGTGAGCAGCAGGTTGGCACCACGCATCTCCAGCACCATGTTCTGACCCCACACACGACCCATCCCATCCAGCAGCTTCAGTCGCTCCACACAGTCCGCTACGTTTCTCAGCTCCTTCCCATTCAGTTCACAAGTGAACAAGTGCTGCAGCAGACACATTAAGACACAATATTAAACATTGCATGATTCAGAACGGGTCACATTTGTAAAAATAATGTTACGTATGTTACCTCCACTCTGTACTGCATTTTGTCCATCATCTTGTTTACTGATACTGCATACTCCCTCCTTTGCACTGTTGAAACATAAATCAAAGCTCTGTATTATTATTAAATTAAACTGAACAGGTGTGGCCACTGATTATGTCGAGGACAGCAGTGTTGACTTACAGTAAATTGACTTTGCACTGGGCCTCGACAGATTTGATATCTGGGATGATACCTCATCCATAGTGGAGTAACCACTGTCACAACAAATGCAAGCAATTTACATCACTGATCATCTCCTAATGAAAAACGTCATGATAGAATTGATCTGTCAACATGAAATTGTAATATACATACTTGGACTGGATTGATCCAGCGTAGCTGCTGGTGTCGTTCCCAAAGAGACTGTTGCTCATAGACATCTTCACCAATGACCAAACACACCTGCAGTATCATGTATTACATAAATTTTATATCATAAATATCAGTGATATGAGCCATGTCAGCACCCTGCACCTGTCATAAATCTATAAATAATCTGTTTTGGGAAGTTCGCCATGCCATCAGTGTGTATTCAAAGTTGACTGAAGCTTAAATATCTTAAGTTTTGTAAAGTTTTAATTTAGAAAAAAACTACTTTTACAAATGTCAGAAGCAAAATGAGCTTTTGCTCAAACAACACCTGGATTATTAGCAATAAGTTAATAAATGGGTCGTGATAATCATCAACTAGTTGTATTCACCTTGCAACACAGCACTGTGAGCAACCTAGCAATCTTTATGCTGCAGCTGTAATATTTTAAGAGTCTTAATATTTTTGTTTAGGACAGGTTTGTCAACTGTCTTTTACCACAAATGTAGATGATGATGACGCTTATATACAATAAAACATTATCAACATATTTAAAACACACACAATCTAATAGTTAAGACCATTTTAGTAATAAACGTCTTCTATCTTTTCAAATCAGATCTGCTCTCAAGATTTGTTCAGTACTAGGAATATAAGGAAAATGATGATGCAGATTTTGTTGAGTTACGCCAAATGAAAACACAGAAACTCTTCTCTACAGATCATTAACAAAAACAACAAAGAAACATCCATTTTTCTCTTGAATTCAATATTAAATGCTCTTACCTTTGATGTGTGGTAGATGGATGTTGTTGTATCTTTTACCCTTTAGTACAAAAACATCTCATATTTTAATCCATTCCCTCATTCAACTATGTACACCCAAGACTTCCTCATAAAGGAGAAGGACAAAGTCCACTGACAGTTGCAGAACGGTCTGTAGGATACTGAGCGAGTCAGTTCAGGGTGTGAGATCTTTAGTGTCGCATCCCTTCTGAGCAAAGGTTACCAGATACGGAGGAAACCACCCTGGAAAAGCTTAAAGGTCTCCAGGTCTATAAATAAACTTATGTGCCCCATCAGCTATTTATCATTTTTTCCATCCTACAATGTTGCGGGATTGAGAGTGAGTGACAATGCTCCAAGTTGTGTTTTCTTATTTAATTGAAAACAAAAAAAATGTTAACTAGGCCTTAAAATGTGTGAATCCCATCACAGATAACTGCCAATAACATTTCAGATACATGTCACAGTGAATTAAAAATAGATCTTAGGAGGAAAGAGAGATAAAGAGGTAGTTATTGGAGGGCCATATCTTTGTTACACTATCATTTTATTGTACTAGTTATAGGTTCATCAATATAAAAGAAAATCTGAATCTGAAGATAAACGGAGATAGGAAATTTCAGTAGTATTGTCAAGTTGTAGCACTTTACATCTCTGTCACTACTGTGTCAGTTCACTTAGAAGACTGGCTCCATAATAAAACCACAAGCCCTGAGTTTTTATATCACACTGCCAAACATTAACTAGAACACATTCCTTAGTGATGTAATGAACACACGGTAAACAACATGACCATATTTAGCCAAAATGATCTTATAATGTGTGTGAAAGTTAAACAAAATAGAGAACTATTCATCCTGTTTAAATGTGTAGTCACAATACGAGTTTGTTTTAGATATATATCAACCAGAAAACCAGCAGAACCAGTAAAATAAAACCCAGACACATCAAAGCAACCCTGCCTGTTACGCAGTAGTGGAAAATAAGTACATCATGACCATGATTATGCTTTTGAGGTAGCTGTGGTTTAAATATTTTAATTGTATGCTATTTTATATTCAAAATCACCCCACTATGTTTCAGAGGGAAATTGTCCGATGAAGTCACAACATGTATTTGACAGCTAGTTACTAACTTTGCAGAAAATTTTGCCATACGACTCCCTTACTTTTACTTAAGCAAGATTTTGAAGGCAGAAGTGTTACATAGTAGTATTGCAGTAGGTTACTTTCAACCAGGTATCTCAATACTTCTTTTCACCGGTGCTGTTAAGAGTATTTAAACAAAGACTTTTACTCAGTGGTGTTTTAAGATTGAAAAAACGTCAAAGCAAAAGCTACTTAGTACAAATGCAAAACCAGAAAATGACATAAACGCACTGTTTTACATTTCCCACACAGTTAAACACATCTGATAATCTGACTGGGAGACACCTGCTCTCATTCACCAGCTGTTATACTCCTCAGTTCCCTGCATGGAGCCCTGGTGGGGTAAAACAATAGGGAAGCTTGTTAGAGGGCTACGCAGTAGCATTGAAATGCATTAATCCAGAATTAGGTTAATTTTTAAATGACTCAGTAACATTAAATCAACCTGCTCCCCATCAGCCCCAGTGACCTGTCACTCATACTGTAAATTGGTCATTTTCGAGATAAAATGAATTTAAAAACCTTCAGGCCCTTAACTGTAAAAAAAACCAAAAAAAAAAACACCAAAACACTTTCAAAATATTGTTCTCCTGCTGCTGGTAAACTAAACCACTGGAGGGCAGCAATGCTGCGTGAGCACATGCAGAAGGTGCCGAGCTGCAGTTAACTCACATAAATGTCAACCTGCAGCTTCTCCGGTCAGCTTCGCTGGAGCAGAAAAGTTAACAAAGTTTGTAAAACTATGTATTGTTTAGAGCTGATATATTTTCCTGCCAGAAATGAGTTTACTATGATTGACATCAAGAAAGCAATTCACAAACTCCAATGTTATTTTGGCATTTTCATTGATAAAATAAACATACAATCACAGGAAGAATTCAACTACACATAAAAACAACTCCGCACCCAAAGTGCAGTGGAATCCATATTAAAACAGATTGATATAGCTTAAAGTTGTTTAGTTAAATGGCTGCCAGGATACAATAAATGGCTTCAAATCAAAGACATGAATACAAAAATATCCTACAATATAAACTGAAGAATAAAACAACTGGAAAAAGAACTACAGGCCAGGTGGACTAGAAAATGGATACATCTGTCAAATGAGAAGACAAAACACCAAATTAAATGTGTTGGGAGTATAAATGAATTTTGAATAGTCGAGCACAGATGAACTCATAATAATAAGTTATAAATATATGGAAGAAGAAACCATCCATACTTTAATTCATATTTGCCTATATATTATCCACCATATAAAAATCTGATGGTAGATGTGTTGCTTCAAAACATTTTATAAGAAATCGAAAGATAAAAGGCGCTTTACACAGTTTCTTGACTCCAGAAAAGTTTAGTAATCACTGACCCGTTTTGGATAAATAAGGCTCGGGGCGATTTCTGTAACTCATTAACTATGCTGAATGTTCCCTTGCAGCAAGCAGGACTTTGGCCCATGAAGTCACTAAATCTGTCTACAGTTCCTGCAAATACTGCGGAGTGATGCAGACTTCAAGGCACTACTTCTATACACAGAAAAGCATTGTCGCAGAACATTACTAACAAAAAAAGCATAAAAATCCTACAGTATAGTGTGCACACTTCTAAATATGATTACACATAAGTACTTCTTTGCTAGATAACTCTCAAATCTCATACACTGATAAATGATATAGATATATGCGAGTTCAGTGGGGGCTGCTTCACTGTGCCTGCAGAGCCTGGACGATGTTCAGGCCCGGGCCAGGGGGCAGCGCCCAGCCGTCCTGGCCCTGATGGGTCTGCAGCAAGCAGTACAGCTGCTTTAGGTGGGTCACTATGTTGTCTTTAATATCTGGAATTGAGATCTGCAGGCGAACGCTGCCGCTGTCGAAGGATCGTGTGTTGTCTCCAGAGAACATCTCGCTTATCATACGGGCCACCACTGGAATGATCTGCAGAGCAGAGGACAGCGGAGGACCAGTGTAAGACACACAGAGACTCAGAACAGTGCAGCTTATCCAAGAGTGCTGTGGTTCACTTGAGGGCTGGGCGATTAATCAAATTTCACTTTCAATCGCAACTCTGGCTTCAAACGATTATGAAAACAAGATAATCGGGATGAAATTATTAATATACTGCTCTTCGTTTTGCAATGATGCTCTCGTTTTGTCTTATGTAAATGCAATGCATCCTTTTCCTTTACAGCGACGCAGTCAGTGTTGCCAATCTGGCAACTTTCTCCATAGATTTGGCAACTTTTAAGACTCTCTTAGTTTATTTCTAAAAAGCAACTACTGACAAATTTAGTAAATTAATAAGGCCACCGGGAAAAGTGAAAAATATATTCAAATATATTGTTACTTATTCCCATGTATGCGGATCAGGACAATCATAGTCCATGGCTCCTCTACCAACAGCACGGGGTCTGTGGCCTCTCCTCTTGTTGCATGTTTATATCTATAAATGACTTATCTCTTTCTTTAAACTTAAAATTTGTTTTAAGTTGAATTGCATTTATATCCATATCCATATCCATTTAATTTATACTATGCGAGAGTTGCCAGTTGCTTTTTATAAAGCCCCAACCTCACCTGTGCACTGTACCGAACACAGAAAAATAAGAGGACAATAATAAAATACAGGCAAAGGAAAGAGTCTCTGCAGATAAATTCATCATCACACATTTCTAGTGGGTCATACATGATGATTGAGATGAATTACTTCTATATGAGTTTATACATTTTCAGGGATATCCTGTATAATATATCTTTAAATAATAGCAAAAAATGTTTAATTAAGGGGAGATTTTCCACTTGTGTCTTTTATAAAAATTATTTCTACGCAAAACAGTTTTTCAAGAAGTGAAATATTCCCACGCAGGTACTCATCATGTGGAGCTGAAAATTGTTCACGCACAGGAATGAAGTTAAGAGTGATAAGGGCTAATTACTGGCCTGTATTATTCCGTGATAACAACAAAGATTCATTACTTCTCATTACAAACAAAATGTCTTACCTGAACCATGATAAGTTTCCTCTCTCTGGGCCTACCATCAGGCCACTCCTCTCCGAAACACAGGCTGATTTCGAACTGAGGTGGGTTTGGTGTCTGGCCGCGCTGGTGGGCTATCACTCCTGCACGCCAAACAAACAGATCGATTGGAATTCATTCTCAGAGAGTATTAAACATTTTCAAAACTACAAAGATGTAAGTAAAACCTAGATATAACTCAAGTTACTTTACTAGCTGTCCCAATAATTGAAAATTCTACTTACCACTGAGAAAAGACTCCAGGCAGAAGAGTTTGATCTTCCTCTGGCGCTCTATAAGATTTGGAGCAGTTTGATTTGGAGCGCAGGGACCGGACCAGTACACCTTGCACTGGCAGAGACGCACCGCATAGATATCGTGACCACTGACCTCCAGGATTAGGCCTCTGTCCATCACGTCCAGCAGGCGGTTGGTGAAAACCCTCTGCTTGTCGTTGGTAATGTGCTCTGTGGTGGGAAAGCGTAGCTGTTCCAGGTTCACCGGCCCGAACAGCTCCTCCTGGTTGACCATGGGGCCGAGGTCTCCGTAGAACAGCCTGCAGCCGTGCGGGTTACTGATGTTGGCTGTGGGACACATCTCCTTCCCTCTGTACTGGAACGTCACCTCCAGGTCTGTCACTGCGTCAGAGACAAGTAATGGCACATGTTAAAACCATCTCTTGAGTACAACTGAAGTTATACTTCAAATAAAAAAAAAAAAAAACAGTTCACCCATAAAATTAAATTGTACTTTGAAGCAAATTCTGAGGCCATGTGCAAAAAGGGGCAGCTGCGTTTTTTTGTTTAGGGACAAAACCAGGATGACTTTATTCTAACGTGCATTATTGAAAAAATCATCAATCAAAAAATCAATCATTTATTTGGTTTCATGGTTTGGAAGCCTATCTCAAAAAACACATGTGAAATAAATAACTCACCTTAAGCATGGTGATTTTTTAACTTCTTTCTTCTGGACGGAAGAAGCATAAAAATAAAAGCCTAGTCTTTTATTCCAACCCTTTTCTAACTACTTATTTTTTTTCAGCCTTGCCTTAATGGTTTCTAAGGTTTGGGATACGTGTAGGTCTCATAAAAAATATGTCTGGTGATATTCTTTAATTTAATTACTGTCAGCTTATTAAATGATCCTTCTGACAATTGCTAGTTGTGTTGCTTATTCCTTTTTCCCATAAACCTCCACTAAAAAAACAACACAGTAACACATCAAAAAGCCATGTTGTTTCACTATCATAGCCACCCCAAAATAAACAGCAGGTGTCCTCACACCTCGGCCTCCTGCCATTAATCTAGCTGAGTCTACTGACTGCAGTTTGGGAAAAAGGGAAAAAAAAGTTGGTGCTTTTTGGTGGCCCATCTCTTTATTGATGAATGCTGATTCCTTGATTTCAGTACTAAAAGAAGTGCATGCTTACTTGGGAGGGAACTGATCCACGTTTCTGGGGAGGCAAACAAAGCGTCGGGTAGAGGAGGAGGCTGCATTGAGTGATCAGGCAGAGGAGCAGGAGGCATGTCACTCAGGGCTGTGGGGTGCATCTCCACATCCACAGGCTCCTCTTTGGGCCAGATTTTTACAGGCTCCTCTTTGGGCCAGGGCTCATTTGAAGGGGGACAACTGGGAGGCTGCATGGGGGACCCTGAGCTCATAGGAGACCACATGATGAGAGGAGATGGACTGGTGCCTAAACGAGGAAAGAGAGAAAAATAATGAGTTGTTAACAGCAATTAATCTTTATTTTATTTCCCTTTAAGATACTGACGGGACTTTTTTTAATTGTAAGCGTGGTGTGTGAGGAGAAGTTACTCACCATTAGATGGGTACGGAGGCAGAGACTCTGGTGTATCTGGAACATCTTCCTCACCACCATCTGGAGTCCAAGAACCAGCATCTGAGGAGCCTGTGGGGTGAAAAACAGTTTTACAAAAGGCAAACATTAGGAAATGAGAGGGAAATAGAGGTAAATTTATCAAGATTAGTCATTTAGACTGAAGAAAGTCAGCCATTTTAAACATCTTATTTACCCTGGTTACTGAGGGGCTGCGGGATGTCACAGACGTCATAAATCTTCAGAGGATTCATGGGGACCTCTTTGGTACCATCATAGACCAGATTGAATTCTCGGCTTTTGTTCAGCGCACATCGAAGCTGAGCTTTCCACTTTGCAGGATCAGGTTCATCAATTCCCTCTTGGAACTTCCCGGTCTCCACGGCCCACGCCTGGAGGAACATTTAAACAGAAGTATCAATATTACAGTCCTCTTTAAAAACTTTTCTCCACAGGATCCACAAAGGTTTACTGTTTTAAAGGGTATTTGAGGCACTATGCAGGTTGTCTGTACAAAGAAATATCCAAGATTATGGACAATAATGTTTTGGCCATCTTGGAGTGTGCATGAGACATGGTTATGAACCATGAAATGTACAGCTATATCAGAAAATGTATAGAATTTCAGGTGTGTGTGTGTGTGTGTGTGTGTGTGTGTGTGTGTGTGTGTGTGTTTGGGGGTCACAAGGAGTGTGGGAAAACTAAAAAAAAAATCAATTAATGCAGTAGGTGTGGATGTCAGCATTTCCTCGATTTCTATTTTCAAAAATATATTACTATTTAAAATATAAAAATCTCTCACACAATGAGGGCACAGTGAAGACCTGCCTCATCCTGCATTGGAAAAAAAATAATAAAACAATGGCCAAGCATCAGAGAGAAGAAAATACTTAAAAGTTAAAAGTTGTCAAAAAAGAAGCAGAAGCAGAAGTTTTAAGAAACTTTTTTTAAAGACAGACAGCATTTTATATTAAAAGTTACTAAAACTATCGGGAAAACACATCTCTGTGATATTCAAAGCAAATAATCTTTTCAAAATCAATCCAAATCACTGGTTTTGCACAAACTTCCTGCAGTTATTGTGATCACCGTTTGGATTAATCGTGCAATTTATCATTTATTGTGTTCTGCTATTATTATGTATCCTTAATTGTGTCCTTAATGTCGTCAATATGCTCCATGATAGAAAAGATGTCTCCTAAGAATTGGTTTGAGAGCCACTGACCTGTGATGTTTTCACAGGTCAGTGGCTCCCATCTAATGCTAGAAGCTAGAGAGAGGCCTTGTGCAACTGTGTTGCAAAACAAGATGTTGCTGCAGAGACATTTTGCACTCTCTCACGCATTTTTACCAGGTATGAAGCAGTATGAACGTTGTTTAACACGAAATTGAAAGTATGGAGTAAAAATTAGTCAGTGCCTGATTCCCTCCATGTGCAGCAGTGCCAACATTTACATGTTCAGTCTGCCTGCCTCGGGGTAAATAAACACTTCATTACATACACTCCTGAAATCTTTGTCACCGTGACATCTGTTATTTTAACCTTGAATATGGTGTCCTCGTCCTCGTGCTGGGGTGTGTGTCTTGTGGCGTGTTTCCATGGGATCTTGAAGCGCATGGCCTCGCGATCAATCCACACCAGCCCCGGATATCTGCCGCTGTCCACCTGAGCGACCAGCCAGGGCTTCAGACGGACACGGCGAGGGGTGACCGACATCCTGACTGACAAGACGACACAAACCCGTCAGTCCACAGCACACTGTCGCTCTGACTCATTTCCCCAACAGCCACACAGCTTTAATATAATCAGCGACAAACAATGATGCAGCAGTGTTCACAGAAGTCATGCGCGGCCGGATTTTCCAAACTTTTTTAAAAACTGCCACACTTTGACATGCAAGACGGCCTTCAACGTATTGACATATTTGTCTTATTTCTGCAGCTGCTTACAGGTTAGACATCGTGTGTATGATAGGACGCCATTTAAACACGAGGAAAAGGCAGCAGAATTCACCTCGAAATGAAATAAACAAAGCGACGACACAAAAGAACGACACACATACCTGTGCCGAACCAGGAAGTGGGGAGATCTGTCCTCGTCGGCCTGTGAACTAGCAGCTGGAGATAAAACTCTGCAAATCCCCAAACTCCTGCACGATCCCACAAAAAAAAACCCTTCCTCGATAACCACTTAGACGTCGGTCGATGAGAATAAAAACAATTAAATGCTCGAGGACTCTGAAGAGCCGATGTTGTTCACTCCGGCTCGGCCCTTCCCCTCTCCTCACCGAAACTCAGGTACAGACGTGACGTCACGCCGGTGACACACCTTTTCTGAGCAGCTGAGGGCGGGGGGGACGCTTTTCAAGAAGCACGTGGACACAGCACCTTATTTTTCCGTATGAGAAACTGAGCATGTTACGACGTGCCAACCTCAACCCTCATGCACTGAGTCTGACATAGAAACATCTGACTAAGAATAATTAGTCATTAGTAATCATTAATTAGTGATCATCATAATCACACAAATAGTAAATTACATAAATAAATACATAAATGAATGCTTTTGAGACTTGTTATGATGATGCAGATGCTTAAATCAATGCATAAAATAATCGACTAATAATCGAAAAGCAAATATTTTTCTGCAATTTTATAATGGCTTTGACGAGTGTGAGAAGAAAAAACACGGAATCTGTACTGTGTATCTTAAGGCTCATAAGACTGCATATTCTTTGCACATCAGCAGACAATATTTATGACTCAGCCTGTAGGCACGTTTAGCGTGATTTTCCACGAAAAGGTGGATTACAGTACAGTCACTATAAAGTGGCGTAAGAAAAGTGGACGGTTGTTGGTGATGATGATCCTGTCACTAACAGCAGCCAAAAACAGCCCGACAATAGCAAGCCACTCCCTGAAACTAGTCATGGCTATGAGAGCGTGTCCGACATCTACCTGCGCAAATTTGCCTTTTGGGTTTCCTGGTTTCGACATAATATCCATAATGAGCCTGTCGCCATGTGTGTATGATGCTAATTATTTGTGTTCTGGGATGGATGGTGGTGTCTGAGGCTATAGTGGCAGGGTGTGTTGGGTTGTTTTGGGTCCAGCTGCCTGTAGCATTACAAAGGATGACAGACCCCCCAATTATGTATGCAGCTTAAGTTCCTAACCTGAGGGTCAGAACTCCACAAGGTGTGCAAAGAGGTCACTAGATGGTTAAGGGGATAAAATAAAATAACATTAAATTAAAATATCCTTGCAACAATTAGCTTCATTTAGATCTGATTTTGTGGAGTACTCCTGTGCCTAAAATGAAACAACCCAAAATTGCCACACAGTCCACATTAATGCTATAACTAGTGATAAGGGAGCCAGAGAGTATATCATAAAGCCTGGGAATCAGAAAGTCATCAAAAACTCCTGACTTCATGTGAGTTTTGCCACTCCTTCTGTGACAGAATATAAAATAGGCTACTTGTGACCAGTCAAGAGTGTGCACACACTTATAAAACACACACCTATACACAAACCCCATCGCCACATAATAAATTTACGGACAAATGTGATGCACCATCCTGTTTTAAATCAGCTCTGACAGAATGAGCCACTGAGCTGTTTGTAATATTAATGCAGAATATGCTTCTTGCTTAACACTTTACAACAACATTTAATTGGTAACTCTCTGCACTGTTAGTCATTCACCTTAGGAAATGTACACATCAAAATTAAGTATTTTTATTTTCCAACACTAGTTTTCTAGCTTGACATCATGATAAAATAATTTAATATGGAACTTTAATTTAGGAAAACCCCAGACTGCAAACACTGTCTAATGCTATAGAATTGACTTCTTGAAAACAACGGGATGTTTTAAAGCTTGTCAAGGTTGTAAAAAAAAAGTTGCAGCAGCTGTTAGCTTGTTGTTTCCAGTTGGTGATATAACCATTTGAAGAGCAACTTTAAGGGAAACAATTGGATATGCACATTTTGCCCTGATAAATAATAAATAGTCAGACGGAAAATGATTCAGACCAGAGGCAGATTAAAGAAGACAGTTATGATAGTGATAAAAGTACTTGCATTGTTTATTCCAAAATATACACTACAGCAAATATACTTCAGTGTACGTATTGCTTTGCATCTAACTTATTCAGTATAAAACAGCTCTTCTGTAAAGGCTTTACAAAATACCTAAATCTCTGAAATGGCTCAGAAGAAGGGAAATCTGGGCGACTGTACTGTGTGGTATATAAACGACAGTACAATTACAATTACAATAATTTTCAAATTCTATTGGAAAAAGCTTTTACAAAGTTCAAAATGTATTCAGTGGCAAACAATGTCTAAAATGTATGGCATTAATGGCACTTAATGGAGAGATAGAAATTATAGGGTGTTTCATTTCAGCTGGAGCCCAACAAGCCAAAACACCTTAACAATGATATAGTTGGACAATATAAGTCACTAACCAGACTTTGTAATTTGAGGACAAAAGGACATTATTATCAAAAACCAGCGCATTTTTTTTCACTGTGAAATACTTTCATAATAGTTTCTAGATTAGTGTTTTAGGTGCATGTTCAAAGTGTCAGAGGTAGCCCAGTTGCCAGAAGAAAGTGTTGTACATATCTGCAAACAACAAATATGTGACATTTGCACATGTCAGAGATTCATTTCTTTCATGCCTGGATTGTGCCCCCAATACCAATGTTTTAAGCCAAGACATGATCTTTTTTTAGTCATTATCAATTGATTTTTTATGCCTAAACATAAACATATGTTACCCACAGTGTTATTTTAATGTAAAGTATCAGTGTATCCACTACATGATAACATGCAAATGTAAGATGTGGTTTTCAATTAGGTTTTTAGAAGTTATGAGGTAGCACACCTGCATTTTAAAATATGCCCCCATTTATTAACTATAACTTTAATATTTGGGATCAATGGAACGTCTATGTTGGCCCATGAATAAGTGAGGAAGATCAGTCCACATCCATTTGTACTGTAGATGATTTTTGGGTAATCCTGAATCCACATCTTCAGCTCAGGCACAGTCATACAAAAATGTACATTTCAAGGTCCATAAAGTTGGATATATTAGTTGTTTTTCCTCATCTCTCCTTGAATTTTTTGAACAATGTGTGTGAGGTCCAAGCTCTCTGTTAGTGTCTTCAGCAGCATTTCATCATTCTGGACCCCCTCCATGAACTCTTCATAGGACAGTTCACCTGGAAAACAAACACAAACTCTGAACTTAAATCCTTCCAAGCTGGTTAAGATATTCAGCTTTTTGTCCATCTACACCCTTAACACTGCTGATCGTCTGCAGTGTCTGACTGAGGATGTCACCCCTTGGGTCTTACCATCTCCATTGATGTCAATCTTGTCAAACACCATGTTGGCAAATTCCTCTGCTGACGTCTCACAAGGAATTCCATTGATTGCACGAATGGACTAAACATGAAACAAAGACAGGAAATCATGTATAGATTTCTTCCACCAGTAGATGTCAGCTCAGTGTCAGCTAATTGTCTCTGCACCTTAACATACCCTGCAGCCCTTAATAGGTAAAGCAGTTACAGATAATGAATGCACCTTGTATAACACACAGTATGTCTCAAGCTCCTCTAAGCCTGAGGTGGAATTTCTGGCCTTTTATCTCACTCAGGCTAAAGTGGTCTGAGCAGGTCGTTTCAGGACAGGACTTGGGATTTTCTCTGGTCTCATTTAGCCTTGGTTCTTAAACACCATGGGTTGTTTAAGAACCAAGGAGTGATATGGAATATGGAGTGAAACAAAGTTAAATAAATATGATTTATGTAGGGGAAATAAACAAGAGTTAACTGATGCTGTCATGCTTACCTTTATTTCACTGAAATTCAACAAGAATCCTTTTTGATTGGTTGCTTCCCCAATTATCGTTAATAATTGATTTAAAAAATGTGGTGTGTGGGAGGCTTTTTTTCGCATGACAGACAAAGTTTGAGGACCACTACACTAAGCCACTATGTCAAGCTTTAACCTGAAGGCTCATGCGTACCTTAATGATCAGAAGCAGCTCGTCACGGTCAATGCAGCCGCTCCCGTCTACATCATACAGTTTAAAGTACCAGCGGAGCTTCTGCTGCACTCCTCCCTTCAGCACCAGACTCAGAGCAGCGACATACTCCATGAAATCAATGAAGCCATCCTGCAAAAGAAAAGGACACCATAAACATTATCATTAGCAGAGGAAAGTTTGGCATTAAAAGTAGATTGTGGACACATTAAAAACAGACAAGTTTTGGGTGGAGTTTAAAGTCAGTTGCCCAACCATTTGTAATTTCTTCTAAGGTCTAGTGTGTAAGATAGAATCTAGCGGCGAGGTTTCAGATTGTAACAAACTGAAACTTCTCCCTTGTGCCGAGTGTGCAGGAGCACTATGTTGGCCAGTGTGGCACACAAATGGCCCTATCCAGAGCCAGTGTTTGGTTTGTCCATTCTGGGCTACCATAAAACCAAGCTCACTCTGTTTGTAGATACAAATGGCTCTTTCTAAGGTGAAGAAAATACAACAATTCTTAGTTTTTTAATTTCTGCCAATATATGCCCTAAATCCTACATGGTGTTCCTTTAAATTTAACACTTTGCCATTAGGGCTGGGCAATATATCAATATTATATAGAGTGATATCAAACTAGATATTGTGTTAGATTTTGGATATGGTAATACTGTAACACCAAAAACGCACAAAGCAGCAGCAAAGTGCTGCCAGGACGCTTTTGACATTTTTCAGATGGGAAGAAATTCTTTGCATCTTAGGTTAACATGTGGCAGGACATGCCCAACTTTTATTTTGACCACACATCACCGCAGAATCAGACAAAACAGTACATCGATACAGCATGGCATGGCAACCCGCTGCACTTCACTGCTGCTCGGTGTGTTTTTGGTGTAAGTGTTGTCTTTTTCTGGTTTTAAAGACTGCATCACAGTAAAGAGAATTAATGCTCTGAAACTATTCAGAACTGACTGTTCTACTTGTTTTAATTTGACTTTACCCTATTAGTCATCATATCCACATTTCTGACGCTTATTTGTCAAAAATCTAAAGCAGCAGTAGTCCGTAATATCATTACAATATTGATATAGAGATAGTTAGTCCAAAATATTATGATAATTGATTTTCTCCATATCGCCTATCATAATTTGCTATACTGATCTACAACCCCAAAATGATCCAATAGTCACAGCTACTGAATAAACACATATTTATGGGAAATTCCATACAGTGGGTGAAAGTTCACCCCAAATTAGAGGCAAACACCTGCCTCAAGTTCACATATATGTAAAAAAAAAAAAAAAAAAAAGGTTGTAGGTCAGTTGGATAAGCTGCCTGCTTGGGATAAGCCCCCTCGCTAATACCTAAGGTCCTCTCAATTAGATTTCTATTAGCAGAAATAATCTAGAAACACATGCAGACACTGAGGGAAACCAAATGTGGGTTTCCACTTTAAGAAACTGACATGAACATGAACCAGTTTCTCTTCTCATACAGTTCAGCTCATATAAGTTTGCCATAGTGCATTAATATAAACATAAAATAGATTTAGTTGGCGGAAACAAAATACATGCAAACAAATGAAAATATGTTATTGTTGTTGTTTTTATCATGCTCATTAAGAACCTTGGTATTAACTATAAAAAAAATTAAAAATTAAGGATTATAATGATCATGCTCATGAGAGAGCTCACATAATGATAGTGTTATCAATATATAATGTGTATGGTTTATATTATTCATAGCAGCGTTCTCTTAAGCTATCTATCTATGCAAAGATAATTAGACAGTTTAATATGAACCAAACATACAGTTGTAAATACAGCTGTGAAACTATTAAGCTTTACTCATATGGTAATATTAGAATATATGAAAATAATTATTAACCTGCTAGAAGATGATAAATTGTCTTACATCATTCATGTCAAACGTCGTGAACATGGTCTTCACATAGGCATTTGATGCATCCGACAGGTTCCGCAGACCAAAAAACTGCTTAAACTCGTAAAATGTGAGAAGTCCAGATGGGCACTCTGTCATGAATTTTTTGTACCACTGATGACTCTCACAAGCTTGTAGTTCATCCACAGTCGACCCCGCGCAGTTTCCCATATCTGTTTTTCAAAACACAGATGTAAAAATTCCTGTAAAAACCATAACCAGAACGTACTGCATCCACCGTGCATCCACCGGCATGGCCAGTATACAGACTGACAACAAGCAGCAGGATTCAGTGTGTGTCTGTTAGCCAATCATCTCTCTGTGCGTCTGTAGGAAAATGCTCTGAGGTTGTAATCCACTTTGCTTGCCAGCAAAGACTTCACAAGTGAAAGAGACCTAAGAGCAGAAATAATTCCATGCGTACAAAATTTGTCATTGTCATTCCTGAATCAAATATCAATGTTTGCTGCTCATTTATCTCATTTCTGTGTATGTGTTATTGTTCTTAATGAAATCTGCAACACAAATGGCTTCATATTATTACTTACCTGACCAAAAAACTCACTATATGATCAAAAATCTTCTCCCCTTAAATTAGTTTGAGAATTAACCATCTCTTTAGCACTTATTTTGGTTGTCACTGGCCTTTGGTGCGCAGCCTACTACTTACAAAACAATGTAATATTATCCACCTCATCGCTGGTTTATAATGCTTCTTTTTGTTCCCTGCCTGTTTGTATATATGTGTGCATATACTGTAAAAGTAGTATTTAAGGACTTTGTGTACCTAATTTGATTATATTTATGTGGCTCTTCCTGACATGTTGTCGATTCATACACAAGCCTGTGAGGCTGTGCTTGGTGCTCACATCAGCATGCTTACATGCTTACAATGATCATTCCAGCATGTTGATGTCTAATATAATGTTTTCCATTTGCATCGTGTTGGTTTAGCATGTTAGCAGGCTAACATTTGCTAATTAGCACTGAACAGGAAGTACAACTAAGGCTGATGGGAATTTCATAAGTTTTGCAGATATTTGGTCATATTTTCATATATGCAACAAAAGGAACATTTCATTGCAATCCATCCAAAATTTCAGGGATGCACAATATGTTTTGCCAGTGGGCTACTTTTGCAAAATGACAAGAGGCCAGGAGTCAGTTAACAAACAAAAAATATTGATTAATATGTAAATAATTAGCCCAGACCTATGTCAGGGGTCCATCCCTGGTATTTTTTGTTTATTGATACAACATAATTGTGATTTAAAAAAAGTGTAAAAGTGAGACTGATGCTACATATGTGGATACTCACTTCCTTTATTGTCAATGTTATTTGGTTCTCTCCTTTACTGGGTTTTGGTCTTCAGTGCCAACACACTGTTACAGGTGAAACTTGGGGTCACAGTAAATGATTAATGAAGTTCAGAGGGCCTCAGGAACACTGTAAATGTGAAGCTGCTCCTCTGTTACTGCAGGCATTGACATGAACTCAACCTCACAGCGAAAGTAAACTCAGAGTTACAAATAGGTACATAAACAAGGGAATCAGCCTTTAAATACAGCATTAATACATATATTTTAATATTCAATATACATGTATGATAATATAATGCTGGTATTTTTACACTCTAGTCATACATAGCTCTTACATAATTAGCCATATTCATAAATCTTCTTTTCCTTAAGTCTTCTCAGTCAGTGATCTCTCAGCTTACCCTAGTTTCACCAAAGGTTCACAGTCACTGTGTTGGTTTAGATCCTCTTAAAGCTTCTCCGTCTGCTGTCAGATCCATTACAGCGGCCGCACGGGCAGCGAGAGGCCTCCAGTGAGAATGTCCCCTGTGACTGAAAGAATTATGATCCTGAGAAAAATGACATATAAAAGTGTTAGATTCTGTTGCAGCAACATTTTACAGCATATTAAAGTCAGTTCACCCAAATAACAAAAAAAATGTTTTGCAAATAAATAGTTTTATTAAATCAAGTTTATTCATATAGCACATACACATACATACATTGATTCTAATTGAACTTTATTGATCGTGTGTCTACTTGTTCTTATTTTGTAATATTGTAGGATTCTATATTTGTTTTTGTAATCCATTTTGAGGTGAGATTCTCTCATAAGCCCACATGACTTTTCTGTGTCTTACCTGCACAATGTGCTTCTATTTTGTTGTAGTTCTGCTGTTTTGTTTTTACTTTGCGAAATAAATAAATACATAAATAAATAAAAATAGTTGTCAAAATTTAAATAGGCACAGTAACAACAATAAATGAGAGTAGAATTGTATTAGTAAAAAATAATATCCATGCATGCTCACAGAGAGCTCACTGTGAACAGTTTTCATTGAAATCACTCTTATTCATGAAATAGCGATGGCAAAAATGAAAGCATCTTCAGTTTCATTACTACAAGAGATTTTTATCTCATCGTTATAGAATTCAAATGATTTATGGCCTTTTGGTCTTCATTTCCTTGTACTTTAGTGTCTGTAAACCAGTAAGGTCAGCTGTCTTTGTTCTCATTTGGGATGTGATTTGTGGCTAGAATTTCATAGTAATAAAGTTCAGGGAAGTAGATGTTGATCAGAAAAATGCTGTATACTGGTGCCTGAATTAACACGGTTTAAAGTCAGGACACTGACGTGTTTCTATAAAACATGATGAAAATATTGTAGAGTGGCTTTATATGCAAATAAAATGTACACAAGTTGCAATCATTTTTGCTTCCCCTCACTCAATGAGCATAATGTGGCAATAAATATCTAAATAATTAAGTTAATGATTAAGTGCTCACATTTTATGACATTCTGGGTAGAGCTTAACTTTACAGTACGATCACTGCTGTGAAGCAGGTAAAGCGTCAAAAGCTCTTGCCAGCACATTCCTCACATTTCCGCCAGGATCAGTCGGCATGATTAATTCCCACTGAGGACAGAGGAACTGGATGGACCGGTCTAGTTTGTCTCCAGGACAACTGAGGTTTAGGTGCAACAGACAGACGTGAGACGTGACAGAGACGCTGTGACTGTGGCCAAGAGGAAGAAAAAAGGAGTGACTGGCCCACTATTATGTAATTAAAAAGCACAGGGCCAGAACTGTTCCTACTTAAATTTTCTTCACTTTTTACAGAATATTAAATTAATCAAACTGGTATTTTTAGCCTATCATAGCCTATCAATCTGATAAATAAAAGAAATCAGTTACAATAAAGGTACTTAATTTTTACTTACTTGATGAGGAGGAAAGACCTCAGCTGGGCCCCAAGAGGACAGGGACACACACACCCAGGCCTGATCAGCCTGTGGTGGGCCTGCCTCAGCTTAGTTTGTATTGGATGTAAAAGGCTGAAACACTCGATGATGCTGAGGTAAACAGCGGATGATGTGTCTGTAACATTTGCTGGTGTTGGCAAATATCATTTTAGTGCGTTGGGCCTTTAAAAGTTACAAGGAACTATTACCATTTAATCCCATGTTTTGAAAAAAAACTGAAAGACTAATTGTTTTACTTAACTGTAAATGCTGAGTGAAATTATCATTGAATGCACTTTGAAAAATAAAATTTAACTCAAGGTCCATGTACTTACCATGTACTTGTATCTTTTTCTGGAGCTTTCAACCAATTTGACCATTCAGTTTTTGTTTCAAGCAAAAAGTTCCATATCAAGGTATTTAGACCAAAGTAATGTGAGTTTTAATTTCATTGGGTCATCATATTCTCATCCTGGATATTTCACCTATTGGTGGAGACTAAACTGTTTTTTAAATTACAAAATGTAATTTTGATTTTTAAACTTTGTTTAAAAAATGACAAATAAATCGACCTTCTACCTTCTAATAGAGTAGAAAACTGCAAATAATATGTTTGATGTAGGCTACTGTTGATCTATATCATACATTACATTTTAATAATAATTCATGAAATCTTAACCTAAAAAGTAACTATTAATGGTATTTGGAAAATACAAGTAGTTGAGTAAAACATACAATATTTCCTTTTCAAATGTAGTGAAGTTGAAGTATAAAGTAGCAAAAGATTGAAATAATCAAAGTAAAAGAAAGTAAAAATACTCCAGGTTACACAAATAGAGTACTTAAGTACATGTACTTAGTTAGAGTTCCACTGGTATTATCTTTGTATAACTGTTAACCTCCTCTGCTCCTCAGCCATAAACAAACCTCACCATTTAGCTCAGGTGATCAGTTTGTGAGCGCTGTTGAAGGTTTGCTGTCGGGGGGCAGCTCACTCTGAGCTTTAGAGGACTCTTGATCCTCTTTCGTCTTCAACATCATCTTCACACTTATCCTGCTTAAACAGATCACGTGACTCACCATTCTCAGGCAAATAATACCACAGAGTTGACCAGGTAATACCTGAACGATGACACAGACTTGTAATAAAGATTAAAAAATATTAAATATTAAAAAATAATTCATAACAAAAATCTAATGTTTCAACTGTAATTAATGAATAACTGAGCAAACACCAAGAGCAATACATAGTGAGGCACTAACTGATTTGCTATGGTAAAGGGGAACAAAATTCAGACATGTTATATGGTATTTATTAGTAAACATGAACAATTCTCTCCCAAATTGAAGAGCGCTTATACAATTGATGTCAAACGTATAAAATCTAGAGCTGCTCATAGATAATGAATTCAGAAAGACGTTCTAGATGACACTGAGAGCAGCCAAGGGAATGTTATATATGTGTACATTTTCTGTCACAGGCCGGCGAACACTACAACAGAAGAAAAGCTCCTCTGGATATTAAAAAAGAAAATAAACATTCTGTGGTCCACAAAATCAGTCTCCTGTTAATTTTCTGTTGAGCAGCTCTGGACTTTATACCTGGTTACATCACAAGTTTGAGACTTTCCTGTGGGTTATGATAGAAAGTGTCAGTGGACAGTCAATAAGAAAGTAGCTCAGGCTGATAAATATCAATTAAACTTTCCTAGGCAATGGAAGTAACATATAAGAAATCTTACTGGAATTTGTTCTGCTTTGAGGCTCCTGACAAACACTTAATTTATGATTAGATGTTGTTAAAGGTTCATCGGTCAAAGCTCTGGACAAGAAGGAGCACGATGATACTTTTTTTTGTTTTTCTTTTTTACCTCCTACACTGTGAAAACTCCCCCTCACTGTCAGGTCAGCTTAAATAGTGCTGCACTTCAAAACAGCTTTCACCTTTAAAAGGGCTGGCTCTTTTTTTTAATACAAAAAGGCCTACTCTAATAGATTTTCGTTTATATTTTGTATAATTTCTCAATTTCCTGAATTTCTTGTTGTATTTCATGGTATTTTATGTGCATTTAAGTAAGGTAAAAGTAGCAATATCACACTATAATACTTAGTCACACCTGAAAGTCCTAAATGACATTTTTGCTTTAAAAAAAACATATATTGTATTATCAACCAAATTTTTAAAAATAAATGTACTCATTCTGCAGACTGGTCCCTGTCAGCATTTTATTATTATTATTGTTATTATTATTATTGTTGTTGTTGGTGGTGGTGGTGGTATTATTAATGTACTTAATTTAAGATGTACTTACTTTATATACTTGTGGGAATTTAAATTACCCTAACCCCTTATATTTTGTTAACCTCTCACGGGTTTTGTATTCAAATTTTGCCTATAAAGAGTAATGGTATAAGTATAAATAAATGGAAATACATTTAAGTTCTATTTAAGTAGAGTGTTTGAGTAAATGTACTTAAGTTATGTTGTTGCTTTCCATCTGGGTCACCTATAATTCTGGCTTTGAGAGAAGCTATATAAATAAACTATATTAAAGTTTACTTATTTATGACTACAATTATTGTTTTATTACTCATTCCACGTGGACAGCTGGTTATTTTATTTCTCATCAGCATCTTACTTCCTGTTGCAAGCCAAAACAAACTCTTAGTGATTCAAAAAGTTAATCAAGGTGCTATAAAGTCAAACATGTTTATGAAGATGATAATCAAATATAACTCGTGTCCTCCAAATGAAAAGGCTGTGTCAGTTGACATAACACGGTGCTTTGAAGCTGAAGCTTATTCAGTGCGCAGGTGAGATTTGTGCAGGAATGTGTGTGAAAAGGAGAGCCGAGGCCTCACCTGTTGGGAGTGTTTGAAAACAGGGAGGCACAGTGAAAGGAGAGTGGGCGGGGTTAGCTCCATTTTCTCTGTCTGTCCCAAAAGTTTGCACCAAATCAGTGGAGTCAGGTTTACCTGCTGCGGCGGTGTACCTGTCGGCGGTGCACCTGTCGCCAAAGAAGCTCACCTGCGCGTTCCCCCGGATTTACCTGTTGATTGAAAATGCGTCATTAATCTTGCCCGAACTGACCAGTCGTGCCTTTACTGATTATTAATCATGAAGAAGGGAGCGTTGAAATATCTGGGTCGAAAGAACCACTCTCTTTTCGACACCAATATCAAAATCAAGGACATGGGTGAGTACACTGCTTACATGACCCATATGCTATAATGAATATCAATAACTAACTTTAACGATTTACTGAAGAATAACACGACCTTTGGACCTGGTGTTGACATGAACTAACGTGTTGGAAGCCTCCAGATGTAGCTATAGTTCTCACCTGTTGATCCTACAGGAAATCTCAGCAGTATTTTAGGAATTTTTATGACATGTGCTGATGAACAGGCAGCAGGTGCCACTATGTGAACGTGATTCATCCATGAAAAACCTTTTACAGTCCCTTCTGAATCTGGTGAATCAGGATGACCTTCCACATCTGGCTTCACACTGACCTGTCCTCTGTCCTCTGTCCTCTGTCCTCCGCCAGCTGTGTTCCCTCTGTGATTTAGTGCTGCCTTAACATGCTTTGAAGAAATTAAGGATTGTGTAAGCATCTCTAGAAACTCCAGCCAGGGGGGAAAATCAGTGTGACTAAATATCTCAGTACTTTGTAACTGGAAATGTCTAAAACAGCTGCTTTCAGTGTGTTTAACTGATTTCTTTCACTGTTCTGATTTGTCTGGGTGTAGTTTATGTCAAAGTGAGCCAGCTTTAATCTACAGACGCATAATGAGTTCATTGAGAAAAAAAATCGTTTCAATTCAGAAAAACAGGAGCAGATTTTTAACATTATTTTTTTTAGATAATCACATTAATTCAGAAAAAAAAATGTCAATGCATTACACCTCTGTAGTAGTCGTATATATAGGACAAAATGACCTGCAGGGGTCCTTGAAGGAGGGCCAGGGATTTTACAGAAAAATGTGGAATCGTTATTTTTACTAAGTGATTCACTATAGGAGTGAGCCCAACCAGAGTCATAAGAGTTACTATTTTAATTATAGGGTTCCCTTCCTTCATGGTTATCTCCTCAGCCAAAGAATTTTAGTCTCAATCATCTTTTCTGATGGAGGTTCCTAAAGGGAAATTTAATTAAACTGGGGTCTGTGACCTAATGTGTATCAGTTTAAGGGCCCTTGACATGAAAAAGGTTTGAAACCCAATGGAACAATTATTATACACAAACTATCCTGATAAAAAAAATATGATGATGACAATACAATGAAATTACACCAATATTGTTTAAATAGCTTCATATCTACATTATATTTGAGAGACTGGAACATTTATTGGGATAAGAAAATATATGTAAAACAGCATATAACAGTGTATATACACACTAGTACAACTGAGCTCTCTGAGCTGAGGAAGACTATGATATGAAAGCTCTGAAAAAGGGTAAGTTGACCTTGAGCTCAGTTTTTGTCTGTTTTTTTTTTTTTTTTTGTTAAATTATAAAAACAAAGTGTAACAAATGGATCACTGATCAGGCTTACCAGGCACAGGCCAAGGCCCCAAAGTGTCAGGGGACTCAAATGAATATGTACTGACCAGAGGGAGACTCAAAATGACCTCAAAGAGATGCAAAGGAACTGTAAAGCGACACAAAAAAAACATTAAGTGACACAAAATGACTCCAAATACACACAAAACGACCAAAAAAGACACAAAATTACCTCAAGTAGACACGAAATTATTAAGAGACAAAGAACCACAAAAAGATGCATAACGACAAAGTTTAAGTTTCTGTAGGAGAGGTGATGGGGCCCTTTTCATATTCGTGCCCAGGGGCCCATTGCGTAATCCATCATAATTAGCCTTCTAGACCAGGAACAGACGACTTGAATGTTTCACCACTATAGTGGGATATCACCAAACAATATCCGCCCCCACATTTTGAGATCGGTTTACAGATTAAGTGCTCAGCTGTATGTGCCATTAGTTCTGTTTGATTGCAGAGAGCAGGAACAAGGGATTACCATGCAAAGCCGCAACATGAGAGAGAATATTTGTCTATTTAAATCAGGCAGGTGCACAATGGGAAAACATATAATTTGGTTAGACTGGTTTAACACCACGGGCATTTCTCCCTGTAGTCATTCGCACTGAGCCGATCCCACGGTTGTATTTCTTCTCGAGTGACACCATCGTATGTTGTGCAAAAACATCACAGGGACATCATGGTGGTTATAATTATTGAGTAAAAGACTTTGTGTTCCTTGTTTAAAATGTAAAGTCCTTTAGTCGTTCTTCAGTGAAATGTGTTGAAGCCTGACAGAACATGCAGACTAATGTGCTTCTCGGTGACAAGTTCCTGTCATCAGTCACTTATTGGACAGACATGTTGACACTGGAATGAGCCGCCGAGGAATGTACACATTTCTTTTCTCCAACCAACCCCAGTGACCTTTGATATTATCAGTTAGAATGATTTTTTTCAGCTGTTTGTGGTTGGTACAATGACATCTGAAATTTGGAGACGGTGTGTTTGTCTCAGTGCTAGGATAGCATTTGATTTGCACTGAACAAAAACGTAAGATAAAGACCATTTCTGACCATTTTCACAAATATCAAATCACAAATATCTCTTTGCCATTTTGACTTCAAAATGCAGGGTCATTACACTCCACTGTTTGCAGTGTAAAAAATAATTACATTAAGAAATTTTAAAGCATTACAACAGTGTTAACCAAAAAATATATACAGCTCACATGAATTTAACTTAACTTTTCCCAAAAACCCTAATACACATTCATGATTCCTATTTGAAAGTATGACTAACATTATTAAGTCTATGCTACAAGTTGTGTTGTTGTAATTAAATTCAGTCACCACCATGACTGAGCTTTCACTTCAACGCAATGGTAAAAGAAAAATGAGTTCACAGTCATCTCTTTGACTGCAGGTGACTATTTAGTCGTCAACAACAAAACTTCAACAGTTCATGGGATCACATGGGATCATTAGTTTGAGTGACAAGTACTAAGCGGTCACTTTGGTGCATAAAGTATCTCATTACCTGCACAATGACAGAATGTGCTAACCTTCACCTGAGAGAAGAACAATCGACAGGTGCACACTGTGCAGTTTCAGAGGGTGAAATGTGCTCTGATGAGCCTTTTGGCATTCTAGGAGTTAATGGATTTCTATGGGATAAAAACAAACAAATACTGTATTATCAGCAGTGATGTGTGTTTATTGTTCTTCTAAATCGAAACACATCTGTCTGTGTTGACACTAGCTCCATTGTCTGCCCTGTTTAACCAAATTATTTACTGAACTTTAAGCAAAGACTGAATGGCCAAAAATATGAACTGAAACTCTCTTTGCAAACAAAGGGGATGAAAATCTTTTGCTTTTAATTTCCTCAGACAATGTGGAGCTGAAGCTGGAGTCATCAGCCATCCCAGAGTCAGGAACTGCCAGCGTGCGGGCGAGACCCACCGTCAAACATCATGCCGTGAGTATAACTCCACGGTGATTTCACTGTACATGTTCATATTTATCACTTAGTTTTTGACATTGAAATAACAACAGCTCTGCGCATGAGCAGACCCCACCCTGTTGTTTATCTGCAATTGATGGATTACTTCATGTTGTACTCCATATCTGCAGAGCTGCACAGATGCAAATGCGCTGATAAAGGACTGTTTAGTGTTTGAATGCGTTTGAATCTGGGTCAATTTAGACAAGGACAAGACACATCACCATGTGCTTTTTAAGTCATTTGTAATTCAGTCAGTTGAGCACTAGTGTTGATTGAGTTTGGAGATATTTGTGTCTGTTTGGTGAAAGTCACTTTCCCTTAATAACTGTATTATACTCTAATGTGGGAGTGATAACACTGACTTTTTTCTTGAAATCATATGCAGTACGGCTGTTAAAGATGGCATACCTCAGTGTGATGTTATCAAAACATGTCCACAATAAAGATGCTATCACCATCCGGCTGTACTACATCACACAGCGTATGACAATTGCTATATTTAGTCACAAACACTACAGTGCTGTATGTATTTACAGTCTTAATGTGTTTTCGGTCTCACAGAAAACAAAAACATGAATTTCAAAATTTAGAAATGCAGTCAGTGAATTCATACATTTAACAGAAACAGCCTTACTTGGTGCCAGTGTATTATTGTATATTTTATCACCAGTGGTGGAAAGTAACTACGTGCATTAACTTGAGTGCTGTACTTAAGTACAATTTTAAGTTGCACCTGAGTAGTTTCATATGACTCTTCTTTACACTTCTACTCCACTAAATTTAAGAGGGAGGTATTGTACTTCATATCACCACTAAATGTATCTGAAAGCTACAATTTCTAGTTACTTTTCAGATTTTGATGTTACTTTTAAACAAAACAAAAAATCATATACATTACAATACATTGTTAAAGATTAAACCAGTGGTCCCCAGCCTTTTTTGGCTGAGGCCTCTTTAAAAGAAAAAAAAATGTTGAGTATGATAAGTACTTAAGCTTTTGATTATTAAAATGTAGTTTGCTGATCGTTCTTTTGTGCTTTCACTTAAGTAATATTTTGAATAATAGACTTTTATTTCAGATAAAACTTTGTCTGTTCACACAGAAATTTGTCTTGCATCCATGAGCTCTGAACAGTCAACAGAATGACATAAACACAAATAAAAGCACTTGAAAAAACATCTGTAAGGTATTTTTCAGAGCCGAGAAATCTGTCAATCATGTCAATCATAGCTTGTGAAATACGGTCAAACTGTCAAACTAGGCAGCGCTGGAGAAATATTAACCAAGATTCTGTTACTGCACTGCCTATTTCTTGCTTGAAATGTTTTCAGAAACATATTTTAGTGTATTGTTTAGCTGTAAAATGAGAAAGTTTGCAACGTTTGCTCCAGCCATTGCGTGATTGCTTGGTGTTTGCTTGACTGTTTTCAGCATGGCGGTTGGGTCAGCACAGAACACCTAAATATGGATCACTACGAAGAGAAGGAACGTGATTTCTTTTCACAGCTTATCAAGTATTACAGTGCGTACATAGTGACACTTACAACAATTATGACAAAACAGTGACAAAAAGTAATTTACACACGCACAAAAGTTACTATATATATACACATATATACTGCAGTATTTTTTAATGTTTAAGTGTTTTGGGAAGATTTACCTTAATTTGTAGCACAACATTAGCAGTCTTTATGACTGTCAGACTTCCCATCACATCGTCATGGTGCAGATATAAACAAAGAGCACATCTCCGCTCCGGTTCATACACCTCATCGTTTGGGAGTGTTCTGTGAATGGCATGTGTCAGACGTGGCACACCCAACAGCACATGGGCAGGACAGCTGAGACTGCTGCGACAAATCAAAGTGAGTCATACTGCAGGGAACAAACAGATTAAATCAAACTGGATCATACGCCATCTTTAGTGACACGCCCTCACTCTGTGGCGCAGTGTTCATACCTTTCCAAGAAGCTACATACATTTCCTGTGATTATTAGCCTAAAGAGAGTGGTGTCATTCAAGGCATGAGTCCTATTTATTTCAACGTCAACAGGCATTCAAAGGTCTATAAAGGAACTTTTAGATCTTAAAACATTACCAGGCAAATGAATAAGGCTGTTTTTCAAATGAAACTGGTGCGATCTTATTGTTTTATTGCATTAGCAGATTACTCAAAGAATCTGCAGCACTATGATTTCAAGTAAATGTCGTTTGTTTTGCTGCTATGATTTTATTTTTTGCCCTTTTGAAGGGCATATACGTCATTAACTCTCCTGGGCTTGTATTGTGTAAACACAGTCTGTGTTTATTTTTGGTGGCGTTCCTACCACGAGGAGAATGGCAACTCTCCCTCCTTCACACTCACACGCATGTACAAACACAAAGGTATCTAAGTAACAGCCTGCAATTTTCTCAGCCCGGCCCACATTAATACAAGGACAATGTGATGAATAATAGGTGTATCCTCTGAATCAGTCATAAGTGAAGAATGTTAAAGTACGCCGCACATAAATTATTCTTAAGAAGCCTTCAGCTCTAGTTTAGTCACAGCAAACCTAAAATTAGCCTGAAAAAAGGCACTATTTGGAGAGACACATAACTAATTCACACATTTTGTTACAGAATAATAAGTTATAATAAATTATTGATATATTCTTTTTTTTTTTGCTTTTAACTTAACTTTTTAACTTGAAATTATACAGACAACTGTTGAACAGTAGGTTCCACATAAGTCCAAGACCTGAGAGCCACTTTCCTTGTATTGATGCCAATAATGTAACAAATATTGGACGTGCAAATCTGTTGACAAGGAACACTGGGTGCTGCAAAGGCTGAGAACTGGTTTGTTCACTACAGAAGTAAATAACGTGCCAGGAAAGAAAACCTCTTTTTTGTGCCCCTAGAACAGGATGTAGTTTCTTAAACTCTGCTTTGTTTCTTGTGTCTCAGATGTGATTGTTTTTTTCCTCACAGTCCTCAACTGAGAGTTTTCAAGGGTTTGCCGTCCCAACACCCAAAGTCCCCCTCCTCCCCCCTGTCAACGGTCCAAAGATCAACGGGTCACGTGAGTGCCTACCTACATCAAATATGTTAAACGTGGCAATCACTAGAATTTCATTATTTACACTCTGACAGATCAGTTTTGGTGCCTTTACTCAGACTGCGTTGATGGATCACAGAATGTCTGTGTTAAGAGTTGAAAATTCAGGGCAGGTAAATGTTTGTCCAGGCTGTTGCTCAATAACCCTCCTGAATGTCTCCAAACTGCCATACCAGATGGCAAGCATATTTACAGAATGGGAGTGTTTGCCTTTATAGAAAGAAGTATATATCATTTGTTTAGTTTTAGCTGTGAGTAATTCTAAGTCTGTGTAAGATTACTAAATCATTTATTTATAAGGCGTCATATTTTTAAAAGTCATTTCAGCATTAAAGAAGTATTTTAATTATTTCATTAAAGAAGTATTTTTTCTGGGAAGATTGTCTTTTCACAATACTAGGCTGTTTATGCAGCAGAAAGACAAATACTTTTAAAACTGGTGCAACGTGAGCAGAGAAAGCACAGAGAAAAGGCTGTGGCATCACTTTTGCTCAAGGGATAGAATACCTACAATTACCAGAATGCACTGCACTGCAGCAATAAATGCTTTCGCTGGTGGGTGACTTAGTGTGAGCTTTGACACAGGAAACAAAATGTTGGCCAGCTGGTAACAAATGATCTTGTATTACAGTTAAACGATAAGATAAAATGTGTTTCTGAAAGCTTTTTAGTTGAGAAATCGGCAGCGCAGTGACAGAATCTTGGTTAATATTTGATCAGCGCTTCTCAGAATGGCGCCCACTTCTTGTTGACAAACTCTCGTATTACAGCCCAACAGTACACTAAATTATTTTTCTGAAGACCTTATAGGTGAGAAATAGGCAATACAAAAACAGAATGCTTATATTTGATTGGCACTGCCTAGTTTGAGTTTGGTCTGAGTCTCAATCTAATTCTATACTCTTTGTGGCCATGGTGGCAGGGATATGAAAACGTGGAAGCATTATCTGTAGTTTGAGCAGCAGCTCTAGAGCCAGCGAAAAGATGTAAGGAAGTTTACAGCAGTTAATTTACACATACTACCCACATTAAAGCTGGTTGAAAAACCACAAAGTATCCCTTTGATTGTTGTTGATTCTTTATGATCTACATATCTTTGCTAAGATATCTGCTTTTTAGTAAATGTTGTAGAATTAAAGCTCCTGAACAAAAAGCAATCCAAAAAATTTAATGTATTTTCTTCTGAATAATTCTACAGTATGTAATTTCTTTAAACATGAAAAATATTGTACAAGCTCCTGATCCACAGAGTATAACAGCACTGAATTTTTCTCAGTTATTCTCTTTTCTTTCTTTCCATAGTTGGTGGAGATCACTTGTCCAATGGATCTGTTATATCTGTTCCTGACCTTGTGGAGGGGGAAATATTTGTTCCTCCTCCACCCTCGATGGCACCTCCACCCCCTCCAGGCACTTTTGTCCCTCCTCCGCCAGACTTCATGGGTGACCTGAACACCCTAAATTATGCATCGTTTCAGTCTCCTTCCATGCCTGCTCCAATACCAAACTCACTGGCAACATATGCAGATGGGGAAGACTTATCCTTCATGAAACCACCACCAATGGCTCCACCAAAGCCTCCATCTACTTGCTCTAGCGGCTCTGTATCATCTGTACCCATTTCTAGTCCAGCGTCTGCCAAAGTGCCTGAGCATCCAACATTTGCCCCTCCACAACTGCCTTCTGAAAGGCAACACAAGAGTCATAAGAAACCACCTCCCAAACCAATAAGACTGTCCTCTATACCCAACCTTGACTCCCCACCACAGACTCCCGCCCCGCCTCCCCCTGTGCAGACACCTACATTGTCCACTTTCAATCCCCAAAACACAGCAAAGCTTTACAATATCTCTAATACCTCAATTCTCAGTGGGTACGAGGAGCATGACACAAAACCAAGGCAGAGATTACTCCTAGAAGATTCTGCGTCCGTCAACTCTTCCCCAGTCCAGGTGGACGGTAAAACCCCTGAAGTGGCTACACTGTCTAAACCAGTTCGTAAAGATCAACAGGAGCTGAATGAAAACTCACAAACTACCCAACCCTCTCAATCATTCCTGCCTGAGCCAAACAAGGAGGCTAAAACAAGGATAATTTCAGCAAAGCCAGAAACAGACAAACCTCTCCAGACTTCACATCAAATGTCGCCACAGCTTCCAAAACTGAATGGTACTGGGCTGAATTCAGAGCCCATCAAGGACAAACTTGAAGCATCTCCAGGTCTAAGTGGCAGATTCAGTCCGTTGATAGATCGGAAATTACGCAACCTGAGGGGCAGTGAAACCAATGGGGCACGAGATGGACCTGCAGCTTCCCCACTGGCTCTTTTAATGGCGGCTAAAGAAAGAGACAAGCATAGATCACATCACTCTCTGTCACGGGAAAACAGCGGCAAGAAAAATGAGCAGCCCAGTGGAAGCATTCACCCGAGTGACTCCAGTCCCAATTCCTTTATTGTCACCCCAAGGTCCAGCTCCTCCTCTTCTCTGACATCTCTAGAAAGAGTGCAGGAGAGTCTAAAGTCTCTCAGTCCCGTGGCACATAAGAAAGCAATTCAGACACCAGAAAAACCCAGCAGCCCTGCCCTGGTCAAGGATCAGACACCCTCTAGCAGTTCAGCTCTTAGTAGGATGGCTGCATCCTCAAGTGCAACCAACCTGGTTGAGAAGAAACTAAATGCAGCAAAAAGCCCCTCAAATTCTCAACCCACACAGCTAGAGGATTTAAGTATGCCATTACTTCCTCCGCCACCAGAGTTTGATGATATTGAAGAGTTTATGGAGCCCCCTCCTTCCGTCCCTCCACCGGACCCTCCAATGAAAAAGGCACCAACACCAACTGTGATCTCTCTCCCTCCATCTCAAGTTCCACCTCCTCCTCCGTCTCAAGTCCCCCCTCCTCCTCCGAGTCAAGTACCACCCCCTCCTCCATCTCATGTGCCAACGCCTCCTCCATCTCAAATCCCAACTCCTCCTCCAAAACCCAAACCTCCAGCGGCTCCAAAACTCCCACCTCCTGACATCGATGCCAAACCAAAGCTGCCACCTCAGACAAAACCCAAGGCAGTCCCTGCTCAACTACCACCCAATCTGTCACCCAGCCAGGTCACACTCCTGAGCATCTTACAAAAGAAGATGATGGAAATGGACCACAAAATGACCCCAGTGAAGGAAGCAGAGTCCAGCTCTGATGACTGGGGCACCCCCTTGTCTGAGGACAATGAGGTCCCCGTTGTCCCCAAAGTCACACCGTCGAGCAAGAATTACCCCGCAGTCAACAAAGCAGCCACCATGAACATGCAGGAGCTGGAGGGTAAAGTGGTCAGAAAATATCAGGATACCTCCTCTTTGAAAACTCCAAGCAGGTAAGACTTTTGTGCTCAAACGTGACACCTTCACTTTTTGAGACAATGAACCCAGTGTTTGTGTACTCAACTCATAATCATTAATGCTTTCTTTTCAGCAACGGAGGGCAGTCAAAACATAAGTATGGTATGACCTTTACAGTTCGACCTGGAACCAAGCATCCTATTACTCCGTACCGAAGAGAGGATCCTTAAAGAGATGTGTTCATGAGAAAGGTGTTCATCTGTTTAGGACAAATTGCATGTCATTGGATGATGTGATTTTGCATCAGAAGGAGTTTGAACAATGGGGAAAAAGCACTTTGAACAAATATGTTAAGAATGTCTCATGAAAATGGTCTGAATGTGCTATGAATGTATTTCTCAGTCTTCGGAGGATACACTATCACTGTCAGATAGTGTTTTCTGATTTTGTATTTTAGTTTTTAAGTGGAATTTTAATTTTTTATTTTTATTTTGACAGCTGCTGTTTATTCAGTGTAGAGGTATATGTTGCATTAGTTGCCTTTTTAACAAATGTTTTTAATTAGACTCAATGCCACATGGGTAATAATCATCAGCAAATTCTATGAATAAAACTACTCAAAATTATTCATAGCTGGTGAGTGAATAAATCTGTAGATGGTAACTTTTTGTCATTTTTGCTTAAATTGTCACTATGTCCACACAGTGGTACATGAGACAGATAATCTGTGAAAAAACTCCTATTCCTCTGCTGTCTTGCAAAAATATGTCTCTGAAAACATTTGAGAGGAATAATCAATGCAGTAACAGAATCTTGAATAGTATTTGATCAGTGCTGTCAGTAGACAGACTGACTGTAGTTTACAAGCTGTGATTGACATGATTGACAGCTGCGTTACAGACTCCTTGGGTCTGACTGGTTGTTTTTCCTGAGCTGTTGTAGATTTTGGAAATTGCCATCAGAGGCAGTAGGAGGAGGACACATTTTTTCCACAGACTATCTCCCTCATGTACTATTGCGTGGATTTAGCAACAGTTTTAGCAAATATGACAAAATTGTGAAAAAAAAAAAAAAGATAGAACTTACCATCTGTAGCTTTTACACCATTCCTGAATAAAGTCTTTGACAGATAAATCTTTCATCTTGATTGTAAAATACAATAACAATGTACAATGCAATTATGGTGGTTCATGCTGTAGTTACATGTCCCATACCTGAAATGTTGACTCTGTTACATGTATTATGTAGGTCCACCTTAACTAAGCTAAAAGTTAATTCAGACAAGTGTGTTTTGATTGTTTCTCATATTTATTGATCTAGGAAATGTCCTTCCATCTTAATAGTTATTTTACTGCAGTAAAATTTGTGCCAATGTATCTACACTGATGTTTTTATGCTGTACATATCAGTTTATGTGATTACAATAGAACTTAGATATTGTAAGATGTAGTTTTATGTACATATTAAGTTTGTATAATCAAAATATTTAAAATACTGATTATAAAAAGTTTTTAAGCAGAAATGTTTATCCATTCCAGATGTTGTCCAACAACTCCCTAATTGGAAAATAAATCCAAACAGTAATTGCATGTTTTAATAAATGTCATTGAGTTATTTTGTGTGTGTGCACAGTATTTAACTTTTGTGTTAGTATCAAGGCATCTTAGTACAGAAAATACAAAAGTACAGCTGGCATGGTGCTTTTGGGTGTAAATATGGTTAATGTCAATGACAGTTGCAAAGTAGTTTATATTATAATTTGAGGGGGAGGGAGGCACTAACATATAAATAAAGATTTAAATAAGAAATATCTCATAACTTTTTCTCTTTTTCTGTCTTAAGCTTGTCAAGTTCTTTCAAAATTCTCAAGTGTTGCAAAGCTGTGTCTCAATGTTAAACCTGTGAAATTAATGCTTTGTATTAAGACATTAAATAAATACGCATTTTTTTTTTTTTTTTAAGTTGACAATCACTCCTCTGGTATCTCATCATTTTACATAAAAGGGTGCAGGGAGTGCAGCGGAAGTCAAAAGTCTATTTGTGGATTTTTAAACAAATACATCAAAAAGCTATTTATGTTAGCTCAGATTTTAAGGGCCAGTTTAAGTACCCATCATATGCTAACTGTTCTGTAGAATAATTTTAGTATCTCTACATTCATACAACCAAGTCAAGTTACTTAATTTAGGTTAAGTGCTGCCCCTTGAATTTTAATGATGGAGCCAAGACAATGTTCCTGAACTCCTAAAGTATGAGCTAAATATTTATATCAGTAACATTTACCAAAATGCTATAAATATGACAAGTATCTTGGCAAACACAACATAATAAAAAAAGAACATTCCAATGCAGCCGGCCTGATAAAGTGTATTATATTGGCCACAACGTTTTATGCTGGTGTCGTGTGAAAATTCTGGTATCTAAATCCAGTCTCCATCAGACTGAGGTCAGACCACAGATTAGCAATGAGACCATCCGTTCTTCTCCCTGTGCAAATCACACGTGTAATCTTGTTAACTTCTGAGCCATCCACCCACACACAAGAAGACATAAACACACAACACACTACCCTCTTACTGACGGAGCAGTGGGTCAATGGGTCCTCCTCAGTCACATGGTTTTATTAGTGTGTACGGTATATGGCTATATGCTGTTAATAGTATATCACACTCCCCTTGTGAACACAAAATATAACACTTCTCATGCCCATAGCCCTTTTAATCAACAATGAACTGGTTCCATTCAGGTTATAGAACCTTATTTATAACGGTTCAGAAATTTCGGACTAAATATAAATCGATTCAGAACCGGAAAAGTTGGTTCTCAGCTGGAACCAAAGAGTGCACGGTGGTCTCACTTAGCTGGCCAATGCTTGTGTTTTGGGTAAAAACAATATTACAATAAAAGTTTGCAGCTAATCAATGTAATCTGCAATTTTGCTACAATTGTTTACTTCTGCAGTGCAATGCCCTCCTTTGATGATACATCCTTAATTACAATGGTTCTGTGCAGAACTGGTGGAAAAGGTGGGCTGGTTTACTAGCTAGGTTCCAAGAATCCTGAATGGAGGTGGTTCAAGAACCAGAGCGGATTTGATAGAAAAGGGGAATCAGAGTGCTTTTGTACCTATAGTTTGGTTTTTATAGTCAGGGCCATGGGAAAAAAACATGATGCATTGCTGAATTTTAGTTGTGGTCAATTTTCTGTTCACACTGACTATTTACAAATGAACCAAGAACATGAAGTTATACTGACTGACAGGAAACTTGTTGATCAAACAGTTTTGGTGATTGTCATCCTGTATCATCAGGGCCCAGATTTACAATCCAAAAAATGGAGACTAACACAAGTTTATGCAGCGCTTTAATGCTTTTGATGTGTATATTTACGTCCTTTGGCTTCACAAAGAGCTCACAAAGGAATAAGTGACTGCAAGCATCATAACTATAACTGAGCTGCAAATTAGCCGCATGCCATAAATAATGACTCGCAGGTAGAGGCAGTAATGATTTAGGGCTTATTATCGTGGGATGGCTATCACACACCTTCTAAAGGACTTATGAAGTGACAAAGTATACATGGGAGTCAGATACAAGCACAGCAGTTTTAACCTTTGCCTGCGCTGATGTGCTTATGTGTTACTATGGTTACCTAATTATTTGCGTAAATAGATTTGTCATGGCCTTATACAGATAAATTATAAGATCACTTCCTGGACAGACATTACAATTAAAAGATGGATTTATCAGTAGTTTGGCCCTTGAAATCATGCTAAATTTACATATCTGTTGACATAAAACCCGTTGGTTGGTTGGTTTGTTTTCACACCACAAACACACTGCACCTGAGTCTGCTTCACAGGGGCTCAGTTTTGGGCATGTTTGGCTTCATTTGACAGCTTTAACACTAGCCCAAATGAACCAAACTAACCGGGTAAATGGACCTGAGTTTGTTTTAACAGGGTGTCTACAGGTGTCAGACACTTAAAATGTAATGTTTTTCAAGACCTTTTCAACGTAATTTTTTTGGACAAATCCCCAATTTCATATTCAAGCATTGCAGGTAAGTATAAAGGTAAGAAGTATATGTGTGCTTTTGTGCAGAAGTAGATTCTATGTTATAAGAGTAAGAGTTGTAACATCATAAACGTGGACTTTCACGCAAAAAAGCTTGACTCAATTTAACAAAAAGATGGAAAAATGAAATTAGATAAAAATGCATGGCAACTGAGATTCACATTTTTTTTATTTTTTAAGGCCTAGTATCTATACACCTTTTGTCCTCTGGGGGCAAAAATGACCGCGCCTTGTTTGACTGTTATTTAAAGCATATTGTATAAATCGTCAGTCAAGTCTGTGTTACACCTTTAGTCTTACTTTAGTCCAACCCATTACTTCACATTTTTCCCTTCGTTTTGGAATTTAAATGTAAAAGACATACTTTTCAGAGTGACCCCAGGACAACACAAGGGTTAAGAACATTTTAAGACTTTTTCAGGACCGGCAGACTGCTTGTTTAACCGGTTAGGTGTGAAAGAAGCCACAAACTACAGAAGCTTCCAACTGTCTTGCATTTGTTAGCATATAATAGATTCAGGAAACACAAAGAAATGTCAAAGTGCTCTTGCAATCATAACCTTAAGTTACCTTTAATGTAAAATTATGCAATATAAATGTGTTGCCTCAAGTGTAATTACACATGAAAATGCTTTACAGTATGAAGGAAGTGGATGTAGAGAGAACGTAGTGGCATAGTGCCCCGAGCTCAGGACTGGGGAGCAAAAGTCCAAATATTCTGCACATATCTGGAGTACTAAATGACAATGAAACACTTCAATCCATATTTCTTGAATGACATTTTACATTTGACTTTTTAGACACCCATGGACGCCCCTCAAAAAAAGGGGTGGGAGTTGTTATCTTAAAAGTGCCTCTTTTTCCAAAATGTGTGAGCATCTATTGGGACTAAGAGGAGGAGTTTGGAGCTTCAGCAGTCGAACCCACCGTGTGGTGAAGCACAAGGTGATCCCAGCCTACAGTTGTGAGAGTGTTGGAGCCGCCGTGGAGCCAGCACACGCCTTTGATAAAGTCCTGGTGCCGCCGATCTCTCAGTCTGCAGAAGAATAATATATGATAAGTGTTTTTAAAAGGTACAGGAGCTTGGGCAGGTGTTTGAGTGTGAAGTGAAAGGACTCACATTTCTCGCAGATCAGAGTTCATAACAGCGAGGGAACAATCGTCGCTTATGGAGGCAAGCAAGGGGGCACTGAGAGGGGAAAAATGTATTAGAATTTTGTAGAGGAGCAATACAGGAGAGTATGATACTACACTAGAATTCATATTTACTTGTGCGTCGAAAAGGCAAGCCCATTAACTCTGCGGCTGTGGACGTTCTCCACTCGGGCAGGCTCTGTTCCCAGGAAATCCTTCACGGTCACTCTGCCCAGCTCATCACCTGAGGCAAAAAAAAACATGATCAGAAACACATGCAGTGCAAATTTAACATTTCTCTCAATTGATAATCTGCAGCTGGGTCTTACCAAAAGCAATGGTGCTTCTGTGGTGGGGGTGCCAGGCTACAGTGGTAGGGGAGCAACCAGGGGAATCTACATCTGAGACAAACAAAGCGACAACAACGGAATGATGAAAAAAGTACTACCGTTAAATTACATATACAGACTATCATGTCCTGGGATCAACAGCAACAACATAGATCAGCCACACATTATGTTTCCACTGCAGAAAAATGAATTCCAGTGCAGCCAACGACCTGGAAGAAACATCTGGACCTGGTTATTAAAGCTTGGACATGTCGCTCACCTATTCTTGAGGCTGGTTTGTTTGGCTTTCTCCTGTCCCACATCAGCACACGGCCATCCTGAGGGACGGTGGACGACAACAACAGGTGTGATTGATGACAGGTATGGTCTTATAGTTCACTCTCACTTCTGTGTTCACAGTATTTATTGTAGCTTTCTTGTTTAGGAGAAAATCAGCTCATCCTTATTCAAAATGCACATTTATGCAGCAAGATGCTGCAAAATCGAGTTCTATTAGTTATTGTATGTTAGATGTTGTGTTTTCAGTGATGCATGTAAACTGTTGATCGGTATCTTACTTGACCACAGGAGATGAAGATCGACTCATCTGTAGGACTGCAGGCAACACAGTTGATTTGCTGTGTGTGAGCTGGAGGATGGAAAAAATTGAGACACACTCAATTATAATTTTTGCTGTTTTTATGAATGAGCACTTTCATTTTTTAATTCTGCTGACATGTCAGAACCACATTCTTCCAGTAAGCAATCACACTTTGCAAATTACTAAAAAAGCACACAGTGTTTGTTTTTGCCAAAACTGTGAAATGCTTCAAAGTTATTTTAATTATAGAAGTTTTAAATCTGCCTTAGAACAAATGTAACAGCAGGCAATTAAGGGACACATGCAGAAATGCCTTAATATAAGTAGATTTTTAGAGAATTACACATTTCAAAAAAGGACCATATCATAGCAAATTATTTTAAAAAATAAAACAAAAAATCTTAGATCGGGATCAGAAGAGAATCACTAGTTCTTGACCCCGGGCAGAACCCAACCAAACCAAATTTAAATGGTCTGTTTAAAGCTTTTGAAGATGTGTGAATAAACAGAAGACAAATTAATCAAAAGAAAGAATCAGATAATTTACTTCACTTTTAAGATTTAGACTCTGTAAGAAATGAAAACTTAATTTGAACAGAATTTGATTGATTAAAAATATGTACCAACACATCCCTTTGCTACAATCTAGATATTCTGAGAGCAGTTTTAAGATATTTTATTACCCAGGTAGGTAGTGACAGCCGTCTCCTGACTGAGATCCCAGACTTTAATTCTGTAGTGAAGAAAAGGAAAATACAGTGTGATGAGAAATTAGTGAAAAAAGGGATCGTAATGCCTTCAGTGTAACACACAATAAATCAACAGCGCTTCTGTTCTGCAGTCGTGCATGTATCAGTGTAAAACGGGCCCTCACCGACAGTCCATGCTGCCGGTGACAGCACCGCTTGCTCCAGAAACCGGGCTCACTGTGGTGACAATGTGGTCATGCTCGTGTTTGGTAAAGCGATTCACCAGCAGACGCTCGTCCTCTGCCAGTTCCCAGAGCTCCAAAGCACCTGTACAGGAACCAGTCAAACAAAGCTTAACATTCCAGTCTCAAGACCGGTGCATGATTCATAATTGCTATGAGTCTGCATCTTACCTGAATCTGATGCAACAACAACAGCCTTTTCTGATACCCATTTGACATCTGTGACTCCAGTCTCAGTCTGCACGCCTGCTTTGCAGAGTCCCTCATTGGGGGCCTGCTCAGGGTCACTGTAGATCCAAACAGATCCCTGCCAGCTCCTGCCAGTGAGGCTGGAGGCACCGAGCAGCAGGGTACCATCTGTGAAGAGAGCCAACAGGGAAAAAAAACAAACAATTATTAATACATGTATTTTAATGCTGCATCAAAAGGTAATGAAATTGAATGGTTAAAAGTCACTCTTCAATTTGGCATCCAGTGAATCCACAGAGCGACTCATATTTAAGCTGTGATGTATAACCCCAATTCCAAAAAAACTGTGTAAAAAAATCTCATATACCCGTATTTTATTCAAAATAGAACATAGAAAACACCTCAAATGTAAGGAAATGTACCATTTAGGAAAAAAAATGTAATTTTGAATTTCATGATAGAAACGCTTCTGAAAAAAGTTGGGACAGGGCCATGTTTACTATCGGGTAGCATCCCTTCCTCTTTTAACAACAGTCTGTGAACGTCTGAGAGTGACGAGACCATTTGCTGGATTTTTGGGAGAGGAATGTTGTCCCATTCTTGACTGATTTAGGGGTCTAGCTGCTCAACAGTCCTGGGTCTTCTTTGCCAGATTTTTGTGTTTTATGATTCACCAAATGTTTTCTTTTAGTGAAAGGTCTGGACCGCAGGCAGTCCACTTCAGCACCCAGACTCTTCTACTGCAAAGCCATGCTGTTGTGATGGATGCAGCATGTGGTTTAGCATTGTCTTGCTGAAATCTGCAAGCTGTATGTTACTCTAAAACCTCTACTTTTCAGCATTGAAAGTGCTTTTCCAGATGTGTAAGCTGCCCACGCCATAGGCACTAATGCAACCCAATATCATCAGAGATGCAGGCTTTTGAACTGTGCGCTGATAACAAGCTGGATGGTCCCTCTCCTCTTTAGTCCGGAGGACACGGCGTCCGTACTTTCCAAAAAGAATTTAAAATTTTGATTCATCTGACCACAGGACAGTTTTCCATTTTGCCTCAGTCCATTTGGACTTTGGCCCAGAGAAGATGGCGGCGTTTCTGGATTGTGTTCACATACAGCTTCTTCTTTGCATGACTTGCATTTGTGGATTGCACGGCGAACTGTGTTCACAGACAATGATTTCTGGAAGTGTTCCTGAGCCCATGCAGTGATTTTCAGTACAGAATCATGCATGTATTTAATGCAGTGTCGCCTGAGGGCCCAAAGATCACGAGCATCCAATATTGACCTTCGGTCTTGTCCCTTGCACACAGAGATTTCTCCAGATTCTCTGAATCCTTTGATGATATTATGTACTGTAGATGATGGGATATTCAAAGTCTTTGCAATTTTAAGTTGATGAACATTTCTCCACAATTTTTAGACGCAGTTTTCCTTAGATTGGTGAACCTCTGAGAAACTCTCTAACATGCTCTTTTTATACCCAGTCATGTTACTGACCTGTTGCCAGTTAACCTAATTAGTTGCAAAATGCTCCTCCAGCTGTTTTTTATTGTGTGCTATTGTGAATGAAAAATGGGTTTATGAGATGAGAAAGACTTATGGCTGATATTTGGCATTTTACCAATTATCTGCATCAACATTTTATTTTAGAGATTGCGAATAAAATTAATTCATCAAAAAGTGCAAAAAACGTGTCAGCGTGGGGGCAACTTTTCCTTTGTAAACCTCAGGGAGCTATTTTTATTTGTTCATTTTTTATTAAAATTTTCACTTGCTGTAAATGAACGTTTCAGTTTTTATTAAACATTTGCTAAAGGCATTTCAACAAAGTTTTGAGTTGGTGTTTGTTATGTTTAAAATTCTTAATATTGCAAGAAAGACTTTATTTTTACTGGAAATGCATGTCGGCTCCAAATATCAGTCATCGGTCTCATTAACTAATAATAACTGGTATTGGCCCTTAAAAACGGGTCGACCCCTGCTTGCTACAAACTAAAGAACCTATCTGGGCTACTGAGAAAGTGCAACACTTTCATAATCAAAATGTTATTCAACATTTTGGCCAGACACAAATTGCCATAGGACCGTCGCACATCATTACATACGTTAACAGACTCAGATTAATGATGACCAACTAGCGGCACCACGTGTTTACCTGTATAACCTTCAGCTAGCTTGCCTGGTTACCTACCTGCTCTGTATTGCGCCGAGCACAGATGCTTCTCCATGCATGCAGGGGCATTGGGGGGGATGTTCCACCGGTTTTCCTTGATCATGCTTGTATCCACTGCACTTTTCATTCAGATAACGCAGCACTTCAGTGGCTACAGATGTACAAACAACTTTAGCGCGATTTCTGTGTTAGCTAGCTAGCTGTTTACTTGCAGGGACACCACTGTGTTCGTCTTTGGTTTATTCGGGAGAGGTGGCAAACAAGTTAGTTAACGTTAACTAAAGAAAGCGTAAATTGCCGTTTCAAGAATGAATGAACGAGTGAAGAGCAACACATGGGACCGATGAACAGACACTTCCTCGCTCCGGCTCGCCTCCTCTTCTTCTTCGATGGTGTTTCTGCTTCTACTTCTTCTTCTTTGACTGTTTACAGCAGTCAGTGTCCTTGCTGGCGCGTTATTGCCATCTTCTGGAGATATTGAGGATATCTAAGTTATTTAAGAAGAAAAGCTCACAATCGGATATGAAAAAGGTTTCAAACATTCTGTGGGTCCACAAAACCAGGCTTTCATGCATCGTCTGGAGCAGCTCCAGATTTTAAACCCTATGACATCACAAGTTGGAGATTTCTCTGGTTTCTGTCTTTGAGACAGACCAGCCCGTGTTCACATGTATTAAGCTTTCCAAGGCCATGGAAACAGGTGATGTGTCCCTTTAATTCCTCTCCTGTATAGATGAATTAATGAAATCAATCCATTCTTGCTTTTAGAAGATGCTAAGAAGATAAAAAATACACATATGATCATTATTTGCCATAGTGGGATAGTTCTAGTGATGCATCTCAAACAACACACAGTACTAGGTCCTATAAAGTAAATAAATACAGCCAAATTGAGCTCTTCACATTTTAATCGTGAAAGCATGAAGGCATTCATCACAGAATTACAGCCATTAACAATAATGCACTTGAAATGTAAAACAAAAAACAACTTCAACACAGAAAGAAGATTTTAGAACTACAAACACATGTTTAACAACAACACAAAGTTAACATTTTAGTGAGCTTGGCCATCTTCCTGTCTCACAGGTACAGAGGGAACAGAGGCTCAGATTAGGAGCATGCTACAGGTTGTGCATCTGACGCATGTTTAAGGTGTCTCGCAGCATCAGGTCACGGAGACGCCAAAGTGCATCTGCCATCGTCTTGTGGGCCCCCTTACTCTTCAGCCAGTGGGACGGTAGTCTGCTCTCTTGCTCTTTAGTGAGGCGTACATCTTGCTTTTGCACTGAAAGAACACAAATAAATCATACAAATTATGTTTTCACCATTCTACATTGTTTTATTTATACACTTTGGGGACTAATCAAAGTGATGTTGATATAGGATATTGCGTCATCGCATACAAAAAAATTAAAAGACTACCCTGGATGACTGCTCACATCAGGGGTCACTTGATAGATGTTGGACAAGCAAAACCCAGAAAAAAATAGATCTCTAAGCAACATTATTCAGTGTGACCATCATTTTATGACGACTCGTTCACTTGCAATCGAAAAAGCAAGATTAACCTGAGAGAGCTTGGTCCCATTTGGAAATGGTAGAGGATTCTGCAGTAAGGCCCTCGATGTATCTGAGGTAAGCCTCGGAGTGGAGCAGCCGCTGAGACTTGGCTGGGGGAGACACAAACACCGGGGTGGAGGGCTGCTGGTGCGCAGGTTGTCCCATCTGGCCCTGTCCTGGGTATGGTGGTGGAGCCTGCCCTGAGCCCATCAAACCCATCTAATGAAAATATTACAAGAACTATTATTTTTGGAATTCAAATAGCGTTTCATCTTTATCAATTTCTTGACAAAATTAAGCCCCAGTCTGCAACTGGTGTGTGTGAAAAACATCACAGGTATCACGTGGTGGTGGAACACGGTCTGTTGATTAGGGCTTTAAGCACAAGTTTTGCCATCCAAGCAATAACAGGGAGGAGGCAAGCGGACGGTCGACCTAAAGCCCCCACTTACCAAGGTGCCCCATAAAAGAGCCCCTAAGATCACACATTTCTTTCCTTAAAAAAAAAAAAAATTTTACTTTTTTTTTTTTTACCAATTTAAAACACTCACTACTGTACTCTGTAATGCAAGATTTAATATAATACAGTGGGCAATACATCTGCCATTTTCTTGTACCTCGGTATTCTGGTTGCATTATGCTGTTCCTGCAATGTTGTCTGTCTTCTCAAATGAGGGTATGGGTACCCCTAGAGGTATTTTAGAGTACTGCAGGGGGTGCGTGAGATTTTTGAAAAATGTTAATTAAAAAACTTAAATGTAAATGTAAATTTACATGTATATACCTATTTTGAATGCAACTGCTGTAAACTGTCAACTGCGTCAACAAATGCACCCATGTTAACGTTTGTTCACTTTGTTTCAACCATACAGTCTACAGTTTCAACCGCAAATGTTTTGTCAAGGTGCACTTTCAATAGAGGAACAACGTAGAAAAAAGTGGTTGGAGAAATACTATTTAGGTACAGACCAAAATATTATGCCTTCAAATGCTATTATATACTGACAGCTGTCAGTAAGCAGCAACCATGAGTGCTATTTTGTTAGCAACTGGACTTGTTTTAGTTCCTTGAAGCCATTTGGCCTCTCATCCAAGAAGCTTTTACAGCTCGAACCAGCTGGAAGGGAGCTGCAGGCTTTAAACCCTGTGTAGGTGTGTGCTACAGAGTCGTTAAGGTCACATGTGGACTCTGATGAGTTTCAGAGTGGTTATGGCTACTCGCGAGTCGTTGACCCAAACAGCATTTGTGTGGGTTGTTGGGACTGGACGGGTCCAGGTGTGAGTGGGTGTCAGTCCTTCTGGGGAGGGAACTCAGGAGCACATTGTAAGTGGGTGGTAAGTAGTGTCGTATCACCCACTTACAATGCGCTCCTGGGTTCCCTCAATGATAACTAGTGTCGTATCAGTTGCCAAGAAATAGCACTTATGGTTACCATGACCTGGATGACTGAGAACCTTCATCAACAGTAAACAGCAACATGTATTTAAACTCTGATCTTAAATGCAGTTTTCTGTGATTACAGAGCCTTATACATTACCTGGGATCCATGAATGTTTCCTCCTCCAGGCCCACCTCCCATGCCATTGACACCTGTGGGGAAATTAAACATCAAGACGCTATCATAAAGTGCAGCAGGCAATTTGAATTTGATATTGGTTTGTATTACAAATTTAAAGTCCGTTACTTAAATTGTGCTATTTTAATCTACATACGAACACGTACACAAGCCAATTATGAAGCTTTAATCTAAAACATAAGGGTTTTTTTGGAGTCACTACATTTCTCTAAATGCCATATTACCGACAAGCCTACTAGCAATGAGCAAAACAAATAATCCGCCCCAGTTTAGACTAAACGCTCTCAACTGACTAGTCAACATCCTCTTAAAAACCACAGCCTATTGGTACAGGTAGCCCCTCCAGCAGGTCAGATTGGTAGACAGGAAGCAACTGCATGGCAGGTGGGGTGGCTATGACAGCACTCTTACCAAAGTACAGCATTCCAGGGAACCCAGGCATAACAGGTAGGAGGTGTTGGGGAAAGACAGGCACCCCCGTGTGATGTGGTGGCATGCCAGTCATACTAACCATGCCTTCAACATGGCCCTGTGGGGGCATCATAGCTGACCTATATGCACCCATCATACCTTCTTAGAAGGGACAGTAGTAACACAAGACAGCAACATGCATCAGTCAGACATGCATCAACTACTTGCACTACCAAGCATTCAGAAATATGTTAATATATATGTTTTCCTTTAATCTGCAGATCATTATGATGGACATGGATGGAAATAAATGAAAAATGCACAATGAAAACAATCTGGTGCACATGCACTACTGTCAAGCACTAATTCATTTTTTAAAACCCAATCCTCAAATGGTGTACAGCAACTGTTACACTTCATGTTCTGCATTTAATAGTGCAAAATCATGTGAAGAATAAATTACACAGTACAGCAATCGAGGTATGGGCTTATCAGTTAAGTGAATTGATATTAAAGGCAACATAAATTAAATCACAACACCACAACATCACAAACGTGCTTACATGGGTGAGATAAGGGAACTTAAAATGTGAATACATCTAGCAGTTCAGCTTCTTATCCCAGCCTTCTAGTGTAAACTGGGGATCCATCTGAATCTATGAGGGGTTACCTGACACAGGCGTCATGCTGGGATTTAGCATCCCCATGGGGATTGGGGGAGGCACCACCCCCATCAGTGCCCCTACTGGGGTACCTGCTCTAGGGGACGTCTGATGCTGGGCCCTGTCACGCTCCTGCTGTTCTGCCACTTTAGCTGCTCGCTCTGCAAAACAATCAACACAAGCATGGGGTGTTAGCAGTATATGTTTTGCAATTCTTGACACACAAACATCTGGATGAAGGCCAGAATTTAGGCTCACCTTCATATTCTGCTTTCCTGGAGCTCTCCAGGTTTCTCCACTCGGTCCCAACGAGGCGGCTCAGCTCCCCAAAGGAGAAGTCTGGGTGCTGGGCTTTGATGACCGCTCGCATCTCACTGCTGAACAGGATGTAGCCGCTCATGTTGATCTTCCGCTTTGAGCCCTCCTTCTTTGAAAGGCCCTTTATAGATTTTGGTGTAGACTGCAACCAAACACAAGAGAAGTAATTGCAAAAATAAAATGCTACAAGCCACATAATCAGTTGTTAGTTAGCAGAGGAAATTGGAAATGGTAACTAAAGGCTTTCCAAACTGACCTGCGGAGGAGTGTAAGGCATGATATCCATGTCACTGGACAAGGAAGATTGCATCCGAGGATGAGAGTGGTCCCCTAGCTCACCATCATCATCCCCAAGATCCTCAAGCTCCTCATCAGTCATATCAGCAAACTTGGCCTCCAGTTCCTCAATTTTCCTGTCGAGCAGAGGGGATGGCTCCTTCTGAGGCACTATGAGCTTCCTGTATAAGACAATCAGAAAAATACTGTGCAATGCACCCATCTTTTCAAATTAATCCTTCACATAGGAAGCACTTGCTGCTAAACTTTTAGTGCTTCAATCAAAGAACACAATTTATGGATTTAACTGACCCTACACAGGAGGATAAAATGTTTCTGTATTACGATTAGTGCATGTTTGCTTTGTAACTCTTTCACAAAATTTTTGTATTTGCTTTCCTGCTGCCAAAAGTTACAGCAAAATTAAGGCATATAAACGGTTTTTCACCTAAAATAGTAGATTTCATCCTCCACCACCTTCCCAGAGAGTGAAAAACGCTTGAGACCCTTGAACTTTTTCATCTGCTTCTCACTCTCAATGTAGCGGCTCTCACAGAGCAGAACGTTCTCTTCAGGCACTTCAGTTGGCCGACACGACAGGTAGTCTTTGAAGGACGACACCACACACTTCCCTTTAAAACAAGAAAACTTGCTCAGTCATTGCATCAAATGATTCATATCAGCTACACACATTAAACTTTATACACTGCAGTATTTGTGAAAATAAAGTCTGGTCTACAATATATTGTGTGTAATATGCATAAAAAGGGAAGGTACCTATGATGCAGGTCATGGGGCAAGTCTCCTCAAGGTTGCTGAGGAACACTTCCTTCTTGTAGAACATTTTAGTGGGCTCATGCTCTGTTTCCTCTGGATGGATGAAGATTGGACCAAAGAAGTAGCCTGCTCCATCTCGCATCCACATTTTCTCAATCCTGTTCAGTATATATATCAGAAAAATAAGCTGCATTTGACACATCAGAAATCAGAGAACACTTGTTTACTCACAAACACACTACCAACACACTTTCATGCTATTCCTACCATCCCATAATATAGAGCTCCTGTGTCCGTGATTGAAAGGGAAGGAGATGACCCATGTGTCCCATATTCAGTTGAAAAGAAATGCATTTACTCTACCTGCCGACTCGATGGCGCACTAGTCCATGTGAAGCAATGTAAACACAGTCTCCCACTTTCAGCCACAGGTTGTTGTAGCAGAGCTGCTCGTAGTACTGACAACCTGGCTCCCCATTGCTCATATCCATTGCAACATCCTCCCTCTCCTGCAGACACAAATTCTTTTTCAGATAATGGTGTGTATTATTTTACGTTTATTCTGTCATTTAAAAAAAAAAAAAAAAAAGGCATTTACCTTGTCTACAACACCATCTGTCATTTTGATTTCTTCCACAACCTCTGGGGGTTTCTCCTCTTGTTTGGGAGCAAACATGGACGCCACACGGACAACGGGTAGCGGGACCTCTCTTGGAACAAACCTCACAGAGCTCAAGGGCATGGTCCACATCTTGATCTTCTTGAAGGACTTGGACTTGGCAGAGTAGCGCGACTCACAGACATAGACATCCTCGGCTCTGAAGCCTTCTGGGTGAAGTTTGAAGTACTCCTAAAATAAGACACACCATAAATACCTGATCAATACAAATTGATGTTCCAAAACAAAACCTACACCTAACAAAGTTAAAGAAAAAAGACAAGCACTTACCTTCACAAACATGACCACACATTTGCCCAGAATCTTGCTGATGGGAGCTTTGTTGTAATAGTCGCTCTTAAAAACTTCCTTCTCCAAGAACTTCCTTGTGGCGAGATGAAAGGTTTCATTTGGCCTGTAGAACCAGCAGCCATACAGCCATTTCTCACCTGCATTTAATAAAGTTTAGAAAAAGATTTCAAAAGATGTCTTACAGAACTGTAGCAGAAATATCAACATGTCTTTATTGAGTTATTGTTTGATTAGTGCGATAATGAGACTGACCGGTGTCGTCTTGCCAAAGGCGTTCAATGTAGATGATATGAGGCTGCAGGTTTGGCTCTGCAGGCTCCACATATACATAGTCTCCCACATGGTACATACTGTCTTTGAAGCTGCAATCCTGACTGTATGTGCGTTGCAGGCTCGACTGCCATGATCCGCCAACAGAGTCCTCTCTTTTCTCAGCTTCTAGGAATTTACAAGTGACTCAGTACAACAATGCCACAGTATATGCTGAGACAGAACTTGTATATAATGTGATCTCTAAAATAATCAAATCAAAAATACCCCTTTTTTCCTCTTCCCTCTTGATTTTGTCCTCCTCAAACTCCTTGGGGAGCTTCTCTTTCTTCTCCTTTTCTACATCACTGTGCAAATGTTTGGAGGTGTAGCTGAGAGCAGGAGACATCAAGATCTCTCCGTTCTTGCAAAGCTCATCTCTGATCCGGATGAAGAACTGCTGCAACTCCACAGCATCCTCAAAGATCTCGGAATCTGTCCTGTAAAATACATATGGTGTATCAAACTTTGAGATTTCTTCAAAATAATCTAAAATAATCTTACAACATCAATGCAGTAAAAGATGATAAGACAACTGATATGATTCTGTATAGGATGGTCAACAGCACCTCACCTATTCAATCTTCTGGCCTTTTCCAGAACTTCAAACATGTGGTCCTGAAACACATCCAGCCTCTTATAACGCCCTCGATCTACATTGGTCCTAATGATCTCAAAGTTGAGCGCAGGCTTCTCGGGATTTGCAGGATCAAGCGCAGGAATCTCTGCCAGTGAATCACTGTAGCAACGGCCCTCGTCATCTTGGTGACCGAGCACAGACACAAAGAGGCTGCGGATAAGTTCCTGGATGAGGCGAGGCACGTCAGGCACATGGGCGTCATCTCCTCCCTCCAGGTCACGCCTCGTCTCCAACAGCACCCTGTGCAGCACAAGGGCATCACGGTAAATCAGAGACTCAGGCTCGTTGTAGGTGCAGGCATTGTTGAACATGAGCACCAAGTCCTCCACTAGGGCATCCACATCCTGATACTTATTAGCCAACATGTGGCTCTTTATCTTCTCCATGTCCACAGGTTTCTTGATGGCAATGTAGTAGTCGGGCAGCTCGGCACGAGATGGCAGCCGCAAGAAAATTGTGCTGAGGCGACGGCCCCGCTTATCAGTGAAGTTCTTGACAGCCTCATAAAGTTCATTGAGTTTCTGCTGTAAAGGTGTTAAGTACTTGGACTTCTTCAGAGTAAGGCTGTTCTTTCCTGCAATCAAATAAAGTTCCTGTGTTAATGACAACCAATCTTTCAACAGCTTGACACGTAACAAACTCACACATTTGCTTTGATGTGATTCAGTGAAGTGAAGTAAATCTGGCTGACTAAAGGCCTTTATGTACAGGGGGTGTGAGGATTGCGAAATACTCACCTGTGAATTTTTCTTTAAAAAACTTTTCGCACAGGCAACAATGCAAATTTGCTACAGTCGCAAAACTGATTCAATAAAAGGTTCAAACAGATTTGCCAGCAGCAATGCAAATTTGGGACAACTACCAGGATCCTATGAACCTGAACCTGTCTGGCAGTCTGTCTGAGGTTAAGTTGTCATATATATAGACTAAGAAACTGTAAGCTATTTTATTAAGTTTTGTTTATGCAAAATGATCTGAGTGAATGTAAGATCCATCCAGTAGACAGTTATGTAGTGTATATGTCTCAGGCTTTTATTGTGAAGAGTAAGAACAGAGGGAGAGGATCTGGTACACACTACCTTTGTCAAGGTTGAAAGGAGTAATAAAGTTGACCGTCTTGGCCCTGACTATGAAGCCTCCATGTCTTTCAGTTAATCCTAATCCTCATAAATAGGCACAATGTGGTGGGTTGATGCCTTTATTCACAGTGAGAAAGCTGACAAAAATCAATCTTTTTCAAGAAAAGAGTCATGTTGCATTTTCACTGTCTAATATTCACTTTCTGTGTGGAAGTGCTGATGACATAATTAACAGTTGGGGAAAAAAATTGACGTGCAAATTAATTACATGTCAAAACGCCTACAGTGACTTACTTATTTTCAATTTTGGGGACATCATGTCATCATCATCTGTCACTGGCCCGAGATCTCTGCGTCTGTCTTTCAAAATCTTCTCTAGGATGTCAGCATCATTGTAGACCTGAAAAACAACAAAGAAGTTTATCATGAGGCCCTCCTGCTTCCTGGATAAAACTTTCCTCAGGCCGAGTTTGACTTACAGTTAATTAGACGCAAATAAAACACAGATCTTACCTGAGAGCCCTCTTCATTGTAGTGTCGAGCGTTGCGGAACATCAGCTTCATTTCTTCCATCATTTGGTCTTCAGTCAAGTACTTGTCAGAGCGGATGTTGTGCTCAATGGTCCTGAGGTCCATCGGTTCCAGGATGACTTTGTAATAGTCGGGATAGTCCTTCTTCGAAGGCTTCACCATGAAGAGGTCACACAGTCTCCGACCAGTGCCAGCTTCTCGAGCCTCAGCGACAGAAGCAAAGAGAGCTTTCATTCGGTTTTTCTTTGTGTTCTTCTTGTGACTGCAAATAAAATGCAGATCAACTGTCACTCTGCCTTCACACACAAAACAAGTAGCTACAGAGAGGTGAGTGATTTAATGTGACAAAGTGCAAACCTTTTTCTTTTTGTGCTGCTGGTGTCAGATGTGGCAGAGGAGAGCATGCTGTCTCCATCATCATCATCTCTTTGTAAAAGCTCCTTCCTCTTCATCTGCACAGAAAATATGTGATATATACATCACATGGCTATAATAATACCTCTTTAAAATACAACAAAGTTGCCGAGATATGTCTGTTGGGACAGACCTGCTGAATGTGTTGGAGTTTGAGCGCACGCTTGTAGATGGAGGAGTGAGGAACATTGTAGCGTTTGGCATTCTCAAACATCCGCATCAGATCAGAGTCGACATGCTCAACACTCTCATATTCATTGTTCTTCATCTTGTTCCTGTGGGGAATTACGGGCTCTCACATTTGGGAAGGAGGGCACAGAAATACTGTACTGTACACTGAGTGTGTGTGATGCCGTAGGGGTAGAAAATAAAAAGGGAGAATGTTGGTGAAATAAAACAAATCAGTGATGAAAACATGAATTAGAAAAGAGTGCAGTAGAATGTGTTTAGATCCAAGAAATGTCCAACATTTTTTTTGCCTAGAAAGGTTGTATAAAAAGACAAATTTTATAAATTGCAAATAATCTTTTCCACTACAGTTGTAATGCTTTTATTGAACAAACTCCTTGAAGTGTGCGAGACATATTCATTTTTTCTGGTAAATGTGTCATCCGACACTGAATTCACAGAATCTAAAAAGACACTTTAAACTATGTGTTAAAAAATACTATTTTTTTTTTCATTTCTAAGAACATCATAAAAGGTAAGCTAAAAAAAATTTCTAGATAGATAAACAGATCTATATTTACATACAAATTATTTTTAAAAAATCACACATGACATTAAAAATTATCATATATTAAATCAAATTAAAATAATTATAAATTAAATTTAAATGAATAATAAATTAATTAAATTTAATTACCTATATTTGTAAAGCACTTTGTACCTATATTATTATATTATTATTATTATTATTATTATTATTATTATTATTAAATGAAATAGAGATCTTTTTGGACTTAAACCCCCAAATGACTATAGAGGCCTCAGAGACAATTTTTACCAATGGGCTTTTGACTTTTAATGAACTTTTAGAAGGAATTAAATGAAAAAAAAAAAAAGAAAAGACACACAAAAGCCCCATCAAAACAGGGTTAGATGATATGGAGAAAATCATATATCATGAAATCTTTGACCAAATAGCTCAATATCAATATTGCTACATTATCTGGATATAATGATTAAAGTGGGTAAATACAAATAATAGAACGGCTATAATAGCCCAGTAAGATCAGAAAATGATCTCACTTTACTGTAATGCAGCCTTTAAAACCAGGAAAGGACAACACTTATGGTATTATGATAGCCAAAATCTAAGACAATATCTGATCCCATACAACCATATGAATATTATTTTGATATACTGCCTAGCCCTATTTCCAAACATACTAAACAACTACTGATGATTGAAAAAATGAACACAAATGTCAATACTGTTGAGTATTAAATCTGTCAGTCCTTGTGGACACAAACAAATGAAATGACACACAGAGTTAGATGAGTGCTTGTTCTGTCATACTTGATCTGATGGAGGCAGATGGGTTGGCTGATCTGGTGGTAGTAGTCAGGGTAGTCCTTCCTGGAGGGCAGCTGCAGGAAAGGCTCAGAGATCAGCTGGCCCTGGCTGTTCCTGGCACCCCGCACAGCTTCATACAGCTGGAAGATGGGATTACTCATGTCCATGTTAGAGGTCATGCTCTCTGCCTCAGACTCCCCCTCATCATAGTGAACCGAGCCTGACAAATACAGACAAAGTTGAAGAAATGATAACCAACCTATCAAGTACAACAATTCATTATATGGAGTGTCTTTGTGTTTGATGACCGTAAAATAATGAGGTAAAGATGTACCAGAGAGAATGCCTTCCTCATCACTTTCAAACTGAAGAGCCATGGTGATAGCTGAGAGACGGTCTCCCTGGGCAGACCTTCTATTTCTTCAGAAGAGCAACAGAGAGTTAAAATCATGACTTAACTCAACATTCTTCCAAGTGTTGTCTCCGATTTACCTGATACGAATGCTAGACTTGATTGGTTCTCCATGCTCCATCTCAGACTTCTTTTGTGCAAATATCTTTTTGATGGTGTTTGCATCCTAGAAACACATGAGAAGGTCATAGATATTCATGTCAAACATAGCTAATGACATCCAGCATGTGTCATATTCTCAGTTAGGCACTCACCTTAAACACTTGTGAACCAGGCTCATTATAGGTTTTGGCATTCTTGACCAGCAACTCTATATCTTTAGCCATGGTACTGATACTCCTGTAGTGGTTCAACTAAAAGCAAGCACATTTATTTGATTTTGTAATATAATATAACATAACATATATTCATTTATTGTAGCAATAGCATACCTGAATCTTTTGTGCGATGATTTTCAGATCAATTGGTTCCTTAATGATGGCATAATAATCCGGGTATTGCTGAGTAAAAAAAGCAAAACTACACATCAAAGCCAAGTTACTCATTTTACTGATAACATGTCATACTCAAAGGTGCTAGTACCATTTTAGAGGGAAGCTTCTGGAATAGCTCGCTGACAAGTCGGCCGGTGGGCTCGGTGTAAGACACCACAGCATCAAGGAGTTGTTCGAGGACTTCTTTCAAGCACGTAGGTGCACTCTGTCATACACAAGTCATCACACAGCTTAGGTAAGGAAATATCGTATTGTCCTCAGTGATATATTATATACTGTATACATACACTTCACCTACACTGAAAAACAAAAGGTCTACTATAGTAACCATAACATCTTGTTTATACATATTATTAGATATAATTTTCCTTAAAATAACTGAAAATGTATCCGTCGATAGTAAATTTGCGACTTTACTTTTTCAGATTCTTGATACAACCAACAGTAACCAGAAGCACCCGAGCTGCATAATGTTCCCTTAAAATCAATCCCTTATATAAAACATAATATAATAAATATCTGAACTCATTAAAGCAATACAAATCATGTATTTATAAGGCAACATAGTTGTTAATGTAGCTGAGAAATATTACAATGAACACTGTCACAATGATATGGTAAGTCTGCATGATGGAAAACATCAATTATTTATCCATTTCTATGCAAATTAATGCAGCAACATGCTCAAAATTCTTCATATCACTTCACATCGAGGTAAATGTGTTCATATAAAGGTTCAAAACACCAAAAGAGTGGGCACTTTTGTGAACTGTTTCAACAGATTAGTGACATTTATTCTAACCTAAAGATAAATATTATTAGCGGTATCAGTTATCAGCAATGTCTGTGAGTATCACCTCATCTTCAGTGGATCCCCCCGGATTGTCTTGTGCATCGTACCCATCGTCATCATCATCATCATATTCGCCTCTCTGTACAAATTCATTCTTGGTTCGCAGGTAAAGGTCCCACAGTTTACAGGCTGCTCTATATTCAGGACTGTCAGACTAGACAGACACAAGTAATACATAATTCATGCAGGCCTGAGAAATCAAACTTATACATATTTGTAGTTTTTTTTTTGTTTGTTTTTTTACCTTGTAATATGTTTTTGCATTGTTGAATAATAGCTGAAAGTCACTGGTGAGTTGTTCAACATCATCATACTCCTCCATCTTTAATTTCTGCTGGATCTTCATCATGTCAATGGGCTGAGACACCACATGGTAATAGTCTGGTTGATTCCTGTAAGAAACGGGTACATTTTGCATCTAATGTATGTGTTAAATTACTTGACAGATATTAGAGAAATTTGAGGACTTAATTATGTATCTAATGACCGTTCATCCCTTTCCACACCTTCGTTTGGGGGCTCTGATGAACAGCTCGCACAACATCCTGCCCTGATCATCCTTGTAATCTCTGATTGTGTTGTACAGTTCATGACATACAGCAATCTGCAAAGCAAAGGATTAAACGCTGAAAAATACCCACATTCTATCTCGTATCAACGGCTTAATCTGTGTTAGTAGAATTCTCACTGTGTGTTAAAAAAAAAACGGAAACATAAATTTGTAAAATTACAGGATCCACAGTTGGAATGTTTGAGGTCCTTCTCCTCTTTCTCCCAATAGAGGACACTAACGATGAAGTCTGGCTATCGTCAAAATCTCCTCCACTCACACTGCTTGACGGAGATGTCGCCCTTCTCCTTTTCAAGGCCATGGCGAACCCCTGAGGTAAAGAGCCAGGAAAGTAAAGTTTCACTGCATGGAGAAAATCTTACCGTTGAGAAATGAACATAACATACTCAGTTTCCAAACAGCATCTAAACAGGGAATAAACTAGAGACTGAGAGACAAATCTCAGAGAGGGACACTGGCTGGGCTCTGCAGCAGTTAGTAACATCTGCTGATAGCGTTGACATCCATGCCACATAATATAGAATAGGGCTTCATTATCAATAAATCTGGCGATTATTCTTTCGAATAATTGATTGTTTGGTATATAAAATGCCCCAAAAAAGTAAAAACTGTTCATTCCAGTTGTTGAAAAGTCCAACATGATGTCTAGAAGAGGATATAGACACAAACACTTAACCAGAAACGGAGCAGATGGATTCACAAGCTCCTTAAATGATGCTATTGACAGGGTTGCTTTTCTTTAGATATACATACAGTATGTATATCTGTATTAGTGTTGAACCTATTATTCTCTATAGGCATTAAGCTTTGTTGATCATTGTCCTTATATGTATTTGGAGTATGCTGCTTTTGAATATATTTTTACCTTCTCCTTATTACCTTACCTTATTATTGTCTCCTAATGAACATGGACTTTACCTTCTTTATACATTTTGAATAGATTGGTTCAATATTTCTTTAAGGGATCTACAATTTATTATATTTGTTTCTTTTTGTTCTCTCTTTATGGTTTAAATTGGTACCTATGTAATTTGTATTTATTTACTGTATGTATTTTTATATGTTTAATTATTTACAGAGGTTTACACTGGGCTGCAGTGTGAAAAGGTGTAGCCTAACCAGGTGTTTCCCTTTGCCAGGGCCTGCTCCTCCACCAGCTGATGTTCATCTGACTTATTACAATCATGGTTAGATAGTGATATTGCACCCCTTTCTTTGTCAGGCCCCAAAATAGGCCCTGTGTGGCTGAAACATGTTGGCTTAATTTTATCTGTTCCACCATGAACAAGCCTTTATAATAACGCTTTTTGTTAAGAGGAGTGTCTGGATTTTAGCCCCTTTTTTCAGCTTTGAAGTCTTCATATGTTGTGTTTTGTCCAAAACACATAGACATTCAGTGAAACATGTTATTAAACAGACATGCCGGAAATCTCCATGTGAGGCTGAAAACATATTTTTTGCATGACATGTAGTCTCTCTTACCTACACAGATTCTGTATTTTATGTGGATATGGTCATGCTCAAAGGTTTAAGCTAGGGGTCGACAGATTATCAGCCTGGCATTTTGACGATTATCTAAATTGGAATTTTATTTTAATGATCACTGATAAAATTTATTAATGAAAAGGTGCAAAGAAAGTGTCAACTCAGCAGGAACCTTTACTTTGTAAAACCTCAGGAGGCTATTTTTATCTATTCATTTATTTAAATTTTCACTTGATTTTATTAAAAAATTTTATTAAATTGATTTTATTTAAAAAAGAAAAAGTTGCTGGAAACTTGCTGTATATGATTTTTAAAATTTACGGTTTTTATTTAACATTTGATAAAGGCATTCATGTTGGAGGTTGTATGTTTCAAATTCTAAATATTGACAGAAAGACTTTCAATTTTATTGTAAATGCAAATCAGTTTCAAATACTAGTTATTGGTCTCATTAACTACTAATAATCGGTATCCGTATAGGCCCTGAAAAACCAATATCGGTTGACCCCTAGGTGCTGAAGTAACTTTACAAATCTTGAAATCTTTTATAGTTAATATTTTACTCTGTCAGCACATGTACCAGTATTATTACTCACATTCTGTGTATATAAAGCAGAGCCCAATGACCTATGGGTGGGAAACACCCACATGTCATCCCTGATGAGTAAGGTCATGTCACCCCAAATAACCTTTGACCTCTACTTAAATGCTTAACTCAAAACCAAAGGACATGCCTGTTGAATTTTGATAAATCCTGCTATCACACAGCAACTGAAATAATCAATTCAGTGTTTTAGGGGTTTTTTTTCCAACAGGCCCTCTGGTCTCTCGGTAGCTCTTTATTTTCGGATTATAAAATATGACAACCACACCAGCTCATCAATATCACCTGTGCTGACACGTCCAGCTACAGACACCTATGATGCTGGCATGTCTGGAGCTCTCACTCTACATAACATGTTAACCGCCCTCTCTAATGTCATCTAGCTAGCTGCGTGCAGACCGCAGCCCGGTGTGCTCACATCGGCAGTAATAAGCTAGCACAGAGGACAGCAGCTGTCCACCTACCTGTCCCTCAGCGCGGACAGGTAACTGACCACAGGGCAGCTAACGTTAGCCACAGTTAACGGTTAGCTTTTAACATCCTCTAGTTAGACGCGAGACAAAGGCATCACTGTGACAACGTCTAATGTTACAAAGCAAACCGCTGAGTGAAGCGACGACACGCGATGGAAAATATTTCACTTTAACCATTTGACATAGTTGCGTGCTTACCTTCTGGGAGCGCGTTACTAGACTCCCAAAATCTTTAATAATCAAGAAAGCCAATCACTTATCGATTTTAGACCGAGAGGCACAAGTGTAAAGGTGGCCACAATGTAACGGCTACTTCCGTTTCTGTACCTTCAGAATAAAAGTGTATATATTTTATTCGTATTTAAAAGTGCGTTTTACAATATTTTTAAGATTATTTCCTCTCTTATTGCTTTTATATGGGATTTTCTAAAAACAAATACAGGTTGAATACTTTGACAACTTTAATATTTAGAAACTATATCCACTGCACAAAACAAACAAACAAAATGAATAAATTACGACGTTGTTTATAGCGAAGCCAGCGCAACGGAGTTCCTGTTAGTTGAATTTAACTTTACTCATCGCCATTAAACGTCTTCTTTGGGCCGAGCAAAACCACCTCAGCTCCCGAACCTACATCAAAACTACAAGATCAGCTACCTCAAGTATAACCCCTGGCAAAAAAATTATGGAATCACCAGTCTTGGAGGATGTTCATTCAGTTGTTTAATTTTGTAGAAAAAAAGCAGATCACAGACATGCCACAAAACTAAAGTCATCTAAAATGGCAACTTTCTGGCTTTAAGAAACACTAAAAGAAATCAAGAAAAAAAAATTGTGATAGCCAATAACAATTGCTTTTTTAGATCAAGCAGAGGTTAAAAAATATACAATCACTCAATTCTGAGGAAAACTCAGAATTGAGTGATTACTACAACACACCACTAGTACTTTGTTGCACCACCTCTGGCTTTTATAACAGCTTGCAGTCTCTGAGGCATGGACTTAACGCGTTACAAACAGTGCTCTTCATCAATCTGACTCCAACTTTCTCTGATTGCTGTTGCCAGATCAGCTTTGCAGGTTGGAGCCTTGTCATGGACCATTTTCCTCAATTTCCACCACAGGTTTTCAACTGGACTGAGATCTTGACTATTTGCACTATTTTCTGTTTTCAAGAGATATTGCTTTAAGTTTTGTGTCTTGACGCTTTGATGTCTTTCTTGGTCTACCAGTATGCTTCCCTTTCACAACCTTCCCATGTTGTTTGTACTTGGTCCATATTTTAGACACAGCTGACTGTGAACAACTAACATCTTTTGCCACATTCCATGATGATTTATCTTATTTAAGAAGTTTGATAATCCTCTACTTTGTTTTAATTGACATCTCTCGTGTTGGAGCCATGATTCATGTCAATCCACTTGATGCAACAGCTCTCCAAGGTGTGAGCACTCCTTTTTAGCTGCAGACTAATGAGGAGATTTAATCTGATGCAGGTGTTAGTTTTGGAAATGGAAATTTACAGGGTGATTCCATGATTTTTTCCTCAGAATTGAGTGATTCCATATTTTTTCCTTCTGCTTGATGTAAAAAAGCAATTGTTATTGACTACCACATTTTTTTTTCTTGATTTCTTTTAGTGTTTCTTAAAGCCAGAAAGTTGCCATTTTAAATGACTTTAGTTTTGTGGCATGTCTGTGATCTGCTTTTTTTCCACAAAATTCAACAACTGAATGAACAACCTCCAAGACTGGTGATTCCATAATTTCTGCCAGGGGTTATAGTCATTTTAACAGACATGAATCCTGTTTGAAATCACTTGCTTTTAAAAATGACCACAAAAGCACTTAGTCAGTTTGGCTCTTACTGATATCTTAAATTGATTAGAGTTGAAGTATTCAAGCCACACATGTAAAGTTAGCATAACAACAATACCATGTTTTTTGTTTATTTGTTTGTTTTTTTCGCAAGGGGTCACAAGCCAAGAAGGTTGAAAACCATTATTCACACACTCAAACATGTAACCACTTGATGGCAATAATTCTCATTCTTGCTTTATGAGTAGATTCAATAAGATGACTTTAATAAATGGGCAAATGTACCACCATGATCACTTGTCAAGTGGCCAAAAATATTAATGGCTCCAAAGTGTTCACAATAATTAAAATACATTTTCTTTCATTCTCTTGACACACGAGGATTCATGATTGCCACTCCTACAATCTTGTGCAGGTTATACCACATTTTTGAGATATGACTAATTGTTGTCCAATAGCCTATCAATTCAAACAAAAATAGCCTTGCATGTAGTGTATCAACAAGTGTCACAACATCACAATAAACAGGCAAGAGAAGAATTATCTGTAGTGCTATCTAACATCAGGGAAATGGCAGATAAAAACTAGGGATACTACTGATCAAAAGGAATTATTTTCAATGGAAAGTTAATAATGTCCAGATTTACTCAATTTGATGATGTGTTTAAGAAGCTCGGGAGGCAGAAGTCAAAACTCACAATGGAAACAGAGAGGAACAAGAAGAACAATTAAGATTAAAAACACAAAACTTAAAGTAAATAAGTAACTGAGGCAAAAAAAAGACAACTCATAGCAGCCTCACAGCAGCCTGCTGACAATCTTTCCCCTGAGTCAATGCCCAGGTGGCCCTGATAAACCCTCCTAGCCCCACACTAATTGGACTCACCCACTGCATGGGGGTAGGGTAAACCCAAAAAGGGGAAATATCTCTTAAACCTATTCTAACAGACCAACATCACTACATCTTTGTCTCTTGGATGATTTATGCTCCCAAGTCCTCTGTTTGTCAGTTACCAGTGTCTGATCCCACAGAGGACCAGACTGCTGAGCTCTCCTCAGCCCAGGCTGCCAGCAGTCACAATGACCCTGGTGAACAAAGGGCAAAAACATTTCTGTCATCAATAAACCAGGTTAAAACAAAAACCCTATGAAAACCCTCATTTGTATTTCATTGGTAAAAGTGAAGATTAAATTCATATTGACAGCTTCATTCTGACTGACAAGGCACAGGTGGACTAATCAAATCCATATTTGACCTCTTGATTGTTTACAACCTTTACCGGTGCTGTCTCAGTGCTGTGGTTAGCCTGAAAGTGAGACAGGTATTTTTCAAATCTGTTGTGGCAGTTTATGAAATCATTTAACTGATTAAAAGCAAGCTTCTCTAAAATGTTGCTTTATAATTGCAGATTGGAAACTGGTCTGTCGTTACTAAGAGGCAAGGGATCTAATAAGTTTCACTTCAGAAGGGGCTTAACCATGGCGGTCTTAAAAGCAATGTGGACACTCATCTAAAGTAAACAGTTTGCAATATTAAGAACATCATCTAAAAAAGCTACATACTGTTTTACAAAATGATGAAGGAATGGGATCTAAAAAGCAGGTTGCTGGTTTTAATATTAAAACAACCTTATAGCAACTCAGCATCAACCAGGACAAACTTCTCTTGTGTTTCCTCACAAAAAAACAAAGCTTCTGGAGTGTTAAAATTTATAAGTGGAGATTGACATACATTTGATCTGATAAGCTCTATTTTATAACCGAAGTGAGCTGCAAAGTTTTCATGTTTGTAGTTAGCTGACATACTGCTAGACTTCATAAAAAAAAAGGGTTAATACAAAATCAATAGCTGCAAAGAGGGTTTTGGGGTTATCATTTATCAGCTTTGAGAAGTGTGCATGTCTTGCTTTATTGTAGTGTATTGTATTCTGGTATACATTGAGAGTATCTATATAGACGTGCTATATTGAAGATGATTAATAAACTTTAATTTAAATTTTGAATGAATATTTAATGTAAAGTTGCTGCACTTGACAGACTATCGAGGAAGGGGCGTGTCTTACAGCGTTGGTCTGTCATGTGCGCCTGCGCAGTGTGCTGACCGCGCAGTTCCGTTTGCTTCAGACGTTTGAAAGCTGGCACGGAAAGCACGTCTGTACGGTCTGTGGTGCCTCCCCATCCCATCCTGACTGAAATTTACTGTAACGGTAAGACGTCCCAATGCTTTAACAGGCATTATATGCAGTAATAAGGGATTCAAACTTGTAAATATGGGTATAGTCTAATAACTTGAGAGTTAATGCGTAATGTTCGGGAATAAGCTAACTTTATGGCTAGCACACACACACACACACACATTAGCAAGCTAGCGCTAACATTAGCTGGCTGACTTGGAGGGGACCACCGGCTGCTGGATCAGTCTATTCACTGGAAATGGGATACATACCGTTTTAGACAATACTACATATTATGCTGTTAGTTGGGGGCATTGGATCAAGAGATAACTTGTATTAAAAATACCTTGTTATAAGTTCGAGTGCATGCCAAATATGGACCGCCATGTGCTTAAATTTTAACTTGTAGAAGACTACACAGCCTTTAAACTGCTAGCTCAGACATTAGACTGCATAAACCGATCTGGAGTCAGCAGAGCCAACTGAGCTAAAGCCAGACTGGGGCTAAGTAGCCTAGCTAGGTTAGCTTTTAGCAAGCTAACGTCAACGGCAGACTGAATGCATGTAGCTAACTGACTGAAACTATCAGATAATCTGTAAACTTGATTTCCAGAGTTGTCGTAACTTATTAAATGAAGTCTTGAAAACCTAAACGTGGATTATTCCATTTTTTAAATATTTAGCACATCTGCTAACTTTTAGGTAATATGACTTTAAGGAAACAATACACACATTTTAGTAACTCACCGCTAAACTTTTTGTATAAGATTACTCAGCATCTAACGTTAGATAAACGTCTATCAGTGTGTAGTAAGTCAATTAGCCTCTTTAGCAAAATGCTGCCGGACACCGGATTATCTCTGTCATTCATTCACTCCCTGCATTTCTCGCCTTTAGTTGACGTTACAAGCATGGAGCTGAATGATGCTAACCTACAAACCCTCACCGAGTTCCTAAGAAAAACACTGGACCCAGACCCAACAGTCAGACGTCCAGGTAATACATCTTATGACACAGCATATCTTAGTATGGTTTATAGAGAATATTGTTCTCATTGGCCTATTTATGCAAAGCATTTGCCTGATTGTTTAATCTCTGTGTTGCAAAACTTGTTCTGTGTTTATCTTTTTTTCTTTTCTCAGCTGAAAAATTTCTGGAATCTGTGGAGGGAAACCAGAACTACCCCTTATTACTGCTCACCCTGCTGGAGAAATCCCAAGACAACGTGATTCGTGTCTGTGCTGCTGTTACATTCAAGAACTACATCAAAAGAAACTGGCGCATTGTGAGTCCCACTGAGTAACATCTATTTTACATGTTTGTTACTTTAGTATCTTGTATGTAGATGCAGTGTATCTAGATTCATGTGGCACGTCTTACATCAAATTGGATAAAGTAGCATTTAGTTCAAACTCTGAACAGAACCATTTTTGTATTATTCTTGTCGACCTGTGCACTAAGCTCATATCCTACTTTTGTGATATATTTTTCCAAAGGTTGAAGATGAACCGAACAGAGTCTCTGATCCAGACCGAACAGCGATCAAAGCAAACATAGTAAACCTGATGCTAAGCAGCCCAGAACAGATTCAAAAACAGGTACACCTCATATTTTACTGTGCCTAATTTGAAGGTGTGAAGGAAGATGCTCAACCAAGCCTGCTTCTTCTGCTATGCATTTTCACAGTTGAGTGATGCCATCAGTATCATAGGAAGGGAAGATTTCCCTCAAAAATGGCCTGACCTGCTAACTGAGATGGTGACCCGCTTCAGAAGTGGAGACTTCCACATCATCAACGGAGTACTTCGTACAGCACATTCGCTCTTCAAAAGGTAGAGTTCACTTCTTAATGGGTTTAAATGTGTGAATGATTGAATTAAAAAATAATTGATCCTTTTTTTGTCCCCTCTCTTATGTTTTTTAAGGTATCGCCATGAGTTCAAGTCAAATGAGCTTTGGTCAGAGATCAAATTAGTGCTGGACACATTTGCCCTACCTCTGACAGAGCTGTTCAAGGTAACTGCTCGCAGTTAGTTTAATAACCACAACACTTTTAAGTTGTTACATAACATTCAACAAATATCAAAATGTTTGACATGAATATGATGACATTCCAATATGAAGAAGTATTTATAGTTTTCTCTTTTCTTTGCTGTAGGCCACTATTGAGTTGTGTCAGACTCATGCTAATGATGTCAATGCCTTGAAGGTCCTCTTCTCTTCCCTCACACTCATCTCCAAGCTGTTCTACAGTCTTAACTTCCAGGTCAGTTCAGTTTGCTTTGTACTTCAAGACTATGCTTTTTGGGATAGGCAACCCCACCCACACAGACACAGACGCACAAACAAGTAATAGCACATCACAATCCAAACCTCTTTGTGTGTTGTCTTCTCTTATGAATTTGGTGTCAGTTATTGCTGTGGATGTCTTTGACGTTGCTTTCAAGATCAATGTTGGTCATAAAGGATAAATATGAAGGATTTTTTTGTGGTTCTGATGGCCAGGGAGGTCTTGTGTTTTTTTTCTTTTTAAAAACTTGGTGTTGTACATAGTTTTATATCAGGGTTCAGCACCTCTGGTAATTATGAATGCAACAAATTATTAAGAAAACATTAAATGTTAAATGTAAAAAATGTAAAAAATTAAATTAAATGAGAACTATGTCAATTGGTGATAAGCAACCGCTTTTGATGAGTGTATTGACTGGTTGTTTGCTGTCAGTGTACAGTGTATTGTGTTTTATGTTTCTTCCATCATTGATCAGGTTTATTGTCTTTAACATGCATGTAACTATGTGTTTTTTGGCTTTTCTGGGCAGTAAAAGTCAACATCAACAATTGCCATCTGACACATTAGATGTGATGAAAATATTTTACATTGAGAGATGTTTAACCATTAGAGACTTAGAACTTAGAATAAGTAATAAAAATCATCAGAAATGCCCCAAAGTTTCTCTAAAATTGCAAAAAGATGTTTGCTTTCATTTATTAGTCTTAATTGTAAATTATGCAGTCAAATTGTTTAATTAAGAAATATTTTTTTTTATTTTTATTGCAAGTCAATCATGTACTACAGCTTTAGTGTATAATCAATTTTTCCCATGCAGAGGTCAAGTCAGCTTCAGTGTCAGTATAATGTAAAGTATACACTTTAATCAGAGATGTGAAACATTTGCAGTCAACTTTGCTCTGTATTATTACACAGGACCTTCCTGAGTTTTTTGAGGACAACATGGAAACCTGGATGACAAATTTCCACGGTCTACTGACTTTGGATAATAAACTTTTACAAACAGACGTGAGTTTTTTGCTTTTCACTCATGCAATACAGTTTCAACACTGCTGTTTTATTAAGTGGTTTTTAAATAATTTGTGTTGTTGTGTCTCTTTTGACATATTCATAGGACGAGGAGGAAGCAGGTCTCCTGGAGCTACTGAAGTCCCAGATCTGTGACAACGCTGCTCTTTACGCTCAGAAGTATGATGAAGAATTCCAGCCGTATCTGCCACGTTTCGTTACCGCTATCTGGAACCTCTTAGTTTCTACTGGCCAGGAAGTCAAATATGACCTGGTGAGAGTGCTGATCCCTGACTGTGCTTCTGTCTTCTTTTTGAAGTCCACTTTCCGTTACTAACAATACACCTCGTCTTTGTCGCAGCTCGTAAGCAATGCTATCCAGTTCTTGGCATCAGTCTGTGAAAGGCCACACTACAAGCATCTATTTGAGGACCAGAACACTCTCACCAGCATTTGTGAGAAGGTCATTGTGCCCAACATGGAGTTCAGAAGTAAGTAAATGCTTCGTTCTCATCATCGGATTGCACCTGAAAATATCATCAGTAGATGAATGAGTCAGGGCTCTGCTTGCTTGGACGCAAACATGCACTCATGTACTGTGTGAGTGATACTGATCACGTTGTTAATGCTCGAATAGGTGCAGATGAGGAGGCATTTGAAGATAACTCTGAGGAATACATCCGGAGGGACCTTGAAGGATCTGGTAAAGATTTACATTATTGCTCATCATCTCCTGTAATGAAAATTATTCACATTAATGCCTGAATGAATGAATTTGTAGTTCCTTCTCACATTTTTGAGTTTGACTGTTCTTCAGCAAAGTGTCTCAAATTGTCTCTGTTGGCACATAAGACTTTTCAACCTCTATGTGTATTGTTATTTGGTTGGTTGGTTAACAAGTTAACAAAAGTGTGCCAGGATGACCTCGTCCTCATTGTTAACGCTTTCTCCATCCTTCCTCAGACATTGACACTCGTCGTAGGGCGGCATGTGACTTGGTGAGAGGCCTTTGTAAATTTTTCGAGTGCCCTGTCACAGCAATCTTCTCTGGCTATGTGAACTCAATGCTGGTTGAGTACGCCAAGAACCCTGGGGAGAACTGGAAACACAAAGATGCCGCCATCTATTTGGTCACATCGCTGGCGTCTAAAGCACAAACGCAAAAGGTATTGTTGACTTTCATTATCAGAGCATTAGTGTGCAAGTGTGTTTGATGTAATTTAAATCATTTGCTCAGTCCTTAAGTTATTGTCTTTTTTCACCAGCATGGAATCACACAAGCCAATGAGTTGGTGAATCTGAATGAATTCTTTGTGAACCATATTCTCTCAGACTTAAAATCCCCCAATGGTAAGAATAGTCTTAAACATGTCTAAATATGATGTAGAATTTTGTGTGTGTTATGTTACAACACTTGGCTTAATTTGCTTTGTGCAACATCAGTGAACTGTGGTAAAATTTAATTTCCAATACACATTAATTAACATAAACACCAACTGTCATTGTAGTTAATGAGTTCCCAGTGCTGAAGGCGGATGCCATCAAGTATGTCATGATCTTCAGAAGCCAGGTATGAAGTGTTGCATACTTTACAACTTGTTACATTTCAAAAGGCAAGATAAATGCATTAAAGAGGGTTTTTTTTTTATGTCTCTTTCCTTCAGCTTCCTAAGGATCAGCTGCTGCAGGCAGTTCCTCTCTTGATCAATCACCTGCAGGCAGAGAGCACAGTGGAGCACACTTACGCTGCCCATGCTTTAGAGAGGCTGTTCACAATGAGAGGGCCCAACAACACCACACTGTGAGTATCAAACAACTGAATATAATGTTTTTTGAGACAGAATATTGCTCACATGCATTATTTCCAAATGCAGAAAAAAATGAGCTTTTATTTTTTTATTACTAAAATGTTAAAACAAGTTGGGATTTCTTCTTCTTTTTATCCCTAAGATTAAAATTTTGTAACACACACATTTTCCCAGTCCAGTTTAGAACAAGAGTAATATCATGTTTTGACATTAGTTGTCTTACATGGACTGTTTGGAATGTAGAGTGAACAATATATGCACTTTGCAACACTGAAATAAATATTTAAGTGTAATGCACAAGCAGTGCATCTAAAACACAAGAGGGGAACCTTTACTAAATATGCGGTATTGGCTGAATGTGTGAAGTAATCACTCAAACTTGATATCAGAAAGGTTGCCTATTTATTTACCCTTTCTCCACATATCGATTGTATACTACCTCCACTTGAATTATTGCAATAGTAGCAGACCTGTTCTTCTCACAAACATTTTTAAAGACCACTGCAAAGTGTGGAAAGTCTGCTCAGACTTTTATGCCATCTGTATAGCTGCTAACACATTATTTTAGCCACTGATCCTCTCTGTATGTTCTTCAGTATCACGCCTGCAGAGATGGCACCTTTTACTGAGCAGCTGCTCAACAACTTGTTTAAGGCCCTGGCTCTTCCTGGTTCTGCAGAAAATGAATACATCATGAAAGGTAAACCTGACTGTCCTCTGTCATCTAAATGCTCTCCATTAATGTCTCCCAGTCAGACCAACTCCAGAGTTATTTTAAGTAGCCTCATCATGTCTTTCTTTTCCTCTTCCTTCTTTTTTCTTTCAATTTTAAAGCCATCATGCGCAGCTTCTCTCTGCTGCAGGAGGCCATTGTTCCCTACATTCCCACTCTGATTGGTCAGCTCACTCATAAGCTCCTCTTAGTCAGCAAGGTAACACTCACTTTGTTACTATTCATGGCTACAAATAGATTCATCAAGTTGCTGGTTTCTTCAGGGGATACACATGTCAGTTTTTCCAAAATCTGTCATCCGTTTTCAGAATCCCAGCAAGCCTCATTTTAACCACTACTTGTTTGAGTCCCTGTGCCTGTCGGTCCGGATCACCTGCAAGGCTAACCCCACCACTGTCAGCAGTTTTGAGGAAGCACTCTTCCCCGTCTTCACTGAGATCCTTCAGAACGATGTCCAGGGTGGGTCATTTAACTGCTTTTAGAAATGTGTAGATGATATGCTCATAACATAAACACAGCTGGTGGCTTTTAGAAGCAACTCCACTCATCCTCCTTTCGTCCTCTGTTGCAGAGTTTCTTCCATACGTGTTCCAGGTGATGTCTCTCCTTCTAGAGATGCACACCAGCTCTATTCCCTCCTCCTACATGGCTTTGTTCCCTCACCTGCTGCAGCCTGTGCTATGGGAACGGACAGGAAACATCCCCCCACTGGTGCGCCTGCTTCAGGCCTACCTGGAGAAGGGAGGGGCCTCTATTGCCAGCTCTGCTGCGGATAAAATAGTAAGTAATGGCAGTGTTGTGTACAGCAGGGAAAATGGTATTATTTTAGTTGTCTGTGTCAAGTCACAAGTGTCTTTACTTGTTTGGTTTTTAACACTTATACACTGTACACTACATTATTACTATTATACATTACTTATTCAGTGACCAGTTTGTTGATACTTGGCTCTTGTCTTGCTCGTCTTTCTCTCTCAGCCCGGCTTGCTTGGAGTTTTCCAGAAGCTTATTGCCTCTAAAGCCAATGACCACCAAGGTTTTTACCTTCTCAACAGCATCACAGAGCACATGCCCCCGTAAGTCGATTTAAAGTTGTGTTCCCAGTGGATTATCTATAAAATGTCATACTTACTGAATTTAATTGGTTTGGGTCTTGACATGTTTTGTTAACATTTATTTTGGGGTTTTTTTGCCAGAGAATCTATCACTCAGTACAGGAAACAGATCTTCATTTTGCTCTTCCAGAGGCTACAGAGCTCCAAAACCACCAAGTTCATCAAGAGTTAGTACTATCTTCTCATTACCAATGTTCATGTTCTGTAAGCTCAAAACATAGTCAGGGACTGAGCACATATCTTTCAACTGGTGTTATAGTGTAAATTATCACTAGATCTAGTATGAATGCAGTCTTTTAATGCTGAGTTTTACATTTTCACTGGTTTTCTTTCTCACAGGTTTCTTGGTGTTTATCAATTTGTATTGTGTCAAATGCGGGGCCATTGCACTTCAGGAGATATTTGACAGCATCCAGCCAAAGTAAGTCTGGCTTTAATACAAGCCACATGATGTGAGCAGAACGTACAATGATGTTTGACTGCAGTTATTAAGTGGTGTCATTCAGGCAGTGGGAATATGACAAGTTTTATCAACCTTAACAGCACAAAAGACTCCTAAACTGGCCGTTCGGTTTGAAGTGGAGGGCCCACTTGACCTATTTAAACCTTTTTGCTCACTGTGACATTTTAAAGGAATACTCCAGCCAATACTTTAAAGGATGGAAACTGAAGGATAGCTTGGCTCTCAGGGGATACAATGGATTTCACAGGTGTCAAACAGGTGTTTCTTACCTGCATCTTTCCATGCGGTTTCCCATTTGTCAATGCACTTTATCTCCCACCTCACAGGAAACGACAAACACAGTTTTGTGGGTCAGAATGAATTAGAAATTTGATGGTATTTTTCAGTGTTTTATGCTTAAATAATTTGTATGTTATTCACTTCAAAACCAGTCTAAAAAGAGACTAGTGAGGGAGTGAAAATGCAAACGGGAAATTAAGAGAACTCATAATATTTGGAGTGATACTGTTCACTGGAGCACAATGCATTTATATGCATAATAATAATAATGACTAATTGCTGCCTGAAAGTTCACCATGTCATGATGATGCTGGTTTCTTTCTCCTGCCTGCCATATAGTAAATATGTCCCACAAGGTTTCTGGATTTCTGTGCCTTTGATATTAATCCTACTTGCTTTTTGTGTTTCAGGATGTTTGGTATGGTGCTGGAGAAAATAATTATTCCAGAGGTTCAGAAAGTGTCTGGATCAGTTGAAAAGAAGATCTGCGCTGTTGGCATCACAAAAGTCCTGACTGAATGTCCTGCAATGATGGACACGGAGTACACTAAACTCTGGTAAGAAATCACCTCAAAGGAAACACAATCTTTGCATTTCATTCATTTTTTTCATGCAGTTAAGTGGTTAATGCCCTGACACACTGTAGTCCACCCACATGCCTCTTATCAGGAATATGTGTTTGATTTTGTGATTTAATGTGTTGTCCTAATCATAAAACTATAACCAATGATTTGGGTTTTGATGCATTTCTTCAGGACCCCTCTGCTCCAGGCGCTTATTGGTCTCTTTGAGTTGCCAGAAGACGACAGCATCCCAGATGATGAGCACTTCATCGACATCGAAGACACACCAGGCTATCAGACCGCATTCTCGCAACTGGCCTTTGCCGGAAAGAAGGAGCACGACCCGATAGGAGACACTGTCGGCAATCCCAAGATCCTGCTGGCCCAGTCACTCCACAAGCTCTCGACTGCCTGTCCAGGAAGGGTATGTTCAGACACGCAGGAAATATTTAGCAACTCAAAAGTCATCTTCTTTGGTTATTTTCTTTATTAATAAAATCATAACATTCTGTTTGGAATAGCTTTGCTCTGCTACAGATGACGGGAAGATGCTGAAAGCACATCAGTGATTCTTGCCTCTTGTCTTGATTTTTCTGGTGCAGGTTCCCTCAATGCTGAGCACCAGTCTGAACGCAGAGGCCCTCCAATACCTGCAGGGGTACTTACAGGCTGCCACTGTGCAGCTGGTTTGAAACAGATTTGATGGTGTTCACTCAGTACGGAGACCACAGGACACACAGGAGTAGCCACAGTGACCTCAGGTCACACGACAGACCTGCTTCAGTCTTTACAGATTTGTTTTGACTTGACAGTTTATGACGGATTTGCCAGAGAAATAATAATTTTGCCTGAATTAAGGGTGTTTTCTCTGAGGCAAGGTTTTTTTAAGGGTTTTTAAAAGACACGACCAAAAGTTGACTTCACTGAACTACAGTTTTGTGTTTGGGCCCTTTGTTTGCTGTGTGGCAAAGGCTAACAAGGATTTGGATATCATACTCCAATACAGTTGTCAGTTTATTTCAATAACTGCAGCGGCAGAGGTGTTTCAACAGTATTGTGTAACATCTGAACATCACAATCATGTGAGAGGGATTTCTTTAATGCTTCTTTTGTATGTTTGAATTCCTTTTTACAGTTATGAAGGCTGTAGTCAGTGGCTCAAACATGATGCATATACTTTTTTTTTGTTGCATGTTTCCAGTAGATTTGTTATCGTCTAGTCTTTGTTTCTGCACTGTTTGTTAATGTGAATAAAAAGAGGCACTTGTTTAGATCTGTTATCAGCGTAGCCTCTTTTCTGAGCAGTGTTTTGATTAATTTATCTTGGTTTGTGAATCTTGCTGGCTCCTTGGCCTCCATGTAGAAGCAAATCAATATGTATTGATTTGATAAGGAAGAGGATTTTCCCTTTCATTAAGCAAATCCTGTCTGCCCTTCAGATCCACTTCTGGTTGTTTACAGCCAAAAATGAGCCAACATGTATGCAACAGTGGATGTGTATTAAGTTTACTCTTCGGCCTTTTGTTAAAAAAGAACTTTAAGATAATAGTGCTCTCCTCTCAGATGACAAAGAACATACGGTGTGAGCCTTTGGTGCCTGCATTGGTCCATAATTTAACAAAGAAGTCTGACAGAGGTTTTAGGAGGTTTTGATGTGTCCGTTGGTCTTCAGTTCAACATTCTTGATGAAGGGTAACATGCATTTATCACCTCCCATGAAGCGATATGTTGCCACATTGGCCTCCCAAGGTAACAATCTAGATTTGGAAAGAGACAAAAAACAGTACCACATTAATGTATTTTCTTGGTCCTACAGTATTTATGTTAATGTTTTCTTCTCATCAGTGTTAACTATTGTATACTCACGCTCGTGCTAGAAAGGGAATGTACATAAGTCGAGGAATGCAGATCATTTGCTGTTCAGCTAAAATGGCTTTCATTGACTGCTGTACGGTGTAGAGGGGCTCCAGAGGTGGAATCAGACTCCGAAGCTCCTTCCTGGTAGATATTAAACAAGTGGAGAATATAGAATCTGTTTTTTTATAGTGTTAGCCACTAACGTTTAACTGATGAATGGTGGCAGCTCACCTGATTTCACAGCCTGCAAACATCCCAGTGTCTACAATATAAGGACAGACTAAAGTGGTTTTGATGCCGTCCATGTCCTCTGCTCGCAACTCGTGTGTCAGTGACTCGTGGAAACCGACAGCTCCGAATTTACTGGCACAGTAATCCTGGAGGCAGATAAGAGCATTCACATGTTTTCTGTAGAGGATTGTTTTAGGGTTTGTCTGTTCAGTTATGTGGTTGAGGGTGTCATAAATCGTGTCTCACCTCTACACATGCAGTGCTGAAGAGTCCAAGAGCACTCGCAACGGTTACAATGTGACCATGATTCTTGGATTTCATCTGAGGCAGGAAGGCCTTTGTCATCTGTTGGGTTGCAAAAAAAGGGATCTTAAAACAGGACTGTTGTGGAAACAAAGTGTCAACTGTAGTCTAACAGTACTGAACTGTTTTCAACTAGCTGCAGCCACTTCTGCACACTAATTAAATTTCTGAAATTCATTTATTGCTTTTGTTTTTGGTGTGCAGCCCCAGATTTTTCAGTGGCGAATAATCTTAATTTTGTTAGTGAATATGAGAAAATGCACCACTTAAGCACAACAGGTTGTGTAAATATCTAGTTTCAAGACCTTTATTACTTAAAATGGTTATGTGCCCATATGGTGCATATTCATGAATTTGAGGTTTATGAGGAGCCAGCATCTCACTGTTGTTCATTTGGCCTCATACACTTTACTCTTATGCAGCTGCCACCTACAGAGACACATATGCTCCTTTGCCACATCAGGTGTGTTAGAGGTGCTTTCACATAAATGACCAGCTGTCCTCTGTACAGTATATCTGTCTCTGCTATCATTGATATTTGTTGCTAATGAGCTTACCAGTTTATTATATGAGCATGAGACTGAGGCTTTAAGAGGATCAGGGGCAGAATCACATGCTGTCTGAACTGGTGGGCTTGTGGGCTCCTTTTATTCTGGGGATGAGTGATTAAGGTCTCCCGCCACCTACATGTACCCTCATGTTAACCCGAACACTTTAAACTGTCACGGGGGCACACTGTAGCTCCGCTGCGGCGCAGGCTGCTCTCATCCCCTCACACATCAGTGCACAAACACACAGCCAGCAGCGACCACTATAGTGAATAGATGTTACGTAATTCATGTCAGGCTGGGAGATGCTGTTTGCGCTGTGTCAGATGTGGACTTTAGAGTTTAAAGTTTAAAAAAAAGAGTTTCAATTCTTTGTGCGTAAAATATGCGTGCGTCAAAGTCTCACCCAAAAGAGTGCGTGGCAGTTCACCAGCAGAGTCCTCTCCAAAAGCTCGTCGGGACAGTCCAGCAGCCTCCGTCCGGCCACCACTCCTGCGTTGTTGACCAATATGGAAACTTCCCCGACCTCCGCTCTCACCTTGTCCGCCGTCTCATAGATGCTCTGTCTCTTGGACAGATCCACCGTGTACGTGTGCACCTGCACCCCAAGTTCCCGCGCCAGCTTGGCGGTCTGCTCGTTGGCAGCCGTGTTGCAGTCCCACAGCACCAGCCGCGCTCCCTCTCTGGCAAACTCCAGCGCGAACAGGCGGCCCAGCGCGCCCCCGGCCCCTGTGATCAGACACAGCTCCCCGTCTATGCACTTCAGCCTCGGCCGGAGGAAAGTCTGGATGACGGCATGCAGGATAGAGTAGATCAGGTCGATGAGCATCAGCACCAGGTCCACAATAACGATCATGATGCTCAGGCACTGTTAATGAGCCACACAAGCAGACCGCCAAGTTTTAGAGTATTACTTGTTTCTGTGCGTGATGCTGGATTAGATGGCCATTTTATATAACGGGTGTGTGCCGGATTAGGACGCCGACTGATGGTGGCCACCAATAGAAGCGCTTTTTGTCTGATGACTGAGAAGCCGACTGACTAACCCGTGCACATTCATAACTCACTCATAAACAGTGGCGGACTGAGGCAGGGATTAAGATAACACGCAGGTCCAGAGCCAAAGCCAGCGTGCAGCCTATCACTTTATTTCACAGTCAAGGATTTTTTATTGTAATTCTAGCCATGCAAAACATGAGAAGAACGGAGGTCTCGGTGATCATTCTGTAATAACGTTATGATCAATTATACACTGGATTATCTTATAAATTAAATAAATAAAGTGAGCAGTGCAGTATGTTAACAGTAAAATCCTAAAATCTTAAAAACCGAGAAACATTCATCAAATTTTCTCCACTCCTCACCACCTTTGATGTATTTCAGGTGCACACACTTCCACGTGAATTTGACGCCTTTTTTGCTTGAAGGACAGGTTTACATTTTTTTCACTTTTTTAGCCCTTCATAGTTAAAATTTTCGTGTCAAAATGTTCTGACACGATCAGCCTTTAATCATCATCACAGGGGTATGTAGTGTTTAAAAGCCAAAACATAGTAAAGAGACACACCTGGGAAAATTCACTAAAGACTTAGTTTAAAGGTATGTCCTGTGTCACTAAAAGGTGAATGTATATAGTTACTGTTGTCATAGCTGTTTTAGCCTACACCCAAAAATGTTTGTCATATTTGTATTAAGGTTTTCTGTCTTTTCTGCCAGTAACCATTGAATCCAAAGAGCACATTTAGTTGTTGAGTGAAATTTGAATTAAAAAAAGCTCTGCAAACCAAATACATTTTCCTTTCTTAAATGTTCTTAAATGTTTTGAATGTTTTTTGTGCGTTTATATTTTTTAGGTATTGAGGTTATGTATTTATGTATTTACAGGTTTTGGTGGGTCAGCTGAGAAGAGGCTTAACTTCTCTTTTAGTCTTTTTGCACACATGTTTTTAGTTAAAGGTGCCTGGAAAAGATAACACAGAATAATGTTTTCTCATGCAAAAAGTAACTAATAACTCTTACTCTGAGCTGCATTTGACTTTTATGTAAGATCTTTACCTCAGCCACAACTACGTATATTTTTAGTATTTCATCCATGACTAATCAGCTCTTATGTAGACATTCCTTTCATCTGTTATAGAAAGTTATTCCTGATCCATGATGTGAGGCGGATTACCCAACCCTGAGTAAAATGTTAAGGTGATAAACTGCTCAGCACGTGTACACAAATCCCTGATGAGACGCATTCTTCAAAAAATCTCATTATATAAAAACTGTTGTTTTTTTTCTGCAGTTCACATTATAAGTAACATTTGCTTGAGTTAAGGATTTTACAATACTGTAATCAAGGCTTTAGTGGGTTTTTTTTTTTTTTTTTCATTTTTGCTCCAGAAAGAGATTGTTCCTCATGGAAGTTTAGATTGTTTGTGTCTTGTGAAAAGCCTAAAGTTGTGACTGGCACTTACTGTGATGTAATCCCTTTTTAAAACTTTGGTCGTGACGCATCATGACGTAATGTAACAAAACAAATGGGAATCCACACTCTGTAATGTGGTCTAAGCTGGACTATGTTATCAACTAGTTAATAAGACGCAATGCTGGACAGTAATTAAACATTTTCTCCATCTTTATCTCTGTGACAGCAAGTATATTATGCTGGTTTGCTACATAAGCAAAACATTTAGCTACTTTCTATCTTTTCTGCTAAATGGAAGCTAATATTTGAGCATAAACACTAAACTGTTTAGTTCAGGACTCACAGTTTTGTATGACCTACAACCAAACAATTTAAGTTGTCGCATTTACAAAAGTTAAAATTTAATTGTCTGGTTTTCCCTATAAATTAATTGTTTTTTATACAATTAAAAAAATGCTCATCTGAAATTTAAAAAAAGTTATTTTCATCTATCACCTACAGATGGCTGAAAAGTGAGCTGGCGGATTCCATGCCACGACAGCTGAGCTACCGCCGTCCAGCAAGATCTACAAAGATTAAATGTCGTTTTTATTTTCTCGAAAGCCCCAGCACAGGACTACCCATCGAGCACCAGTTCACCAGAGCACGTTTTTTCTTTTGGTTAAGTCTGGTTGGCTTAATTTAGCCCCAAGAAAGACTTTAAAAACTGGTCTGACTTGGTCCTAATTTAGCCCAAAAATGGATGTTGACAATTGGGCTGTGTTTAGACCATCTGACTTGTATTGACTTGACTGATATTTTATTTTCTATTTTATTTGTTTATTTGCACTATTAAAAAAAAGTTAGAAACTCAACTGGGCTTATAGAAATACCTCACAGAAAGGAATACAGTAAGTTTCAAGTAATACAGTAAATTACAGTACTTTGATACTTGGTCTTACTTCAGCCCACAAAAAAGACATTTAAAATTTATCTATTTTTAGACCATCTGACTTGGTCCTTGTGCAGCCCAAAAATAGACGTTAAAAATTGGGCTGTGTTTCAACTTAATTTTTTTGCCCTAATACAAATACAGCAATGATAATAAGGTCTCATACAGCAAATGTGGAAGTTTTCTGAACATTTTGATTGCTGTTTAAATACTTAAATATACAATATTAGTGTACACACTGCTTATGGACATTCTTTGGATGACCACTATAGCTTCTTTTAGACCAATGTTATACATTTATATTCGTGTGTGTGTGTGTGTGTGTATGTTTTTAAGGAACAGATGTAAACTGCTCAAACTGACCCCGCCTACTGCGCATGTCAGTGAGCGTCACGCGCATGCTGTGGACCGCCAGATTTAAAGTTCCGGCTGTTAAGTTTCTGTAAGTCTGGATGTTTGCGAGGTCGACCATTAACTTTTTGCAACTTTCTGGACCATAAACTCGGCGGACGGTTAACTCCTTCTCATTTGGTGAGTATTTCAGAAGTCTTCCAACATTTTCGGTGTCATTATTGCGGTTAAAAACGGCAGTATTACTTTTTCGTTAAGACGTATTACTGGTGTATTTGAAGCTATATTGTTATACTGTGATGAAAATTGTTTCTCTGCGATTGGAAAACTAGAATATATCGGACAATTTGAAACTGTTTTATGTAACTTAAGTTTCGAGCTTGCTTTTTGCGGTGCTGCCTCGTGGTTAAGCTAACGGTAGATAGCTAGCTAAGGAGCTAATGTCAGTTTAAAGTATGGTTAGCTAATGGTGGACAAAAACAATACATCCATGGAGGGAGCTCTTAAAAACGTGTGGTTTCCCGGTGTGTTCACGTTCAGCGTACCTGATGTGTGTTCCCCTCAGCTGGCATTGAGAGCCTCTCCTCACTTGTTGGCGTAACTCACAAGCCATAACCTAAAAAGTTGTTTGTGATCTTAATATTTACCTTAACCCCATTAATAAACTTAAAGGAGAACTGTTGTGCAACTGTAACATCACACAGAGATGATATTGTAATTTTTATGATCGTATCGCGAAAAAACACTTTCTTAGAAGGTCCTGTGCAAGGTAGGCTACTGTTACCATGCTAACAAAGCAGATTCACTCTCAACTTCCATACATTCAATTGTAAATTAAACATTAATTGATATGATGAGGTTCACTTAAAATTGGTGGCAAGAATGGGTGACAAACTTGTGACATTTGAGGCATTGTGCTGTGAGATAAAACTGAACATTTTAGTTTTAGATCTTTGAGTTCAGCTCATGAAAAATGGGAGCAATGGGTTGCGTTTATATTTTTGTTCAAAATAAATTAAATTTTTTAGATATTTATTTAGTTGATATTCCCCCTTTTTGTTTTTGTGTTCAGCTGACGTGGTGGGGGATACATAAAGTTTTTTTTTTTATTATACATAGTTTTAAATTTTTTAAAAAACATTTTGTTTGTTAAATCAATAAACGTTTTATAAGTACTTCTTTATCAGTTATCAGTATCAACCATGAATTTATGATTGTACATTGACTGTGTTACAAATTTAATATTATATTGTCAGTAAATTTGGGTGAAACACAGCCATCGCTTATGACAGATGTGGTGGGGGTAATTTTGACATAACATGAGGTCCCTAGGTAATAATAGTCCCGTGGGAATGGGCCTCAAGTTTGTGTTGTGTTTTTGTCCGCTGTGCTATGACTAGCCCTCTATATCTCCTTATTCTTTGTCTTTCTACCAGCCCACGCTCTGTAACGTGGTCCACACTGGACTTCTGGACTCTAACCCAGCACCCCACACAAGATCTACTGCTGCCAACAAATAGTAAGGGCCATTTTTATTTTCTTTAAGTCTGTGTTGTGTTTTTGGTTGGCTGCCATGCTGACCAATCTGTTTGGTCTTTGATTGTGGCCGCCGTGCCATGACTATCCATCCCTCTTCTCTGTAACTATCCTTTATCTCTGGTTTTGACTCTCTATCTCTCTGTCTATCTCTATTCCTCATCCCTCTTTATCTATATATGGCCGCCGTGCCCTGACTATCTCTCTATATCTTTATACTCTATTAGTTTAGATCAATTGTCGAAATTGAATATAGCACTGTTATTATTATTTACACACACACACGCGCACACATGCACACACACGCACACACACGCACACACAGGACCTATAGACATACATTGGTTGCAGGGGGATGTCAGACTGTTAGAGCTGACATATAATCAGAGCTCCAAGCAGTTAGAGCTTCAGTGCCTTGCTCAAGGGCACCAACCTCCAGTTTCCACGTCAAGTCCCTGCAGACTGAGCTATTGCCGCCCAGCAAGATCTACAAAAAGTAAGTGCCATTTTTTTTTTGTGTTGTGTTTTTGGCCGCTGTGTTTGATTGTCTGTCATGGCTGCCATGCTGACATGTCTGTTGGGTTATCTTTAATGGCCGCTGTGCCATGTATGTCCCTCCATATATCACCCTACAGCATCTTTACTTAATCTTTCCAGCTATAGCTCTATTTATCTCTAGCTCATCTCTCTTGTCTCTCACATAAGATAAATAGTGTTTTTATTTACTTAAAATCTGTCATGTTTTTGGTTGGCCACTGTGCTGACTTATCTCTTGAAATGATCTTGTATTCCCACCGTGCCATGACTGTATGTTATGCTTCTATATTTCGTGGCTTGAATCAATATTGATACAATAATATATTTTTAATTATTAATCCCTCAATGGGGAAATTCAGTTTTTTCACTCTTGTAATCCTTACATACACAGTTACACCAAAAATACACACATTGACACACAGGACCTGTTGGCATGTCCATAACTGTAGAGTGATGTCAGAGAGATGGAGCTGCTACATTGTGAGCGCTTCAAGTAAATAGGGCTTTGGTTCTTTTTGGTTTTCACCATAAGCTGTCTGTGCATTCCAATACCCATACTATCATGACAAGCTGTTGGACCCCTGAAGACACATTATTTCTGACAGTGTAAAGATATCATCTGTCAAATATGCACTGCGTATTCTTCTGGATAACAAATTATTAGCATAGTATGTCGGCAAAAAATCATGCAAAAACATAGTATAGTAAGTTGTCAAAATAATTAAAAAAAACTGTCATTGCATACTAAATTGTCATAAATCACTGATTAACATCATAGAATAGTATGTCATCAAAAATCATGAACTGTATAGTATAGTACATTGCCAAAAATGATGAAACATTTTCATAGAATAGTATGTCATCAAAAAATGATGAAAAAACATCATAATATAGTATGTCGTCAAAAATCATGAAAAAAACCTTGTGGGGTAGTATGTCATCAAAAATCTTGATAAAATTGTCATAGTACAGTATGTTGTCAAAAGTCAGGAACAAAATGTCATAGTTTAGTAACTCGTCTAAAATCTTGAAAAAAAACCATAGTATAGTAAGTCATCAGAGATCACAAAAAAAAATCACAGTGTATTATGTCGTCAAAAATCATGAAAAAAATAGTCATATTATAGTATGTTGTCCAAAACAGAATGAAAAATGTAATAGTATAGTATGTCATCCAAAAATGGCACAAAAATGTCATAGTATAGTATGTTATCCAAAACAGAATGAAAAAAGTAATGGTATAATATGTCGTCCAAAATGGTATAAAGATGTTATATAATAGTATGTCCTTCAAAAAATCTTAAAACATCATAATAAAGTATGAAAATATCACAAAAACAACACAGAAGGCATACAGAATGTCATCCAAAGTAGCATGAAAATTTCATTGTATTGTATTTCTTCCAAAATAGCATATAGTGTTGTAGTACATTATTTTGTGCCAAAAAGCATTAAGAAGTCATAGTATAGTATGTAGTTTAAAAAGTAATGAAAACGTCATGGCATGTATTTATAATACTATTAAAAGGCAGTCAGTCTTCCACAATGACATGAAAAACTCATAGCATAGTATTTTCATCAAGAGTTATTTAAAGAAAATACTCTTGGCTAGTATGCTAGTATGCTGTCAAAAACATACAAAATCATAGTATAGTATGTCAGTAGAATTCATGAAAAAAGTCACAGTATAGTATGACATATAAAATCATCTTAATATAGTCATAGTATTGTCTGCTATCAAAGATCATTAAAAAAATTCAAAGTGTAGTAGCCTATGCCATTAAATATTATGAAATGAATCATAAAAAAGTCATTGTATAGCATGCCATCAATAATCATGAATAAATGTTGCACATTACACATTTATGAACAAAAAAATCAGTGTGGAATGTCGAACAAAATCTTGAAAAAACATAATGTTATGATGTGATATCATCAACCATTAATAAACATCATAGTATTGTGTGCCGTCAAAGATAATGATATAAAGTAATTTTATAGTATATCAACAGAGATTATGGAAAAAAGTCATAGCATAGTACGTATCAAAAATCATAAAAAGGTCATCTTATAGTACTGCATCAAAAAATTATCAATAAAGTACTAGTTTTGACAAATAACAAGTTGTAAAATGAAACGTGATCAAAAAGTAATCAAATGTAATTGATTTTATAATCTCAATGTAATCTCAAGTAATTAAAATATTAATATTACTTACTACATTTTGAACAGGGTAACTAGAAATCTGTAACTAATTACATTTCAAAAGTAACCTTTCCAAATCTAATCATGAACAGTATTTTTCACTTTTAGCCCAATCTAGAGAGTGAGCATCTTGTTTTTCTCTTATATTTCTTACTCAGTAAAAACAATAATTTATAACTACATGCCTTTACAAGAATGCCACTCATTGTGTGTAGTGAGAGTTTTAATAAACACTGTTTTTATTATTATTTTTTTAATACAGACCATGGACACTGGAGGGAGCTGTTGTATAAGATACACAGTTTCATTCATAAACCACATGCTCAGTTTTGCACAATCTTACTGCTGGCTCCCTTACAGCTCCCTTAAGCATCAGTCATTAAATGGAGAAAATGATTTTTCCCTTAGCTTCTTAGATGATAATTACAAGTTTTAATGTGTCAAAGTTTAATAGCGCTACATGCGTTGAACAACAGGAAACCACAAAGATAATATCCTATAAAGTCAACTGGTACAAAGTATGAAACTTTACAAAACAAACATTTCCCCACACACAGTAAGGGCAGCATACAGACCTATGTGAGTTAAACAGAGGTGATTGATTCCCTGAAGAAAGGGGAAGAATCTGAAAAAATTATGTGTCCTCTAGTGTGGCTTATTGTGCTTCAATAAACTGACACAAATACTTACTATCATTGTGCTTTTGAAAATTGTAATCAAAACTTTGTATGTTGACAATTTTATTTGCATGGTCACTAGAAAGTAGAGGATTTAATTCAGAAAAAACAATAAAGTGCAGTTCAGAAAAGAAAAAAGAAACAAAATATATAAAAAGCAAGAAGGACATAACACTCAACCAACAGAGGAAAGAGTTGTGACCATTTAAATAGACTATGGCTTGTTTGGAAGTGAGTCCACTATGATAAGAGCCTCATTTCCAATGATTTGTCCATTTTTACTGCATGTCTGACTGCTGTGTGATGAATCTTCTCTGTGTAAAACACCCTTCCTTTTTTTCCTATCCAGTCTTTTCTTGTGTTTCTGGTGTATTCAGCAGTGAAAGTCAGATGACCATTTGTCAGTTTGACATTTTTATCCCATTACTATTCAGCGTTAAGGGCTGGGCTGTAACAAATCCCACACACCAGTGACTGTTTGTATAGTTTCCTGTAAGCCACTGTAGCACTCCCTTCTCCAGACTCATCTGTTACAAAGTTTGCTCCTCCATCTGGACAAAGACATTTCTGAAACTGAGCCTTTCCTTCTGGCCCAGACCCTCCCTTTGCATGCCCAGGATGATATTTATAGAATCACAGAAATGAACACAAATCCTCAAAAGGATGCCTCAACCCAACTGCCATTTCTGCACTGTCATAATGCTCAAAAGACTTGAGCATAGGGCCAGTGCTTGTTAATGTAAAAACACACCAGTGCATGTGTGTGCATAATGTGGCAGTGTAACTTTGTCAATGACTGGGCGTGGTGGTGGTGATTGTCTTATCTAAGTTGATGCTTTAAAAGAGCTTAGACATCTCATAGTTACTTTGAAAAATCTTGTGATTAAGGTTGGGCTGGGAGTGGACATGAGGTGAAGAAACAGAGTGCTACAGTCATCATAAGGAATGTCAGCTGTAATCAGGCTGCACAGCTCTCGCTGTCACACGCCGCGTATTCCTATTTCATTTACTTTTACTTTTCAAACAGGAACTGTTTGTTATTTATGAGATTGGAGGAGGTGGTGCAAAACATGGGAGACATGTCAAATATTTTTTTAAGCACTGGGGTGGGACATACTACTTAAAAGGGTTGTATTTGTATTGATTTTAAATACTGTGAACCCCAAACCCTTGGTTTCAAAGACATATTTTCTTAAAAAATCACCCAAGTCACATTATTTATAATTGCCAAAAAGTGTAAAAACAGAAATTATTGTGGAATTTTAAAATATGTGATGGCCCCTCAACACATCATTTTAAAGAAGGATTTACAATTTACTTACGAAATTATTGGTTTCATTTGTTTGTTTTTTGATGATAACTCTAACTTATGTACTGTTTGCTTATTGCACTGACTTCAATACCTACATTTGGTGTAATTTTTAGTATAGTTATTAGTGGTAGAGGGAGAATCAAGCATTTTCACCCAGTTACTTTGGGAAGCTCAAGGAAAAAGATGCGTTACTTTAAGGAGGGTCTAGATAAAACAAAAAAAAAGTCGCATCCCTCACCTCGGATAAATACAGTACAGTCCCTTAGTGTCTTAATGTTTCTATTAAAAACTTAAATAAATAGTTTGAATATGTGGGATAATTTTTCTTCTATATCAGATATTAAAATCGTGATTAGTAATAATTGGATGGTAGATATTTGAAATGACTGTTTCCCTAGTAAGAATTTGATTGCACACACACACAGAGTGCAGAGTGTGAGTTAGTGAGTGAGTATTCATTTTGGATCTCATAAGCGACATTGAAAAGTTGAAAAATAGATTTCTGAAATACAAAGCCCAAACATGAATGGCAAAAGTGATGTCATTTGTTCGAGGAAATTGTCATTGAGGATATCTGAAATGTTCCTTTTGACTATAAAGACCTGAATTACAGATATCTGCAATATATATCCAGTGTAGCTATTAAATTTTAAAGTGTCCATTTATGCTAAGCTCAGAGCATATATCGAACGTAGCATTGCCACCTATCAGACACAGGACAAATGAGATGACATTGATGCTATGCTCTCTAAAGATACCTTTTATGTTAGTGAGTAAGTTATGTTAAGGATGGATGGAGCCATGATTTCAGGCCAGCCCAAAAAATCCGGTCTAACTCCCAAATGTAGTACTCTATACAAATTCTTTTCACGTTTTCAACAAGTATTTTCCAACACATATGTGTTTAGAAATAAATCTCTGACCGTACCCGGACTTTAAAATCAGTTTAGACTTGTACTATCAGAGTTGTAGATATATTTAAACTAAATTTCTGCTTTTAAGAATGTTATTGTTGATATCTTTATTTACCATTTTGACTAGTGAGAATACAATTTTGACGAGGAGAAATGTTTTAATGGAGATAGGAGCGTGGTTCGATTAAATCTTAAAACAACTCGCCATAGAAGCTGCAGGTGAGAAGGGAAAAAGAGATGAATGAGTGACTGGATAAATTCAGAAAAACAGAATATAACACTGTGTATATTTTTGCAATTTGTTATTTAAGTCTTTAAGGACTCCGTCTCAACAAATTAGGCTACGTGCTTGCATCAGATGCGAGACATCCACTCAGCTCAAGCATCACCATGGAAACAGTAGTCGTTCACTCCGCTGAGTGACTCTGCACCTGTTTGTTTTAGTGGATTGGGCCTTTTTTATGTTAATGTGTGATGCATTTAAGTGTACAGAAAAGACTCAGATGGTGTGGACATCTAATACAGCAGTCTGATGGCATAATTACCCAGTTCTCTCTTCATTTATTTGCTGTTCAGTTTGTTTTATTATCCTTTTGACTCCTTTAGACAGCGACAGATTCATTGTACGGGGCAGGCGTCTGGTAAAAGCAAAGGCACGGAAATATCTAACTCATATTATATCTAATGATTGCAAACAACCATATAGCGTATATACTTCTATTTCTTCAAGCGTAAAGATCCACTACTATAAATAAATGCTTTGTAGCATGCTTGCATGTCATTTTGTTAAGTTAATAATGCTATAAAACCATGCTTATATGAATAATGTAACAAGCACCAGATGATCAACACCCATATGTTTGGAGTCAGGTGCATACAAGAAAGCATGATGCAGGATATTTGGTGAATGTAGTGGCCTACAGACACATGAGGTACCTCCATGCGGTTTGTGAGCCTGAGCTGTGCGTAGCTGCAAGGTGCCTTTATGTTTGTCAGAAATATGTCACGTGAACTCATGTGAGCGTAATGTTTTGGATCTCTGGAAGCGAACCACTTGCCAAGATCCACAGTGTGTAAATAATCAAATTAGCTTTCAAAATGGATGTAAAATAAAGTGCCATGCTCCCCCTTTTTTTCTGTCTATCCTCTCTTTTCATACCCTGTCAACAGCTTTCCTCTCTGTTCCTCTCCTGGTCCTCTCATCTGCTTACATGTTCATACCAAATGACCAAGTATGGCTCCCTGAAATATGTCAGATTTAAAAAAGGAATGCTTAAAATTTCTTACTTTTTTTTTTTTTTAGATAAAACAGTAAAACTTACCATCATCTGTACGAGTTATCAGACACAACAGTTCTTTGGTTCTTCACATTGCACAAAGGATAAAAGGGACAAACATTTACGGGGAGACAGTAGCAAACAATACAAATTCATCTTCTATTATCTAACAAATTCCACTCCATCAAAATAATTCAGTACACATATTGAAATGCAACTACAAGATTAGCACAATATATTTGTCTAAGAGTCCATTCTTTTAGAAAATATCTTAAAAATATAAATTATTTGCATTCTTTAACTTGTACAATAAATGTATATTTTTATGTAATATTCTACTTTTGTAGCACATGTACAATATTCACACTTCTACAAAACTGAAGGTCCAACATAGAAAATCAGTGATTTTCAGTGCCGTTTTTCCAGCTATGGTGATGCTCATGCGCACTGTCATTTTAGATGAAGTTTAGATTTTCAGCTACAATAGGAATAATTACCTCTTTTGAAACCCCTTTGAGAAAGTTTTTAAAACAACACATAAGACTTTTTGATTTTTCTCCAGATTCAAACTCTGATTACACCAAAACAAACACCAATACAAACAAGAATAAAGAGTTTCTGTGTTCATGATAAAAGATAATTATCATGTTAAGGTGCTTTCTCTTGCCGATAGTAGGGCACAATGGGATCAAGAAAGAAATCAGTAGATGCAGCCTCACAGTGTCTCCATGTGTTGTCCAAGTGTGTTCTGTGCAGTAAAAAAATATGGAAGGGCAAGATGCTGAATTCAGACTGAATTACTTGATTCTCCTCAAGTTCTCACCAAGGAGATCAAGAATGCTACAACAAATATGCTGTATATATGTATGTCTATGTCTCTCTTTCCCAATCATACAAACACAAACATAAAACATGGGCAACAACAACAACTAAGGCCAGTTTTGAGGAAGGAAGTTAAAGGAAGTAAATTATACATTTCCCAACACGCTGTTGCCTTTGTAAGGCCATAATTATACACTGTGTAACCAATAATAAAATGTAAATGTAAGTCCCCCTTTTGTAAAACAACATAGTTATTTTAACTTTTTTAGCTGAGCGAGTCTCCCGTTTTGCAGTGCCGTGTTTCAATGCCCTCTGTGGTTTGCTACTGATTTGACAACTTTTGCTGTAGTGGCTTTAGAGTGGTCTCCAGGGATGTCAGAAAAATAGTTTTTCGCTTATAAAAATGATGTCTTGTACTCTTACAACTAGATAATATCTGATGATCTGGGCTAAAACAGATGTATAAATAGTAAAAACTATCAGACAGGCATTCCTTTCCTTTTTAAAAACTCTTGATTCAGAGTCCTTTGCAGAATTTATTAACTTTGGAGTCCTTGTTAGGAAAAAGTTTGAGCGCAAAAATCTTCCCCATTGTCCACTAACTATTTCCATGAGAGAAGCAATTCATAATGTAATTCTTCACGTGTTCTTGCAAATGTTTTCATTGCCTTTAATATTTTTGGGAAATACAGTTTGCTTCCTCCTCTCCTGTATGTTTCCTCTGAGTCTATCTCCCTTATTGTAACTTTAAGCGTTAGAGTGACTCTTCTCTCCCTGAAGCGGCTGTAGTTCCTGAGCCACATGGTTCTCCTGCCCTTCCAGTGGCAGTGTGCTGTTCCCTAGCTTCATCTGCAGGCCCTCCATGTGGTTGGCCCCTTGTTGGAAGCTGGAGTGATGGCCAAACTTGGGGCTGGCTCTTTCCAGGAGTTTCTGTGATGGGTTGGTACCTGCGCCATCGTGCAGGTGCTCCTCCTCATCTGTGTCGGCATCAATGAATTTACTGATGGATGCATCGTGGAATGTGAAGAGGCTGCTGGGTGGTACATTTTCCGGGCTCTTGCTGGGTGTCCTGCTGCTGGCAGTTGTGTAGACGGACACCTCGGGGCTCTGGACTGAAGAGCTGTCTGAGAGGGCCCCTGTCCCTGAATCCTCCCCACATCTGAAGTTGACCTTGAGCGAGTGGCTTTTGAGTGGGTTGTTGATGCGCAGACCCCTGGGGCTGTCAGAATACGGGCCGGGCTTGGTGCCTCGTCCTGTCAGGGGTGTATTGGTGCCCTGGGATCCTTCATTCTCATTTTCCAAGGTGGGCTCCAGGCTGGGGTTGGTGCTGACCCTCCCTGGCATGTTGCTGACAGGGCTGTGGGAAAAACGAGAGCTCTCAGGAAAGTCAGTGGCACAGCTGATGAAGCTGTCAATGCTTGACATACTCCTCATGTCTGCAACTACCTCTGCTTTGCTTGAGATTGCTTCAGCGGGGATGCCTCCCATCTCTAATTCAGCTCTCTGCCTAACTGCTTTGGATGGCTGCCCTTTTTCCTTGCTGTTGAGGTTGGGCTGTGACTGGGTCTTAGCCATCTTGTTGTACATTTCCTCCAGCTTCTGCACGCTAAGATGCTGAGGGCTGCTGGGGGGCTGGGCCTGCTCTTGGTAGCTCGGTTCGAGTGTCTTGGTGGTGTTGCTGGGGCTCAAGTTTGACTTAAGTTTGGGTGTCCCTTTCTGCTGACCAGGAGACACATGATTATCATGCATCTTCTCCTTCTTTTCATCAGTATTTTCCACCAGTATATCCATGAGCTCTACACTGCGACCAAATGCATCTTTAATGTTCATAGAAACAATGCTACCATTTCTCTTCGCCCTCTCCAGAGCCTCCCTTCTTTTGATGGCTTTCTCTTGCCTCTTTTGCTCTTTGTAGAACTCAGAGAAGTTATTCACGATGATTGGGATAGGCAGGGCTATCACAAGTACTCCGGCGATGCAGCACAAACCTCCAACTATCTTTCCCAGCAGAGTTTTTGGGTATATATCTCCGTAGCCAACTGTGGTCATAGTAATGGTAGCCCACCAGAAGGAAGCTGGGATGCTTTTAAACTTTGTGTCCTCTTCATCCTTTTCAGCAAAGAACACCAGACTGGAGAATATCATGATGCCCATGGCCAAGAAGAGGATCAGGAGGCCCAGCTCATTGTAGCTCCTCCTGAGAGTGAAGCCGAGAGACTGAAGACCCGTGGAATGACGAGCCAACTTCAAAATTCGCAAGATCCGCATGATCCGGAAAATCTGAACCACGCGGCGAACATTCTGAAATTGCAGCACACTCTTGTTGGATTCTGTCAGGAAGATAGTGACGTAGTAGGGCAGGATGGCCAGCAGGTCGATGATATTCAGAGGACCCTTAAAGAACTTCCACTTGTTGGGGGAGGAGAGGAAGCGAAGCAGGTACTCCATGGTAAACCAGGCAATGCAAACTGCTTCGACGTGGGCTAGCTGTGGATTGTCTGTGGACTGACCAAACTCATCTGTGTCCTGTAGCTCCGGAAGGGTATTCAGAGACAAGGCAATGGTTGACAACACAATGAAGAGGATGGAGATAATTGCCAGGATCTGGAAAACAAAAGACAGAAGAAAACAACAATGAAATACACAGAAATGTCTGAGTAATTTACACCAGTGCTGTATACCCATTTTGTGCCATTGTCTAGAGATACCAATGCTGGTTGGTTTGACACATAGTCCCCACAGGAGTAAATCCTACTAACTTTGGCGATCCCCTGACCTTTCTCTATTCCCACCATGGGTTGACATTGTAGTTAAAAGTGCAATAACGTGACAACTATTGGATGGATTGCAAGAAAACTACAGACATTCATGTCCCCCCCAAGAATTCATCATAAGAACTTTGTGGATCCTGTGACTTTTCAGCATCATCAAGTCAAAATTTGAATTTATCTAATACAGTTAAGACCAAAAATCTGCAAAAGTAATACCACGAGCCTAAGCTGTACTTTCTGTGTAGTGATAATTCCCAAATGTTACTATGCTGATAGACTTAAAGGTATATTGGGAACATGGTAATGATAACATGGTAAACCTCAGCATGTTAGCATGCTGATATAAGCATTCAGCTAAAAGCACCACTGTGCAGCCCCACAGAGTTGCTAGAATGGCCGGAGCAACCAAATCACCAGAATAAATGTTGGTATTGTACGTTTCTCCAAACCACAGATGCGTTACATTTATATGTTATTATGTAATGGATATGCCAAAACTTTCTTTACACGTCAACAATGCTGTGGTTAACGTATGGTTGGGTTAAGGCACAAAAACAACCTGGTCATGGTTAGGAAAAGATTATTTCAGCATAAAATACTTTGGTGGCACAGACTCTGCAGAACATGCAGTGACAAGTTGATAAAAAACACCCAAATTTTCTGACTAAAAAGCTGCTAGAAAAAAAACACTCTCTTTGGTGCCTGAAAGCAGCTTGAAGTGCAGTGATGACTTGTTAAAAAACAACCCATTTTGCTGTTTGTTGGTCTTGAGCAGTGGTCTGCAGCTTGGCAGGTTTCTTGCCTAGAAAACATGTCATCCACCATCCTTTCAATGACAAAGACAGCTCATATACAACCTCTCTTTGGAATGGTGATATGATACATATGAAACATACAAATGTGATGTAATCATGGTTTGCAGAAATGTTCAACGCCAACATTTTCTGTAAGCGTCTGGGCTGGCTGGGGACAAGTAGTCTTGTTTATAAAGTTCTCTTGAGGGTCACTTTGAAAAACAACTCACTTTATAAAGTTTGAGAGTGTTTTGGTTAGGTGACAAATCATATGGAAAGTACCATATGGATGGCTTCAGATTAATCGTCTGTTTAATCCAGTCTTTTAATCTTTGGGAAACATGCAGCAAACGTTTGATCATCAGTACATCGCTGCACTGATGATGGTCGCCTGGAATGAAATTATTTAAAGACTCAAAGATTAAAAGATTGTACTGTATATGCAATAACTCTGAAGCCATCTGTTTTGTGTTTGTGCAAGGGTCCTTCTCAATATCTTGAACCTGAAGCTGGCACCACACTTTGAGCTTTTATTTTGAAAATGATCACAATTATACTGAGAGCCAACATGGATTAGAGGACCCTGTTGGTATTTCTTCAACATACATTGCTAATTTTGCCCCAATCTGCAGCATTGAAATGTATATCAAAGGCACAATGTGACATTGACTAGTGGAGCTAAAGTAAGCAGTTGCCCCTGAACTACATGGTGAAAGTTAAAACGCTCCATCAAATAGAAATGATGTCAGAGGAAGGTCAGTCCCGTGAGAAACTCTATTTCAACGTGTCAAACTGGTGTGTGTCCTTTCATGACACCGAATTGCATTTCAGAACTGGCTAAAATATCCCAAGTGGCGATGGCATTTTCTGATGATATTTGTTCATGGCCCATTTAACTTTGTGGCCACTTTATCAGAAGTATTCATGAAATGTCATGTCAGCATTTCAAAAGAAATGGGGTCAGAGCTAATGTGATCTGCGGAGCAGAGGTTTTTTTTCCCCTTTCTCTTCAAGTCTTGACATATGAGAGAGACAGGTGGGAGTCGAGAGAGAGGGTTGGAGATTGTATTGATACATTTTTTAAGACCCCTGCCACACTTGCTCTTCACTGGCTTCCACTTCTATTCAGTCTGCTTCAATCCTTCAATGCCCAAGGCTACAAGAAAACCACAATGTATTACTTGTTTTACAAAGCACACCCTGCACGGTCAGTGAGCCTGCCTGACAGAGTACTGGAGACCTGTGAAGCACCCACTAATGATATAATCTGCTGAGTATAATAGGGTCTAGTCATAGTGCCGGGGATTAAGGAGGCTGCACAGTTGTGGGTGTGTAGGTTTGCCACACCTATTATTCCTGTACCGGAGTCAGTGTAAAATCCAACACAAGGTCACTGTGGAGGCTGTGTCCCAGGCCAGTGGCGAGCAGGATTATTCTCTGGCACCAATCAGTGGCCATAAGCTTTAATTAATCCTGACAGGTGACTGCTTGTACAACTACCTTGGCCTTTGAGGAGAGACGGACTAAAAGCAGAGAAACCTTGCTGGGGTGCAGGTGAGACAGGGCAGACAAAAGAATTTGGACTCTTAGAGCGTTCCCTGAAATGCCCTACTCCCTGTGTGGCTCCCTAGAGACTAAAGTTATGAATGAAAACTGTCAAATACGAGCCATTAGAGGTAGATGTCTTGTTACTAACATTACCATCATCGTTAACAGTAAGAATCAAACCCCTCCCCCGGCTAAAATATTTAGAGGCTGATAATACTGTATTTAACAGGCTGTGATGCATTCATTTTTCAAGGTAGCGCAAAAAGCTGGGGAACAATGAGACAGACATTACAGATCAAATTCTCCCAAACGTTAGGCCTAATACTACGAAAGCAAAAATGGAAGGTGAAGCAAGTATAGCTGTGAACTCTACTCTCTTACAAAAGTAAATGAACAAAATAGCAGGAAATGGTATCAGGGGCTAACTGTCCCCATTGGCTGTGCTGCATGGCTGTCAGGCTTGGTTGGGCCTACTTGGGCATAGAGCCCGTGTTGGTTTGAAGGTTGGTGTGCCTAAGTAATTAGGAGATCATTCAGACCAAGTTGGGGACTGCAGTTGATGAGAGATGCTTCTGAGTATTGCAAGGAATACAGAGGAGAAGGAGTTTCTGTCTTTTCCATATTAAGTTTTGTTTCAAGTTATTGTATACGTTTTTAATGTCTACAAATAAATTGTCAATGGCGTGCTGACACTAAGCAGTGTCAGACCATGGAGAGCAAGCTCACAGTGTGACGGCCTTTGGATCAGTCTTTGGACAAGGCTATACATCCGTTACCTTTAGCCTGGCAGCCCAATGCTCCCTCTCTAATATATGTATGGGCAGCCAAACCCTGGAAGCCCTACATGAATGTTAGCCATTCTAAAAATGGCCGATTGAACTTTCACCTAAAGACATCGAAATGAAAATGTTTTTTATGGGTACCCATGAGTCTCCCCTAAACTTGAGAAGGCTTGTTCCTTATAAATGTTTTGAATCTTGCATTCAATGCATATTTGTCTTTTTAAAGAAAAGGACAACCAGCCTATTTGAAGCCTTAAAGCCTGCCCTAAAATGTATAGATACATGCATAACACATGAAAACATGATTGGTGTGAAACTTAAAATGTTTACTCTGCCAGTATTAGTCTATGCACACAAAGTAATCAGGGACATTAACTGACATCGTTTTCAACTTGCCTATATACTATAACAGCATAAGTGAATTCCTGAAATTGAGTTAAGGCTTTTGGTTTTGGTGTGCCACTCAAAGATTTTCAGTGGCACCATCTGGCCACCCCTATGAAAATTTTGTGGGGGTGCCACTGTTGGAGGTCTGGAGAGGGTGGAAAGGAAATTGTACCATATGTGCATTGATTTAGCAGCAACACATCAAAAGACATAGACACAAGCAGAGAGGCATTCACTACTGAGCCTTAGATCTAAAATGGACTGTCCAGTGGAAAGTGCACTCATCAGATCAACACTAATCTATGTTGACACACTGACCAGGCCTGAGCACCGCTAATGAAGCAAGCGGAATACAAAAGACAGCATTTGAGACTGAACCTGGGTGTGTTGTGTGTGTGAAGAACAACTGAAGCATGACCAGCAACTCCAACCCCCATCAAAGTCTCTCTCTTGCTCACCTTTTCCCTTCTCACCCCAAGAGTACTCCAAACTGAGGTCAGCCAGAGTGAAGATTATAGGGATCTCTTATAGGGTGATCTCACCACAGAGATACAGTCCAGATAGAGTGAGAGAAAGAGGGGCACTCAGCACAGTGACAGATCTGTGACACAGAGGGGATGTGGCAAACCCAGTCTGATGCTTTGCAACAGAAACATGTTAGTTTCCTTGGTTAGCCAATGTGATGTGATTAATGTATGATTTATGTATGCAGGGGTGACACTGTTTCACAAATGAGGAAATAGAATATAATGTAGCTGCCAGACAGAACAGAGCAGGAAGCAAATATAAATATAAAGGTAATAAAGCTAAAATACATTAGGGTAAATATATTTTCAATATGCAGCAGATGCATTGAGAAAAAGAAGTACTGTTAACGAGGGTTATGGTAAGTGTTGTGTTGCCTCATTAGCTTTTAACGACAAGAACTGAGGTCGTGAGGACAGCCTGTCCCGCTTCCTGTTTGCATAAATGGAAGATGAATCCGATCAAGACTGCTGCTACTTCAACACAACCCTGATACACACTTGTCTACAACAAACAAAACCACACACACACACACACACACACACACACACACACACACACACACACACACACACACACATTCACCCCCAGCTCATTAGCCCCAAGCTTCCCTTCCCTACAGGCCAGGAGGCAGGGGACTGAATATTTAATATCCTCCTGAAGTGCAAGCTATCCTGTCCTGGAAAAGGTGTGTGTGAGTGTTTGCTCACTGGGCCATGACGGACTGCAAAGCCGGAGAGGTAGCCTAGTTTTCACACTGCTTTCTCCACACAAGGTTAGTTCTGCTTCATGCTCGATCAAAGGAGGGATGGACAGGGGAAACAGAGTTTCTATAAACACAGGAGATTCTTCAGAAAGGGAGCATCCCTGCAGGATTAGGAGTTCAACAGTTACCTGGTGTGTTGCCCGGTTGCACCATTTATAAGATTCTTTGACAGGTTTTCTGTACTAAAGGCATCCAACAATTGTGGAGACATTTCTCTCAAAGCCACAACCTGCTGGTGGTGCAGAGGAAAAGTAAGGGATTCACCAAAGTGAGTTGGACGCATTCTCTGGGGACCGTACCACAATTCCACAGCAGTCCATCTTTGAATTATTGAGATATTTGAATGTGAACCAAAGTGGTGGTCTAGTGGACCGTTAGACATTGCCAAGATTAAAAATATAGCGAAATGAACAGTTTCTGTCTTAGCCCTCACCTATGACCCTGTAAAGCTCACAACAGATATTCATAGAATTAGAGCGCCATTAAGGCTCATTTATACTCCCTTTACGCACAAAACTAGATATATCCGTTTCAAAAACTGTAAACATCACTGCCCTTATACTTCCATCTAATACAGTCAAAAGTTTAACACAACAACAAAAGAGGTGACGGTGGATGATGTCATAATAATGTACCTTTAAATTCAGGCACTGTTGTAGATGTGGACGGAGAATTCTTTTCACTATATTATCATTTTGTTCTCTTCTGCCATTTTTTAAATATCTTTGTAATCTCTGTAAGTTGTGTATGCTACACTACCCCCATGGTGGTAACATAAACTTTTTAGAAAACGTGTACAAATGTGGATGAATTTAACACAGAGTATGCACAGAAGTCTCTGCATCAATATATGTATCTAATACTGAGTTGAGCATATATGAACCTTTAGTCCAACCCATTCCTCAGAATAAATTTAGTTTTGTACATTTCTGCAAACCACAGATATGTTACATAATGTAGAAGATAAGCTAAAACTAAACATTTCTTAACGTTTCAATATCATTGTGGTCAATGTGTGATTAGGTTTACGTGGTTATAGTGAAGAGTAGATTGATGGTTGAGCTTAAAATGCTGGTTTTGGTGGCACAATTCTTTCTGGAAATGCAGCGACAAATCGTTAAAAACCACCCCCGTTTAGTGGCTAATAAGCTGCTGCAAATGCAGCGATGACTTGCCAAAAAAAACAACAACCAAAAAACAGTTTTGTTTCCTGGTGGTCTCCAACAGTGCTCTCCACCTTGGCAGGCTCTCTCATAGGTGTCATGCCATCTATCCTCTACAACCTGATGACTAAGTCAGCTCATATACTATGTCATTTATAAGTATAAAACATGCAAATATAACATATTCATGGTTTGCACAAACATGCAATGCCAACATTTTCTTCTAGCAACTGGGCTGAATAGTAATACTAATCTAATTTAGCTCATTCATTGGGTCCTTTTATATTGTTTACTGCTTCAGCTCCAGCAATATTAGGATAACACCATCGCTCTCAAAATAACCCTCTAGTGAGTTATCAGGATGAGATATTCATATCATTAGTTTCCAGTGTTTTCCTGGATAAAATTAAAGTTGCTAGTAAAATCAGTCAGTGTAGTGTCATCGTTTTGCTGATATGGTCAATAGATTCACAAAGATATTGACATACAACCCAATATCACAAAACTGACCTGCTACATTTTGACAAAGAGATAATATGTAATAGAGACAGAAGCAAAAAGAGAAGAGTGTCACTTAAAGACTGGAGGCGTGTTAGGAATGAATAAAAACAAAGATACACGACACATGACTGACATTTGGGTTGAGAACAGATGACACGATGAACAAAGTGGCATTGTAATTGCCAGAAGAAAATTTTCTGTCTGGTATTTTGGGCTTTTCCCTGCGTCATGCTGTGTGAAGTGTTGATTCACTTCTGGTCCCTCTTCATCGTAACTGGATTTGCCCTTTTCACCACATGAGTTGAATCAATGCAGAGATTATGTCACACAGTGACTCACTTACTTTTTTTTCCATGGGTATGTTGAGTGCAAGGTGGCATCTCTAATCCTCTTATTGTACAACTTTGTCTGTGATTCGCCAATAACTGTTTTCTGGCTCGGTGCCCTGGCAGCTGACCTTCCTCCTACAGAGTCTGCTGTGGTTCAGCTGTAGCTCCCTCTGTGGGATACTGTGTCAGTGTTTTTGTTTTTAGCCAAGGCTTCAATGGAAAAAGATGGATGGAATTACGCTGCCGGTAAACAAAATTCAGAAACACGTAGAAGCCCTTTGTAGCTGTAAACACTTTCTCGCCAGGGTTACGATCACCTTCTTGGAAAGTTCCACCCAGGGACCGCGGTGCAGTAAAACTACTCTCACCTGCTGCCCCCTTACATAAACTAATCATAATTAACCCCTTGACATACAGTTCCCTTGTTTTGTTTCTTCTTATGTAGTTTTTAAAGTTGCTAGGATAAGGGTGACAGTACTCTGTATTTTTGTTTCTGTCACCAAATCTCAAAGTTGATTTTTTTTTTTTTTAAAAGGCTCAAATATTTTCTTAAACAGCTGGGCATTGTAGTCTTAAAAATATGACTCAGACAAAAGTAAAAGGTAGTTCTTGGGCAGTATTTTTAGCTGAGCTTTCAGGTGTGCCATAGAGAGGCAACGCCTAACCAATTCCCTAATACAAATTATGCTGCGCTTTAATCAGGGTTTGAGGTCAAACAAAAAAAAAAAAACCCTCAGGACGACAAATTCAAAATGATGGTTCACAAATCAGTGGGTTACATCATGGTAGCTACATCACTTATTTACACAGTCTGTGGTGCTCAGTCATCTGATTAAATATCAGCCCCATATCAGATAAATGCTTTTGATTGGCCTGACGAGGGCCTCTTTGGCTGGAAATTTGAACGGGAGGGAGACCAGAGGCATCTGTTAGAGCAAATAAGTCGTGAGCTTGCAGATTTGTCTGGTTCCCAGGCTAAAGTTCTATGGCACAAAGAATTAGGGTAGAACAGGCTTTAGCTACACAAACAACACTTGCCAGAGTAATAAATTCTGTTTAAGTCATTTTTATGGGATTTATTAACAATGAGAAAATTAAAGAATGTCACTTGACTTTCACCTTTAAAATCTGTTTTTGCTGAAGAAATACAAAAATCCATGTTTTAACCTACCCGTCAAATAATAATATTCTAAATGTCTTGTTCATCACTTTTTACTATATTTTCACAGATTTCAACATTACATACTTTCTCTAGAGAGTTTTGAGTCTCTACTGTGGTTTTAATCAAAGTTTTGTGGCATGATTTGTTTGTAATGACTGACCAACTCCAAAGATTTTTAACCTCCTAAAACAACCAACATTTACTGTACCAGTCACTGAAATGTACCAGTCAAAAATGACTGCATAAGAGACTTAAAATATATGACTATTCAGGGAGTGAGCAGAGAGACACAGACTGTGAGGAGACATCAGAGGTCATCAGAAGGTCAGTGGTCATTCGCTGATGCTTCTTTCACATAGTGTACGCTGTATTTTTTTAAGTGCTGTAAAATTCCAAATCCCAGTTTCATTTTATTTTATGTTATTTCCCAGTATGTTGTTTGTTTTAGTTACATTTAATGTAGTTTCATAAAGCATTGTAATATTTAGTGTTTTTCTCATACACAATGCTCACAGATGTCATGATGCCAAAATTAAAACGCTTGAAAAAGATCAAATTGATGTGAAAAGATGAAAACCATACAACAATCAGGAGTAACAATAAACAGCTAGGAGTAATGATGACAAGTCTTTTAATTATAATTACTGTACATCACAGTCTGGATGTTGGCAATGAACAGTTTCTAGTTACATAACTGCCCCCCAGTCTAACTTTCCCATCTGTCTCTGAAACCAGATAAAGCATCTCCCAAACTGACAAGACCCCCTGTGTCCCGCACAGATGTGCCCTCCGCCTCATCTGTCTCATTTCACCTTGCCTGTAAACCCTCTCTGTACCACCTTCATGCCTTTATCAGGGAGCATGTGCCTATCCTTTGCCGTGTGCTGAGGAGAAGACAGGGAGATGGATTACTGAGCTTGCGGCTATGCTCAGGATGTGTCCTTTAGGAAGTGTGAAGGTGGCGCTAAAACGATGAGGCTCACAGATGCAGGGCATTGTGTGTGCACTGATGTGTCTTTTTGACATTTGAAAATAATAATTTTAATGTTTGTTTAAGCATTAGGAAATAAATATAATTCGATAAAAGGCAACATAAAACTTGTTCTGTGTGTGTGTGCAGAACAAGTAATGCAGAGCAAGTACTTTTATTTTATTATAACTTATTTATTTATTGGCCCAGTGGAGCTGTCTTTGTGCTCCAGGACTGATTTGAATGCACCAACTGGCAGGCACTCAGAGAAGCAGCAACTGGTGATGGCAAGGAGGACTATGTGTCATCGCTTTATGGATACATCAGTAAATGCACTGATGACGTTACCACCACCAGGAAAATCACCGTCTGTCCCAATCAGAAACTTGGGCTGAATGGAGAGGTGCGGTTTCTTTTGAGGGCACGGGACTCAGCCTTCAGGCCTGGAGATGCAGAGGCACTGAGAACAGTAAGGAGGGAACTGGAGGCTGGTATCAAAAGGGCCAAGGCTACTTATGCCCTTAGGATACAGGGTCATTTTTCCACCAGCACCTGGAGCATGTGGAGGGGCATAAAGAGCATCACATACTATAAAGGGAGGGATGTTGAATGCCCTCGGGACCTGTCTCTTCCTGATGTCCTGAACACCTTCTATGCCTGCTTAGAGTCATCCAACTCCTCCCACAGCTCCAGGCTCATACTTCCACCAGGTGAGCTGCCCTTCAGTGTTTTAGCTGTGGATGTGAGGAAGACACTGAGGAGGATCAAGCCCTGCAAAGCAGCAGCCCCGGACAACATCCCGCGACAGGTTCTGAGAGACTGTGCTCAGGAACTCACAGAGGTCTTGATGGACATCTTCAACATCTCCCTCTCCCAAGCTGTGGTACCTGTTTGTCTAAAGATGTCCACTATCGTTCCGGCGCCCCAAACTCGGCAGTTAAAAGCATGAATGACTATCGTCCTGTGGCTCTCACCCTTACAGTCATGAAATACTTTGAATGGCTGGTTTTGGCCCACTTAAAGGTTACCATTAACATCAAAGTGGACCCCCATCAGTATGCCTATAGGAAAAAACGGTCTGTGTCTGACGCAGTGTCAGCTGTCGTCCACTCTGCTCTCACGGCCCTAGAGAGCAGACACCAGATCAGTAAGGGCATCTTATCAGCCTCTGTGTCCACTGTTTCCCACAAGCTCGTATCAAGCTTCATGTCAAAGATCCTCCTGTACTATATGATGTGGCCACACACTTTGTAGCCATGGAGATGGCAGATGTAAACAGCAGTGAAACAGAGTGTGTCTACAGAAAAAAGAGGTTCCTCTTTATCAGAATTGTGTAATGCTATCTAGTCTAATTTTACTGGACTTACAAAGCTTCCACTGGAAGTTATTCAATCATCTGCTGCCGTTCCTGTGTTGCCTGAGAAAACTATCTCTGCATCAATGTGGGGAAGACTAAGGAGATGGTTGTTGACTTTAGGAGGAGAAGACACACCCCATCGCTCCTCTTCATCGGAGGGGCAGCTGTGGAGATGGTGTGAAGTATTTGGGCCTCTACATCTACAACAACCTCACAAAGGCCACCAACACAGCCAGCATGATAAGAAAGGCCCACCAGGGCCTGTACTTTTTGAGGAGGCTGAAGTGGGCTAGTCTCAGCTGTCCTGACCTGGAGAGCGTACTGACATCCTCCATCACTGTCTGGTATGGGAACTGCTCTGTGGCTGACAGGAAGGCGCTACAACGAGTAGTTAAATCTGCTCAAAAAAATCACCAACAGCAGCCTCCCTTCCTTGGAGGACATTTATGTCAGCAGGTGTAGAAGCAGAGCTTCATGTATCATGAAAGACCCCACCCACCTGGCACACGAACTGTTCATCCCCTCCCCCCAGGCAGAAGGCTGCACAGCCTCAAAGCAAGAACAAGAAGGCTAAAGTGCAGCTTCTTCCCAAAGGTTGTGAGACTCACAAACTCCTGACTTAAAGTCTGCACTTTGCTTCACTGCTGCTATGTATTAACATGCTGCTTGGTTTTTAACTGTGTTTTATTTAATATAGGTTTTTAGTTTATTTATTACTCTTTTTTTATAAGGTACATATAGCTAATACAATTTATTCTGTATGCTGCTGGACCTGGAAAACGAATGCTGTTACTTAATGTTTTTAACATGTTTTGAACGACAATAAACTGAACTGAACTTATTTTTATCATTATTCTTTATTTTGGGTGGGATTTTGTCTGCTTTTTTTGACTGACTTCAAATCATGCTGAAGACGTGCCTGTTTCCGTGCATCTTCCTTTTATTGAATCAAATGTTTGTTAATTTCTGCATTTTAACTTTTATTCTCGTATTTTAAACTGGCCTTAGTCCTGTTTTATCTATCTATTCTCTAGTTTTTAATGGCATCTTAATTGTGCTTAAATGCCCTTTATTATATTGTTTCTTTTGGACTTTGTCTCTTTGCTTTGGATGTTTAATCTAAAGCACTTAGAATTGCCTTTTTACCAAAATGTGCTATGTAAATAAAGTTGCCTTGCCTTGCAGTCATTGTACTAATAATAAATACATTGTTTCACTGATACTTCACTGAAGTAAAGGATCTGAATACTTCTTCCATCACTGCTTTTCACTGGCCTTAAACTCATTGTTGGGGCTGGTGGGTGTCTAGATAGGGCCAGCAGTCTGTATTTTACAAGGACAGGGATGCATTATTTTTTTTTTATGATGACAGAGAAAAAGAAAGTGAAAAGGAACAGAGGTGACATTGTCAAAAATGAAGACAAAATAAGAGAGTGACAGAGTGAGAAAATGAAATGTGTGATTGCTACCCTGTGGCTGATGTACGAACCAGCGCTGTTTTTCTGAGTTCCCCCTGTCAAAACATCTGCGCTATTGCCACCGGCCTTTTGCCTGGAACAGAAAACCTTGGTTCTGAAACATCTGGAACATCTGTGTTATCAGGTGTGCACTGATAAATACACGCCAAGATTAAAATTCCCTTCTGTATTTTGATAAAAACATACATATTTTAAAGAATTCAGTAACAAAACGATCTCATGTATGCTATCCTGGCTGCAGCAGACCTCCCCCTCACTAAACTGAGTCATTTTGTAAAGCATATAAATCAGTTTAAGCATGAAATGAAAAACTGATCCAAGATTATTGAGTGATAAAATACCAGACAGGAGCTTCTCTACTGGCAGAGTGACAGAGGCTTATAGATCCACATTGCCATCATGATGTAACACTATTGATTGATTTCAAGTTATACATTGTGCTCTGATACCCAGAAGTCCCTCTGCTGTCACCTTTTTTCCTGTGTTTAACCTATTATTTGTAATATGGGTATTAAACCTCTTCTGCAGCTGCACTGCTAAAGAAATACTATGAAATATGTAGACTATGTCAGTAGCTACAGGTGTTTTTTGATCAGTTCCACTTTATGTGTAATGTTAAATGTATTACTTTTTTCCCTTTATATTCATATATCAAACATACAGTATATATCTCAATATTATGTAAACTACACTTGATTTATTTTGTAATTAGCGAGAGAAATGGTTAAGTATAAGTTGTGTGATCAGTGAAAAGTGGAAAAGTTAGCATCCCTTTATAACCGGTTGGAGGGAACCTTTTGCAGTGTTATTTTATCCCGCCTGTCAGCCAGATAGCACCTGGTGCCGCAGTATGATACATTGACGGTGGCTTCGGGTTGAAACGCTGCCAGTAATTTCGTAATATAAGGAGCACAAAGGTACCCAAGGAGTTAGAGGGAGGGGTGGTGGATGGGTCCAACAAACCCCAAACTTTTACTCAGGAGCCCTGTGTTCGCTACCTGTATGAATGTAGAGCCAATCTAGGGTGTTTTTTTTCTAAACATAACCACATGCCTTTGTTGCCTAAACCTAACCATGTGCCTCTGTTGATATCCTGGCTTTGGTTGCACCATCCCAGAACATTCACAGCAGATGTAGGAGGATACCTAGAGCGTATTATGTAGACACGAAAGTCCACTGACAAAGCAGCGATATGTGACGACTTGGGATGACAACATGTTGATGATAACACACAGAGCTGATTGTAATTAGACAACAGGCCATGTGCCACAAACTACAGTAAAAGCCCCAGTTGAGACACATATTATGATTGTGTTACATACATGTCAAAAATAATGCTCAAAAAACCTGAATAATATCAACACAACCCACATCTTTATTGGAAAATGCGGAATTTAGAAAAAGGCCTGTATTGAAATATCCAAACAAAATATGCTGTTTACATGATCCACGTCAAATTTAGAATATTGTCACATGGAATAATAATGTACATGTTAATGCAGACAGTGTTTCAGATGAGGGGAAATGACCTGAACCCTTAATGAACTGTGTGCCGCCCCCCTTCTGGACTCTCTACTCTCTGAGGGCCTCCTCACAGCATGTGCCCGTCTGTCTGTGTTAAGTATGCTGTGGGAACACACAGCAGGCTGGGGAGGGTCTCTTCCAGGCTGCCGTTAAAAAAAACCCAACAAACACCACACAGCCCGCATGGCTGAGCCCTACTAATGGAATAAGTATGGCATCTGTGATCCTGAGATGTACAATCCTGATATACAGTGGGCGTTTTTGTGTGGGCCTGAAATGCGGCACACCGGCAAGACTCATAGCTCACAGCACAATCACATCTCCACTCAGTGAAGACACATCACACCCAGCTGAAAATGACAAGTACTCAAGTGTCTTTGTTCTTAATACTTGTTTTGTGCAGGCTGGAGCTCCAGCTGTCTCTTGTTGCTATGGTCTTTGCTCACTCTGAAACTGGCGGCAGTGTTGGCAGGCAAATGCGAAGGAAAAAACAACAGAATATATCATGCTGAATCACCACCAGCTCTGTGAAAATGGACCATTTGGCAGCATAGTGCACAACAAAATCATTGTTTTATTTTTCAGCATTTATTGTGGCTGTGCTGGTGGGTTCATTACGCAAGAGGATAAGGACCAGTACAGCAAGCCGCCTGGTTTCAGTGGCAGAATTAACATTTCAATCAGTCTAGTCAAGTCAGCTTTAATTGCAATTAGAGCAAGTAATCAACATCAGGAGACAGACAGGTGGCCTGAAGAGAAGCAGTGGCCATAAGACACTGCTAGCTTTAATGCAGATTATGAGCACGATGTGAACAGAGGTCAAGAGATTACCTCACACAATCAAGTTCATGACCTCTTCCAGAGAAAGTTATTTCTAATGATGAACGACAGCAGATGATTGAATAACTTCCAGTGGAAGCTTTTTAAGTCCAGTAACATTAGACTAGATAGCATTACACAATTCTGATAAAGAGGAACATTTTTTTCTGTCGACACACTCTGCTGTTTACATCTGCCATCTCCATGGCTACAAAGTGTGTGGCCACATCATATAGTACAGGAGGATCTTTGACATGAAGCTTGATACGAGCTTGTGGGAAACAGTGAACATAGAGGCTGATAAGATGCCCTTACTGATCTGGTGTCTGCTGTCAGCTAAGTAACATTTACTACTTGTCACCAGTGACCTGGCGCTGTGGTGCAGCGGCCCTGCACAGTGTTTACCATAAAGAGCAGATGTCACTGGGTTCCTGTGACATGATTGGGTGTCAGTGCTGAGTGGAGAGAGTTACCTGCTTACAGTGAACACCACCTGAAACAGGAGAGGCCTGGTCTCTGCCCATAATCCTATATGATACCATATCAGTTCTACACTACAGTTTCAGTGCTAGACAACTGATGTCATTCAAGACTGATAAGTCTGGTGCTTAAGTGTAGTGACCTAGAAAGGTATAACTGGATGGTATTTTAGAGGAATGGTTTAACATTGTGGGAAATCCACTTGTTCTCTTGCCAAGAGTTAGATGAGAAGATCAATAGCGCTCTTGTCTATCCATTAAATATTAAGTTATTGTGGGGAGCTTACCTTAGCATAGTGTATCATAAGACCTGAAGGAGAAACAGCAACTTTAAGTTCAAACAAAGACAAAATAGGGGAAATTTGGGGAAATGTGCTAATCTGCATATGAAAAATATTAAGATACAAGTTGTAAGAGGGTAGTTATGCGCACATCACATAGGTGCAAGGCTATCAAAAAACAGCGTACAAGAGATAAAAAATAAGGCCTACACACTTACTCTATGCCACACAAGCTCAGTGAAGACAATGTTTAGATCCTGCTTGGATCTTTGTCAGGTAAAATGTTTGGAAAGATGAAATCTCAGGGGGTGGTAAAACATTTCTCAATCAACAATTCTTTAAATTACACAGGAAATACATAGTACATAGGGAAAGAAACAGAACATTGGTAAAAACAAAAACAAATATGATGTCAAAGCCATCGACATTAAAAAGCAGCTGCTGGCAATTGGCGGCAAACACTAAGAAGATACTTGTTAGAGCTGAACTTGCATCCCTTGATGAAAGTTTTGGTGATCTACACACCCGATCTCGATCTACACTCCTACACTGTGAAACTGCTAATGCAAGGAGAAAAATACCAAAATCTAAATTTATGTTAACTGGTCCCAGAGCACTAGGCCCACCGCTAAGTGTAGCCATGACAACAAATTTACCAGATTGCAATTATAGAAAGTGCTGCACTACTGGATGTCTGGCAGGATATCCATCTGTACTTTTCCCCTCACTGTGACTTTGAGTCCTGCTTCATGCATGTGTCGGTTAAATCCCTCTCTAGGAAGATATTTCTGTTAAAGCATCTGATGACTGCAAACGGTTCGTCAACATCAGATGGCACACAACGTGTGCTCCATTCAACATTGTCAGCTTCGTTTAAAAATCTGCAAGGAGGAAACAGAATGCACATAGACAGAATTGGCCCACAGACTTGTTTAAAAGCACTTGTGCCCCGTTGAGAATTGAACATTCAGCTGACACGGCACTAAATATCCAAACTCAGAGTAACAGCATGGCAACTTTGGATTCAGTCCTTCAAGATCTGTTGCTTTTTTGTGAGGTCAAATGACCCAAAAGGTATAAATAGAATGAAAATATCCACTTTTCTTTAGTAACACTATGGTGAAAACTTGAGTTGGACTTTATGGCAAATCAAATCTAAGAATACTCCTCTTACACACAAAACACAGATGCCAAGTGTAACATAAAACCATCTATTTTTCATTCTGTAGAAGTGAAACACCTGCTGTGTACTGAGTCTCCTCCTAAATGATTCAGTAGGAGTGGAAGGGCGGACCAAAGAACTTCCTGCCTGACCACTGACGACCACAGCTCTGCATGTCCATCCCAGTACAGTATGTCTCCTACATCAGTCCCAGTGCGCTAAATGTCTCCCAACCCTGCTCATTTCTGTCCAACTGCACTGTGTCATCCTTAGTGGTGAAGCGAGGTTGGAGATACATAATGTAGAAAGAGACCATAAGAAAATAGATGTGTGAAGTGCAGTGTATAGTGTATAATGTATGCAGCTGGGATGTACAGGCTCTAAAGGGCCCTGAGGCAACAGGCAGAATAGGAAACTTGAGAAGTGACCTATTTTCTTAAACACCTCAATGTTAAAGCAAAGTAGCAATCAACGTCTGAAATAGTGATAAAACACAATTAGTTTCCCGTCCTACAACCATGTGTGGACTATGAGACAATGGGCTCCTGGGCACAGACATACCACAGATCCCTCCATGTCTCCTATAGAACAGGAAGACACACAGACTTAACTTAACTGTTTAGTCTCTTTTTGTGGTAATATTGCATCTCTTTGTAGTCATTCTGTGTCTCTTTCTAGTTGCTTTGTGTGACTTTAGAGTCATTTTAGCGTTACTGTGGTCATTTTGTGTGTCTTATTGCTTCTTTTTGAAGTTACTTGTTTGTGTCTTTTTGGAGCTATTTTGCCCCATTTTGTAGACTTTGGGAGTCTATTTGTATCTCTTGGAAACTGTTTTGCATCTATTTGTGATCATTTTGTGTCTCTTTGTAGTTGCTTTGTTTCTTTGTAGTGATTTTATGTCTCTCTATTCATTTTGTGTCTTTTTGTGGTGATTTTGTGTCTTTTTGTAGCTGTTATTCCACTTTTCATAGTTGAGTCTTTTTGCAGCTGTTTTGCATCTATTTATAGTTTTTTTATTTCTTTGTAGTTGCTTTGTTTCTTTGTAGTCATTTATGTCTCTTTTTATTATTTTCTATATTATCTAATATTTATTTTCTCTTTTCTCTTTCTATTATTCTGCTTTTTTGTCTCTTTGTAGCTGCTTTACATGTCCTTGGAGTCATTATGCATCTTATTGTGGACATTTATTGTCTCTTTGTAGTTGCTGGCTGCAGCTGCTTTGCAACTCTTTTGTAGAAATTTTGTGTTTCGTTGTGGTCTTTTTGGATCTTTCCCTGGTCATTATTTATCTCTTTGAGTGACACTTTTCAGATGTAGGTCCAGGGGCCCCAGACAGTTTGGGCCCATGGGCCTTTACCAGGTAGGCCCAGTCAGTAATCCATCTATGCCTAAAACTTTACAAAGAAAGAAAGAAAGAAAGAAAAAGAGAAAGAAAGAGTCTGACATTTACAACAAGAACAGTTTAAAGGGATATAACCTTTAAAAAGTGAACATCCACTTTGAGCTTCAAGGCCTGAGATACAAAAATAAAAGTATTACAACTGACTGAGATAGAGCCTTTCAGTGGAGGCTAAAATTATCTACAGGGCAGAATGGGAACATACTATACTTACATCACATTGTCTGTTTGTGTTTACAGTGAAATGTGAGAATGGGACATTTTTGACGTATGTCAGGGCCATGGGGCCTTTGAGTAATGCTGTAACAAGAGTGCACAGAGATTGTAATGAGAGAGAAAAGCGTGCCCAGCTGTCTGTCACAGCATATGGCACGTGTAAACAATGACAGCCAGCTGCATGTGATCTCCGTGAATGACTGAACCGGGATTTGCTCAGTGATGATCAAAAACAGGGCTCACTCCGTCAATGCAAAATGCAGAGGGATTATTGGTCATGGTGTAATGATGAAGGAGGAAAGAAAACACAGGCTTACACTCTCTGCCTCTTTCGCACTATCTTCTTTTTCCTCTCTTTCTCTCACATGTACCTTCACACTTATACACGCACATGCATGAACACACATGAACTAGCAGACAGCAGCACAGGGTGTACGCTGATCTCCTCTTGGGAAGACTGCAGTACTGTGGCGTATAGCTCAGCTGATAGTTTCCATGGTGACGTGAGGCTTTTTTTGCATTTGCATAACAGATGCAGCAAGGCATTCACAAAAACAGGGCATGGAAAACAGAAGCCAGAGGACATGTGATAAAACTGAACCACACAGTGGAGAAAATATAGTTCATATACATGGAGGATTTCAATTAACACTGAGAGGTGATCTCTGTAAACTCAGCCAACACCGCTCTCTGATTTGAAGAATTCAATGCATAAGTTTATCATTAGGTAATTCTTAATAACACTCAAAGTTTATTTCACAGGCTGCTCCTGCATCTTTTCTGAAGCCCACATTCAATCTCTCCTCGACTGACAAAAAAATATATATGTATATTTGATTTTATTTTTGCCAATCAGTGCTTTGTAGCTTAAGAAAGGTGATTTATGGTTAAGTTATTAATTGATTGTACAGAAGAAAAATCAATCCATTGTTTCAGTCATTTTTTTCAAGCAAAACTGCAAATCATTACGTAATTCGAGTGTCACCATTATCTTTAGATAATTGCATTTTCTGACGATTTAGAGATTTAATGATACATTTATTCAATAAAATACAACTGGCAGATTAAAGGGAACCTGAAAAGGGACAATAAAGGGAATGTTAAAATGTAAGACATTCATATCAAACATGACCAAAGTTTTAAATAATGAGGTAAATTGAAAAAATGAATGTAAAAGTAAACCTTGTGAGCAAAACCTTAGGCCTCAGACCTTTCGAAATACCTTTTCCAACTTGTTTTTGTACTTTGGGTAGATGATATCAAATAGTAATGGATTCCATTATGGTAGCTTGCTCCAGGCACACTACTGCAAGTGTTTTAGGTTTTTCCTCAAACACTGTTTATATGCATTCGTAAAGTAAACTAAACTTCATATATATTTCACATAGTAATGTGACAGTACTTTGTGTATAATATTTGGAAAGGCTGTTATCACATGACAAATGCACTGAAATGCACTGTGTTCAAGCACAGACAGTATGAGGTCAATAAAGTGTTATTTGAACATTAAAGCATGTAAACATGTTCTAGTTGAAACCATAAATGCACCTGAAAATGAGCGTAATAGGTCCCCTTCAATTGATAATGAAAATAATTTATAATAATGAGTTAGTTGCAGCACTAAACAACACACACACACACACACACACACACACACACAAATGTGTATTTAATAGGTGCCTCAGGGAAATGCTTTTCCTAGGCGTCAGCAAGAACAATCCCACTACAATTCTTCAGTGTAAGCTATAGTTACTACTACTGCTACTAGACAAGGTCAGCTATTCAAGGTTTATTTGTACAGTCTTGAATAATAGTTAACAGCATCAAAGAGTTCCACGGTGGATGTGTTATGTGCAGTAAAGGATAAAAACACTCATGTTATGCTCAGACCCTCAATTACAGTAAGGAAAAACAGACACAAAAATATATATGGAAAAGAAAACTGAATAAACCATGAAAGAGCCTCATAAAGAGACCATAAGTTTTCATATAATGATCCAATCACCTCTATTTTCATGAAGTTAGTGTGTCAAAACCTAGTGTGGGCACTGGATGTAGACTGGCTATAAATTGGCCTAAATAGTCTGTTTATGTTGGAATTCTTCTCCCTAGCACATCTGCGTGTTACCTTTTTAAAAAAGAAATACATGTGCTACAGAAAACAGCAACAACTTCCACACATGGCAAGTTTTAATGAAGATTTTGATCATGTAATATGTCTGCTTTGTTCTTTTGGTGAACTGTTGTAAAGCTCTACAGCGAATAAAACAACTTGTGAGCGCACCTTGAAAAAGCCTGCTTTTCAGGGCTCTCATTCCCGATGTTGATTAGTTTCCTGATAAGGCCATTCAGAGTTGATTTGCCACATCTTTGAAAATGTCTCTAGTCAAACGGAAACTGGATCCCACATTGTCCCAGCTCCCAGACCAGCAAGCTTTCTGTTGCTGCTGTATCTGGAACTGGTATTCTCCTGGCGAATTTGCCCATTTAGCATGAGCTAACACAATGGCAGCACTAAGATCCAACACTGAGCCATTAAACTGTCCCAATAAACTCACACGAACACAAAAATAGACTTAACTCTGCCATCAAACCTGTTAATAACCGCTAGTTTATGTTAGCCATGTGATGCTGACAGTTAGCCCTATCACAGTATGTGTTCCCCCCTCAACACTATTTTGCAAGGTCACCATTGCCGCATCCCAGGCTTAGCGTCATCAAGGACGACTGTGAGAATTAAAAATAATCCGTAACGTTGTCTTCACTATAGCAGGACGATAATGTGTGATTTAAGACATTGTGTCTGGCTATAGAGACTAGTCAAAACCAAACAGCCAATGTAAAAATATCAAGTATAGGTTATATATTATAAATGGGTTAGTAGCTGTAATTGTTTTGTTATTTGCTCGCTGTGTCCAGACTAAATCTTGCCAACATAACACTGTTGGAATGAGACTGCAGATCTTTAGCAGCTGGCACAGAGCCAGCATCGACTATAGCAGACTGCCAATTTCCAGTCTGGAATGGCTGAGCATCCCAGTTGTATAAAGTGGGAGGGACAGTAGGTAATGATGATTTGCAAGTGGAACAAAACCCTAAATTATAGAAGGATATGTTTAATGCTGCTGCCATCCTCAAGGTCCCTGAAGCTGAGACATTAGGCAGAGAAAGACACATGTCTCTGGTCAGATTTGAGTAGGTGCAATCCAGCTGTGCCAGACAAAATCAGGATTTAGAAACAAATCACTTTTGTCTCCTTAACTCTTTGCTCTCACTCTAATTTCTCACACACGGAGCTCAAGAGGAGAGCAACGTTCACTGAAAAAAAGGCTAAACACATGTCAGACTGCGGCTTGATGCTCCACACACTACCTATATCCATCTAGGCCTGCTGTAAACTGGCCGAAAGTCAAGCACGCTGGCTTGGCCAATCACTGCCATACATGGAGATCCTGACCCCACATTAAAACACACGTCTCCTCCTGCTTCTCCTGACCCTCACTATGCTCTCCTCACCACAACCGTTTTTGCAAATGATCTTTTTTACCTTCTACTCATTAAAATGATCCTCAGTTTACCTGATCTAATCTCACTTCCCGTTCCTTGCCACATGCAGTCCCCACTGTGGATCAAACCTTACTTCAGGTTGGGCAAACAGCACTTTATTGCCTGTCCGATGACCAGTCACACACAGTGCATCCTTTTATGAAAGAAATCAATCAGGCAGCCGTTTTAATTTGCAGCTTTTATCCTTCACACCACTAATCTGCCTCCTCTGCTGATAGTGCTGCTGGTGACCTGCACACAAACTACTGGTTAATTTACCAAAGACAGGCTGCATGGTGTCCTGGCTGTTACAGAGACTGTTTTCCCCTTGTTCTGTTGCTGTGACCAAACTTGTTGATATTGCTTAAGGGTATAAGTGAAAAGACAATTCAGCAGGTATCAATAAGGTGACACATTAAAATTTCTGTTTATAGTTAAGTCAGATTTCTTCTTAACCTGAGCTGTAGCTGGCATTCAGCCGAAACTCATGACACTTTAAACACATGTATACTTCTCTATGTCCTTTTCACCAGCCGTCTGGTTAAATCAGTTTCTCTTTTCTCTCTCTTCCTGTTGTTAATCCCAAATCAGTTCATTCATCTCCCTCTCTTACCATGCAGCTAACATCCACATCATTTGAATGCAATTACTTATTATTTCATCCTTTTTTGTCTTTCTTTCTTTTCTTTTTTTTGCCCATTTTGACCTCCATACATAATCTATATAGTGTTAATGCTATATGCTCATCATTCTCATGCAGAGTTTCAGGACCTCAACCGTCTCATCCTACTTACATCATCTGCACTATCTCTTAAATTAGTGCTTGCATCAGGGTTTAAGTAACCTCATTAATGTATTTTTATTTTAAGGTTAGCCTCTCCTATTTGAACTATACACCTTAATTTCTACACCTTTGACCAATGGATATTCTTGATTGTATCCTCATGTATGATCCTCACTATATAAAAATCATGCTTTGTTTTATTTGCAAACTATCTCATACTCAGTGATAGGCAAGTGAATTTATAACTCTGCACTGGATAAGTGAATTTCCTCTTTGCACACAGTCAGTGTGTTTCACAACAAGACATTGCAAGCATTTCTGTAATCACTTTTTGGCATTAGACTCTGGGAGTGAGAGATCACACTAAGATTAGAAAGCAAATCCGTAGAGATTTGGCATCGCTGTTGTTGGCATTATCTGCAGAGCCAAGGTTTCCACGGGATAGCCCTTGGGATTTCCATCTAATACTGATTTTGATCTGGGCAGAGGGTTGATGAGGAGGCTGGAATGAGCAGCCTTCTCGTCTCATTTTCTTACAGCTCTGTCCTGCTGCAAACCCACTGTGCTGACCACCAGAGGAAGTGTATTACATAAAGGCATAATAAGATAAAAAGGACTTGTACATGCTGTCCTTGGCACCTCTTTTTCTTCAGTGGAAAAGACAGAGGAGGATGTAACATTCATTACACGTCCTATTGACATCATATATAACAAAAGGCAGCTTCTATTATAATTATTTGAGGGTTTTTTATGACAGCAGATAATTAGCAACCATACATCAAGCCTGTCGAGCTTTGGATATCTCCACATGCTAGCAGCACACCCTAGATGCGACCAGTGAGAATTAGGCTATAATAGTGGAGTTTGAAGAATGAGATGGAGATGTGGTCACAGTGACCTTGACCTTTGACCTGTGACCACCAAAATCTTATCAGTTAATTGCTGAGTCCAAGTGGATGTTTGTGCCAAAGTTGAACAAATTCCCTCAAGGTCTTGAGATATTGCAATCAAAAGAATGGGACGTACAAACAGAGGACACCAGGCTGCCTTTAAGAGATGGAGTCTAAGTTATCCATCACATACAGATGAGCATGGTAATTACATCAAGATATCAAATGCAAGGGTCGCATATCAACAAACCAGCATACAGCAAGTCAGTTATATTGCATGATGATAAAGATCCAGAACATAGAAATGCATGGAAAATAGTATCAATATTTTAGTGAGCCATACAAAAAATTTAACAAATCAAACTCGTGTCTTATTAACAGGAGCCAAGCTCCCCTGGACTCCCATGTAGTTTGCACCCTGGACTCCCACAGTGAAACTTCTCAAACTGTCCCAGTTGAGTCTGTTTCTGTCCTCAGAGAGCTTCATCTGGAGCCACAAATGTGTTAATGTAACAACGAGGGAGTCAAGTTTCCCACAGATCACCAACCCTTTCAATTTACATCACGCTGCTCAGTTTACACAGGACCCATCGACTCTCGGCTTCTGTTCTCGGGGGAGATAGAGCCGCCTGAGGTGGTTTGAGAGATGAATGTTGCACACGGAATGAGTCTACCAGATGATGAATTTCCAACAATTATGGGCTTAAAGTGGCACCTTGAGATGTGTATCATGTGACCGTGCCCTGTGGCAGTGGTGTTCAGGTATGCACTGAGCATTACTAAAGAGTGACAGACCATGAACAGTATGTGGTTTTGCACCTGTGGTCTCCAAGTCCACTTCCTTCCATAATTTCCTAACCTTCAAACTCTGACCCACAACCTCTGCTGCTTAGCCCACTTAAGACCAACATGCCTATCTCTGTGGCCTATATCTCACATCAGACAGAGGCAAGGTGATGTGCTCGTGACTGGTGTCTGGTAGGCGGAGGAAGGAGCGAGTGAAATGAGGGCAGCGAGTAGGCTGAGGCTCTTGCAGTAGACTGGGGAGAACAGGGACTCCTGGGACTGCTGCCTGGAGATTAGTGGGATAGTGATTGAAACTCACACAATCCACCCACTCTGCACCGCCAGACTATCGGCTACGCTGGCTCTTTGTGTAATGCAGTGAGGTATGCTAAAGGACAGCATTTAAATTCAGATGTATGCAAATGACTTTTCTGGGATCCTTTTTAATGAGGAAGACCTGCATGTGTCAGTCATTCAATATGCCAAGTGGCTGCAGGGTCTCTCGTGAGCTACCTGAGGAGATGTGCTGCCTTTGGCTGCTCCTCAGGGGATTCCTCTGTGGTTTCATCCTGGCAAACTGAGTCATGTACAATCTCCTAAGTCTCGTATGGCTCGTCTACAATACTCGTCAACCCAAAGTACCACTTCTGAATGTAATTACAACAATTGAACATTAGTTCCTCCTCAGTCAGCACACCACAGGAGTGTTACATAATTACCACCAACATTAGCATAGAAATTCCGCAAGGATGTGGTCTTTGATTCTCTCTCACATCACCATGTGTTCAGAGTGGATTCTACATATTTTAAACTGACTTTTGCTCTTCTCACTTCAATGTCTTCATCACTGTTTGGGTGGCTGGCATGCCTGATGGTGCATCTGCTGTCTCCCCAGATGAAAACCTACAGTAAACTCTGCAACCTGACAGATGGAATACACATTTGATTGGCAAATTGAACCCAGACTTCCTCTACAGCAGGGACGTTTTGGAAGGGACAGGAAGTATGTCCTTATATTCAGTTTTAAATAGAAGCAAAATCAGCTGCAATTCTTTGCTGTGTTGACCCAGAAACGGCTTTTTTTCTACGTCGTGCCTCTCTCTCTAACACTCAGACAGGCATGATAAATACACACACCCACATACAGTATGTGGTACTGTAAATACAGTGCATGCACACTCATACAGTGTCCCATGCAGACAGGTGTGGTAATCTCTCCCTGTGTTTCTACTTTAAGGGTGGTATCTATGAATTTTGCAATATTTCTGCACACAAGCCTATTTTATTTTGGGCTCATACCTGATGTAACCTGCAGTGAAGTTTATAGAAACCAAGAGCACAGAAGCACTGCCTTTGTTGGTCTATAACCTCCTCTTACCGTCTACTCTTCAGTACTTTAGTGGGTTTTCTGTGGCAAATTGTTTCTGGGTTTCTAGGATTCTTCAGAGGTCTATTTGTTCTGTGCCATCAAGTGCAAATGAAACACCCATCAGGTACCAATTACAGCAGCCATTAGACAACAAGTACAAACAAGCCCCTATACTTTTGGATAAAGTGCTCTCAGACCACCACTGGCTAATCCTTATTCAAAGAAATAGTTTGACTTTTTGGAAAATACGGTTATTTGCTGTCTTGCAGAGAGTTAGATGAGACGATCAATGGCACTCACAGCTCGTCTCATTCAAGGTGCTAGCACCCACACCCAGTAGGTTTAGCTTAACACTGAGACAGAAAAAAAGTAAAAATATCAAGCCTGACACTAAAGGCAATGTCCCTCAGGCCGAAAATATGGGCCTACTTGCAGTAAATCACACGTTTGCATTTGCATTGGATAAATCGTGAGAAGAACTGCTCACATACTATGTATTACCCGTGATACCAAACAATTTCACTCGAGAACACAACAAAGAACCCTATAAATCATGCCATCATGTGCACACGAATGTGCAGTTAAAAGCAGATATATCTCCGGTTTAAAGCTTACTAATGGTACTAGTTGCAGTTTTTTAAGAGATTATGAGCTGGACTATTTCTTGACAGTCAAACAGAGAAGACTCAAGGAAATCGCAGCACCCAAGCCAAGAAATGGGATCTCACAAAAAAACCCCTCTTAAACAACATATTGTCATGTTTGCCCTTTTTGTAGCCTACACATTAACCAAACTTATAATGTGTAAAGTTTAGTGAAGTTTAGAGATGTGAGAAGACAGATGCCGTCAGACAGAGTCAGACTAGCCTGGCTTTTCCCCATTTGCAGTCTTCGTGCAAAGCTGAGCTAACCCGCTGCTAGCTGTAGCTACATAGTCAGTGCACAGATGTGCAAGTTGTTGAGATCTTGACAAGAAAGCAAATAAACATATTTCCCAAAATGTTCCCAAACGATCGCATTTCTGTGCATACCTTTAAATATGAATATTATATTATGTGGCAGCATTTCCAGCTACATGGAGGGCCACTGAGTGCTCTCACCGTCACCACAGACGCTCTGCTATCACACCAATCAGCTAAGTGCCAGTCTATCTAACACCAAACCTTTCTTTCTCACTCACATCCTTACACTCCCTCTTTTTATTTCCCTCGATGTGAAAGAAAACCTTTGCAGTATGCTATAAACAGGAAGGCAATGCAGGCATGCCAAAATAGCCTATATGAAGAAAGACATCGAGGACGGAAATATTCATGTGCATCATAAATGAAAGACTGATACCATATTGTATGGATACCAATCTTTCATTTATGATGTTTATAATTTTTTTCTGTGCAATTTATTTGATGTTATTTTGTCTTTTTACTTTTATTTGTTTTACTGTGTGGGCCATGTGATTGCCTCCCATTGGTTGTTGCTAATATTTAAGTGAGGCCAAGGTCATAAAGGTTTCATTTCACACTGGGGAGGGGGACACATAAAATAGGTGGTTTGGAAGTCTTCTGCCAGAAAATTTTGAGCATCAAACACTTAATTTCCTACATTCTGGTAAATTTTATGCATCAATTTGTGCCTTTTCTGCTTCTCTTTATTGAGTAAATGTCATTAATTGTGTCTGATACTTTAATGTTTTTATTGGGAGGGACTAAAGCACATACTCTAAATAATGAGGGGGATGTATCCCCTGCATCTCCCTTCTATGTATGAGGCCACACCCGTGGTGTCTGCCTTTAAAAGCTCTTGCAAAGACCTACAGTGGTTGAAACATGATTTTTTCTTTTTTAACGCTTTAGCTAGTACAGTAAAGGCTTTTAAATAATTCCTTCCTCATTGATTTACTGTATTTCTTCTTATATTTAGGAGTGCCTGGATTGCCTTCCTGCTTATTCTGTTTTTTTCCCTGTTTTCCAAGAGCACCCAGCACATTTATTTGATCTACGTAACATTACACAGAACAACCAGTCATCTCTTTTTCCTTTGCAGCACCCTCTTCTGATTTAGAAAAGAAGCATACTTGTGAATCTGACAATCTGCTGTTGGAAAATGAGACGACTGCCAACCGGTTTGATGTAGTCCAGTGAAAAGGTTCCAGCCCGCCACAAACAATCAACAAAATTACAACATCAATGAGTCTATTTAAGGATGTGTGTGTGTGTGTGTGTGTGTGTTTCACGGGGAGCATTAGTGGGAAAATAACAGGCTGAAAAGAAAATTAAAGAAAGCTGAAGAAAGGATGTGAAAATTGTGTGCGTGCATGTGTGTTTGTGTGTGTGTACATGTGTGTGACAGCATATTTATTTATAGGAGCCCCTTGGGAGAGGAGTGCCATTACCGTGCTTAGGTAGAAAATCTGTTGGGGCTGTGCTAAATGTCACACTAAGGTGGCTTCATCACTCCTCGCAGGCTGTGCCTCATTAGGATGAGCAACACCCAGTATAATATCATCAACCACACCTCGTCTGCATTGTCCTTCCAAATCTCTTTGTGCAAACACCATTTAAAAAAACCACGACAACCTCTCCAGAGATAGCAGTTGTTAAAAAGACAATGTCACAGTTTCCTCTGAAAATTCATGTTGCGGTTCCATTTTTTTCATACAAAATTCATTAAACATTGAAAAAAGACATACTTTATCTTTAGGTTTTTTAGACTTTCTATCATTAGTGATTACCTTGGTTTGACTTGCATAAGGATTTAAAGAGAGTAGGCGGAAACATTGATCCAAAAATCGAACTAAATTCCCCAGGACTGTTCCTCTCTCAGCAGACAGACAAACTGCCTTCGTTCTGGTAACATACACTTATCCCTAATACAGCAGCTGCTCTTTTTGGTCCGCACAGGTGAGAAGGTCACAACAAAGATCTTTTCCCCCGTGCCGGCTTAATCTGTGACGATCATTAAAGGTGAGGTCACAAGCTAAACCTTTGACCTCAACTCCCACTCAGACCAACCCAACCAAGAGCTGTATTATCTCTATAAACCACTCTTCGGCTCTCCTCAGAAACTGAACATCACAAGCTCCGTGTGGGGGCTTGATGAACTCAACCTCCTCATTTGAGGAGTATATTTTGAAATCTGCACCAATCACGCAACTGGATCCAGAGCTCTCTTCTCCATTCGTAAATGCACGCATGTCGCTGTGAATGCGAGCTGTAAAATGAGAGCAGCGGATGACGGGATTTAAACATAGCTCTTATGTTTGCTTTTTGTTCTCACTCTATTTGCTGAAGAGCAGAAGCTATTGAGTGAGACGCGTCTGGAGAACAATGGGTATCTCTCTCACCCATCTGCCTCTACTCCTGCTGACATTTTCACTCAGTCACATACGTGTGCAGCCTCAATTTTACGCTTTTCATCTATATCAGGTCTTTTAAAGAACTGCATTCATCTCAGGTAGACAAACCCATTGGAAATTAATGTTTACTGTACCGTCCTCTCTTAATTTGTTACCAGCACCAACTCAAATGATGCAAAGCGATATGCTCATCACAGCTGTAACCAGACGCTTTGTTTAATTCAGCCTGTCTACCATGGCAGACATGATGCTTCACAGTGAGAGGCTGGAGGTGATCTTGTGTTAATTGAACCCTGTTGTTGACTGCTCGTCCATGGAGCTTCCAGGTGTTGGGTTCTGTATCAAATTCAGGTAATTACTGTTGCTCAGTCTGGCAGCGACTATGAGCAGCAGCACGCACGTGGATCTCCTGCCTTTGTGCAGAGGAGGACTTCAAACAACTACATTTTTAATTCAAGTAAATGATCCCAAATAATCATTTCTCTACCAATTACTCTCATTTAGAAAATTGTGAAAACATGTTTTTCTCATATCTCTGGTGAACAAAGAATCCAAAACAGAGAAAATCCTTGGGTAACTAAAGTTACAGTCAACTGTGTTTGACAGCAACAAAACTATGTCAAAAATCTGATTATGAAGTTTCACACAACTCGTACAGTATAATCCAAGTCTCATTTATCTAGTCTTATGCTCCTTTCCAACAGGGAACTAAATGAAAAGTGACACTTGTCTATGCTGTCTTTAAAAGCCAGACTCCATTGACAAAAACAGTAATTTTACCTCTAAGTACGGGAGCTGCTTGTCTACCACTGCACTGATCAGTTAGTTTGTTTGTGGTATTGTTTGACTTTGGTGTTTTAAAGTGTAAGTTTGTATTCACCAAAGTCCCACAATAACATTCATAATAATAACATTAAGTGGCTAATGGAGGCAGTGGTAGAACAGCAGCTCCCATGTTTAGCTAAATAAAATTATTGTTTTTGTCAATGGAGTCACTTTTAGTTCAGTTCCCTGATGAAAAGGGCTGTTTGTTTGGGGAGTACTGAGCATACTATTGGATAAATGATACTTGGATTATACTGCACAGGTTGTGTGAAGGTTTGTTAACAGATTATTGATGTAGTTTTGCTGTTGTTAAATGTGGTCGTCGATAGTTAAATTTATAAATATTTTCTTTGTTCTGGATTCTGTGTTCACCATTGAGGCATGTGAGAAAATCAAAGTTTTCTTCACAAAGTCAAAAAAACACAGGCTCAGTAAGTAATATACAAATGATCATTTACTGGATGAAGTACTCTTTTAACCTCCAGAACACTTTCTTCCTCATTTTCATTTAACAAAGCATTTCCCTGCACAGACAGCAATAAGCTAATGGACCTAAGAGGAAGAAACATGTTGAACCTTTTCTCCCCTTGTGTATCGTGATCAGTCCCATCTAAAATAGGAAGCCTACAGCCGTCAGTCATTATTCAAAATATGCACTCTGCTCATCATTAAACTACCACAGTGGAACTGTGAATATAGTATGCTTTGTTGTATGTTCTTTCCCTGAGAAAAACTATGCTCAGTCATTCAGAAATAGCCTTTTGCAGTAATTCTCTGCAAGAGACCAGCACTGCTTCCACCGGGAAATTGCTTCAGTATAACTTTCCTTACAGATTATAGCACTGCAATCTATTTCCAACACACAGCTAACGATGACTGAGCTTTCCCCTTCAACCATCTCATTTGACCAGAGGATAACATGGTTGATGAGCAAAGGCTATGAGTGGATGTAAGTATGGGAAAATCAGTTGAGCTCTGGTACTGTAGCCAAACAAAGGCACAAAGCTCTGAACTTCCACAGCTACATTGTATTTCTTTACTATAAGCTTGGCAGCTAAGTGACCCTGGACAAGGTGTACATGACGAAAGCAGCTGGTTAAAAATGCATGAGCCATCTTTTTGTTGTGCTGTCACCAAGTGACGACAGGCATCGTAAAGCACGTGTAACACTTAAGTTTGGGTAAGAAGCCAAAAGAGCGCCATCAGAGAGCAATGTCATGAAGACAAATCTGTGAAAGCTCTGAGATGGATTACATAGATTGAGGCTCAATGGAAAATATATCTGCTGTCAGAAAATGTATTGGACTGACTAAAGAATTTCATTGCATTATTCACTCATGCCTGTCATTCCTGTTGGGGTGGCTGGGAACTGACCTTTTCAGTCTCCGCCTGCGAGTGAGTGGTGAAAACCTTGCTGTGGTGTGCAACTGTAGTAGTTTTAGCATGCTATGGCTTTAGGTACTAATGTCTAACTCTGGAAACTTCGGTTTTACTCTGCGGTTGACCATTCGGCCCCTCACCACTCTGCATCTCCCTGAGTGATGTTCTCTCGCTGACAGGCCCGTCTGAATAATGAATGAAGCTCTGCAGCAAAGTAGTCCTGTCTCCGTCCCCTCCTGATTGACCTCTCACCTTTTTAAATATCAGTGTCCACAACCCCAAACCCTGTTGCTCCAATGTGTGAGGACTGTAAGGAAAGTCAGATGAGGTATTGTACTACAAATAAAGCAAGGATTTTGTAGGTCTGTCAAACAGAGATACTATGCAGTGAGAGTCTCTGTGTGTGCATGTGCAGCACACTGTGTTGCCCCAGCTGGCTTGCGCGATAAGCTAATGTAGCATACTAGATCACCTCTCTCCATGAAAACTGCAGGGCAATGGAGGGGTAACAGTTGCATACCTCTTCCTAAAACCATATGCTCCAAACTGCAACTAGTCGAGACGAGACATCTGTTCTTGGTCAAATGGACTGATGTAATATTTGTCATTTGTTATTTCCACCCACTCAAATCACAATGTCAGCATTTGGCAAATGCACGGTTGAATCATAATTTCCCAAATACTCTGAAAACTGTCACAAACTGAAACCAACTCCAGTTTCTAAGAAGAAATTCCCAATAACTCTTAAGTTTATCATTACAGTTATTACAGTTAGTTTCCAAGCAAAACCACTGACCCTAATAATCAGTTTTTGGCTTCTTGGGGCAGCGGAAACCAATATGGAAACCAATATGGGTTGGAGCAACATGCTCCAATCCCCATAGACCACCATATTCAAATGTGCCACTCTACAGCAGAAACTAACATGTTTACAGACCGGTACAAAAACAATTCTAGTCTCTATAGCTTATTTCAACATTCATGACAACTGTCGTTGCCACAGTCTGAGCAAGATCCACCTCTTGCTCCTCTACAGCTTCACCCTGTCATCCCAAAAAACAATGTTCAGCCACACAGGGGAAATATAATAATGTATAACCAACCTGGGCATTACATTATTTATGCAGTCAGATAATTAGTCAAACATGAAATAGGTCCAAAAGAAGAAGACAGTTTCTGGCACGCAAAGTGAGCAGTCTGTCCGTGCTGGTAACACAGCACCTCCATCGATGAAGGAGTCATTTAAGACCACAGACAGAATCCTGGTGTTTGAAACAGCGTTTAATGGAAGAGAAAACTTCAGCTCCTATCTATCATTTCTTTAAGATCTCATTACATTGTACCTACATAATTTTTGGCAATCTGGATTCTGAACACATGTTCAACACAAATCATACTACCCCTACTTGTGGCCCAAACTATTGCCAAGAAAACAATACTACTAAACTGGAAAAGTATAAAAATCAACATTTCACAATGGTTGGATCTCCTGACATAATGGATAAGAAATGAACAGCCAGTTCTGCAAAAAAGCCCAAAACAACCTGAACAGTTAATATATTCAACATGTCTCAGATCTATCTGGCTGTGGGTGAGCTGATGCAACAACTCAAGTATAAATGTAAATGTATGCATGTAACTGGGGTATCAAGTATGTGGGAGTGTGTATGCATGAATAGAAAAAATTAATGATAGTGAACCTAACCAAGCCTTCAAAGCTCGCCTGTAATGAATTTAAATCCAAACAGACCACACCCTCATTATATTTAATTTGACTTCCTTTCTCCCTCTTGCTTTTTGTTTGGCCTTCTCCTTTTCTTCTTTTTTATTTTCCAATGTAGTTATTATTAGGGCTGTCAAACGGTTAAGTTTTTAAATCAAGATTAATCTCAGAATTTCTGAGTTAATCATGATTCATTGCGTATTTTATTATTGACAAGGTAAAAGCAATTCTTACCAGATTCTTACCAGATTGTCTTGATTAGGAATCAAATGGCAGCAAAAAACTTCATGGGACTAGCATAAAGTGGGCATGTCTGGGAAGGGGAGACTCATGGGCAGTGGTGAACTTAGCCATTTGGGGGCTCCAGGCAAGCAGTCATTTGGGGCCCCCCGCATCCATCAGTCTAATGTACTGTAAAACATGTCATCATTGGTTTTCCAGAGGGTGGCAGTAGGTTGATCGTGGCCTTGTGTTTTACCGTATCTTGTGACAACTACAAAGTGAGTATACCACACAAGACAATAAGAAATCAGTTATGGAGACATACAGTATAATGGACTGACTGATCTCTCCTCTCAAATTCAAATCAGCTTTATTGTCATGAGTGTTTTTCACATTGTTGCCAAAATAAAATAACAGATCATTATTATTATTATCATTATTATCTCTTTCTCTCTGCTTGTCTTCATCTCTCCTCTCTGTCTTTGGTTTCATATCTCCTATCTCTCTCTCTCAGCTTTTCACAAAAAATCAATTTTCAGTGACCTAAAACACAGTTTGTATGTGGACAAAAGGCCAAAATGCATAGAAAGAGCTACATTTTCATTTTGGACATGGCCAAATTGGTGAATGAAGGGTGGGGGTGGGGTTCAGTAAGAGCTTAATGAAATAGCACGGAGCACCTAAAGGTCAAATTGTCAAATGTTCATGAAACTGGCCCCAATGCAATGTGAAAGCTCTGACAGCAACAAGTCTTTGAAGTCTCAGAGAAATCATTTTGGCTTAGCAAATACGATGCATGTGAAACACACTCGCCAACGCACAAACAATTTAATCCTCCTGTCTGCAACTGGGTTGGATTTTCTCTATTGATTAGCAGCCACTCTGATGGGATGTGTTATACTTCCTTAGGTGAATTTCCATGTGTGTGTTTTTCCACACACTGATCAAATGACATCAAAAGCACATTTCAAATCAATAATGCTAATGTCTCTCTCAGTTTACTGCACAGCCTCATTAGAGTCTGTGTGGGTGTGACTGCACAATTAAGATCTTCATGTGCAGCCCATAAAAGAGGATGAAACAAAAGACGGATATCATGAAATAAAACTTGGCAGAAAAGAAAACAGGAAAGCAGGCTACACTTTGCTATTATGTGTGGATTAAATCTATACATAATCTTTGTTTTCCTTGGATATGGCTACTAAATATTAATTTTGGATCCATTAATAAGAGCGGATTATAAAAAGCGAGAAGATGAATTCTCCGTGGGTGTTATAGAATATGCAGACAGCTATTATCTCTATGAATTTATATGAATAAAACAAATATATTTCTAAAGTTCTTTCTATCTTTAGAATTGGTACAATAATGAGAGCTTGCATGCTGATTAGGTTACTTGGGCTTGAATAATGAGAGGAGGGGGACAATAGAAAAAAATAGAAATAGGGTGATGAGGTGATAAGTGAGCAAGGAAGAGACAGAGAGACCCTGTTTTCCTCAATCAGTCTGCCAAACTCATCCTCGTGACTCTGTGTAAGCCCACATGGCGATTTATGGCACTGCAATAAGTCTGGCAGCTGTGAAACTGTTTATCACTGATTTATGGCGATTCAAAACTCTAAGCACAATGGAAGAGTTGCTGTCACCCGGCAACAAGCCTTGAAAACAACTCATAAAATACACTCTGTTGGATAGCCCTGTGCCTGGCTATTACACACCAGTATAGTCGGAGAAAGGTGGGAATGGAGGGAGAGACAGAAACACGGGGAGACAGAGGAAACTTTCAGCTCCATTACTCGGAGGCATTGCTGAAAATAACAACAGAGGCCATAAAATCATAGTGACTGTACTGCTGCGTCTCTCTGGTCCCACTGCACTCCCTGTGACACAGCGCTGGAGGTTAGCATGAGTGACTGCACTCCCTCATGCAGAGCTATCAGCATGCAGTGGTTCGTGGGAAGTCACACGTCTTAGTCCCTCTCTAATGGCTGGTCAGGGTGCGTCCTCACTCAGCCCAGCTTGCCTTACATCTTAATGTGTTTGCCATCGATTTCCTCCCTTTTTTACAAAAAGTCGTCTGCCAGGCCGCATGGGGCGAGCGTGCAGTAGGTAACAGAACACAGTGGATATCTCCACACAGAGCCAGGGTGCACTGAGTAATCCTCACAAACAACAAAGCAAAGCACTTACAGTGAAGTCAATCGGGCATATCTGATGTGTGGTAAGAAGTGCCGTTACTGCCTCTAGTCATGGCTGTCTCTGGCTCACTGAGAGGAGAAGTTTCCATGCAATTAGTTCAAACAGCCTCTGCCGAGGCAAAAGAACTAAGTGTCAGTTTTTATAGCTCAGTATCCTGTTCTGGACCAAAGCCTCAGTGGGTGTACTGAGGGCTGCGAGGCTTTTAGGAGACACGAATTCAAAGTCCCAGGAGTTTCAAAATAAGTGTGTTAAGTGAAAGTTTGTAAAGCTTAATAGAAACTTGTGAACCTGCTCGTTTTCTGTTAGTGGAGTTATCAGTACGGTCAGTTAACTCACTCTCACATCCCATCTCATGCCAGGAATGGATTATCAATTTAGTCCTGTTTGTGTGTGTGTGACTGTGTGTAATTGTCTATGTAGCGTCTCTTTGATATGGTGAATCTCCTTGTTGTGCTGTGTGTTATATATATGCTGTAAATTAAAGCCAATACAGTAATTTATTTAAAAAATATATATAAAATATAAATATATATATATTCATTTTTATAGGGTATGAAAGGTGGTCAAAACAAAACAAAACAAAGGCATTAAAAGAGTTCATCATTTAATTTATTTTATTTTGGATCTACATCCCGGATGTTCTGACTCTGTAAGATATGTGAGGTAAACTACGAGGTATATTTTTACCTAAAACCTACAACTGTAAAAGATGATTTAGAGGTAAAACTTTAGTTGGATAGTCCACCTACATGTAGTTTTTAGAGTATATTTAACATTTTAACAGCTTCAACAATTGAACTGTTTCGCTTTCGTTAACCTATGCTGCAAAGGTTGCGTGAATAGCTCAAGTTCAACTAATTATTTTGAGAATACGTGATGAATTGTCAGTTGGTAAATACTTTACAGATAATCAGTTAAACTTCTGCAGACAACGTGAAACAGTTGATTGTTGACTCTCAACTAATAATCTGGTGAAATGTTACAATACCCTATAAACTATCTGTAGCTGGACTATACAAAGAAAGTGGTACCTGCTAGGATACTGCAGCGTATCACTTTCGTAAAAATGAACTTTCTTTGTTCACCTGAAAGCACCTGATTCTGAACTTAACTCTAAAATTATTTCATAAGATTTGATTGAAAGTGGTCTGTCAATATAGGCTAACAACCTGTTATCACATGATTCAAATTTGACCTAATCCCTATTGTTGCATGGAAGTACATGACATCACCTTTTCTCAGCTGAGGCCCCACCCTTTTAAGACCAGTGAGACGAGCACAGACGCAACATAGGAGGCAGAGATCTCTTGTGAAATAACGAACTGTTACTAAATAACTGTTCTGACTTTTGCTGAGTTCTGTGTTCATGACTTCATCACCTAAAGTAAACTGATTAAGGACACAGGTGTTCAGGGTCCTTAAATAAAGCCACATTCTGAGTTTATATCAATGACTGTTGTGATGCTAAACCCCTGGGAGTGCGATTTATAGGTCAACTCGGATCCCTCTGAGACTGAGCTGCACCTTAGGGAGAATTGAGCAACAGAGGCATGCTGAGACATGCTGTATCACATAGACTGGTTTCACTCACAAAGCCACTTACCCTTTCCTCCCACTAGGCCATGCTAAAAATGACGATGTGAGTTTCAGCAGCACTGTTCGGTATCAACAACTACAGCTTATCTTTTATTGATGAAAACATTACCTGCAAGTTTTCCCTCAGTTTCCAGGAGTCCATATTGTTAAGCTAAATAATTTAGAGGGCAGACCCATGGTAGAAATGCAGACTCAAGTGGGTCTAAAACTATTCAGCAGCAACACTCTCAAGCAGAAAGACAGAAGATCAAGTGCAGCACACATGGTGTCCTTCACCGCTGCTTTGACATGAAAAATGGCTTGCCCCAGCAAGGGCTGGGGACTATGTATATTTTTGGGGAGGTTATAACTCCCAGAGTTCAAGGATAATGTGACATCTGGAGCTATAGATATTCTGGATCACACCTTCTCTCTCCGGCATAAAGTCAAGCCTTATTAATGTGCAATTAAAATTTAATCTCAGCCCTGAAAAATAAATGAGGCGGAATATGTGTTTGGGAACAAGCCATTTAACAGATGCAACTCTTCTATTAAGCATCAGAAACAAGACTGCATTTAATGGCTGTCATTTAACCTCAAATTGACGTTTTTTTTTTTTTTTTTACTGTGGGCTGTCTCGTGGGGAAACTAAACCATACGGAAATGGCCTTTTTGTCAAATGACGGCTGTCTCCCTGCCCTTTCTTTTGTTCAAAAGTTTCTCAGCGCCTAATTGTACACACTGTGCAGCTTTTGTGTGTTTAGCTGAGAACAAGAGCTTGCGTGCAAGTATGACCACTAGAGAGGGTTAATTGTATTCCTTTTTTTCTGTTAGTCTGTGTAATGAAATTCAAGCTGAATGACACAGCCACAGTGACGGAGACATTAGTCAATGTTAAAATGTATAATGATGTATGTAAAGAACCAAGAAGTGCTTCATAAGGTGGAAATTGTGTTTGTACTGATTTATTTATTTATTTTTTAACTAATGCATATTCATTAGTGATTGTGCCATGGACCATGTCTTGAGCCTATTATGAACTTGCAAAGTAAACATTGTTACATAACAAAAACTATTATTATTTGGTCATGCTCCTGACCATAATTTGCTGTATACTTAATAAACCACAGCAGCGCTGAGTAAGTAATGCAGCAGAGTAGCTTCTCTGTGACCAGTATTCACAGATGTAGTATCGAAGGCTAGAAGGCTCAGTGAACTGGTACAGAATTTAATTGCTTTCAAAGTAAGGGCAGATAGGTGTTAATTTGAATGTTTTCAGAGTAAGGCCCATCAGGTAAAATTATAATAGTGTATTTTCCTCTTTCTTATAGCTAACCAATCTTCATCATTGTTATGTCTCTCACAATAATGAATGTTGTGTCTGTATCACGTTTGGGCCACATTAAGACATTTTAAACTCAACATATAAGCAGCATGACAGTGTAAATCACCTCTAACAAAGTGGATATGGATATGACAGTCAATTGTTGCTTTTCATGGTTTCAAAACAAACCCTACTTTATATTTTTTGCACTTTACATATATTCTTTTACATTTGAGCTTATCTCTTGGCTTGATTTTGAAGAGAACATTTCTACTAGCCACATTCTTAGGCTTTTGATAGTTACATTTTCTTACCATTATATGTTTGGATAACAAGAAGATGAATAGCAGCAGTACGTGTTTGAATAAACAAAACCCGTTTCTTCTAACATTTAAGGTAAAAGATGTGGACATAAGAATGTGTCATCTGCATAAAAAATTAGTCTGTGTTGCGAAATGATGTTATCAGTCAACACGAGCAGGTCCTAAAACATACACTTGAGGAACTCCAACTTCAATAAAGGGGACTAATTTAAAAGCAGCAACATAACCTGAGTACATGCAATAAACCAGCTTTTATAGAAATCCACCATTGTGACCCATTAAACAAAACAAACAAACACTATGATGCCTTTGCCTGAAAAGTGGGTGTAAGTTTTTCTTTTTCTTTTTTTGACTCTAGAGTTAAACTTTCCATTATAATCTTACAAGGGGCAGTGGCTGAAATTATGGTCTGATTATTGCAAAGCATTTGTTTTAGATTGCAGTACATTCCCTGTATGAAGGTATACCTAGTAAACTCAAAAATGACATTTGCTACTCCTCAAAGAAGGTAGATCAGGTAAAGTTCCTGTTGATGGTTTAAAAGATATAAATTTTATCACAATGTTAAAGTCCAGTGGTTTTAGGAGGATAAACTGGCAGAAATGCTATTCTATATTCATAACTACAGTATGTTGTCTTTAGTGTATAACCACCTGAAAAGGACAATTGTTGTGTTTTTGTTACCTTAGAATGAGCTGTTTTTCCCTACACATGAAGCCAGTCCCCTTCGATGGTGTCCATCAAACAAACAAACTAAAGTCAAAGTATCTGCTAGATAGGGCATTCGAGTTTTCGCATCAGCCACTGTAGTTCTTGGCAAGAAATGAAAAGTATTGCACCAGAATTTGAATGTAACTCACACAATTGGGAAGGCTGTGATCACGTGACCAATTGAATCATCAGTAAAGAAGGAAGTAGTATAAAGAGCAAAAGTAAGCGTAAGAAGGTAGGCTGGAGTGGTGAATGGGTCAAACACACACAAGACTTTCTCGCAGGAGGACAGTGTTTGTGTCCCATATGACACCACACAAACTTTTAGTTATTTAAGGTATGTCATCACCATGTTTCTTTTCACAAACGTAACCTAAGAAACTTCACCTTAAGTACATAACTTCATGTTAAGTAGGTAACATGATAACAACATTTGTGGGGAGCTAATTCATTACATATCATATGAACTATGGTATGTGCAATTTTGTTTATGCAATTTGTATGAGGATATGTTAACATTGGCACATGGGAGAAATTTCAGCTGCTTGCATACTGCAACCTCTCTGCTTGATGCCACTAAATCCAACACACTTGATTTTTAAATGCGTGGTCAAGAAAGTATAAAATTATGACTGATAACCTCAGATTTATTTTTCTTGCAAATAGACAGCAGTTTCATAGATAAAATGTGTGGTGTTAACATTAGGGTTTGACAGAAGGAATCGGTAAATCACAGACATTCCTTTCTTGTTAGTCTAACAGTCCTCAGCTGCCAGGAGGTCTGCCACTCGGCATGAATACCAGAGGACCTGGTGTTGGATGAGGCTGTATCTCTGGTTAATTAGAGCACCGAGGGGTACTGAGGGCGTCATAAATGGAGAATGCCCCTCAGCAATGTGACTGAATATTTAAGAAAAAATAATTAAAAGCCTCTGCTATTCAAGGTCAGAGATGAAGCAGGTTCTTTTCAACAGATGAGCTGAATAAATTATGCAGTAACTCCTGTTCAAGGAGATGTTTGAAAAGTCTTTGAGTAATGATTTGACCATGATATCTTACATATTTCTGTGCACGCAAATGTAACAGCTTCAGGCATTTTAAGCTGAATTGCATCTGGAAAAAAAAAGCTTGACATGCTCTCTTGAAGACATAATCTGTTGAACTTTTTTGCTATTGCTAGTAAATGTAGAGTGATTGAATGACCTCTGCACTGTTGTATTTGTAATATGAGTCGTTTAACATTTTTTTTTTCAAATACATTTTTATCAATACAATTTTCAATAAAACAAAATTACAACAGTCAAATCATTGACGCAATCACCAAAGCGACAATTCATAAATTGGGAGTCAGAAATGAAGTCCAAGAGACCAGTACCAAAGGGGATCAAGGGGCCCCGTGCAAGTTAGGATAGCAAAGTTCCAGGGTGAGAATACAAAAAACAGCACAGTAAAACTGAGCAGGACCAGTTCACAGATTGTGGTCTCTCCCTCCTGATATGTTTTATGAAAGGACACCAAATCTTATTAAACTTGACATGAGAGTCTGACAGATCATCCAACCACTGAACATTGATCCAGTCACATCTTTAAGTTTGTTCACTTAAAAATGCTGTTAACATGTCTATAGCCATTGATCCAGCAAAGTGAAGTACTCTTGTTCCTGGAGTGTGAGCTATAAGCTTGTTAATGATCTAGATGATTGAATACTGGAGTGGAAATGAGGCAGGGGTGGCTAATGAAGCCAAGAGGGGGAGACTGTTGAAAGGAGGGGAGGACTGAGGGAGTTATGAGATGATCTAAAAATATATATTCTGTGCACGAGAGTTTCTTGCAGTCGTGATATGGATTAAACTCTAACAATAACTGTCATTCTTTTCCCCCTCGCCGGTGTTGGTAATGAAAAACAAACACTCAATAATTACCCCAAGAGACCAGCATGCAGACAATACTGGTTCGGGAACAGCTATCTGACTGAAACCAATAAAGGGAGACAATGAAGGCTGTCGTGCTTTTACCGACAAAAAAGGGGGTTTAATTGACTCACCAGAAAAACAGCACAGAGTCTTTTCTTCTCAGGATAGTACACCTAGTTAAGATCATTGATTTAAGCGAAGGAACAAAAATAGTTTCCAAAGTCATACTATTCAATGCACACTGATGAATGAGCAAAAGTTTGCAGACAGCTTTGACGTTCACCTCTGAGTACAACAACATCTATTTCTTATTCTCTCTTCCTCCAGCTGCTGAAAGTGACAGATTAAAGGCCCTGGTTCAGGTTAAAAGAAAGTAAGACATCAGATCATGCAATTCTCAAAGAGCCTCAGGATGTTAAACTAGATTTCCTGTGCTCTTCCCCTTTTTCTCATTTTGTATTTAACTATTTTTCTAAATTTAAACCCTATTCTTCAGGACCAATCTCTATTCGGCCATGATCCCTCCACGTCTTACTGCATAAATGATTCTTTAAAACATAAATAATATGCCCACTGGCTGTATGTCATTGCTAACAAATCTCACAGGGATGTAAATTTAAACAGTATAGGCAGTGTGGTTGTACTGGGGCCCTTGGGGTGGTGGGTCCCATTAATGTGAGAATGGGCCCTTATAAATAAGTCATACTGCCACCTCAGAAATACACAGTGTTCAAAGAACTTATGTTAAATTGAAAATGGGGCCATTTGCTAAATATGCCATTGAAAAAGCAAACCCGTCTCCACCATGGTTTTCTTTTTCTTCCTTTTTTTTGTAGAACAGTAGCAATCAGTAACTAAATAAAAGGCCTATTCTACATAAACATAAAAAAACTAGTCATTTAAATAAATAGTTTCTTTTTACATACATTTAGGGACTATAGTAACTAAAACAAAATCCAAAAAAGAATTAAATTGGTCTTTAGTCTAATTCTGCCGGAACAGTTCTAAATATTCTTAATATGTGACTACCCTGTGGCATTTTTTGAAGTATATCAGAGCAAAGTCAGCAGCTTCACATTCTCAGCCAGAATCTGACAGCTGGTCAACCAGTAGCATAAAAAGGAAAAGGCTGTGAGATTGAGGGGGCTTTAGTGGCAACCAGCTGAAACTTCCCAGGTAGAATTATATCAGTGTTCAGGAGGTTTTTGCTATCTGCAGTCATCACTTCCTCTCCAAAACAGAAAGACCGGGTGATTAAAACTGGTAAAAACACTGACTAAAGCAGGTTTACATTAAAAAAAAAGTGTTCTTCTGACAATCTGGTCACAGATTGGCTGCTTATTACGACGGCTGTGGCTAAAATACAAATAGCCCTATCTAGAGCCAGTGTTTGGTGTGTCCATTCTGGGCTACTGTAAAAACATGGTAATGCAACTTGGTGCATTCCAGGAACAAGGGCCCTCTCCCTGTGTAGATATACTTTAAATGACTCATTCAAACATTACAAAATCACAACAATTGTTATTTTCAGCTGATTATACACTAAAGACAGGATACTGTATTCCACTGTGCCAATATACCCCTCTAAATCCGGAACACTGGACCTTTTAGCAAGATTTTTGTGTTTTAAAAAAAAGTTGAAAGTTTGAAAGTGGGGTTGGTGGGCACAACAGGGATTTTGAAAAAATCCCCGCTGAAAATTACAACTCAGACTTTTACTTGCTCTGCCCTGGACTGATAGTGTGGCTGTGTTGTGCATTACCTTAGCAGCAAACGATGAGCTGGGCTTCTCCAGGAGGTCCCAGAGTTTCTTCCTCTTCTCGGAACAACACGTGGTCGTAAACTGCTCTCCGTCCCTCTCCCTCATGTTCTCGGCCTCCCTCTTTAGCTCTTCATTCATCTGCTCCTTTTTCTGGTGGTACCTGGCCTGGCAGCAGGACTCCAGGTAGATCTCGTCGATGCCCCAGAAGTCCAGCTCTTGGCTAAAGGAGAGCGCGCACATTTCCTCCATCATGTGCAACTTTCCGGTGCGGTAGAAGTTCAGGATGGAGGTGAAGGCGCCGGGGTGTCTGTCGAAAAAGTACTCGTTGTTATCTAAGCTGTAGTCGTCGCATATCTCCATGATGGAGTCGTGGGTGTTGCAGTCTCTCAGTTTGCCCAGTCTAGTGCGGGGCAGCCTGTCCAGCGTCCTCCACAGGACTTCGTGGAGGAGGCCGCCGACGTTGAGCCTCACTCGGCGGGTGTGGGTCTTGCTGCGGATGATGTCCATGGTATCCGGCGGCAGCGAGGTGCCCGGCCGAGACCCCGTTTTCATCATCTTCACTCAAGTCACTCAGTCACTTAAAAAAAACTTGAAGATGCAGTCCGGCAGATTAAGAAGACATGGTCCTGTAGATGACCGCATCAGGGTCCCTCCTCGGTTCTTGTTTTGGCTGCAATAAAAGAATAACTATTTAGGCGCAGTTGGACAGGCAGTAATGCTGGTGTCCTACAGTAGCAATGTCAGGTGGTTTATCCACTCATCAGAGAAGCAAATAGATATTTTAATCAGCTTTAACAGGCATAGCCGCTTTTCTTGCTGACAGGGTGGCGGTGTGAAGGGAGGGGAGGAGGGGGGCAATTATAAACTGGACTCCAGTGTGTGCGCGCTGTCCGGTGCTGAAGCGACTGTCTGTCACCCTGCAGACCGCTGTCTGTCGCTGTCCGCGGACTCTGGTGCTGAAACGTCTCAGCTCGGGTGGGACAGCGATCAATCCCGATTCAAAGGGCCGACATATGAGAATTTGTGGCCAAACTGTCCAGATAGGACTCCTTCTTCTGTTCTCTATATGGATATTAAGCTGGCCTAACCGATTAACAAGTTTGATTAAGAGCCCATAACACATTTTATCAACCCCCGAGACCCCTGTGCAGTCCGTGCAAGTGTTGTTACCTCACACAGGAGTTTCAAAAGACAAACATTCCAGCAATTTATAAAGTTATTTTTTTAATGGGAAAACATGTCATAATAACTACACTATTTTGCGCATAACTGAGTCATGCAACACAATTGCATTTATAAATATACTGTAGGTGCATGAGCTGGCAGACAAAGTAGTAAATATTTTAATAATGATCAGCTACTCAAAATTGAGACACGACATAAAATATCAAAGTGAAGCCATGTGCCTCTAAGATTAAACCCGACACGAATGCAATAAAGGAATCATAGTACATACCTGTCTCCTTATCCAGTTTCATCTCACGGGCTGACATCAGCAACATTTCAAGAGTAAATGCGTAAAAACTTAGGTCCGTCCAGGTCTCCGCTGCTCTGCTGGGAGCTGATAGGGGCATCATGAGCTGCGTGGCGACATGATGAAAAAAATAATTCTTTCACACCGATATCACCATGTCCAGCCCGCCTGTTCCACCTCTCTTGGAGATGAATCAACAAGTAGACTCTTGAGAGTAGCCGGGGATGCTGTGGGTACCTCTCCTCTACCTGCTCACTGTGTGCGTGCGTGCTGGCCGGTGTCTGTGTCTGTGAACGGGATCCTGCAGGGGGCTGATTTCACTCAGGCTCCTCCAGCGGCTGCAGCCTGAGTTTAACCCTCGCGGAGCCAGCGAGCCACAGCTCAGTGCATATACGGTATATTGTGTTTCTGCTTCGTGCAGCAGTATAACACGGCAGCAAACAGTGTTACAGGCACAAAAGCATAAGAAGCTATTTAAGATTCCTAACTAGTACAGCAAGACTGTATTTCCATAAGGATTACAGCAGATCAAATTTTAAGTAAGACCGCTTACTATAACAAATCATAACAAGGGATAAAATAGTACCACATATAGACAGATCGCGTGAGGCCTCCTAGGAATATCATAGTGGTCTTGGTTTTCCCTGTAAATGCTTATTACACTGGAAAGTGATGAAAAACACTACGGTGCAACAGTCTTTGCAGAGATAACCTATCTGGCACACAGTCAGGCTTAGTGTAAACGTATCATTAATCCACCAGAAGGACTCTGCACACGACACACAAATAAACAGAAGCCAGGTTTATTGAGGCCTAATGAGACTGATTTTGTCCCTTATTTTGTATGCATCTTTTTCATCGCTTAAACATGGCATAATCTTTGAAATATACATCTGTCCATCCACTTTATACCAGGGATACCGTATATTAAAGATAATTTGGGTATTTTTGCATCAGTGGTCAGCAACGTCCGGCCCACGGGCTAACATTGGCCATCCAGCAATAATATCTACCCCGCCAGCGGACTGACAGTCCCACAGATAGGCTGTAATGTCCAAATGGAGAATCTACCCCCCTCTGAAAAATGCTGAGTATACTTGTATCCATGCTGAGAGTGAGAGTGAATGACAGAGACAGACACGGCGGGCTGCACTGTAGCAGACAACACCTGGTGCTGGAATAGCAACAAGCGATGTGTGGTATGAAAAAAATACCGACAGCGCGTCTGTGCGGCTATAGGACCTCGCAGAAAGGGGCACCTGTTTCACAGAGGCAATGATACCATCCACCATCGACTTGCCCTCTAATATTATATTCTTTGCACGTAGCGACAGCTGCACGAAACGCATTCTTGTCTCTCCATTCATTAAATGCCCTATTCTCACCGTCAACTTTCATCTTTAGACTTTTTGATAGTGACATTTTATTTTGCTAGCTAGTAGTTTACTCTGCACTCTGCATACAACGTAATATCATACCTCCAGCACGCAAACAGTTATACGTACGTGAGGAGTGGGGTCACCAAAACCAAGAAATAATTCTGAGTAAAACTACATCAAATAATTATAAGAATAAGTCAGGCTCTGCTACATGGTCAATCCAAGAGGTGATGTTTTGTGTGTAAAAAAAGGAGCAGTCGTTTTCAAAATTAAAATGATAGGCGGCATGTTTATTAATATGAAAGGGGAAATAAAACCAAGCTCTTTAAGAGCATCTCATGACTCAATTCTATATATGAAATTAATGATTTAATTTCATAATGGGTCTATCCATGTCCTCTGTTATTTTTTGAGATATTTTTAATCCATTCTCTGCATATCCCACACGTGTGTCCTATAAGGTGGTCGGTCATAAAAATTCAGTTGCATTTTTCTTTATTTTTTTTAATCAATCAATTTCCTAAATTAGCCTTTGATTGTTGTGGCCCACCATTTAATTGCTTAGAAAAAAATTGGACCGAGGCCAAACTTACTTGTCGACCCCTGTTTTAGATGGTTTTGGTTGTTGTACACCACCAAAGCAATGAGTGTGTTGCTATAGGACTGTCATACGAAATGAAACTCACGTGCCCTCATACAGAAGATATCTGCTAGAAATATGAACCTGAGTCCACTGACTGAACTCACACTTTGCAGATAGTTATAAAAGAATTAAAGTGGTGTTACATGCATATCTTGCACTGGAGCACCAGCAAGTCTCTACTGGATGATGTGATTCTGTGATGTCAATTATATTACCCTTTATTATTTTTTCTGATGGGTTTATCATATATTTTAGGGGATTATATATTGTTTGGACTCAAATGTTTAATTGTTTTTGTTCATAAAATATGAATTAATTGACTAACTAAAATGTGAGTAGAAATAAAAACATGTTATTTGTTGGTCTTTTGCAAACCTGCACTGTATCTCACAATCTGCAGTCCCTGAGATCTGCTCCTACCAAGTGATCAGTTGCTTTCCAAACGACATATAAATCTAAACTTTCCACTCAGCTTCACTCTGCAAACAGCAGGCACGTGTCAATGTGACAGATGTGTGGCCAGCTCTGTTTACAGTACAGACAGTGCCCTCATTATAATGTACTCACTATTTAACACACAGCACCATGCTTCAAAGCTCCTGCAAATGACTCCTTTTGAACACTAATTTCAACCTCTTATTATTAATTTTACCCACAAAATAAAATGCTCAAATGTATATGACTGTGATGGACTTTACCCCAAAACTTAAATAAAATTTGACAACACAATATTGTACACAACATATTATTTTCCGTTCATTGATAAATAACAAAATAATAATATACTTTATTATATAAATATAGAATACAAAAGTACAAAGAGCATATTGACACTATAAACAATGTGTTGAAATGTGCATACAAGGTATGTGTTTCGCTTGCTTCAGTAAGTTCTAGTGTGCATTCTTAGGTTTATATCGGACAAGCAAGTCCCCCTCTGGTTGTAGCATCCCGAATCCATAACGACTGGCATTTACCTCCGGCATCTGAGCATTTGGGTCACACAGCTCCAAATCATAGTTAGTCAACACCATGTAAACAAACCTGAAGAGTCAAAGACAGATGAAACGTGAAATTAGAGCACTGATGCAGAAATTAAAGGTAACTAACTCATGCAAGGCTTATTGTTTTGTTTATAGTTTATGGTGGAGCACTTAGAGGTCTTATCGGGGCATAAGTGGTGAACTAATTCTAGGACACTCACTGTCTGATGGTATTGATGGCAAACTGCTTTCCCACACAGCCATTGGTCCCTGCGCCCCATGGCATGGTGTAATATTTCAGCCGCCTTCCTCCTTTATAAAAATCTCTCTTCACAGATCCATCCTCTTTCAGGAAGCGATCATATCTGAATTTCTGGAAAGGAAACACATTTAGAGATGCAACCAATTAGAAAGGGCAGATTTATTTAAGATAGTGAGCTTTTTCATACAGTTTAACGTCTGTTTGTCATATTTCCTATGGACAGAGTTTCTTAATGCAGCCTAACTGCAATGTCCTTCCCACGACTATTAGCCCTGTTTCTGTTCCCGTGCTCGGTTAATCCCACATTGGTCCACAGCTCTGGGTTTGACCTCCCACTGGGTAATACAGGGTCAGCTTTGTGTAGGCGTTGATTCCACCTTACATAAACGACTACGCTAATTACATTTAAGTCTGCTTACTATTACTGTTTGCAGCACAGGACAGTTTTGACAAAGTGAGGAGGTTACTTTAATGAGAGAATGACAAACCTGTGGCTCGCAGTATATCTCTGGGTCCATTTGTGGGCTGCTGAAGGGGAATAAACACACCCTGTCTCCTTTCCTTAGCAGGTATTCTTGGCCATCAGCCATGTGGAGGGTTTTTTCCTGCACTACCTCTCTGGTGATGAAGGGAGCAGCAGTGAGTCTAAGTGTCTCTTCCAAGACGCTCTCTGTGAGGGGGCAGACAGAAATGATGTCAATAACAGCAAAAAGAGCGGCAGCATGTGTACTAATTTGCAATATTTCTACAATTTTTGTGATACATTTCTTATTATTCTTAAACATGGATATATGGGAGGGGGGTTACAAGTTAATAGATTGCAAACTAAGTAGATGAACATAAATGTAAATGCATTAATCAGCATGCAACCTGATTATACAAATACAACCAAATTATAAGAAATGTGAACATTTGTTTTCCCTCTCCCATTTCCCTCTCTTTGGTTTCCTGCCACCCCACCCTCTCTAGACCTTATGGACACGGGGAACAGTTGTATTAAGGATTTTATTATATGAGTCGCTTTTTTTCCTGCGTGAAATATTGTCTGTTTTTGCTTGGTGCATGTTGGCAGCCACTTGTCCCATCCTTGCTATGTTTACAAAGACAGGAAGCCAGCTTTTTTACATTGACAGGAGGAGTTTTTCATCTATCTACAAGCTTCATTTGAAGCATTTCTCTACTATTTATGATTTTATCTATCTATATCGATTTTGTCTATTTTGTCTACACCATGTCTTTTTGGATTTATAAACTCCAAATTTCTTGATTTACTGAGTTTTCTCTTAGCTGTCGACTTTTCTCTAAGTTATTATTCTTTTGTACTGATATGTTGTGCTTTTTCGCTCTTTGGAAGTAGATGTGTGCATTTATTTAAAGTATCTTGAAATGTGAGTCTAGACCGTGGTTTCTACCTCATCTTACTGAGAAGAGGAGCATACTACCAACACATTTTACAACAAGGTTTAGACAATCTGGGATCAAGGCCTCACCAAATACAGGGGTGTTCACAGGTCTGTCCAGTAATGAGGTCTCAGAGATTTCCATAGACAAGATCCCACCAAACTCCTTCTTCACTGCTGTCAGAGCTTCAGGGTTTGTCAACAAGTAGCCCAGCAGCCAAAATGCAGCAGGACCAACATTACCCTGAAAGCAAACACAGACTTACATGACGACAATGATAAGGTTGTCCCTCTTACTCTGGCGTTGCACAGTGACAGCACAGGTTATTTGTTTGGCAATAGCAAATAAGAACATCACATGACACCCTCAGTACATGCTTATGTTTTTGTTACAGTTGTAACAAAGCACACATTTAAATTAAAGTGTAAGCACCAAATGAATCTTTAGTGCTGACAAGATGAAAAAGAACAGCTTCCTTTTATGTGTCTGGATGAGAGAAGCCATACTCTGGATAGTCTCACTGCTGGCAAAGCTCAGCGCAGTAATGGTTTACTTAATAAGGAAAGCCATCGGAAACCTGAGGTCCCCTGCCATCTGCCTGCATCCAAGGGCAGGACAAGCTATGAAGCTATTTAGCTTTACGGCAAACTGCAGCCCTGTCTGCCAGGAGTAGACACATAACACAGTGGAAATGTAACACAGTGAATAAATTACAATAGAATTGCCTATAAACTCACCGCAAATACACCAAAAAAAGTGTAATCAAAGCTTACTTTCAAATAAATAACTCAGCTGATGATAAAACTTGTGTATCCATTAAAATGTGTGGTAACATTATCCAAAATTTTGGCATATGTATCACAGACCTGAGAGTTTGAGAGCTTCCTTAGACACAGAAATAATTTACTGTTTGAATCTTGAGGAAAACTTCACCCATCAAATTACCATTTGTATATCATTTACTTAATCTGTGTTATATTACATGTGTGTGTTTTTCTTGTATGCTTCCAAGGTGAGCCATGAATCCAAAAACAAAGAAAATTCTGGGTGAATGAAGTGAAAGGGGTGTGTGTTTAACAGCAGCAAAACTATACCAAAACATCTGTTCATAAACTCTCAGACTACTTGTGCAGTATAATCCAAGTCTCATCTATCCAGTCATATGCTCAGTACTCCCCAAACAGCCCTTTCCGACGAGGAACTGAAAGGAAAAGTAAAATTTACATTCACAGTTAAACTCTCACATTTGTGTGAGAGTTTAACTGATGTTTCAATATAGTTTTACTTTTGTTGAACGCCTACCTCTTTTATTGCAAATTATAAAGGATTTTCTCCATTTTTGGATTCTTTATTTATCTGAGGCATGAGAGAAAAATCTTTACTTCCCGAAAAACTCATAATAATCCCAAGCAATTGATGTCCATATCATCTCTTGGGTGTTAAGTACTCCTTTAATAACACTTTATCGACTGTGACTACAATACTACTTGTTATTGCAGCAATAACTGTGCAAAAAATCCTCTGTATGTCATGCAAATTCATTTTTCTCGCTCAAGTTTTAGGAAAATTAAAAAACATGACTCAAAGAGAACTAAAGTCATGACTCAAAACTGGTAATCAAATGGAAATAAACCACGTTGACTAGTGCAATGAGAGGATGAGTAAGCACCCTGCAGAGGAAGCGAAATTAGTAAATATCTGAATAACGCCTTTGATGCAATAATGTCCTCCAGCAGGGCGATAGGAAAGCTGTATGAGGCAAGTCCAGCTTCATGTGAGTGACAAGTCAAGACCAGGCCAAATCCACTCAAGACTACAGCCAGTAGAACCTATAACCTACTTTTTGTTTAGTAAACATAAAAAAGTAATAATTTTCTTTCACATGGAAAGACATGCGGGTATGTGCGCACTGTTCCATAATCTGTTAAAAAGCAGTCTTAAGACACTGTGCTCAGTCACAATCCTATATCTTATATTCCTAAAGCTCTTTCATGGCTTTCCCCCCTCAGTGGCAAAATAACTGCTGTGAAAGCGGAAGTGAACAGCACACTCATGTGCTGAATAATAGTACTGCACAGTGGAGGAAGTGCTCTGATGCACAAGTTTCTATTTATTTTGTATTAATTTTTCTATTTGTCAAACTGTTATTTCAATTAAAGGGTTTAAAATGTTTAATGGGAAAATGTCTCTCAAGCATATTTTAGACTTTATTAGGACCCCAGCTAGGCTTTTTGTATTAAAGGTCACAGGCAAAAAGAGCTAGGACCCACTGGTTAAATTTGCAGCAATGTGTTGTATTTTGTAAGCTTATCAAATTTTGTTTTAGGTATCATATCCATCTGCAAAGTAACTACTATCTGCAGCCATTATGCAAAAGAAGTGAAGTAAAAAGTTAAATATTTCCCTCTGAAATGTGGTTGAGTAGAAGTGTAAAGTAGCAGAAAATTGAAAAACTGTAATGTAAAGTACCTCAAAATTGTACTTAAGCACAGTAGACAAATAAATGTACTTTCTACAACTGAGGCCACGAAAGAGACATAGTGGTATCAAGTTCATCTGACTGAGCTGGCAGCATTTCTAATCTCTAGAGCTGATCAGTAACTGAAATTCCCCTTTGCACACACAGAACGTTTTTTCTGTCTTATGACTCACCTGTGTAGCCCAGAGTTGCATCAGTAGAGCTTTCCTCTGCATCTCCTCGTCGGCCCCTTCCTCTTGCAGGAGCCGCCTGTAGGCGTGTAGCCATGGGCTTGACCCAGAGTCCTCAGTCAGACCTGCTGGAGCCAGAAGCTCCCACAGTCTCTGCCGTACACTCTGGGCTGTCCTCTTCTCTTCTGTCACACAGATAAACACCACAAAGTGAGTGAGTCACAAGCAAAACATAAACAGCTGAGCTCATTGTGAATTAAAGACACACAAACAGATAGTATTGTGCGTAAGAGGTAGGACAAGAACATTATGTCAGGTATGACAGGCAAAACTGGAGGAGGTGTGCAATAATATTATAATTGGCTGACTTTTCTGTGTGGAACAAATGCAGTTACAAACAACGATAAAGCACACAAAGAAAGACAAGGCCCGGGGGGAACAAGGTGTGCGTAGAAAGCTTCCAGTACAAGTTAGATCACAGTCTGTAGAGTGCTGCGATGATGTATTGTGAAAGTCCTCAAAAGCAAAAAAGGCTCTTACAGTAGACACTATGTAAGCAACTGAGTAAGTGAAACTCGCCTTGGCGACGACAAAACAAATCTGAGGAAGCATCCCTAGGTGATGTCAAAGCTCTTTAGTGACTGTATACAGTTAAAACACGCCTTCTCCTGACTCATGGTTGGTAATGGTGATGATAAATAACTGCATCATAACTGACATATATTTGTATTTTAATTCATTTCGTCACAGATAACTGCAGACTCCCAATTTAAAGAACATCAGCAGGCACATAAAGTTTTGAAGCGTTTAACTGCCAGCAAACATTTGTATGTGGGGCCTATATGGGATGTTTTACCCAAGGTGGCCCCACATCGGTTATGCTAAGGCTACCTGGGTTCCAGGTGGGTATGGGCCCGAGATGGGCATCTTATCTGGGGGCCACTTAGGTAACTCTTCCATGTGGACAATTTACATGGGGACACTATGTAACCTGTGGACAATCCCATATAAGGCACGATGTTTAGCCCATTTACTACGCACATGGGCCCCACGTACAAATTTTGGTTGGGTTGTGAAGAGGTGTTTTCAGCGTCACTACCTGGCTTCAGTGTGCCTCTCGCCATTTTGGTCAAGAGTCCATCAAACTTCTTGTATTCTTCATAGACGCTTGAGGGATCTGTGCTGTTGTTGTTCTGTTCTCCTCCGAACAGCGTCAGGTACCCCGCCCTGCAGAGAAAAAGAAAGATACGAAGCTTGGGAATGTGCAGTACAGTTGATGAATGGCGGCCGTTTTTGTGTTCTGATGGAAAGATTACCAGCCTACACAGATTTTCCTTTTGAAAGCACACGAGCAATCCTCTTCTAACTGGTATTTTTCCACTGGGCCACACAAATTGCAGCATCTCCACATGACACCGTGTGACAGGAAACATTACGACCATATAGTGTTTTATATGCCAGACATTCACTCTACTCTTTGTTTACTGTTTATACTTCATATCATGGAGGATAACAATGTTTTGACTCTGGCAAAAATGCTCAACCGGAAAAGTGACCTCAAATGTTTGTGTAAAAGAGTGTAGTCATCCTACATTTTTCTTGCTGTGCTTACAAACAGAGGATCACAGGATTGACTGGTGTGTAAACTGTTTAGCTGAGTGCTTTTGACATGAATACTTACTTTTTTTCACATAGTTAAGTGTGTGTGTTGGTGGGCGGGAGGGGGACTTACTTGAAGAGTAAGCTGTAAGAGAAGTCGAACAATCCCTTTTCTTTCCAGTCTTTCTGGTTCAGAGGCATTTCAGCGTTCAGTGAGGCCTGCAGGTGTCTGCTCATGTTGCTGTTCAGGGTGGCAAAATTCAATCCGCGGAAATGCCTGCGGACACAAAAGGTTGCGGCAGCGAGGTAAATAAAGGTCTTCTGCCGTACTACTTAGCGAACGTAAATCATGTCAAACTGATTGTAGGTGTTGACATGACACATGTTATTAGAGCGACTTGTTGACCTATGCGCCTTATTTTCCCTAAATTAATGTAACTTAAGTTTTATATTTTGCAAATTTGGGTGGTAACATAAGTAAAAAAAAAAAAAAGGGCGACAAAGACTGCATACTCATAGAGCTCAGATGCAGCCTGAAGAAGGGATTGTGCACAAATGTCAATGAAAAAGAGAGCATGCAGTGTTGGGTTTTCCCCTCATTCCTTTAGAGTCTGACAGAGTGTCACACTTTTTTTTCCCAGTTTGACACAATAAACAAAACCTGTGTAGAACTACTGAGCAATAACAAAACTAGAAGCCCTATAAATAGATTTCCAAAAATAAGGAGGGTGATTTTCAGAAATAATCCACAGTGACACTATTCATAAAAGTCGTTCGGCCTGATTTGGCTGTAAACAAATTTTGCTTCTACATTTACATGAAATGAAAATGAAAATATCCAGAACAAGCATTCAGTTTGGAGTATAAAGAAACGAGGACATACTTTTTCATCATGGCTTTTGCTTTAGCTGGCTGGTGATGTGGGAGCCGCAGGTTGAAGATCCTCTCCATAAGCACCTGTGCATAGCGAGTAAAGTCCAGGGAGTCGGAGTCATTGATGACCGTGTCGTACGAGTGCGGATCTAGCAGCACTGTCACATATCGCCCAGCAACACGCACCTGTGGGTCATCAGTGCAAATGTTAAAATTCATAAAGATGCATACAGCTGTTTTTGCATTAGTTTCTGAGTGTTAAACTGTTTTGTAAAATACTGTAAACTCAGAAATACTCTCTTACATCACAGTACTTTGTGTTAATATTGTTATGTATTGTTTATTTTAACTTTAAGCAAGCAAGTTCATGTGATTTCTATGGGACTGCGGTATTCCTTTGCTTTTTTTAATGAAACTCAGGCTCACATTTCATGAAAAATTATTTGGTATCGACAATCAAATATTTTTTTGTGTGTTGTGTGCATGTTATAACATGCCATTACATGACTCTGGGCATATTACTCTTAAATCTCTTTTAAGTATTCTACAGTAACACTTGGAGGGGTAGAAGTATTTTTAGCCTCTTGAACGTTAGATTGTATAAGATAAAAACAAGCAGAAAAGTCTGATATAAATTTCACTGCCCTTTACCACTTTACAAAACAGGACTTCTCTCTTCTCCTGTTGCAATCCCTCTAATTATAACATGTCATGAAAATGCAAATTTCACATCTTTCTGAGTAGTTTAAAGACTTTTAGTTCTTCAAAGTTCTCATAAAAACAAATATCTACAGACATTGTGTCAATGTACGTTGTATTTAGGTTTTTACTACTTACTGTGAAAATGTTGCCATGTTTCTGCTTCATTCGATTCAAAAACTTGGAAGCATCTTTTCCAAACTCAAGTGCATGGCCTAACCATGGGATAACTCCTTTGTCTAAAGGTGGATCACTCTTGGATCTAAAGAAGAAAATGTATTAAAAATGCTACTTTAAAAAGGAGTATCTTATCTGACATGACTGTTAAAGGTGGGGACACAAACTAAACCTACAGTCCTGCACGACAAAAAAACTTAGCGATTGTATCTTTTGATACTCAATTGTCTCCCACATTGATGCAACATTAGTATGCAGTGTCAGTGTACACACAGTGCATTCTGTTTGCCTGACTAACCTTTTATAATGAGATTATGGTCACAGAGCTAAAGGTCTACATAACAATAAGAGGGATTAGTTTAAAAATGTCATTACATCACAGACTTTTTGTAATTGCCTTTAAGATAACAAAAACAAGTGTAAAGCTTCAATGGGGACACTTCTAAATTTAACACTGTAGTTTAACCACATTCCTCAGACTGGAGTAGAAACAAACTAAACTAATAAAATAAATGGCTTTGCTTGACGTAATTAAAACGCGGGCTCATGCCTGTAGTATTGTTGTTATTATTATTGTTGTCACCAAAGTGTTATTAGACATAGGTCAAACTGACTTTGCAGCAATAAATCAGCATCAAAATAAACAACATAAATAACAATATTTCTAGAAAGTAATAAAGTGTATTTCCCCAGCTTTACGTACTCTGGCAAACTTTACATTATTTACAGTGTACATATGGAACAATACAAGTGAATCAAACAATAACTCACCTCGTCCTGTGTGTGAGAATGAAATAAAGCAGGACAGCTTGGACAAGCAGGAAAACGGTCCAGATCATCTCGTGTGTTTATGTCCCCGCTGCGCAGTGAATTGTGTCCCCACGGGACGCTCACGTTTCTTTTTATGAGCCCGCATTACGTCACGCTGTCGCCTCTCGCCTCCTCTTATAACATCTGCATTCACACACACGCGCGCACTAACTATTCATGCTGTTTTGCTCGTACGCGCTGACGTCATGCCCGTCATCGTGACTAACCTACCTGCGACCCAGTGACTTTGACTGACACGAGGAAATAATGATGTTATTCCCCACGTTTTACAGGCTGTTTAACGACGTTAAACTAAACGAAGTTTCTGCCAAATCATGAGTGGTGACCCTAAATAAATCTTATTTGCATGATCCTTTAGTTAGGCAAACACCGCGGGATTTCAGATGATTGGCGAGAATGCGCTCTTATACAGACGGGGCAAGTTTAAAGCAAAGCCTTAACACTAAGAGTGGAGAAACGTATCAAATGCATATGCTTCCGTGCACCAGGGCTCAGTAAATAGTTTGGTGAGTTTGAAAACTACGTGAATCAAATGCTGCGGTCTTCACAATAAGCAGATCTCATCGCAGTAGAATATCTGTGGAAGATTTAGGGACAGCGGGTGAAACAAAGCTCCCCACTACTATCTCGATAAAAACAAAATGATTTAATGTTAAATGTTAAATTTCTCCAAATCTATTTATTTATTGTTTCTGATGATCAGTGTTGGAGGAAGTATTCAGATCCTTTGCTTAAGTAAAAATAATAATATCACTCTGTTAAAAGTAAAAATCCTGCATTTCAAATGTTACTAGAGTAAATAGATATAAACAGGAAAATTAACTTTAAGTATTCAAAGTAAAAAACAAACAAACAAAACACCCCAGAATGTTATTCAAAATTGGTTAGAAACCGACTTATATGTTAACCAAAAATAGTTGCCAGTTAAGTTTCTGTCTATAAGCTAATTGATTAATTGACTAATCATTGCAGCTGGTCTTGTATAAACTTTTGGGTGGTTGAATTTATAACAAAACGTCATATTTTATTAAATCTTATTTTTTTATGCAGAAATCTTAATTTGTAAAGTTTTCAATCACTTAAGCTTACAGATAAATGTAGAATAGTAAAAAAGTACAATATTTCACACTGAAATGTAGTGGATTAAAAAGTCGCATGAAAAGAGTACGCAGGTAAAGTACAAGTACCTCAAATTCATACTTAAGTACAGCACTTGAGCACATGTACTTAGTGGCGTGCCATGACTGCTGATGTTATACGTATTTTTGTCTAACTGTCTATCTTTGTTTTTCTTTCCATCTCTTTTGCAAAAGAGATCACATTCTCAATGAGACAAGCAGATTAAGCTCAGGCTGTGTTTATAAATGAGGAAATATCTTGTGGTGGAACTCCAACAGAGTTCATCAGATGTACCGGATTGAAGCGGTTTTGGGGGCTCCTGGTGGCCTGACTTCATACTTCACACTTAATGTTGGCAATGTTGGCTTCTCCTTTAACCTTTCACCCATCTGAATACAATTTACTGTGTTCATGCTCAAACTGTTAAATATATTAACTTTAAAAAAAAAAAATAGCACTATTGTCCCATTTATTAACTGTAATCTGTTCCATATCAAGAACTAAATTAAATCTAAATCAGATTCATAGCAAAACCTTCAGTAAAATACATGACTTTGGGTGGGTTTTTTTGTTTCCTAATTTCTTTTTTCCATCAGTTTTGGTATTAATTGCTTAACAATTCCACTGTGTTTTCCCTTTATTTTATCTCCCGTAAGTGCTTGGCTTTGCATTGGGCAATACTTTATTGAAAGTCTTAAGGAAGTAAAATTCTGCATGCAAATTTTCACACACACTGGAAGTTATAACTTCCACCCACTCTAAGTCACATGCAAATATTACTACATCCAAATGAAAGAAAAGCCACACCTGTTCTAGACGTGTGCTGACTGGCGGGTAGAAATTAAAGATGTGCTATGCAGGATTTTGCTAAAAAAAGATGTATAGACTCATACAAAGTCACCGGGCTCAGTAAAGTAATCTCTCTCAATCATCACTTATGAGGAATGGTATATTTATCTCCAAAGACGCTGCCCTCTGCCTGTTTTTTCTTATGATATTGCTGTGTTGTTTTGGGATGTTCCTGGGCACAGTGCGGAGAGGTCAGGATTTTTTACAAAGGAAGCAACCAGGTGCTGTAAGCAGCAGGCACCCAAGGAGAAAAAACGCAATCATAGCACAGAAAAACACAAATATGGTGAACAAGATCTTGGGTTAGTGATATTGTTTACAAGCAGTATTCGGTAATTCCTGCATAGTATGCCTTTAAAGAAAGTAGGGGAAAGCGAACACTCATACTGTGTGGCTTTCCCCTACCTTGTTTTCCATCAAATGTAAAATCATAAGAAGTACACCTTCCGATTAGACTCAGTGTAAGTTGTGAGTGATACATTTGCAACAAAAAGACTAGTGCTATGTGATGAATCAACTGACATTTTGTTTGAATCTTTATTGACCAGAACAATATGGCACTGTGCAGTTCCTGTAAAGAGGACACAGTGGCTCTGAGGTGCGCGGTGTCACAACCTTTAGCAGGTTTCTGAGCAGCAATGTCGCAAATAAACTGCCTCCGTCAAACAGCGACTGTAAGAAACCGTTAAACTGTTGCTGAACATGAAAATAGCTCTTCTCTTTGCCATCAAATATAACGAGTAAAACAAAAATTACACACTAAAACTGCTTGGATAATCTCAACCAAAGAACCTGATACCTGGAAAAAAAAAGTAAAGCCAGTAAAAAGAATATAAATAATGTTGATCCTACATGGCCTCAATTATAACTTCAGAGCTTAAAATACAGGATGTGAATTAAGAGAGCTCCTTGTCACCATTATCATCCCCCTTTGCATTGACTGTTCCCCGTGATTCATAGACATCCTCCGCAGTTTGCCCAAACATGGCCCCGGTCCGTTTGAGGAGGTAGACTCCGGCATGTAAACCACCGACATTGACCCAAACAGTGTGCAGCTTCCTCCACAGTCCTCCCATCCTCGAGATAGCCTGGAGACGACATAAATCTTGTGAGGGAAAACTAACAAACAAGACATTTGTTTTGTGTAAAACAAGATCTTTGCACAAATACAGCTGGTTAAAATCCTTTTCCATGACTAAAGAGTCTGAGTGGATTTAAACCTGCATCACTCAAACTGTGGGGAGATTATTCAGAGATTATTTCAGGGTAAATTGAGTCTACACGCAAGCTTTTAAGCAAAATGGCCTCATTAGGTTGTTTAAAGTTGCTGGAGAGCTGCATAAACATGAAAAGCTAACTGCCATTTTCAAATGACCCCAACTGATGGATTGTCTAGAGGAAATTGAAACCAACAACACTGGATTTTTGCATTTCACAACACCATTTTACTATACAATATTAATTATTTGAGTTTGACCAAATCTGGGAAAGCACATACACAATAATGGTCAACGATAAACCACGCCACTGACTGAAGCAGAGCTTTTGTGAGCCATGACCAAATTCAGAGGTCCAAAATTTTCACAAGACACTCTCTTTATCTGATTTACCATTTTACTCAGCAATTTGTGACCTTCTTTCAGAAATGTACTGTTACTCTCAAATGTATATAAGCAACACCATCACCTATTGACCTCACAGATACACCTTTTAACAGCATGGTCCTGTGGATGGCAATATTACGCTGTTAGTGCGCCTCTTTGGTCCAGACTGAAATATCTAAACAACAACTGTATTTGATGGATTGTCAATATTTTAGTGCCAAGTCATACAGCATTGTCATTATGTTGCATGTTAGCATGCTGACATTGTATTTATGGTCCACCGCAGGTCACAGCATTTCTTTCTTGCCATCCCCTGTGGCTACACCGCCACAGCCAAAACGCACTACCCACATTCAAATAAATAAGAGAATAGCGTTTTTACCTGCAACGCCCTGAATGCAGCCTTAAGAGCAGACATTGAGTCTACACCTCATGAGACATGAACAGTTAGCAAGAAAAATCTCCAAGTGGGGTCTCAAAGCACACTTTTAAATTACCTATGGCAGATTCAGAATGACTGTCAGTTGATAATCTGTTGAATCAGAGGTATTCAGTATGAGAAATACCTCTAAAGTGTGACTGGAGTGATATGAAAAAAGACTCTTTCTAGCAGTCTGAGAAAATGGTATATCACAACACACAACAATTTTCCTAAAAAACAATGCATAGACTCATACAAAAATAATCCTTTTCAACCATTACTTGTGGCCCACTAGAGGTGTGTGGCAGTGTCTGTATCTGCGGAGACTCTGTCTGCCTGTTTTCTCATATTTTAATGTGTTTGTAAGGTTTCTGGGCGTCAACCTCAAGGTGCGAGGGAAGGACACTGTTGAAACACAGATCGTAAGTGTGCATCCAAGAACTGTTGAGCCATGCAGGAGGGGCCAATTTCAAAGAAATTTACAAACCCCACCCGCTAAATTCTACTCATTCTGCATTTAAATGTTGTTTCAGTTAACTGTTTAAGGATTAAATGTAAATCTGGGAGCAAATTATAAGTTAAACTGCAGGTAACCGTGACAGCAAAAGAGCTTCGTGCTAAATGTTGTACTATGAAGCCTTAAAACGGTCAGTCAGTTCTCTGTGATGCATGTACGTGCTCCTGAAAAGCAGACATTTTTACTTTAAAATGACTTGATGCCACACAATATGGTGAGTGTGTGTTGCCATTTGTAGTTTTTAGGGTAGTTAAAGGGAGCCTGTCCACTTCAAGAAATGAGCAAGGATTGAGACTTTTGTTTCCTTCACTTTTGCATGTGGCCTCACACTCATAAGAACGACAAAAAAAGTTTGTCATAAAATGCATTTCATTGCTTGCTACACACAAACAAAACATCTGCTAAGTAAAGACTATTGCACAGATATACAGATTGGCTAAAAGTGACTGAAGACAGCCTCACCATCTGGCTGACAAGATGACCACTGCTGTGCAGGAACTTCAGAAAAGAAACAACTTAGTTTAAATAGATTACTTTTAGAGTTGCTTCCAGGGCAACAGGTTGTATACTTGTACACACAGTGTAATATTTAGTTTATTCTTGACACGCCTCCATCTCATGCTCGCTGAGACATGGAAAAAAAAAACACAACCATTGATTACACAAGGGTGGAGATAAAAAGAAATAAAATTGTCGTTGGGTGGAACATAATTTGTGTTGTCCTACTTCACTAGGAACACGTGTCTATTTAACGATAATGGTGGAGCATCAGAGGGCGCAGGTTGCAGCTGCACCCCGGCCCCCATCGACAGTTTATGATAATTACAACAATTAATAGTACTGCTGATCAGGTCTGTCTACCTGTTGCCACCACAGAGTAAGTGGATACATTTTTAGTGCCTATTATTGTTATTATTATTATTATCATCTTGGCATAGGAAATAAGGTTCTGCCTTTATATCAATCATCACTGATTAAAAGCAGCACCCATCAAGCAAGTTCTATGACATAAATTGAATAAAGGTGCCTGTTGTAACTCCCAAAGAGTGCTAATGTGTGTCCAAAATGACGCAGTCTTACAGAATGGTTGCAAAAGAGGAAAAATGTCTAAACTAAAAAAAGATTCTTTGTCAGCAAGGCACAAGTAAGCAGCTAGTTGCCTTTGTGTTTGTTGATGCATGCATGGTTTATGAACTTATCTTTCATCACTCTGCCATTTGTTTTATTTGGTGTGAGTCCAGTGCTGCTTTATTAATAATAGGGGTACTGGAAAGAGCAGTTTTTGTAGCCTTATCAGGTATCAGGTATCAGGTCTGCTGCGTGCGGGCTGCCAACATCCGCATTAACATTTGGATTACCAACAAAAAATAATTATCAGGAAGAGGGTGGCAGGAAAGGACTTGAACTATGATTTTTTTTAAATTCTCACTTACAAGGTATCTTATTTCTTGGAAGAATTCTGCAACACCTTGGCGGTAAACGCTGTCATCTGCATGACTATTGCGGTTACCTTGGCAAAGCATTTCTTGTCCTGTGTCAACAAGACAGCCTTTCCTGAGCCCGGTGTGCTCACACGGGCCATTTCTCTCAAACAGGAGGGGTAAAGGTCCCAGTTCTTCTTCCTTGAGCCCATTCTTCAAGAAAACAAAGGAAAGATTTTACCTTATGGTTGGTGAGAGAGGGTCGAAAGATAAACCCACTATTACATATCTTCGTTTCAAATTTCAATTTCTAACCAACAGCGAAAACAAAGTGGTTATGTAAGAGTCAGTTTAGACCATGGCTGAGGCATTCAAACCATCAACTCATTCAGCATAACATCTGTACACTGTTTAATCAATCACATTACCTCTTCCCAAAGGGCATGTCAGTGATGATGATGTCCACAGAGCCAGTCCTTATGGGTAAATTGCACAGATCCCAACGCACTGTGTCAATGGGCAAACCTGATGCACTGTTTCAAAGGATCCAGGATTTTAAATCATTATAATGATTATCAACCAAGACTTTATATAATAACTCCTCATGAGATGTTTGGCTCTCACCTGCCCTTGTCTGCCCTCCGTTTCTGGATGTGCCATATATTATTGACTGTGCGGTTAACTGCCATGTCGTTGTTGTCCCCGGCAACATAGAATGAACTGGTAAATTCAATAGCTCCCTGGGAAAAAAAACCAAAACATCATACATAACTTTAAACTTGGACAGATATTGTCACAGTATTGTAGTCCCCTGAGCACAGACAGGTCTCACCTCCAATGGTATAGCTCCAGTCCCGCACATTGGATCAAGTATTATATCTGATGGCTGAGGTTTGCACAGCCTGTCAACAGATAGTAGAGTGTTAATACAATACAAATGCACTCACTATGCGGGTTTTATTAACATATAATATATGATATAGACAACATATACAGTATGCAGCATACACCACTACAGATGTGCTTCTCCTCAGATGCCCTCAGCCCATTCCTGACCCTGCCTGTTTCTCTCAGCTGTGCTGAGGCTGACATCGTCCCAACGGTAAATTGGCAGTTCATTAAGGCTCTGACACACCAAACTGACAGTCGGCCGTCAGTCAACATCGGGCCATCGGTGAGCATCTGTCACCCTAATTTTTGGGGTGTGTCCTACCCCGTTGGCCCTCATCTGCCCTTGTTGGCTTATTTGCCGCCAGTTCAGCATGTTGAATTGGTGTCAGAGATGACGAAGCCTGTCACTGAATGAAATCACTCTGATTGGCAGTTCAGCTCAGAGCATGAGAACAGAAACAGAAGCGAGGACTTTAAATAAAGTGCTATGGTCGAGGGATGCTACAGTCAAAACAAAGTTGTTATATAAGGTAACCCTGTTTTTCTATCATCTTTGAGCTTTTTAACATAAACATTTCCTGCTGGTTTGTTTGTTGTTCACCGGTGCATGGTAGATATGCTTTTTAATTTTTATTTTTAACCTTTATTTATACAGGTTATCTCATTCAGACACAGGATCTCATGCTCAAGAGAGACCTGTTTTGTTCTTCCAACAATGGATTGTGTTGTTAATGTGCTAACTGGCTACGTAGCGTCGCGACACTCTTTTGGTTTTCCTTTTTGTACGATGATTATAGATGACTGCTGTCTGCTGGTATGTAGAGGTATTTTCTGTCACGTGGGTAGAGAACGTATGTGCTGGTAGACCATCAGTTTAAGTTTTTGTGGCATTTCTACATACATCATTTAGATGAGACACAAGCAACGGGAGGTGACACAACAGTTGCAGTGGCAACGCTAGTTCTCAAATGTCAGTTTAGTGTGTTTGGGCCTTTAGACCCTGATCATTTCAAACACCTTCACTGCAGATTTAGGTTACACATACATTTGTACTGTGCAGTAATACCTTATTTTGAACTTGTATAGCTTACTTTTATTACGAAGTGAGAAGGCATCCAAAATCAGTGCACTTAGCACCAGAGGAAACACTTTTGACCTGCCAGAATGCTGAGTATGACTCTAATAAAAACAAAGTGGTTCAATTACTCCGTCAACACCTTCATTTGTATCTGATGCACCTTTCACTTCCAAAGAAACAAGTGTCACTTTATTAAGAACTATTTAGAGAGCTGGAACAAGTATAATCTTTAAAGGTGAAATAGTTGAACCTCATCCAAGTCATATTTATAGTTCTTGGGTTAGGACTTCATTGCATTGTTATGATTTGTATTTCTTTCTTTTTTTTTAAGATTATTTTTTTGGGCTCTTATTGCCTTTAATGGATAGGACAGTGTGAGCGTGAAAGGGGTAGAGAGAGAGGAGGAGACATGCAGCAAAGGGCAGAGGCTGGACTTGAACCCACGGCTGCTGCAGTGAGGACACAGTCTCTGCACATGGGGCGCCACTCTATCCACTGAGCCACCAGGCGCCCTGTGATTTGTATTTCTTTGTTCTCATTAGATTGTACTTTTTTTTTTTTATTTAACTAAGTGCGTGTGTAATCACAAACTATTGTTTTTTATTTTGGATCTCATACTGGATGAACCTTTAGAACAATAACTTAGTATGACCTGTTACCAATGCTTTGTGTTTTCAACTCAGGAGGGACGAACACTTTACTTGCGTGCAGTGTGTCTAATTGGTCCATTAAAGTAATGACTCGTATGTAGCCAAACTAATTGACTCAGCACAAACCATAAACCATTGTCCTCCCTCTATGATGCCTGACATTAATGCAGCCTTTGAACTTGGTCAATGATTTCTGCCAACTGCTGAACCTAATTCAACCTTACACTACTTTTTACCTTCTACTTTGGACTTAAATGAACCATAATCCCCAAATGTGGTCCCACTGCTAGTGTCCGTGCTTCATGATTAGCTAAACAAGAACAAGTATTTAAACGGAATTAAAACTGTTGGCAAACTCATTTATGTGTGTATCATCATGGAAATTGTTACTTAGCAGAGGTGTTATTTATCTATTTCATTAGATCTTAGAAAAATAAATACTAAGGTGTGACTTGCATATTTATTCTCACCAGAGCAGAGTTGTTCTTGGCTGGCATGATGGTATTGGATATTCAGTAAGGGCAAGCACTTAGTCATGTTTTCCGTAAGACTGAAGAATTGTTGCACAACCTCATCAACATCTTTTGGAAATATTCTTTTGCAAAACATCAGTAAAAGTATTTAAATCCTTTTATTCTCTTTGTAAACTGACCAACTTTTCTTTGCAATAGTACACAGAAAAACACAGTTTTCTGATAAATTATGACTGGGCACGTTATGGGGCATTTAGGTTCCTGCTGATGAGAATTTAGCATGTGTGTCCCTTATCTATGTCTGCTTGTAACCTTTTCTTCAGGTGAGTCTATTTGAGTGAATGGTTATAAACAAACATACATTTCCTGCAGTTGCAGCTTGGGAGTTTTTAAGTCACCAACTCTTCCTCCTTCCTCAGTAACATTGGTAATTGTCCAAGGTGACTGCATCTAAAATTTAGAGTGTCATCATGACATGATATTTTTATGAATTAAGCTTTGTCATATCAACATAACCTTCACTTTGTGACCCAAAAAATCATCAAATTTGGAATTATACCTTATTCAAAGAAGAATTTCACTGCTGTTAATATAGTCTTTTCATAAAACTAGGCTGTCTATACAGTAGAAAGAAAAGTACTTTTGAAATTGGTGGTATATGATCAGAGAAAACAGAGGAAAAGGGCTGTAGCATTTGCTTCTGCTCAAGAGGTAGAAAACCTACAACTGCCAGAATGCACTGCATCGCATCTGACCAGTAAACCGTCCCAGTGATGGGTGACATTATGGAAAACTGTTCTGTACGGAACAACATGACAACTGTCTGCTAACAAATCAAATTACAGTTAAACAGCAAGTTAAAATCTGTTACTGAAACAGCTTTGCATTGCTCATAACTTCTGGTGTTACAAGTTCACACAGTGCACAAAAGTATATTTATGAAGACATTTAGGTGTGAAATAGGTAATGCGGTAACAGAATCTTGGTTTATATTTAATCAGCACTGACTCATTGTACTGTTTCCTCTTGTCTGTGGTTGCAGCAAATGTACAAAAATGAGGAACTGGTTTGATCAGCAGAGCTAGAGCTAGCAAAAAAATCCCCAGGATGATGCAAAATGCTTCATTCTGCAGATTTAAGCTGAAACACGAGCAGGAAGATCTGGGCGCTGGTAAAATAGGGAGAAGTTTACCACAGTTCACCCTTTTAAATAATGTAGACATTTATGAAATACTAGACTTTTAAACAAGTTGGGGATCTCAGCAACATCCTTATCAAATCCCTGAATCAGCTTAAACAGTGTTGTAGAATTACCTGAGCATGCCGTAGCACAAGGTCGACCGCAGAGTCGTGGGTCCAAAGTGACTAATGTTTCTCCTGTGAAGACTCTCCTCTGTGAGTGCAATGCCGATAACCACCTCCTCATTGTGTATGTTTAGCAACACCTACAGTACAGGGACATACAGTGCATGGTTAAAAAGCAAGTATCAACGTGATCATGCATTTATATATTCTATGGAGCTAATTCATCCCCAGTTATTTTATTATGGATTAATTATTTCTGTAATGCTTGGACAAAAACAAGCAGATTTAAGACATCAACTTGGGCTCTGAAAACTCATTTTTTTTAGTGTTTTTTTCATAGGTAACTGATAATGTATGATGATTACCCATTTATTAATTGAGAAACTATTCTGTAGGTTAAGCAAAAATGAAAATAATTGCTGGTCTAATTTTCTACTATCTAATCAAGCAAGCTCAAAGCAAACATACACTGGAGGGGGCTATTTATTATATAATACTTGATTATTTTAACATGTATTAAAATATGCATCTAAATATCAGTTAACCAAGAATGGGCACAAAAAAATGTATTCTTTTGAAGAAACTGCTGTTTTGGTAGTCAAATCGCATAAACTTTGCAACTGCTAGCAAGCAATAACATACTTTTAGACAAAATGTGAAAGGTCAAGGATCATTATCACTGTGTGAACACTATTTTAAGTCAATTAAAGAAACATTTATCATCACCATCATTTCATACAATGAAGCATTTATCAACTTGTCACCTAATGTGGACAGCTTATCTTCAGGGTAAATGTCGCTAAATGGAATTGTTATTTTTTCTTTTGTTACTCCTTAAACTAAACATTAGGTTATGCATTCCAAATGTATCTGAACAGGCAGAGTTTGTTTTGGCCAGAACAATGATATTCACTTTGCGTCAGTCCAAGCATGCCTACCTCAATGTCAAACTTTGTCATGTCTGCTTTCCACTGGAAGAATTCTTGCACGGCCCCGCCAAAGTCTCTGGCTGCCTCATTTGAGGAAAAGCTGTGTTTGTCACCGGCCCTGTTGCACGTCACACGAAACTTGATGAGTTTGACCTCGGGGGCTGCTTCCTCTGAGTCCTGCATGCTGGCCTCTGTGTCACGCATGCTCTCTGCCTGCATCTGGCTTTCAACATCGGACGCCTCCTGAGGTGCCTCTTGCTGCTCAGTATCAGCCACAGTTGCATCAGTGGCCTCATTATTTGGTTTGACTTTGGTGCTTTTCCGGTAGCCTTTCTTCTTTTTTAGGGTGCTGTTTAATTTCCAAACCTCTAAGGCATTAGTCCAAGGAAGTTTGGAGGCAAGCTGCTGGAGCTCCGTCAATGTCTCCTCCTGCACAAACCGCAGGGTTTATTACCCCATCAATAATGTGATTAGCACTGGCTAAAAAAAAGAGTAAAACTAGCTGTAAGTTACCTTTGATTCTTTGAACTGGTAATGGTCATATTCCTCAACCACAACAAACAGGTTATCCACAGACCTCAGAAGATGGACCTACAGAGGGGAATTCAGTGAACAGGCAGATCAGATGTAGGTTTACCATAAACCTTTTTCACCAGGCAAAATTAAACACGGGGGGTTGAAATAACAGGACATGCACTGGCTTCAGGTTTCCTACCTGAAAAAGCTTGTCGGTGGTTATTGGAAAGTATATACGACCACGATCTTTGCTGATCCGTGCATCCACCCCAATTTTCTCCTTGACCTCTTCTGCAGCAGTGTGCTCAAACCCTGTGGGCACGGTTGCTCCAATGGTGACTGTGATGATGTCCCCAGTGGTGGCGTGATTCTCAGCGGAGGAAGAGGTGGACTGATCCACTGAGGTGGGGCCCGGCTCTGCAGCCCCATCTTCCAGGGAGGACATGCTGTGTTGGTGGGCTCACTAGACACAGATGTTTAACTGGAGGATATATATGTATCACAGCTTGCGCCAAAACGAAAGGCTCACATGTAACAACTGGAAAGAGACAGAGAGAGTCATTCAAACACCGCACACTACAGCATATTCTGACGTACCCCCGTATGGAGAGTTATTAGCAGGGGAGCAACGTGTTATAAAGATATACAAATGCTACCATGTTGTCATAAGTTAGCATGAAATGATCTTTATTTAAACACTGTAAATAAACCTGTAATATTATTGCTGTAGACACAACGTTAGTTGTGTTAAATATAGCCGGGTAACGTTAGCTTTAAGGAGCTAAAAAAGTTGTTACAAGCTAGCGTTAGCTGTTGAGCTTAGCTGTTAAGCTAACGTTACGGCTTTTATTTTAAACCGCTGCCGCATCGTGATACGTGTTCATCTAAAGGGCCCAATGTTTGTGCTGTAGCAGCTAATGACAATGGTAGAAAAGAAAATTATACTGAATTTGCTAACCAACCTGTCAAACACGAGGCGACTTGTTTTCAGCCCGCGGCAACAACACAGACACTTCCGGTGGAAATCCTCCGCAATAAAAGCATCATCTGATACAGTAAAAAAATAAGATGAAATGAAAAAAGACAGGTAAAGTATAGAAATACTCCACAACGCCGTATACTGCAATCTATGGAATAGTTTATTTATTTATTTATCCGATAGATAGATACTGTGCATTGCACAGACAGATATGTACATTTAAAATATATATATATCTGTTTAACATTATAGATGAATGGATATCAAACGTAATAACAGAAAAGAGCTTATAAAACTAACACAGATTACATTAAACTGTATGAGGTATTAACCTAGAGGTGTAATAAACTTTTTTTTCTTACATAGATCTAAAATGTTTTCGATTATTTGAGAGGTCTTTACAAAACAAAAAAAATACCTTTTTCTTATCCCCTGTGTACCACTTTAAGAAAAAAGAAACAATTAAATAGTGTACAGTGCCCATTGCACTGGCTATAACTAAAAGGTCTATGTCAAAATACCCATATTTACACACATTTTTAGGGCCCCGAGCACTGAACGGCGTGAGGACCCTATTGTAATTGGTCCGTTTTTTATTCATTGCAAATATAATTCATTGCAAAGCTTAACTGTCCCATTTTGCCAGTGTCCCGTTTTGATGTCGTAATACTCACCCTAATTTCGAGAATGAATACACACACATACACACACATAAATATATATATATGAGAGTATAATGATAAAAAACTAACAACAGAAACATACAGAAAGTGACGCCATGTGTGAACGTGTGAACAGATGAGTTTATGGTTCAGCTGCCCAGCTGGTTGGTCCTGCTCCGCATGTTTGCAGTTTACCCTGCAGGTGTTTGTGCGTGCGTGTGTGCGTGTGTGTGTGTGTGTGTGTGTGTGTTAAGGCTGATTGAAGCTATCACCTGCATGTTATTCATGCTGAAATTACATAATAATAAGTTAATGAAATGCAGCAGTTTGGTTTCTTGGTAAGTGAGTTGTTTGATTTCATGCATCATTAGCAAAGACCTTCCTCCCCAATACACATGGACCTACAAGACCAAAAAGTCCCCTGGTTAATTGCAATACAAAACATTTTTGAGCTAAATTTACTTGACAAAGACCTGAAAATGATCAAGACAAGGAAAACTGGAATATATATATATATATATGTATATATATATATATATAATTAATATAAAAAACCTGTAAAAAAAAAAACAACAACAAATAAAATAAGATACAATAATACAACAAGATTAAATTAAACTAAATAAGATAATTTAAAAAAAGAAAAAGAAAATTAGATTTTTATTCAAGAATCAGGGGCAGAATACCTTTATTGTCATTGTACAGGTATATATACAGAAATTTAGTTGCACAACCCAAGCAGAGCTTAATAAAAATAAGAATAAAAGACTAAATTAAATAGTGACAGGTATAATGCAATCTCGTTAAAAAAAGCTCTATGCATAAACATGAAATGCATATTCTGTTATAAACATCTTTATATTTATACCTGCAGACATGAAGGTAATAAGGTGAGAAACCCTGCACACATTTCATGGACAGTTTACATTACTACATTATTTCCAAACTCTGTAAACTCTGGCAGCTCCCTCCTGTGGTATGTGGAGGAACCTCCAAAATATTTTGAAAGAAATTAAGAAATGAATTAAATTATATAAGACGCTATGAAAAACTTTTTGCCCTACAACATTTCATATGAAACCATTTAAAATATGAGATTCCTGAAGTTAAATTTAAAATCAGGTTTTCCTGTCCTGTAAGACGTTTGATTTAATCAGCCGTATTTTCTGAGGTGGGTCAAAACTTTATAACCCAAATCTTTTTCTGAACTGAACTATGAACATAAAATATTAGCAAATTATCTATTGAATTAATGCAACTAATAAACCCCAAATAATTGGAGATTTGGGTATTGTGTGTGTGTGTGTGTGTGTGTGTGTGTGTGTGTGTGTGTGTGTGTGTGAGAGAGAGAGAGAGAGAGAGGAGAGGAAGTTCTGTTTATGACCTTTCATGTTCTAAAGTAGGTTTGCTTATTAAATCCTATTCCTAAGACTGAAGTTACACTACACACAAATTACACCAAATTTTTGTAAAGTAATTTTTTTTAAAAATTATTTTAGGCTCATATTTATTTTCATTTCAGTAGCAGCAGTGGAAGCAGGCACATGCATATTAATTTGTTATTTAGAGTCTTAAATGCATATTAAAAGTCATCAAAATGATCAGACATTCAAATCTGAAATATTGTCATTTTATTTTCTTCACAGTTTCCTGAAGCTTGGTTGATGATCATGATTATAACAATAATGATAATAGTCATAAAAATATAAAATAAATATCTAGATGAAATAATTTTCAAAAAAATAGTAATGATCATATAATTGATATAGACAAACCCCGGCTAAGCGATAGAAAATGGATGTAAGGATGGATGGATTTGTGGATATTTTGCCTTATTTTCTTTTGATTATTATCCTTTTATAATTTCTCTCTCCAACAGTTTGCAAGCACCTCTTGCCAAGTTGCTTGTTGCCTTTTTAGACAAATTTCAAAAGAAATCCATTTTCTCGTTTCAACTGTTTGAAATTCATGTGAACACAGCTCAAGAAAACGGATGTTACAGGTTTATGAATCAGCTGGTGTGTTTGTTTTGGAGAAGAGAGACCTCTGTGGATAATTCGTTTCTTGGTTAAAAACCTAAACATACACAGTGAAGAAATGAAAGAAAATGAGGGCAGCAAACAGCAGCCTTGTTGAGATGCAGCTGCGGCTGCAGTGTTGCTGTAAGTGAGCAGACAGTAACTGTCAGAGGTCACCTGCAGTAAAGGGAACAAAGCAGTCACTGCATGTTTGGCCACGTGGCATCTGTGTGTCACTTTGTGCAATTAAAACCATAGTCAACAAATAATTAATGAATACATGTCAATCTTTAGAAAGTGTTAAAACATATGACATAAATATGTACAAATTTACGAATACCACATCAATGAAACTGTCAAATTTCAGCTTTTTTATTATCGAATTAGTTATTTGATGTTTATTCTAATTGAATGCGGGACAAACCGGAGCACCCGGGGAAAACCCGCAACACCACAGTAGACAACACACAAACTTAGGAAGGCTCATGACGGGAATCAAACCCTCACCTTCCAGCTGTGAGGTGTTGCCTACAGAGGTGGTCATGAGAACTCAAGTCCTGTCTGACATCCAGGTTAACCTGCTGCTCCATCTGTCTCTCCTCCTATGATGAGGGACAGAGGACAGTGAGAGAGACGCTAACCTGGATGTGAGGCAGGAGAGGAGCTCTTTATCATTCATTTTGAAGGAGAAAAACATTTTTTCTCCTTCAAAATGATACCTAATCTAATTTTTTTTTAAATCAGTAATGAGATGTTGATCCTTACTGATGTCAGGCGAACCGGAGCACCCCGGAGAAAACCTGTACGTCAATCTGCGTTCGCTTGCATAAAACCAGCCCTGCTTCTAGATCTGCAGATGTTAGAGAAGAACCTGCAGAATCATAAAGCAGCAGCCGGCAATGCAAGCAGAAGCAACAGACGGACTAAATTAACTGGGGGAGCATGTTAAGGAGGAGGTCAAAAACATTTAAGGTGCACAACTGACCAAATTGTGTGACGACTCTTCCATGCCGTGGAGATGTTTTCCCTAAAGTAGAAAGAACTTGCGGATGGTGCCTCGCTTTTTTTTGGTGCTGGCACCAGCAGTCTTTGACAAAGCAGGCAACAATGCTTTCAAAGGCTGCATCCTGTAAATACATGGAGACCAGCACCATTTTTGCAGAGCCCAACTCCTTACACAAGTCCTTGAAAATGGCCTTGTGAAGGTTTCCGAAAGCTTTAGGGTGGGATCAAAGCCTACACCCTGGACCTCGGCCCACGTTCTCTCAGTCAGAACGTGATGATGGCCGCACAGTTTTCACTGGTGTACTCCACCTTTAGCTTTCTTCATGATCCGCGAAACAGCTGCTCCATGGTTACCTGGATGAACTTTTTGTTTCTTTGTTCCTTTCTGCGCAACACGGTCCACAGGTTCGACAGGTGTGTCCATGTATGCTGAGCCAGACTCTGTGGCAGGATCCAAAGGTGCGCTGTCCTCAACAACGATGAGCTCTGGTATCTCTGCTGGTGGCAGCGACTCAGTGCCCATGATAGCGAGTGCCATCCGTTCACTGTGGTCGTCCACCTGTGTGTTGAGCCACCAGCTCATCATTCCAAGGAAACGCCACACTTTGTCCCTTATGTCATTCATACATGTCCACATGTGATGGTGGGACCTGTTGCGGGGGCTGACCTCAGATGCAGTCCCATATCTGTAATATGACTGTACAACAGGTCAGTAAATGCCTGGGTGAATGTCAGGACATCTTCTTTTGACATGTTCTTAAACCTGTTGAACACACAAAGCTCCTCACCAGCCTGTGTTTTTTTGTCATTCGTCCTTCGTGAGCAGAGATTCAATACTAGTTGCGAGCCTCTGCACTGACTCTCTGCTTTGAAATTTTGGTCCCAGTGGAATTTGCTCCTAATTTGTGCCAGGAGTCGATGTAGCAGTGCTACAGCAAAGCGCTTAGCAGAGAAAGACTTAATTTTTCTGCCTATTTCCTCCACAGACTGCGCTTTTCTTCTGTGTTGAGCTCTGACCTGCAGTAGCTGCCTCCTCTGAGTGTTCATTTCAGAAATATACTCAGCGATGTCTTCGCCAACTATGATAATTTCTAGCGAGCTTCTCCGAGTCAAGCAGCTCATATTCAATGTCCGGCACTTCGTCTAATAGAGTTCAATGATGTCACTTAAATTTCTGCTCAGCTGATTTTGAATAAATGTAGCTGTGGCACTTCAGCTGCTTTGTCCTCTAATGAATCCTGTGAGAAGCTACAGGCTTTTCTGATAACAATCACCGGCAAGCTATCGCTGTCTGCTTGCTCGATATTTTCCATGTCTTCGTCGTCGCTTCTTCCAGGGAGTTTGTCTTACTTCTCTGCTTCCTGGGTCGTGGAGAAAAAAGGCTTTTGCCTTGCCTGCAAAGGACTTAACATTTCGCAAGCATGCTTAATCATCGCATTTAGCCTGCGCGGTGGGGGGATGCCCTGATTAATCTTCAGGCTCTGCGGTGGGCGAGGTCGAGGAGAGGAGCAGATTTAACACTCTTCAGCTACCTCTTTACCTATGAGAGCTGTTAAGCACTCAGCGCTGGCAGAATGAACTTTGCCCTTAACGCCCAGTCCATCTGCAAAACCCTGACAGAGTGTGTCGCCAAGGCTTGCCCTCACACTCTCTGCAGATACGACTGTATCTGCTGCCGTAGCTCCTAAAACGGCTTTTATAATGATGGCAATTAAATCAAAAATCAGATCTGCCATCATGATTTTGGTTCCATCATCAGGGGAACCTTGTTTCAACAATTCCCACTGTTCTGCTGTCATGTTTTTTAGGTAGCACTCAATGTGAGTGCGGACAGCAGATCTACCTTCAGATATCTCCAGTACCTCCTCAAACGGTACTGCTCCCGGTAATGTCGATTCCATGTCTATTTTGCGGTAGCTTTTATAAAATGTCTAAAAATTTTCAGTGAGTGGTGGTTTGTAAATCTCCTGGCTCTGTTGGCAGGTCAGCCGGTAATCCTACAGTTCAGTTAATTTAACACTGAAAAATGTGAAATTTTGCTATTCTCGAAATAACTGGAAATTCTCTGATCTTAAACCCTATCTGCCTCGAGCCAAACAACAGACTGAAAGATTTTTCTGTTTCAGTTCCTAAAGGCCTTAACTTTAAAGCACAGAATGTTCCATAAGCCCCGCCCCGTCTTTATGATGCCTTAAATAAACCCCGCCCAGAGTCCTTTAATCTCGTGCACTGACCCCGCCCCCGAACGGGTTCTATAAGCCCCGCCCAGATTCATTGACGCGTTCGATAAGCCCCATTCTTGTAGTGAACTGACCCCGCCCCTAAACGAAAATGACGCGTTCCGTAAGCCACGCCTCTATTGGCGCAATTTGAAAAAAAATAATAATAATTAGAATTCTATATAAATCTATATATAGTTCTATATTTATAGTTCTATCTATATAAATGTTAGATGCAAACTTATTTGTATCTAATGAGATTGATAACCTATATTTGGAACCGATGTGCATTTACAATAAAAATTGAAATGCTTGCAGTCAATACCTACACAAAACTGTAAGTGTCTTAAGCAAATGTTTAATCAAAACTGAAATTTTCAACATAAAAGTTTCCAGCAACTTCTTTTCATTAAGTCAAGCAAAAAATTAAATTAAAAGTGAATAAAAATTGCCGTATTAGATTTTACAAAGTTTACAAGTTACACATTTTTACAAGTTACTTATAATATGTAAAACAACAACAAAGAATCAGTCGCTGAAAATCTTATAATTTGTATACAAAGACAATAATGCACATGAAAAAGGTGATGATCTAGCATAAAAACATCTACAACTTGCAATAAGATGAATTCAAGACTTGTTGAAAACAATAACAACAATTAAAAAAAATTGAAATAAAGAAATATAAACATTTAAAAAATATTTTTTTATCTAATGGCAAAAATCTTTTGCATAAAATACACTGATATTTTTGCATGACATTGTTGTCATATATATGTGTGTGTATATATATATATATACACACACACACACACACATATTGTCACATACACATACATATTGTCACATATTATGTAACATACATATACTGTATTTTATACACACACACACACACACACACACACACACACACACACATATGTCTCAATGCAGTCACAATTAAAAAAGGAAAACATTTAAAAAGAAAAAGTATAATTACAATAAGAGGCAAACAACAATTGGAAAAAAAAGTCATACAAATTTTGTAAAATAATTGTATTTATTTAATTGTGATGATTAAAAATAGATCTTTCCCCAGACATTTTTCCTGAGTTTTTTTTTTTTTAATCTAAATCTTCCTTTTTGTGGAACATTCCTACTGATTCCTACTTATTACCTTTTTCATGTTTTATTTATTTATTTATTTTATATTTATTATAGAAATCACACACATTTCACAATTTGCTCAGGGTTCAAAAGTTTAAATGTTTGTGAAAGGTGTCTGAAAGCAGCCCAGGAAAAATTATGTCACTCCAGGTTTCAAAGTGTTAAGAAATTTTGCCTTAAATCATTTTTTTAAATCATAATAATAATAATGAAGTGTATTTATATAGCACTTATCAAAACCAATGTTACAAAGTGCAGGGAAATTGTTGGAAAAAAACGAAATAAATATAATTAAGTATACATATCATTTTGGTATTTTCCATTTCTGGTTTAAAAACAAAGTGTTTTCCCAGATGTGCTGATAGAAAAACTCTGTTCACAGACCATATAATGCAGGAGACGATGCTTGGGTGGTTTTGCAATAGTTGCATCCTATAGTTTGTCCAGCAGATAGAGCGCTTACTCCATTGTTGGCCCTACTCTCAGCACTGTAAAAGCAGCAGATTAGAGTAAACAGAGTAAACAGCCGTCCACAATCACACAGGCTGGCTGCTTCCTTGTTTCACACCTCTAGCAGCTGCTGCTTTGACTCTACTTCACACACAGAGAGAGAGAGAGAGAGAGAGAGAGAGAAATGCACTCTTATTCCATTGTTAAACTACTCTCAGAACTCAAGGACATTGTGACAGAGAGCGTTGCAGAATAGTTGAAGTACACTGAAATACACACTGTTATATTATAAAATAATGGCCTCATCTTTCTGCAAAAGAACAAAAGATGACCTCAGGTTCCAGGGTACAGGAGGAGAGGACTACCAACCAGCTGACTTTATTGTATTTAGCAATTTTCGAGACCCTCTTAGCAGCGTTATATTTAAGCAGCAATGAGAGACACATTTAGGGACCTATTTAGATCATCAGGAAAAAGGAGAAATAAACCGTCATTTTTTCCCCATGTTTGTTGTTGTGAGTAAACCCACAAGTGCTGTAATTGGCAGATCACACAACGCACACACAAACACAACACACACACATAAACACCTGCTAAAGTGACTTAGCTCATCTCCAGCCATAGCACTACATGGAGGAAACACTAATTCACTGCTGCCTTTTCTCAGAGAGACGCGGCCGCACCAGTTGGCGTCCAGCAAGTAGCCCCAAAGTGCACAGAGGTACGAGGGCCCGTTCATCGCTGCTTGCAGCTTTAATTTTGTCACTGTGTTTCTTTCTTTCCCTCTTTCTTTCTTTCAATAGGCCTATCTTAAAATTATTTCATATGACTGTGTCCAGTAAAATTGTATTTTTAACGTGTTCCATGTCAAAAAATTAAAATTGATTTAAAAAGATAAACAATAATCCCTCTTTTTAGACAGAAAATATGGGGCAAACAGCTTAGCGCAACACTTTCGTGGCAGCCATTCCTATAGGCCTATGCATTATGGATAGCCTATGTAGGGGCCTAATGTATTATAGACATGTATATGTCTAATGCATTATAGACATGTATAGGCCTAATGCAGTTATAAACTCAAAAATATTCATAATGCTTTATCACAATAGCAATAATACACTTTAAAGCATTTTATAATGACCGTAAGGTCAAGTATCAGTTAATGGGCATAGTACTTCTAATTTACATTGTTAAACAATTATAAATCTTAAAAGTACTTTTATTTTTTACTTTGAAAGCGAAAAGCCCAAACAGGAAATCGTGTTGCAGTTGACTCATCTTGATCATGTGTTTTTGGATTTTATTTATTTTCACCATGGATGTATTCTAGTGAAGTCTATTTCCGGTCACAGCTTTATATAAGTGATCGATAGAGGGCGCCATTATATCATGTTTTCAACACTGAACAAAACCATTCACCTTACAATAAACAACAACCAATAAAGTAGCAGAATAAAAGAGGTAGTACATGAGAAGACAAAATAAAAGCCACTAAGACAAACTCAGCAGATCTAATGGGGGAGAAGAGAAATATTATGGAAGAATATATTCATCTTTTTCTTTGCATTTCTGTGCATAAATAGGCTTTAAGTTTTTCACATTTATCAATGGTTGTAACTGTATGTACATGTTGTACATGTTGTAATTGTATGGACATTGAGCAGACAGATACAGTGGTTTGAATGAAATAAATCATCAAGCAAATATTTATCAACAATTGGCATTTAGTTCAAAAACGTATAGTTACTCAAAGTGACAATTTGCAGCTAGATTTTGTTTTTCTTGCTGGCTCATAATAACCTAGCCAAATGCACTGCCATTGATTATTTAAATGAAAAATACTGGTATCACCCATGGCCAGCCCAGGCATCTCAGTCCTTTAAAGTCACCCATAATCTCCAAATTCGATTTATCATTTGTGATTACGTTTCCTTGTGTGATTAATTGAACCCCTGGGAAGTGGAAGTAGAGGCTTTAACGTTGTAAGATAATTCTCTATCTTTCAGCAAACACCTGTGGGAGAAAATAAAGAGCAGCAGTTCTAATTCACTGTTTAGTTTAAAGCCCTTAATTAGGATAACAAGAGTAGTCATAAATATTTTATCTGCAGGACACTGACAGAAAAAAAACACCAACTGAATATCTTGTTCCTCGGCTCTCCACAGTATGTTTATTGAAATGTGTTGTTGTTTTTCTAGCTTTTTGTCTCAGGTCATCTTCATTCTTTCCAACTGGTTAGTAATAGTGAAGTCTGAGAGACACGTGGGCGTGTGTTCATGTCAGGGAACAAAAAGTCCTGCACAACAGATGGCTGGTGTTGCACAGTACAGTCAGACACTCCAAACTTTTGCCAACTTAATGCTCTTATAAAAATGTTAGAAACACACATTTTCTTGTTCTCTGTGAGGAATTTCAACCGTAGGAATGGCTGACAGTGAAAAGAAACTAAAAATGTAATGCAGCTCAGGCTTTGCTGCTTTGACAGAAGATCAAACACACACAGTCCTGTTTGATTTCCGTTTTATTCACGTGTTATCCATGCAGTTAGACATGGTGAGATGTTTCTATCCTCGCATGTAACTAAACTAAATCGCAGGAAATGTAGAGAAAAGACAAGCATGCAAAAATGAGGGAATATCCTCAAAGCAATCAGGTGTGATAAATCCTGTGGGATTTTCTCCGAGTGTTAAGAGGACCCTCGCTGAGATTATTCTTCAGATCCTTCTCTCAGTGTGGTATTACTTCTTACAGTCAAAGTAACATTCGCAAAGAGATGAGCTTCCTTCATCTCTTTCTCAGCATGAATGCATGATTATTGATTGATGACTGTGTAAATCAGCATCAAGAAATAAATATGTAAGATTGTAATAGAGGTTGTCAGTGGTTTGCATTTGATTGTGCTGTGTTACAATAATGTTCTTACCATATTCAGAGGCTATATGGTATTTGGCTAACTGAAAACATTACTTTTCAGTGAACACAATCTAAAATTGAATTCATATTTTCTCCAGGATTTGTGTCAGATGGAACGCATAAAAAATAAAGACTTTAAAAACCCCCATTTTGGGCTGTTTTATGATGCTGTTAATACATTTATCAGTGCAGCTGTCAGACAGTTGGCAGCAGCAGGGCAGATGATTTCTTGAAAACACTACCTTAAATGGGAAGCCAAGAGAGCATCCATTTGATGCATGTCTGCCAGTTTTTTTTGCATTTGTAATGAATCTTTAATTTGTAAATTATATTGAAAAACGGAAGAAATTTAACTACCAGATTTAGGCTCATATACCTACTCATGTAGGTTGTTCTAAAACACTTAAGAATGCATTCTGCATTGCCGCTTTCACTGAAATATATAGCACGTTTATATTTGCGTTTTGGCCACATAGGATGTATTCTACAGAAATACGTTTTAAATTCTAGCAATTCTTTAATCATAGATTAACCAACAGTTGATGTCAGATGAAACCCAAACTGAATTTGAGGTATTATTTAAAGTTAACAAATCATGCGGGTGCTCCATGTACAGATGCTGGGTCCTTGTGGCCGTGGGTTCGACTCTGACATTAGCCCTTTGATGCATTTCATCAACTCTGCTAAAAATGCTTAAAGAAATAATCTTTTAAGTAAACAAATCAGAGGCAGTGATGCCCATAAAGGATGGCCAGGGCGGCACCAATGTTTTGTTCCATACAGTCTATGTACTTCTTAAAATTAAATCGGTATGTTTGTCTTCAACCAGCCTCCTTAACTCTCATATTTTTTAAAAGGAATTTTGTGGCTTTTTGCCTTCATTATTATGCATGAAAGGGGGAAAGAGAGAGGATGAAATGCAGCAAAGGGCCACAGGTTGGAGTCAAACCCGTGGCTGCTGCAGCAAGGACAAAGTCTCTGTATATGGCATGCCCGCTCTACTAGGCAAGCTTATGGGCGCCTCCTTAACTCTAATATTGACATAGATTTTAACTAACCTTTATACTACAACAGCATTCCTGAAATTCAGTTTGACTTTCGGTTGTTGGTGTGCCAAAAGGCCCATATACCGTATGAAAAAAATCTGGGGGTGCCACTGATCAGAGGGGGTGTGTACTTTTCACCTCAAGCGTAATAAATGTAACTAGAATGTTATTATTATTGTAACAAATTAATTAGAGTTTGTTAAACATACAAATAAGGCTAAATAAACAAATACAGGCTATCTTGATTTGAAAATAAACTCTGATGTTGAGTGGATGTAGGAGACGGCTGATTGCTGTGACCCTGACTCATCAAGTCGTAGGCAAAAAGCAGTGCACAAAGTAATATAATCGCACTCACTGCAACCTTTACAGAACTTCACATTATTTGATTAAGGATCGGCGGTGCATGCCCGACAGTCCTGTACCTTTTAAACAGGGAAACCTGTTACATCACATGCTGCTTATCTGAAGATTCCTCTGAGTCCCACAGGGCAAAGATCTTTTAAATTCAAAGAGATGCAATTATGAGTGATACCAGAACTAATACATGTCCGTACAAAGATTCCTCTGGATGAAGAAGAAGGAAAATATCAGGAAGAAGCAGCCCTGAAGGCTTTCATGCTTTCTTCTTTCCCACAGTTTTGATAATCGCCCTGAACACCTTCACATTTACTATCACTAATGCGTTTCTTCCTCAACCGACTGTGTGAACTATTCTCGGGACATTTTCAGATGCAAGTACAGATTTAGGAGTAAAAGGTATAATGAAGTTTGTTTCAGCGCCCACTTTCATGCGAAATTCAGTGCATGTCACTTATCAAAAGTAGTAGGGGTCCTGTTGACTGAGTGGCCCAAGATAGTTGTAACAATGACAACTCATATTTGTGTCACCTGGCAAACTTTGTTTGAAGTCATATCCAAGTTTCCAGTCACTTTTTTGTTGTCAATCTATTTTTTTTTTAATGTCAAAGAAATCATGCAATGAAAGCAATGAGATTCCTGGCAAATCACATCTAATAAATTAATTACTTTTCTTCAATCTGTTATGTAAGAAACAATAATTGTCCTGATGCATTTGCAGATTCACTGAGGTATTTTTAGCTGCCAAGTATTTGCATGCCGCAACACATATAAATTATTATCGCAGCATTCAGAGCCAGACTGTGTCCCAGAGTGGCATTTTTTTTAACATGTTGGGCATGGAGACAAGAGCAGTTCCCACTCTTGTTCTATAGAGAAAGAATAGTAGAGGATCTCACAATAACTCTTTGTGCTGTAAAAACAGTGAAGTCACAGTTTCCTGGGCTCCCCCCTGAGATGCCTGATGAGAGAGGTAGGGGTGAGGAACAGAGGGATGGTGGGAGGGGATAAAGGGACTGCGTAAAGGTTACCTCTGCAGATTTCTCTGTGGTAAACACACACAAAAGCAGAATCATCCCTGCTGTCACTCTGGCCCTTCAGCAGGCCTCTCTGTCACAACCAATGTGTCACAAGTGAAGTGTCTGCTCTCTCAGGGCTGCACTGCTCAGACGTGTAGGTGATACATACGGCCTGACAAACAACTTAGACTCACCACCGGAACCACAAAGATACAAAAGACAGAGTGATGCAGTGAGGCACATAACACAGGAAGACACTCACCCCCTCTCTGTCTCACTCTCATATCCAGACTCCCTGAACACATATGCAGACATAGATATACACACACATACACTGCCAGAGGCTATTAAAAAATCCTCAGGGGCTTTTACTCTTGTGAAGAGGGCCCTGCATGCTGAGTTCAACGTCCAGAAAATGTCTTTGTACATCACAAGGCCAGCAAAGAACTCAAACCTGATTTTTTTAAGTCATTACTGGAGGAAAAACAGGAGGGCAGGGTACTTCTATATTTGTGTAAATGGATAGTTTTAGGGTGAGAGAAATACTGTAAACATCTCTTTCATCTCTGTGATTGTTCAATTAGACCCGCAAGGGTGACTAGCTAATTCCTCCACCTCATTATTATTAGTAATAATCACCTTTATATTTCTTTCTTTGTCTATGAGGTTAGTGTTGCTGGCTGCTAACTAACATGCGGCTCAAGCTTACAGCAATGTGTCTAACACTGATATGTGTCCAACACAGGTGACACAGGTCACACCTTCTAACATGCCATGTGACCTGTGTCACATGACTTCTTGATTAGTTTGAAATTGAACACCTGTCTTAAATGTATTTTATCCCCTTTCAGACTGTCAACCTACACCATGGACCTCTACACTAAGTAAGCTGGGCAGTGATTGTTTTTGTCCTTGTTTGACTAATTGCCCAATCCTTGAAGAGCACCTGATTTTTCAAAATCACCAACACATAGTGTCTTGACACAGTGCTGTGCCCCCCAGTTTTTATTTAGCTTGGTATGTCCATTAAGGACGTTTAAGTAATTTTGTCAGCTGAGGGCAAAGGTGAATTTTAATCAGTTATCTTTTGTCACTTCTGTGTCAATTCATGGTGGGAAATGTCTTTAATCTCATCAAAATGTTTCCTTTTCGGATACTTTAATTATTTTATGGGGGGTGGGGTACATGTTATAAATATCAAGGGGGACACCTGTGTTGTTAGTAACGTCCTGAAAATCATTCATGTCCTCACCTTACAAGATGTTAAAATGATATAGTACACTTTAAATCTAAGGCAAAAGGCACTTTGTATAAAGGATTTATAATGTTGTCAATCATGTTTAATATATCACTAATAAATGCTTTATTATAGATAAGAACTGACTGACAGCATTTGTTGGGTTGCCAGGTTATATAAAAGCCCTTTGGCTGGTGTTTGCCCTTCATTTTCAGGAATAATGCAGTTAAATATGTTAGTAATACAATTATAAACAGTTGTGACATTTTCATATGCTAATGAGCCATCTGCAGCCATTAATGATAACATAAATATTTTAGATTTAAAAATATATATATTAAAAGCTTGTTTATCTGTTTTGTTTTAAACTGTGGCAGAATGTAGACCTCATACCTGTCAAAAATGTCCTCCCACCTGTCAGTTGGAAATATGCATTGAAGCCTGTGCGGTGCAGATGGGAATGAAATGCAAAGGGCTTCAGTTTGCAGGTTTGAGTCACCACATTGTGAGTCAACAGCCTGTTCCCTCCTGAACTGAGAACAGCTAAGGTGACAGACAACAAACCAAGTCGCACAGACTGTTAAAAACACAGTGAAGCACTCAGATGACAGTATCTGTCAGGAAATAACGCTCAGTCCCCGTCACTGTAATGCTTTGAAAAGCTTTTCTTCATGATACGAATTCAAATATTCTATTTTCCATGCAAGTAACACATGACTCCCATCACATAGGCACAGGTATACAAGCATAATTCTTCTAAACACAAAAATTAAGAACTTTTGCATGCCTTTCCTACAATATTGTAGGATTATTACGATCACAGATTATTAAGTATGTGGTCTTGATTCTGGACAGGCATATTTCACATTCAGTATTCGGTACAGCTTGCACAATGGGAAGTTTTATACTCGTTCAAGGCTTCTGTCACTGACATTCTTGCTTTCACATTCATCTTTAATTGTCAGCCTCAGCTCTGCCAACAGAGACGAAGAGGTGGAGTGAACAACAGGAGCAACAAGGACATGGCGATACACCTGTTTGCAACAAAAGAGGGCGGTGCAAAGGACAAGTTGCCTTACAAAGGATAATGGATTGTGTACATTGGCAGCAACCACGTCATATCTGAGCCATTTACCCATCAGGCCTCTGACTTCACACAAAGTCTCTGCTCCGTGTGTGTGAATAAGCAGCATGTCAACTAGACAATATCCTTTACAACCTTTGCTGAAATTTGCCACATCTCCTTAACAGTAAGGTGAAAGTAATGTAGGGTAAAGTTGTGTTGGGGTGGGGTGGGTGGGGGGGGGGGGGCATTTTCACTGTTAGATCTATTTTTAGCTTTGGTGACATAGATATGACTGTTATGAGGCAGACCTACAGATATGATGATGATGATTATGACGATGTCCGTAAAAGGGTGGTCATCTTAAAGCAGCAGTGTGTAGGATTTAGTGGCATTAGCAGTGAGGATCTCAAAATGCAACCAGCTGAAACTTGTCCAATGCACCAAGCAAATTTTTCCAGCTAGAATTCCTTCTGTCTTAATTGTTCAGGAGGTTTTTACCAGGAGATGAATTATCTGCATACATCTTCTCCTCTCCCAAACAAATGGTCTGGTGTTTAAAATCATAAAATCATAAAAAAAAACATCAGTTATAAAAGTGGTGTTCATTTTTGGAGATTATCTTGCTGAACAAAACTTGTAAGTGTCACATTTATTTGCAGAACTTATTCTCTGCTATGATCAAAAAGCCAATGGAACAATCTTGTTGGCGTTTGTCGAGGGAACCAGGGTGACGCTAACCTGTGCGTTGGCCTACAGAAAAACGGCATTCCTGGAGCACGCTATTATCCACAGAGGTCTCTTCTTCTCCAAAACAAACCAACCTGGTGATTTAAAGCAGAATAAACATCGGATTAAGCAGTTTAACCTAAAAAAAAAAGTGTTTTTTCCAATCCTCCTGTCACACAATGTGAAAATGTGCATGAAGCATAAAAAGCTCTTTTTCGGGGTGAATAATTGTGTTAAATAACCGGACCTACTGGCCCAAACTGTGTAGTAGAGATTGATGGCAGCCGAGCGCAGCAAAGTGTGCCCAGGCAGGTAACTTCCGCCGGCAGAGTGACCGAAATCCAGATTAGCGCCACGCTAGCTTGAATGGCAGTCTGAAAAATGTTTATCTTGTGGCTCTTTTAGACCTTCCAAATGTTACAGAACCGTATGGTTTAAATATTGATAGTGAGAGAAATTGTTTTGTGGGGGTTTTGATGGTCACAAAAAAAAGATGTTTCCTGATGTATGGCTATGGGGAAAAGTCTTTCTGGGCCAGTGTGCATTACATGACTGACTCAAACAGTCTAATTCCCATTTTAGCAACTATGTAAAATTTGCATCAACACCTGGCACACTTCCTGGGGGCTTGCCATGGATATATTAATTAGATAAGGATACAACTGTTGAGGTGTGGCCCCATTTAGTCCCATGAGAGCTGCTCAGTGATGCATAAAGCAAAAAATGCTATTTCCGCAATATGAAAGCACCCAGATCTTCCACATTACCAACTCCATAGGGCACACACACCAGACTTTCGGCAGCCAAGTGTGCCGGGGCGGGTAACTTCCACCGGCAGAGCTTAAATGGCAAGCATACAAGGTAATCTTGTGGCATATACTTTAATCTTGGGGCTCTTTTGGACTTTACAAATGTTACTGAATGGATTAAATCTCGCTATTAAAAGAAGTCATTTCACATGGGTTTTGATGCTCATAAAATTGTATCCACTGATTTACAAACGTCTCTTTCCCATTGTAGGCTAAGTCAATGGAAAAAAGTCTTTCTGGACCCCTTGTGTCATGTGACGGACTCGGATGGTGTAATTTTACTTTTGGCCACTGTTTTTTGAAATTTGCATTAAAGCCTGGCACACCTCCCATGTTGATATAACTGGCTGCTTCTAAGGTAACAAAACATGACAATTTTTTATTTTCAGGTAATTATAAATAAAAACATGCTCGGCCATGATTTAATATATTATCATCCATTTCTTCAAATATAGTCCCCTAAATGGTACACAGTGAACCTTTAATTTGAATCACATAAATAGTGTTATTGTGTGTGCGTGTGTGTGTGTGTGTGTGTGTGTGTGTGTGTGTGCGTGCGTGCGTGCGTGCCTGTGTGTGTGCGTGCGTGTGTGTGTTTGTATGAGGGCGGGGGGAAGGACGGGTAGCTGACAATATGAGGAGGCTCACGTGACTATCGTTTAAATTCCTGTTCCCCTGCAGCGCAATTTGTCAGAGTACGAATGGTGTCTGCCTGCCTCGCTGCTCGTACGCACGTCTGCTCATTTTTGGGGGCACAGAAGCAACAAAAAGGACTTGACCGCTTGAAAACCTTCAAGCGTCGCTCAGCTCTCTCTTCATCATGTTATTATTACAGTTTTGAGCTCGCTCGCGTCCTTTGTTTTTCCTGCTGAAGCGTCTGAGTTGACTGGTACCGGGAGGAGGACGAGAAGGAGGAGGAGGACTCGGTTCTTCTACGAGAGGAAAAAAAACGAGCAGAAAAAGGAGAAGAATGCAACACTGGACTCCTGCTCGTGTGTTATTTCTGCACTGGTAGAGAGTTTTTTTAAGCTGCAGGTATATAACACATTGAAGCTTTCGTTCTCTTCAATAAACGGCCACTACAAAAAGAAAAGACGAAAGCGCTGCAACGTTACAAGTCATCACCTCAAACACCCAAGACAGTCCTCGACTCACTGGGCATCACCCTCAAACCCGAGGAACGATGTCTTCTACGAAATTCAAGAAGGATAAAGAGATCATAGCGGACTATGAGACCCAAGTGAAAGGTGCGGTGTGAATGTGATGTGTGTGTCCGCTCTGTGTGCATTGTCTCTGCAGAGGCTGACCAAGAGCCTCCGTGTTTGTGCTTTTCTCTTTATCCATGCTGTTTTGCAAAACACATCTATAGCTGTAATGTTAAAGCAGAGAACATGGACTTTACCCTCAGATGACAGGCAAACCCTGACAGTCAATCCAATGACATGAGCATCAGAGTGAGAGGTGTGAACCCTTGTTTTATTTTTTCTCTCTATCTCCCCTGTGCCAAGGTTTCTTTAATTAATCCAACAACAGCTAGGGGGATTTCTCTGTCATGAGTTTTGATGTGTCATAATGTGGTTTGCAGAGGGGATTGCGGGGTAAAATGATCCCTGTGTTGAAATCCGTGCAGGATGGAGTACAGGCTGTATTATTGCACCTCATTCTTTCACATTTTGGTTCCTGTATTTGGCTTACTGTGGCTAGATACGTTGATCAAATGCTTGGGAACAGATGTAATGCATTTCATACATATTCAGTGTCTTGTGATGGCTTGTGATGTCAGGGTGGCTCCGGCTTTAATCCACAGAGCTGATCACACAACGCTCATGCTCTGCCTTTGATTCACTGTCAGCAATTGGCTGTTGTCTCTTGACTGCTTTCACCTGGCAACATGGATCAAACACTCTGTGGTGTAATGTCATCATTGACTTCTTCTCTACACTACACAGCCCCTTTACCCGTGGCAAGGTTTTACTTACCGAGTATTTCAAATCCTAATTATCTCAAATCTGAGATCAAAGACAGGTGTTTAGCAACATGATCTGGGTCTAAAAACTCACCATGTGAGTTGTGTTAGGCATGGAGTCAACTTGACTGTGTTACGGAGTCACAACTGTGGAGCCAGTTAAATATATAAAATATATAAGCATTATAAAAATAGAGTTGTTTCATTGCAAATACCTGTGTTGGAAATGCCTTTGTTACCGTCTAAAATGCTGGATCGAATACCGGCGAATATGTGAGTCCATGCACTGATTTGACCTTTAAAGTAGTGTCACACCCAGATATAATGGCAGTTTTCCCAGAAACCAATCCATCTGTGCCACTCTAAAACAGTAGCTTTCACAGAAAGATGCTGCTGTTTTAGATTGTTGAAAAAGAATTGATTTCTGGTAAATCACAGGACATTAGCTGTAAGCAAAATGCCAGCAATTTAGCGATATTTTTTCACTGGATAAAAGAAAGTTCTTTGGCATTTGTTCTCCCTATGTCCTTGTTCATGCTTTAAAAAGGCTTTACCTGAGCCATGCCTAAAATGATAGCAACCAGTGCACGTCAATACAGGGTTAGAAGGACACAGCTATTAAATTCAAAATGGCCAGTACACAAGTTCAAGTATTGGAACTGTTATTGAGAAGGAAATAATGTTAGATAATCTATAATATATTCCAAGACCATGCAAACAGTAACCCAAGAAATACAGGTCACCCAAATAAACAATCTTAAGATGCATTAAGTGACAGTTAATTCTGCAGTGCGGTGTAAAAATGAAAGGGGAATTCTGCACATACAAGCAGAGTAGACTGGTTATGAGCAGACATTTCCCTAAGTGGAGTGGGGGCTCAGTTTCAAGGCCTTGGACCCATTACTGGCACTCTCACTCTCAGTGGTTTCACTAATGTTATGCCTCAGGGGCTTCAGCTGATCATCCCCTGAGTCATATACTCGTAGAGTTTTTCTTATAACAATATCTGAAACATCTCAGATACTGCCTAAAATGCTGGGTTGGGTTATGGATCAAATCCTGGTAGTGAAGTGAATAATTTCACGGGTTGTGATCCTCAAAAAAAAATCTATCTACCAATTTACAGACATTTCTTTCCCAATGTGAGTCCATGGGAAAAAGTCTTTTTGGGCTCAATGGCGTCACATGATGGACCTGGATGGTGTAATTCCACTTTTGGACACTGTGAATTAACTAAAGTGTGCAAAGGCACGGCGCTGTTCCAAGGGGCTTGCTCTAAAACACAGCAGGTCGTGCTGAGCAGCCACTGGCAACTACCGTTTTAGAGGAGCAAACTGATTCCCAGTAAATTGTGTAACGTTAGCCGTGAGCATAATGCCAGAAATTTGGCAACATTTTACACAGGAAAGTCCCACCAGTAAAAAGGTAATGTGTACAGTCTGCAAGGATTCGGTTTTAAGGGCTTCGCAATGGTGTAACCAGTTTCCACATCAACAATGTTATAAAGCCATACAACAATTATAGCAATTATTTTATATCCATACAGGATTAGTAGCACACAGCTGTAATTTTTTTGTTTTTTATTGAACGCCAATTGGATCAGTATCAGCTGCATCAGCCAGCTGTGTATGTAAGTCAGGAATTGGGATTGGGTGGAAAAAAATGGTATTGGAACATCATTAAGTGCGAGTCCCGACCTTTGGATGCTCAGAGTGTGAGCAGTTGAATTTGTAGGATTGATCCTTCTTAGTTTGAACAGTGGTTGGTCTAGTTCGTAGCTGCTAGACTTTCTGTGCCTCTGCATCCTCAGTTTTGTCTTATGGCATGTGCTGGGCATTCAGAAAATTGCATGTCTTCTTTACCATATGAAAGCCTGTCTTATTTTGCTGCTTACCACCCCAGGCAATTTTTTGGTAATTCAGGCATCAATTATTCATCTTGGATTCAACTGTGTCATGGCAGAATCACTCTTGTTTCGTAGAGCCAGGCCCTCTGCTGCCTCTTTGCATTAGATGGGGCCCTTGAACTGTGTGAGGACGATGTTAATGTTAATTTATGGAGAACGCTGCTTGTTTCTCATTCACAGCTGGTGTGTTGCATTGCCTCCAGACACGGACGGCTCTGCTCCCGACATCCTCCACACAACAACAATGGCAATGTTGTGAATCAAAGCGGGCAGTGAGTGAAATGTAATGAAATTCAGATTGGAAATTGCACCTGTCTTCATCTGAGTTATTGCTTTATGGTTAATGTGTACATGGCAGAAGGGGCCAAATCATCAGTGTGTCATTGATTGGGTCATAAGATCGCGGGGTTGCCTGCTTTATTATGTATGTGAGCTAATAAAAAAATTCTTGGTTCCTGCTGTAGTTTAACAGCAAAGAAGAAACGCGGTCATTGCATTCGATATGGTGAGATACTGGGTTTCCCCAAATGTAGTGGCTGCAGGTGTGAAAGCACATCTTTATACAGGAAAGAATTCCTCTGTTGCAGTGTAACAAACCACTCTGCTAAAGTCTTAAGCTACGGCCATTAATTAATTCTCGGCGACCCTCAAGGCTGGCAGCCAAAGCCGAGGTCTCTGAAGGACCTTGGGAAATGGTGTTCACTTTATTCAAGCTGTTCAGCTGGCAGATCCTGTATTAGCATGTCAATAGAGAGGCTTCGTACGCTGAACAGACAGCAGCTGACTGAGGAGCCTGAACTATATTTTGTAGCTCGCCACCGTGCAGTTGCTGGACTGCAGCTCGGCCTTCTCCTGTTTGCCAGTTTAATTGGCAGCTTGTAAGGTGCTGCTCTCAGGGCCCAACCATCAGCAGCTATTTGACATTTACACGCCAGGTTCTGAGACTGAAATATGGCTTCAGTATAAACTCATACTTCCACATTAGTGGGACGTGGACAAACTGAACCTTTAGTCTTTATTACAGAGAAAACTGGATGCTTTTACAGGGTTCGTACAGCTAAAGGAAACTTAGATTTAAGAGTTTTTTTTAATGCCACTTAGAACAAATTTAAGACCAATACATTTTTTGCAGGGCTGGGAATGAAATGCAACCATGAATCTTCATGAGTTCTTTTTTGGATCAACAGCAGTTTTAGGAGTTTGAATCACGGGGTAGATAATTGATCTTCGATTCAGTCAGAGCTTATCAGATTGATGGATGAGAGGAGCAGCTGCTGACCAGGCAAGTGAATGCAAACTTTTAAACCCAGCTGTGCAGTTAGCAGTTCAGTTTCACTCTCACTTTGCCTGACATTCTGCTGCTCCGTTTGTGCCCAAAGTATGCTACGTGCAATATTGTGATGCAATCTGTAACCGAGCAGAATATATTCCAATAGCTCTCCTGATGAACGGTTCAGCTCCAACAATATAAAATCAATACGTGGCAGCAGATATTTGATCGTGGTGGGCTGCCATAAATAAATTAATGTATTGAAAACCCTGAATTGGGTAAGGGAAAATTTTGCCTAAAATGTTTATTGGTATGTGAAAAATGACTTTTTTTGGAAAAACCTACATTTGTCTGCAAGTTTTCTTGTTGATTTTGGGTTTCTCACTCTGCATGTGGGATTCCACTGCCCTGAATCTCGTTGTAAGTTTGAAATTTTTTTTTGCATTAAATACCTGTGTATGTATTACTTTGCACCGGTTTCAGCCATGATGTGGAAATCTTGGCAAAAAGCCAGTTTTCATTGAATTTTCACTTTGCTGTGTCATCCAGGGAACAGTGACTGCTAGCGAACAGACAGTGGATCCTGTGGTCTGAGCATCATGGAAACAAAATATGTGCTTTGTGGGTCCTGATCTGCATAATGTTAATGTGAAGGACATTATTTAAATTATTTAAGAAAAATAAATGTTACCAATAACTTTGAGATTTTACAATATAACATCAGAAAACAATTCATAAAATCCTTTCCCAATGTCTTAAATCTTTAAGACATTTGAAAGTTCGAGTTACTTACATTAGCACACATATTAAAACCAATTATGCCCTGTTTTAGATAAATGAATTCAATGCCTTTTAAGATTTTTTTAAGGATCTTCAGAAAACCCTGCTTTAAAAGTTTGGTGATACAAAGTTAACCAGCTGGCCTGACGGAGAAAGAGAGGGTGATAGAGGTTGAGAGAGTTGGTGATGATACCTTACATGAACAGGACAAAGCTTTGAAACCAAATCTGAGCACTTCAATGATACGAGTAAATGTCAAGACATGAGCGCACCCAGGCAAGACTCCATTGTTTTCAGCACAGCTCAGTTTTATTAAATTGGTCTTGTGTTTACATCTTTCTGCTGTGCTGTACTTTGACTCGAGGGACAGCAGGTTGCCTGCTCTGTTGGCTGTGTTCCCTGAATCCCCTCTGCAAAGGATTTCTGATTCATTGTACTTGGAGTGCAGCACAGTCTTATCCCACTCTCATTCTCTGGCACACTGGATCCTTAGTAATCGTATTTTTTCCTGCAGTATTTAGGAGATAAAAGTCTGTGATCAGTGCTTTAACTTGTTGGCTTAGTTTGATGGTAGCCGTTTCCTAGATGTGCCCATTGTTTTACTCAGACACGACCCCGACAGTCACTACCCACACTGACATTCATACACCCACGCTCAAAGACAGGCATACAGATAGACAAACACACAAATAAATCAGTTGTGTACGAGAGGAGGCACCGTTTTGATTGTAATGGAAATTACACAAGACGTCATTTGTTTTTCCTTGTTTTGCCTTCAGGCTACAAATAACTGCTCTGATCAGAGAAACTGATGGAGGCAACTGCTCCAGGAAGTTTTTCAGTGTCCTCCAGACGTAGTCCATCCATGCCAACAACACCCATGCACGTACAAATACACACACACCTGAGGTGATACTAAGCAGGAGGAAGCAGATTTTTCACATCTCTGGGTTCAGGTTTATTTTTTGTTGCTGGTCTCATCTGCTTCCTCTCTGCCAGACTGAATGCAAACAGATTTCACCTCCAAAGTAGAGCCAATAAAAAACCCAAAGTAATTTGATCAACATACATTTCTATGAGGACTGCATGCATGAAGACTTTTTTCTTAATTTCTGTAGAATGCAAACTTAAGTGTCTTGTATGCAAATTAAAAGCATGTGTGCCATGACAGTAAAAAGTATGTGAATATGCTCAACTTTTTATATGAAATTATTAGTAATATCATGTTATATTTTTCACAGTGTATAATAGCAACCTGTTCTCACTCCATATACATCAAATACCAATCCTTGGTCAGTTGCCCTCAGTGTTTGAGACTGACGCAGCAAGGCAGCCTCTAGTGTCTGTATGAGATGCACCGGCCTGTATTATTATTATTATTATTATTATGAGATCCTCAGAGAAATTGATGTTGTATAAAGACACAGAAAGTCCCTGTTGGGAGAAGGTTGGAATGGGTCAAACAAACATAGGACTTTTACCCAGAAGACCACTGTTTGTGTCCCATTGAAAACCAGAAGTTAAGGCTATTTAACTACATAACCTCACCTTACTACATAGTCATGTAACAAATTATGCTCTTTTTTTCCTAAATCTAACCCCAAGTTTGATTTCATGTAAGAAGTGGAAACTTTATGTTTCCTGTGAATAGATAGGTTTATTTTGAAGACACTGTATGCATGTAACAAGCGGAAATTGACACGTCTATACCTGGAGCGTTATAGTGTGACATGCAGGTCCACTGACCAAGCGTCAGTATCTGTAAGAGTTGTCAGTCATCAGCTTGCAGTGTTTATATTGTGTGGTGCGACCACAAACTGCACTTCTTTTCATTTACATGAAAATACGACTATAGTTGATCTGTTGTGATAAAATGATCCTCTTAATGACCTGAAAAGGTGTTGTCAGTTTGCCTGAATGCTGATGAGAATTATGTGGGACACTAGATGTGTCTCTGTTTGCTGTTGCTTCAGGCGACAGACAGCTCTGTTGAGAGAGATACATGCTGAAATCAGTTCATGGTTCTTTTGTTTATTTGTCTGAAATACCTACAACTGTGTCATCTCAGGTTTTATTACTGGCACTGAATGTGTTGATCAGTTGATGCTGGGAATGTGTCTCATGATCAGAGCTGGTAACCATCATGGTGTGATTTGGTTATTTATCCATTAACATCCTGCTGGGCAGCGTGAAGCTGGCTGTGTACAAACTGACATGTTGGGAGAAAAATGGTCGCACTGACTCACCGGCAGCTTGTTTGGCAACCTGCTGCTGACTGAGAGAACATTTGCACAGAAAAAAAAAGAACTACTAGCTATTTAGATGGAATAATTTTTAGTGGGACAGCTTGTTTATTCTGCAGTCCAATAAATTTTGGGTTTGATTCAGGGTTGGTTTGTTTGTGTGTTGTGGCAGTCAAACAAACAGGCAGCTCAAGTTACTCTGTCACTGACTCAGTGTGACATTTCTGGAAGTACTCTTCACTTTTGTGTCGATAGTTACATGAGAAATTGATACCACTCTTATGTATGTTCACTCTCATGTTTGTTTGTAGTATGAAGCTACCTCCAACAGCCAGTTATCCTAGCTTAGCACAAAGACTGGAAACAGGAGGAAACAACGAGTCTGGGCCTGGTCTACCAGCATCTTTTAATTAATCAACACATTATATCACATTTGATAACATTTATGCAAATGTTATCTGCAATATCCGCGAACTATTTCTTGCAAGCTATTTTCCCTGTTTCCAGTATATATGCTAAGCTTAGTTAGTCAAAATGTCATAATATTTACACCCACACAATGTGGGATTCTAACTTCTTATTTAAAATATTGATGTCCAGTGCCAGCTGGGTCAGTTCAGGCAACCTGTCTGTTTGAGAATTAAAACTCGCAAGGTTTCTGATATGACTGTTCATACTGAGGTTGCATTGCAAAAAAAATCCAACCTGCATCTGATTTAGGACCGCATATGAAAGTTTTTCCTTCATGTGACTCAGATCTTTTTTTTCCTATAACAGTACAAACAGCACAATCAAATAGAATCTAATCTTTTCAATTCTGATTCGAGCCACTTTCATATGGGGTCCTCTGTGAGCCATGGACTCTCCACTCATTGTGTCCATCAAAGTAGCGCAATATGTTTTTCAAGTGTGACAAAGATGAGAAGAGATCACCTGTGGCTGTAACCATTTAAAATCTAATGCATTTATGCCGTACTGGGCTATCATAATGCCCTCTGCCATCATAAATCATATAGTTTTGCATCAGAGTTTGAATTTGCTGACTCCGCTCTGGTCTCTGTAAACTCAGTACGATGGATGCAGCTGCCACTTGATAAATTGAGAGTTTGTTCTGGCCGTTTCACGAGGATCCTTGAGATAATCAGCCTTTCATGAAAAGGAGTCTGCCGGGCGTATTATCCTTTGACACAGTCTCAGAATAGGTTTTATTTTTGGTTTGTGTGCTGGCATTGATGAAGTTGACAAAGGGTCATTTAAACAGAAAAACAGTTAAATTTGCTTGGTTATTTGGTGCCAGCCAGTGACATGATTTCACTTCTTGTTTCATTCAGTCATGTATGCTGAAAGAATTTTAATCAGCACTGTCTGGAGAAGTGTAGCTGTCAACACCCTGATTGTATTATGAGTCAAGAATTGCACCGCTGTTTGCTGGTGGACTAAAACCTTGTTACAGAGCTGTTACACTTAAATTTAATTCGAACAAGAGTGACTGGTCTGACATACCAAACATGCATTAAATGTTATGGATGGATGAGTGAATGATTTGATGCTTTTTTTGCAAGCCATTTTTGCTCCGCCAAAATAGCAAAAGTAAGAAGGGAGTTTCAGTCTAAATTGAAATGAGCTGTGACAATGCACATAGAACGTGCCATCATAGATTGACACTAATGGCAAGAAAAACTCTACAAGCTCAGGTTCTAGGTGATAAGGATGTCAACTCTGAGAATGAGAGCGTTTCGTTTCTGGTAAATGGTGTCAGTGAGCTCTGCGTACATTCAGAAAGAAAACCTTTGACATGAGTTAAATGGATTCCGAAGCCGTCACAATGTAAAACTGTTACTGAGTGTACAGGGATTTAACAAAAGCCCTAATTGAATTTTTTGTCAAGTCAACTCAAACCATCTTTATTTATATAGCACATTTCATACAGTGTAAGCTCAATGTGCTTCACACACAACAAGTACGTATGCACAAAATAGAATAAGAAGATTGTATCTGTAAAACCTTCACTGAGAGTTAACGACAGAAAAGTCGGACAATGCAACAGAGGCGAGTGACTGGCAGTTGCCTCCATTATTTCCCAGCACATATTTTTTTACCCCCATAGAAAATCCAACTTGGAAAAAAGAGCAAATGTTACTGTTAGAAAACTGAGAAATAAAAAATGACAGGAAATTATGACATTATGGCTTTATTACCCAACAAGTATTCATCGGTGAGATGAAGCAATAGATGATAGAAGAAAAAAAAAGGATTAAAAAAAGAACTTCCTGCTAAGAGACGGTAACCTTAGAAACACAGGAAACAGGGCAGTTGGGCAAAAATAACTTTCCAGTGAGAGCTTGAAAAAGTGACTATTTGACTAATTAATTAAGTTCTTATAGTGCAGGCTTGGGACCTGCTAAATTAACTTTATTATGTACCCGTGAAGCACAGGTCCCACTGTAGACTTTAGATAATTAACGAGTGTACCAATTTGCAGCTCACAAATCCATCTCACCCACCACTGAAAATAGAGGCATATATGGCACAGGGTCAGTATTATTAGGAGCACAGAACTGTGGCATGTTGTTATCACTGCTTTAACACTAAAGATGCTAACTTTTATGAAAATTATTTTTGGTCATATTTGCTGAAACTACACAGTTCTGACAGCAGTGCATGAGACAGATGATCTGTGATAAGCAGTCATGTCCCTCCTTGTCTTCGTCTTATGGCATTTGCTAGACAAAAACAACCAGTCAGAGCCGAGGAGTCTCTCACACAGCTGTCAGTCATGACAGTCCCTGCACATAAACTGTGGTCAAAATGTCAAACTAGGCAGCCCTTATCAAATATGAATCAAGATTCTCATCTCAAATATGTTAAGAAACATATTTTGGTGTACTGTTTAGCTGTAAAATAAGGCAAAAAATTAAGAAAAGTTTGTGACCCAGCCGCCATGTTGGATACAGTCAACTGACGTACCAAGCACTGCCCACAGACCATTTCACAGCTAAACACTACACTAAAATATGTTTCTGAAAACATTCGGTGAGAAAAAGGCAAAGCAGTAACATAATATTGATTTATGATTGATCAGCGCTGTGTAGTTTAGAGACTCTTTGTGGTTGTTTTTGTTAATTTGCTGTAAGGCCCGCAGAAGCACTATAAGAGAATAGAGTTAGCAGAGGAGTACGATGTTTTCTATTCACATAGAAAAGCTGCCAATCGACACCATAAAGAATCTATGTATTGTGTATGCGTAGATTTGTTTCTAGAATACAGTTTACTGTAATTGCTGTATACAGTGTCTCTAGAATATGTACAGAAATAACTGAACTTCAACCTGAAACCTGTGTTTGGCTCCCTAATTTGGTTGTGACTCATCAGAGGATATACTGCTCTCTCTGTCTTTTTTCAGCTGAGCTCTTTCAGTTTCACCCCCTGAGCCAGTGAAGAGTTGTCCTGTTGATCTTTGTTCAGAGCAGCACACTCTACTTTTTATAATTGCTAAATGTTTCCTGATAAATAAAGCCATCAAACTTCGAGTGTATTCTAAGTACCCTATGCATGGGGAGTATTACATTTTAATGTGATGCAATCAGGAGGAAATGGTAAAAAAAGTTTGACTGCTTTTATTGGCTTCACAAATGTATACCATGCCTCAGCACATACGTGCATCCGCATTCAATGCTGCCACCTGTCCAAATCCATCAGACTCCACCTCTCCTCCAATAAGCTGCTCCCTGGGGACTGGTGCACGCCCATGTTGCCATGGAGACACCTCTCAGTCTGGTCCTACAGAGCTGGATCCTGGATACAGCAGTGATGGACAGCTAGACTGTGAAAGGGCGTGTTTCCAGTAGTAGCTTATATGCTTGGACTTCCCCGAAGCACGTAATGTGCTGACGTGTTGATGATACGAGCACCAGAGAGGGAATCATTGACAGCCAGCGATGATGAAATCTGAGATGATTTTTCTCTCCTTGCACTGTGAGAGCAACAATTGATTGTTAATGTTTATTTTATTGTCATCAAGAGTTGAATGTTTTCCTCTAAAGCAGTGCGGTTTGAAGTTTATTACAGTTTGGGAGGCTTAAATGAGCTGTTTATCATCAAGCCTATTATCCTAAATTGTTTTAGATGACAAGAGGCAGTTGCCTTAATAGCTTTCATTTTCAGTACAAGTTAGTGAAAATATTGTGCAAGAGAACTGAGCTCTAGTTTGACAGAACAACCAGCGGGAAATCCGATAAAGCAACAGATAATTAGGAGGGATGGTTAAGACTGTGGGACGACCCGGAGACTGACAGCTGACATCATGCCGTAGGACGCTCCATCGGCTCACCTCTGCTCTGCCATTGATTGGTCTCAGCTCCTGTTGTCTTATCTTTGAGTACACGTGCTGCAGCCACCTGGGCTAATGAGGGAACAGGCCAGATAGAGACAGACGGAGAAGAACCTGCAGTGACATCAGGAGCATGCCCTCATGAATCCAAAATTGCATTAATCATTAGGGGATTTAAAAAAAGGAACAGAGAAGTGGGGGATTAGTTCAGCGACTGGAACTTGTATTATGAGGCTCAGTGCGAGGGACAGGGAGAGTGAATTAAGGTCTGGATAAGGGTTGCGTTTGTCTGTGTGTCTGTTTTTCATGTGAATTTGGCTCTGCAGTGTAGAGCCCAGATACTGCAGAGCTGAGTTGGGGATTAGGTTAGTGAAATTTGGCTCAGAGTGGCTTTTGTCTGGTGTGTGTATGTGTGTGTGTGTGTGTCTAAACATAGTATGTGATGTCTTACCGCATGCTGATGTGAACGCCCAAGGACGTTATTTTCAAAGTGTTTAATACCTTCTGAGGCTGGTTATGATTTATAATTTATACATATTACGCAGAGACATGTTGGTCTTTCCTCTACACTCACTGCGCCAATATCCAAAAACACCAAGTGGAATCTGTTCTTATTGATTCATTGAAACACTTACATTTATGCTAAGCACGGCTGTGATAACCTGTGGAGAAGCTATCGTCGAACCCCAGTAAAAGCGAGATCATATTTTAGCCTCATTACCCTGCAGTGACATGATGCATCTCTCTCTGGCAGCCTGCTGCCCTGTGCAGCCTGGCTTTCCCTGCTGCCCTCAGGACACGCTGCAGAAAATCCCCCTCGTTCACTGCACTCCAGTTTTATCTCAACTTCATTGCGTCAAGACGTCACATGGTCCTCTGAAACGGCAAACTTGCAGTAAAATGCTGCACCAGTGCATCACCACTGGTGTCCTGAATTGCCCTCCGGAGCAGGCGCAAATTTCTTTTTTATTAGATAATAAGTAATGTCTTGTTCTCAGCCCATAAATGTGTCCGTAGTACATCATAGGCTATTTAAGTGCTGAGGAAATGTCAAAAGTCCTTTTTAGTGTGGATCAGTTTTACATCTGTTAGGGAAGCTGTTGACGGTGTTCTGCACTGAGCTGCATTTTGCCTGAGGGAGGCAAAAAAAACATGACTACAGATATTTTAAGTTCTGCTGAACAGAGGAACTTCGTCGGAAATGTTTTGAGCAACAAATACTCACCCCATTTAGCTTGTAAAATGCTAATTGAGCTTGTCTAACGCCTGTCTAGTCTTTCTAACACTCAAGGTGCTTTAATGTCCCAGAGTCACTTTCACCCATTAATTCAAAGCAGAGGTTACCATACACATATCTTGCACTTGCACATAGCCACTACAAAATGTTTGTAATTTTTAAAAGCTGTATTCAGCTTGAATGGATTTTAAGAGTCCATAGAGAACTTCAAACCACACCTGCAGCAACACTATCCATTTCTCTGTTGTCCATCTTTATCTCCCAAACACTCATGCTGTTGACAATTTATGACACACTGCCTTGCCGTACTTTCAGACCCAAACGTTCATTAGCCTTTTTTTGGTGGATTCATCCTATAAAAGCAGAGTTCTCATACATTCAAAGTGCAAACCTCTGCACATGTCTGCCAGCGAGCTCAACATGGGTGTGCATGAGAATGGAGATGGATGGATGCTGTCATGGATTTTTTTTTCATCTGCATCTGTGAACCAAACTGTCTCAGGAGGGGTCTGTTTAGTTCACAGAGGATTTTTGGTGGAGTGCAACTCCGGTAGATAGTTTTAAGTTCAGTCAACCTTTGCTAGAAAACATCACATACTTTGCTGCAACACAGCTGCAGATACAGGGTTTTGTCTGTTAGGGTCAAAGGTCAAGGATCTCCAACATCCTCCTATTGTTTTCAGAGGGTTTCCTGTGCTGCGAGGAGACAAGTGTGCACACTGCGCTTTAAATTCCTGTCCTTAAACAGTGTAAGGGAAATTATAGAGTGGGGCAGGTGTCCAGTGGAAGGGTTAGGGCTCCTATAATGATGAAGTATAGACTCAGGGTCAGTTTTGTAAATTGTCTGTCTTGAAAACTGTCTGCTCTCATAGTATGTCACACACAGCAGGGTTGATGTCATAATGAAGCTAGTAATGTGTGGAGCCGCAGTAATTAAGCAGCATGCAGAACATTAAAACATGACTTTTGACCTCAGACAGATAACCAGACACACTGGAGATCCAGAACTGCTGAAACATCTATGCATATGCATGGCTTTTTCTCTTTCCCAACATTACTTTCAACTTAATGAGTTGTTGTTCTTAACAGGCTGTATTTTGATACATATGGACCAAATCCCAGTTGTCTGCAGACAACTCTGTTTCAAAAGAAAAAAAAAGCTTTTGATTCCAGTAGATCTGAGAATTGCTCCATCATTAGTTTAGTGTTACAGAAAGCCTCTGATTAGAATTGTTATTGGATTAATGAAGCTTGTGGGATTCATTTTTGCTTTTGCTACAAATTATTGGGAGGTGTGGAGGGAGATGTAGTGGGCTTTATTATTATAGTCAATATATCAAACAGCTCAGAGGCTGCTTTTAGTAATGTGAGAGAAACATACAAAAACAAGTTTTGCATAACACAAAGAGGCTATTTTTATTAAATTTAATGGAACTAGTAGTAAAAGGTCCACGCTGAGCTGAGTTACACAAGCAGACATCTAATTTTACTTCAGTATCATAAGATCCTCCAATTATAGGCTGTTATCAAGCTTGAAAGGATAAAATTATCCTTCAGATAAATAATTTTGGCCTTTGTATGCATGATCCCACTAGAGTTTGACCATTTTTCAGCTGCTTCAGTCTCATCCCCCTTCCTCCATCAGCCTTTTTTGTCTGAAGATAACCCCCACCTCCCTTATCCAAAAAAAGAGAGAAAGGAAATAAGCAGATGGCTTCATCTCTAAATAGAACAACAGAGGCAACACACAGTAGGTCTGCCACTGATAGTAGCTGCATGCTTAATAATCAAGCAACAGCATTAAAGGTTTAACTTGCTTACTTTTAATAAGAGGAATTGTGTGTTGGTGTGGTTTTCCCCAAAATCGCACCTGCACTGGGAGTATCTGCTTTTCCCAGAATCCAGTATTTAAAAACATTGTTTGAAATTAACGGCTAACTGCTTCCAATGAGCCCATTCTTTAATACACTGACTGCTTTTGTCTTGAACAGTGGGTTTGTTTATAGTTTAATAGTTAAAATGGCTCCTGAAAATCCTTTTCAGTCCATAAGCTGTGGCATTTATTCATTTTCCCGAACATTTCGTATTTAATTATAGTAAGAGACCTATTTGAAACACAACGCTTCGGCTTTAGCCCCTTTCACACACGCAGTGTATCCCTGAAATGTTTAGGAATGAGGACTGCAAATTGCAAGCACTTTCCTTTATACATTTTTGGTAAACTTAATGGTCAGTTAATGGTTATTTGGAAAAAAACAAAAACATAAAATTATTATCTTGAGCAATGCTAAATGTGTTTTTGTCATGATGTGTGAAAAGGTGCAGACAGAAGCGGTCCTGAATGTAGTGCATGTTTGAATAGTGAAAATCAATAGCGGTGCCTGAAAGGCTTTGCCAGTAATTTACTGCGAGCTATGTGTGAAGGAGGCTTCTGCCTAATGGCAGCTATTTTAGATATAAAGTCAGTTTTTGAAACCAAGAAAACCAGAGCAGCTAAGTTGAAAGTAGGGCATCCATGTTTAGCACATTTACACTGACATCTGTGGGTTTACAGTGTTATATATGTTAGAAAGGCAGCGAGAGGGTTGTTGGGTATAGCTCAAGATACAAAGGTTATGCATGATACAGATGTGAGGAGGAGAGGAGGAGAGAGGTCTCTAATATTAGACACGAATCTTTTAAACTGTCTAAATAGACTTAATTTGTTGGTGATTTGAACCAGTGATCGTCCTTGGAAGCAGTAAAGGCTCAGTGAGTGTTTTATCCACAAATGCTGGTCTTTTTATTTCTTCACTTGATCACAAATCAGAGCAGAGACAATTACAGGAAACATTTCTCTATGTAAGGAGTGAAATGACAGTACACAGGACCTACGTATGTTGGTGGTGTCGAAGAAAAATAAACAATCATCTTCACTTTTCCTGCAGGCCTACATTCACATTCTCCTCACAGATTTGAAGGAACCACAGAGGGGTCCCTCACTTTGTATAAACCGCAGCCGATGAAGCCACTCAAAGAGCTGGGAATACTTAGGGAATAATTCTTCAATTGCTCATGGTTTCTGAGAGGGAAGGGCACACTACTGGTGTGCGTGACCTATTTTTCCAAACTCATCTGTCAAACGCAGAGCTGCATCTGGTAGTTCAGAGTTCCCTTTTCATGAAAGACTGTTTTCAAAAGTCCTCCCTGTCACTCATGCACATCGGTGTCACATTTTCCTGGGGCTTTTCTCTCTGGTTGCCTGCTTTGGCACCATTTTTCTCTTTTAAAGAAAACAAATATAGAACAGAAAAAAACCCCATTGCAAACAGGGAACACATATAGCTGCATGTTTGGTGTCTCTCCCTGAGCTCTAGTTCAGGGCTCCCACTAAAAACTGAGCTTTAAGCCCTCAGAGCTGTGAGGAAGAGGGAGGCCCCTGGATGAAGGGGAGGGCTGGGACAATGGTTAACCACAGAGCGAAGCATGCCGCTCGAGGCTGAGGCCAGGCGGCACGACATCACAGGGAGAGAAAAAAGGCTCGCCCCCACAACATCACTGTTTCAGTTCAAATGGCAAGCTTCCCCAGCAGTGAGGGAGCCTGCATATATCCATGAGGAGGGCTTGGCTGACCAAATTACACCCTCAGCAGCATGAAAACACAGTCTGTGTCACTGCAGTGGTTTCACCATTCAGTCAGCAGTTCATCTGCTTGGCTGAGTGTCACTGCCATGGCTCAGATATGTATAAAACCCATCCTTAATCCTTTATTTTTTGAGGTTATAACATGCAGTGACCCATGTTGTAACTGGAGGATGTTACAACATAGAGGGACTTACATTGAGGAAGTTCATTTTTTTGTTTTCTGCTTCACTTGCATTATCACGCAGACTTTTTAAAGACCGAAATAAACACAAAAGAACCATTGAATAAAAAGCTTGAATAATTCCCTCTCTGGCCAAAAATAATTGAAAAACTCTGCACAGTACATAATGTGATAGATAGTGCATTTCTGTTATAATTTATTGCTTTAAATTAAACATTTTCTGAAGAAAGCTAAGATAAACAAAGTTTTGTTTTGTCATCATTTGAGAATTCTCAAAAATCACGAAAAAAAACCACCAAAACTACATGGGACCTGTGATTAAACCATTTTTAGTGGTACTGTAATCGAATTCTTTAAAAAAAAAAATTACAACTAGACTTGACACAGGAACTGAGCTGAGGCAAATCGTTTTTTTTTTTTTTTTTTATTTTTTTATGTGACAATAAAGCATCGTTAAATGATCAAACAATGTCTTGGTTTCTAATAAAAGATGCTCATTAGTTCAGGAGGTTTCCTTCCTCCTGAGAAGTGACACCACTCATCCTGTTTCCTGTAGCTTTTCCCATCAGGTTGTGTTTCTGTTCTGCAAAATAGGCCTTTCTCTGTTCCTGAGCAGAGGCATCACTGCTGCTGATGACAGCACTACAAAGAGGAATCAGGTTTCTCTCCTGGGTTCCCACTGGCATGAAGGATCAGTAGTCTGCCTGGCAGCATCAGGTTCCTCTTAAGGAGAGATGTTACTCAGCTACTCGCTCAGAGCGGGGGAGTGCATTAGCTTCTCATTAAATCAGTTTGATCTCACAATGTGCGTCCACAGTGTAGACACCTATGAGAGGTCATGCACACACGGGTCACCTTACAGCTTGGCACAGGGCCTCACTGATCATTCTCACTCTCAGTCAGAGGCTTTGTGTTGCTGCTGGTCTGAAGGAGTGGAATGAAATGGTTCAGAATAACAGCATTTAATGGTTGTTTATTGCAAATCGCTGTTAGGTACAAACCTCCTATCTCCAAAATTGCTATTTTTCAGGAATTAGAAAAAATTAAGCCTTTTTAAAAGGATCAAAATAGAGATAGGAGGTTTAGTCACAGGCTTAAAAAACCTAAAAAAAACCAAATTTAATTGGTTGAGAAATGATAAAATCCAGTGATAGACGTAAGGAGACCAATAGAATTAATTTATGGGAAAAAAAGCAGTGAAAATGTGGTGATACAAGGTTTGTGCCTGACAATGACGATATGTGTTATAGAATAGGATTAAAGATGAATGATTTTCCCTGTTTGGCTTGTGTTAAAGTTTGTCTTTGATAATGTGATGTTTAGTATTTAGTGCTACGATGCTTCTCAGATAATGTAGTTAGTTAGTACTCACTAAAGGGACTGCAAATGGTCCCATCTGGTAGCTTGATCAAAATGAGTCCTAAACAATATCCTAAAGAAGCTACAAATAGTATTTCAGTTAATTAGTACTGTGTACTGTGTAATCTTCAGGTAGCATTTCACTGAAGACTGGCATTTGCTACAGATGTCATTACACAGTACTTTATTACATGCCGAGTCACTGTCAGATTTTGAGGGGAAACCTGCCTCAACTGCCTCTCAGTGTTAGAAAGTACTCCTGGAGTGTTTTCTTCATATTTCTGTTACTTGTAGTGGCTGATAGTCACTCTGTTCTTCAGTCAAAGTCAAACACCTGCACAGTCTCACTGCTGGAAAGATGCTCCTTTCATAAAAAGGGCTGTCTATGCAGTGGAAAGAGGCAAATACTTGTGAAATTGTTGCTATTTGATCAGAGAAAGCAGAGGAAACGGGCTGTGGCATGTGTTTTTGCTCAAGAGGTGGAAAACCTGTAACTCCAAGAGTTTACTGACCCTAACTTGACCGATAAACACTCCTGCTGGTTGGTGACATAATGCGAGTTTGGCCGTTCTGACACAGGAAACAATAAGGCAGTTGACTGTTAACAAACAATTTTGAATTACAGCAAAACAGTGCACTAAATTAAGTTTCTAAAAACATTTTAGGCTAAAATAGGCAACCTTGGTTCATATTTGATCATCCCTGCTTAGTTTGATTTGTTGCCGACCAGTAAAACTAAAGAAGGAGAAGAGGAGCGTCTCTGTCTCTCAATCTGCTTCTATATTCTTTGTGTCTGTGGTGGTGGGCATACAAAAATATGGAAGCACAACCTGTACTTCAAACAACAGCCCTCGAGCCAACGAAAATCCACCAGATGACACGTTTCTGCCATCCAGAAATATTGAGCAAAGCTGGGAGATGAGTAGGGAGAGCTGGGTGCTGGCCAAATGGAGGGAAGTTTACCAAAATTCATTTACACATACTACCCACATTGTTATGATACAAAGCTGGTTAAAAATCAGTTCTCTGTTAGTTTTAATACAGAAACAAAAAAATGAACAGGTGGAGGATTAACACCTGAGCAAAAAGGGCAAGTAATAAATTAATCCACCTGATAATAATGATTGACATCATAATGACAGGTTGTTTTTGACCAGGGCATGTTCTGCGATGTTGTGACAGCAGTATAAACAGTTGACTCATACCATTTCTGTTTGGTCTTTTGATGGACAGAGATCCGTAACCAGCTGGTGGAGCAGTTCAAATGCTTGGAGCAACAGTCTGAGTCTCGTATCCAGCTGCTTCAGGACCTGCAGGAGTTCTTTCGCCGCAAAGCAGAGATTGAACTGGAATACTCTCGCAGCTTAGAGAAACTGGCCGAGAGGTTCTCCTCGAAGATCCGTAGCTCCAGGGAGCACCAACAGTTCAAGTGAGTTTCTCTCCCTGCCATGAACGCATTCTCTGCTGAATCTGCTGCATGTACAGTTTTTGTTAGTCGTAGAGGGCGTGTGCGAAGGCATTGGTTTGGTTACATACCTTTTATCTATGCTATCCAAATGAATGGTAGTCTAATGCAAACATAAAAAATGCTGACCTAATTTTCATCCACTCCTGTGTTTGCATACTCACTTAAACAATTCAACCTTTACTGCTGTGTGAGATATTTAATATTTGATTAATGTTAAATTAAAGCACATTTTTAGGCAAAATAATATAGTGTTTTTCAGTCCTGATTGATGCCTGCAGGCTTACTCTCAAAATAAAGTCCACAAATGACTCATTGCTGCTCGTTAATCTTACATCTATTAGGACACTATAATAACTAAATGCAACTCAGCAGCATATCAACATTTTCATCACATCTGAAGTTACACAACGGGACTCAAGAAGACAGAGATTTAAGTGAGTAAATATAACTGAAATGGTAAAAATGATGGGAACAAAAATTGGATTTAAAAGACGTGACCCCATACAGCCCCCTTTTTTGTGTGTTATTATAAGGCGGCAGCATTTTCGTATTTACTTTACTTGATGTTGTTCTCTTTAACTCAACTGACTCTTTTTCAGCTTAATTTTTGCAAAGCTTCGTCTCTTTACTTTCAACATGAACCCGGACCGCAGGGATCTGTCAGTGACTTCATGTAACTATTTATTATCTGACTTTAGACCCCGCCCTGCTGCTAATCACAGTGCATTGCTTGATCACAGTGCACAAGTATACAACAAAATACTCCAACATGATTATGTGCTGTAAGGGAATATGTATGATTACGGTCAAGTTCTTTATGACTTTCTCAAAGGTCAGCTGGTTCTGGCTCGATGACGAGGATGCAGTTCATTAAAGGAGTTAAAGACTGTCGAAGGCTGGACATAACAAATCCAAAGCACTCACGGTGCTGTAATCTAGCACTTAGCTTTATAGACGGCTTTGAATGAAGCTTTATGCTTCATTATGTTTTAAATTGCATCCATTATGTATAAATATGGCAGACTCTCGACAAGCTCTGCATTAGACAGAAACCTGTGGAGATGGTGATTAAATTAAAAACCATGTAATTTATTCAAAATAGTGACTTACTAGTGAAAATAGTAAGACACCATGCAGTGTTATTGGTACTTTGTTGGCAAGGTGGACCTTTGTAGTTGGAGAGCTTACAGCAAAAAAAAAAATGTGTCACTGAAAATGTTCAATAATTACTTTTTATAGATTTAAATGTTTTTTAGTGTGCTTTAGTTATCCACAGTAAACTGCATTAACAATGCAATGGTGCAATGTAAAGTGTTTTGTAAAGACAAGTAAAGTAATTGGGGATGTACAAAGTCAAAAAGCATGGATAGATCTTAAGAGTAAAGGAAACAGTAAATAAGGAAGCCTATTGAATGTCATCAGATCAAAATCAGCTCACCCGTAGCCTTGACCCATTTAGATTTGCAGCTCTGGAGACATTGCAATCTACGCTGGTGAAAAAAAGAGGGATCATCTGCACAGAAACTACCACTTACACATTGGTACATGACTCACGCAGGGCATGAAATTAAGTGCTGCCGCTCCCAGAATCCACCACCTCAGGCGAGCAGGCGAGCTTAGTTCAGTCTGGAAATGGGACTCGTACCCAGCTGTGATCTGGCAGCAGATATCAGACATGAATCTACACCATCATATATGTAGTCTAACCACAGATCTTATTCTTGCAAATGGAAACTGCAGGACTGCATTCCTGACATTTTCATATTTTGAATCTTGAAATGTGTAACATGTAGAGGTCTGTTTAACTCTTAAATGCTCACTGATCTGCAGGATGATCGTGTTATTACTAGCCTCTTCAAATGAAAACAAAACACAGATGTTCACAAGTCCCCTGCTCAAGTGTGAAAAGACTTGGTTTTTGTACTATTGCAGAAAAAAAACATTAAATACATGTCAATACTACTTAGTGCGATACATTTATTTGTGCAGAAATGCAAACTGCTGCATGTGCATATACATTACTGCAACATTAAACACAGAATGGGTAAATTTTAGACACAAAATGGGCTCATATTTTGACAATTTGGACAATTTAAGAAGGGCTTCCCTTGGGTGGTTATCCAATATCCATAGCCTAGGAAAGCTGACATTGTTGCTCTGCCCACCTTTATGAAATGTTACCATTTATTTATGAGAAGCCAGTTCACTGTATTGAATGGTTTCCATATTAAGAGAAGTGAGTTTAGTTATGATGATTATGAACTGTCAGTTTTACATGCCAACTGAGTGGGTTGCAGTTTTTTTTACAGACCTGCTTTCAAGTTTGGCAGTCTTGAAACCCACTGGCTTTGGGGGGGAACGGCCAACATTTCTGATACCATTCAGGACAATGCATTTCGCATTTTTTGCTCCACACAGACTGTTTACCTGCAAATACTCCAAAGTTGCTCAAACGGAATTGGTCAGTACTACTCAGACTACAAGCAGAAACCAAAATGCTTCTTCATACTAATGTCTTGTACCATTTCCTATGGATTGTGCATTCATTTGCATGTATCTTTTTCTTTTTATAGAGATTAAACATTTAGGATATGTGCCTCACATTCATCATGTTGAAGTAAAAGTCACTGTCACCTAATCAAAAGTACATGTGTTGGACTTCTAGAGTAAGATGTAGAAGTGTTTGCTTGTGCATGGACTTTGTGTAGGAGAGCCGTGTGTGAGAAGTGGATAAGGATTTGAGTTAGTAATTGAGTCCAGATGTGTGAGAGGAGGCGTGCTTCATTGTGGCGTCTAAGACTCGGCTGATAGTAGACAGAACTGTGCTGCTGCTGCGACACAGCGGCTTAACCTTTGGACTGTAAAGATGATCTTATCCACAAAGCAAAGGCAGGTGTTCGAAAAAACACCCAGTCCTCAGACACATGTTCTAATAATGCTGTATTACACTTTACACTGACAAGATCAGCAAGTGTCTGAGTGCAATGTCTTGACAAAGGCCACACACACACACACACACACACACACATACACACACACACACATGCATACAGGATATCTGTATGATATAAAGATGTGTAAGACTTTAAATGCATTGTCTTTTTCTGCAACCCCTTGTGTATTAAACACGGCTGCTTTTGAACTCCATTAATTCATCAAAATGTGTAAAAATGTCGTGCACTTCAACAATATGAGCAAAAGAGCCAAACTGACGCAGTCACAGACCACAGAGGAAGTGTGGGTGGTAGGCAACTACCCATACTTGACAGGTATAGCGGATGTAATATTCAGCCACACTGAAATTCTGTTATGTGTCATTCTTACCACAAACACACTCTCTCATATATAAAAATGAAAACGGTTTTACCTTTTCCTGTTTAAAGCATATAAAGGGTACATTAAATTCCAACTGGCCAGTATTTCATCCACAGTGAGTTTTTAAGCCCCATAACATGATTGCACCTTGTGCCATGCACTCCTGGTCTGAGCAGGCGGGCAACCACAAATCCTGGTAATCAGCTGTGACACGCCCTGCACTGTGCCCTTCCTCCCACTTTAGTGCAGTTAAGTTCATGGCGAGCCACCAAAACACCAAATGGGCCCTCAGCAAGAAAAACACTTGTGTTTGTCTAATAAAAACACTTTGTTGGCAAAAAGCCCAACCATGCTGTATGCACCATCAAAAACACAGAAAAAAACAAACATTTTAGGCCCTGAAGTCTCTTTATTTTGCGAACACACCAAGTTGCTTTTGGGTTTGTCTTTGTTATCTTTGACTGCGTTTCATCTGATATAGCAGATCTAAACTATCCTTTTCCCAACACTCTTCAACATGCCTGTGACTGTTTCATAGCAGTGAAGGTGGGGTTCCCACAGTCATGAAATTCCTGGCAAAGTTATGAAATTATAAAAACTGTTCTCCAGGCCTGTTATAAGTTAATGCTCAATGTTTCTGAAAAGTTTTGAACATACATTGTTTTGTCGATTGTACATAAAAATCTCAAAACATGTCTAATGTTAAGTGATGTAAGTTCTTGGTGTTAGTAATTTAAAATGTCAAGCTGCGCTGTGTGACTGTTGAAATGTCACAGTTACCACACAATAGACTACACATTGACCAGACTGGCATCGTGTCATAGTTGTATTTGATTCTATCAAATATACATAGTTCACTGAATCACCAGCTGATCTTTCCGTATCATGGAATTATGGCCAATGTGTTAGGTCTTAGATTCACTTTGATGGAGGAAGACTGAAGGGACAAGGGTCAAAATAAGTGTGATGTGTACAAATTTGGGTGCTGTCATTGAAAAATCCATGAACAGTTTACGAGAACAGCTTGGTGTGTTTAATAAAGTACAAGTGTATCGCTGTGTAGCTCTACCTATTTTACACCTTTTCAGTAAAATCATGGAAATGGGATAAAATATTTTTACAAAAGTTATCAAAAACGTTTGAAAATTACTAGGTAAAAATATGTGGGAACTCTGTAAATGCTCTTTAGACTCTGTGTAGTTACACCTTCATATTTCTGAAGGACATCAAAACAGAGCAATATAAAAAAGAGACATGTTGACCAGTACAGACTTCCATATGTGCTGGATCACAGCCTACAGTCTGTTGGCTGAACCCTCCCAGTGCAGATTCATTAGCAAGCCGAATGCTACAGTGATTTACAGCTACTGCAGCTACAGCTGCACCGCAGCAACCCGACCAAGGATAATTTTGCTCTTCCACTTTACCTCATTAGCCACAGTAAAAAGACATGCTGAAGGGTTACTGAGCTGCTCCATACTGCAGTTGCAGTGCGAGATAGTGCACCACTTCCTTTCTCTACTGGTTCACAGTTCCCGGGAGATGTCAGCTAACTTCATTATAATTACGGAGCAGACGTTTCAGGGTATATATCATGGATGGGATTGATAATGCACCCCATCAAATTAGAGTGTTTGGTATCATCTGTCTGTCATACAGGCATATTCAGATGTAACAGAGCTCCATTAAAAAGGCAACTCATGCAATATTGATATGGAGAATAACCTGTCTGGGAGAGATAAGACAGGGCTTGTAGTGATGTCCAAATTGGGGTGGGTGTGTGTGTGTGTGTGTGTGTGTGTGTGTGTCTGTGTGTGTGTGTGTGTGTGTGTGTGTGTGTGTGTGTGTGTGTGTGTGTGTGTGTGTGTGTGTGTGTGTGTGTGTGTGTGTGTGTGTGTGTGTGTGTGTGTGTGTGTGTTTTAATCTCTTTGTGAGTGTATCCAACCAATTGGTTTGGGAGGAAGTGGGGGAGAAAATTGTTTGGTATCTTTACAGTGCCAGATCTTTGCACAGTGTTATTTTAGTTTTGAAGCTGCGTTTGCTCATTTCCAAGTGATGTCTGTGTTCAGTTCATGGTCAGCGGGGCACTGCTTTGAAAATGTATCAATGGATATTCCAGTGTGTTTCTTTTAAGAACAGTTAAGTGGGATGCCGCCTATGTCAAGAGCACACTTTTCATTAAAGAGCCATGATGAAAAAGTATGATGCAATACTGAGGTAATATTATAATTATGATGAATGGTGTCTGCTGCAGTGGGATAGCACCAGATGTTTTAATGGTGGTTTGTGCTCTGGCACCAAACTACAGCTATAGCTTCAGTCCCATTTAGGCCCAATACCGTACAATACTTTTACCCCCACCACTGTTTCTAAGTGCCACCTTGCCTCTTGGAACAGACTCATGAGGGGTTGTGGTTCTTGGGACAACCCGTAAACAGAGGCATCGAGTGTTGCCTGACATTTTCAGCAACCCGTACTTCTACCTTATCAGTCTGCACTGATATTAGAGGAGCAAAAAGTAGTATGTCAAGGCTGTCATGCACAAATCAGCAATAACAATGCACCTTTAGCTAGCTAGCTAGTTAGCTACCAAACATCAGTATACAAGGGATTTCTTTTGTTATCCATGTTATACAGAAAAGGACTATAATGCATTGAAGCAATAATAGACTTAAGATAATGTGATGGTTATTGTAGTTTTTTTCCATCGTAAATAACAAAGACAATACATTTGTGGTTTCTTTTGTTGCTCAAACAGCCATCTTGCAATAATTTTAGTTTTAAGTGTGTCTGAATATCCTCTGTTTGGAGGGCCATGTGGCCCTAACACTTCACCCTACCGAAACAAGATTAGGTCACCCTACCTCTATATGTTAACATTCACAATGAAGTAAGGCAAAGTGGTCAGGGCAAGGGGTGTATTGGGAATGGGCCTTCGTGTACACTTGTATATGTAGTTGAACCATGGCCAGTCTCAGGAGCTCGGAGGGGCAAAGGGTAAAAGGTTAAACTATATCTCTCTAGGCTCAGTCTGTTTGAACACAGCACTCCTTCCCCTGCTCTTGTCAGGTTGACGAATCCTGCTGGTGGAAGTCAGCGTGTGCGATATCAGTACATTAGCTGGTTTGCAGTTTGTTTTTCAGATCTTGTCAAACCATTTATTGACGCTGCACTGTGCTCCTCACTGCTCTGGCCCCTGTGTCTTTGCAGCTGTGCATCATCAAATGTTGGCAGTGTGTCTGCTTCCCAAAGAAAGAGAAAAATGTGCTAAATGATGTGCAGATCAGCACTGTAGCATATTGAAGCCCCGCTTGAAAACAGGGGCAAAGCGAATTTGAATGGCAAAGCTGGCTGTATGTGCCCACATGCCCCTTGTCTTTTGAAACTGTGTTTGGCTCCTTCTCCTTTTCCTTGGCTGTTTCATTGATAAGCAGCAGGCAGGCAGTGTGGAGGGGATTAAAGGCCTTCACAGAGCCGAGTCCTGGTTTGATAAATACACACTTCCTTCTGGAAATCCTGGCTTAGACACATCATAGGCCCTGGGTGATTAGATGGTGGCATCCAGTGCAGCCATGACTAAAGCACATGCACTGTTCAATATAATGCTGACTTGTTCAGCGTATGCACGTTATGGAAACAGCTTGCCTTCAGTTTATCCTTGAATCAAAGGATTATTGCAATATACCCTAACCATACACTTTTTCTTTGTTTCTCAATTTACTACCACTGTCTGATCTTCTTAATACTCCTCCATGGATTCACACATGTATGTGTCTGCCTCTTAGAGACAGTGATGCAGTGCAGAACCCGTAAAAAACCATGGAGACAGCCAGGCAGTGCTTTGCAGGATGAGACAGATGTAATAGGATGCCAGAAAGCCGCTCTCGTCTCTCCTCCTCTTCCTTCTCACTTCTCCAGAGACTCTCAGAGCTCATTGTTTGCCTTCTGCATGTTAATGATATCCTGTGTATAAATACCCAGGGCATGGAGCCATCCGAAACCAACCCTTTTGAAGCCCTCTGGATTAATTGACCTGAAGCCTCTCGACTGATACGCAGAGTTTTACGGGAAATGTGGTGGGTGCAGAATAGAGATGAATGAGTTTTGCTGCATGCTGAAGTCCATCCTTTGTGATAGATTAGCGTCTGTGTAAGAGCTGCTATGGAAAAGGTAGTGACTTTACCATAAAACAAGTTGGAGAGCTACAATTATTACTGAGTTAAATTAGTCCCAGAGATGATGCTGGTACACAGGCCTAATTACCCTGCTCTTAATTTCTGCAAAAATGAGGACAGCTACTGTGGGAAAGGAGATCTTTTGTCCGTTCCTTCTTTCTTCAGGGCTTCAACCCTAAGCATTAAGAATTTGTACCTGGTCACTTTCAGACCATATTATTCCTTAATTTAGAGTTTCACTAATTATCATCTATCTACATTTTTTCTTAAACCTTCAAATTTGCCACTTAGGTTCAGACTGAAACATCTCTATAACTATTTAATGTATTGCCATGAAACTTCATCCAGACATTTATGGTCCCCAGCAGATGGATCCTAATGTTTTTTGTGGCGACACTGTGAGGCGGATTTTGAATTAAATGTCTCTACAACAATACAATTTATTTTCATTAGGTTTATTAATGGGATTATAACAATTAATTGACAATTGATTAATCAATCGGTTGTTAAGAACTGATTTAATTTGAGCCTATCCCAGTTGACATTAGGCGAGAGGCGAGGTAGCCACCCTGGACTCAACCCAAACCGCTATGCCTAACAGATGTGCTACCATGTCTACAGTGTCATCTCTTTGAACATAATTTGTTTTGGTTTTTTTTTTGTGTATAAATTCTTACAGATTTAATACCCTTAAATGTTTTGAAGCCTACAGGACAAACAGAGAATTAATATAGCAGCAAACAACTAAGCATAAAGTGGAGTAATGAAGTCCTGAGCAAAGAAATGAGTCACTACCTCTGTGTATGTTGTTGAGCTTCTCTGTTCTTTGTTATGGTCGACAGCAGTCCACCTGCATGTGCATGAGTCCCTGTGTGTGTGTGTGTGTGTGTGTGTGTGTCCTACTAGCGAGCTAATAACTGCAGGTCTGCATTGATAATCAGCTGCCAGCTAGCAGTTTAGCCATCTCCATGTTACCTGGTACGAACGTGAGGTGAAACACCTAATAATCTGAAAGGAAAGATCGTCTTAAGCAGCAGATTTAGCAACAGTGTCACATTGGGGACCAAAGGTCCACAAGCACTTTTAGCCATTGGAGAGGGGCCAAGGATTTACCTCAGCAGAGTTTGTCTGGAAAGCTGAGGACTGGTGGATATAAATGGGGCTAATGGGAGCCTGGTTGTGCTTAGGGATGTGATGAAGCATCTCTGACCATTTTTAAGGATTAACAGAGAGTAGAGGTGCTTGTTCCCTAAACCCCTCAACCACAAACAGCAATTATACACCGAGGAGCTGCGTCCCTTACTGGCAGATAGGTCAGTCATGCAGAACTGGTGCAAAATGAGGGATGGTAGAACGGTAGAAATAGGCCATCCCAGAGGAGCAAAGGAGAATATGCTCTACATCAGATCCTCTATTGTTAGTAAAACCGAAACCCAACCCATCCTCTATGTAGTCTGTCAGTGGAGTTCATCTCATTTTGACACAGCAAATGTTCAGTTTAATCATTTTATTATCTTCTCTTGATTGCAAGACTGAAATGCGGCATGAATTTATGGCTGGATTTTCTCAGCTCTCTGAAATTACCATTAAGTTTCTGTAATAGCAAATTAATTTACTCGCTTTTCAGACAAAGTGCATCTCAGGACGCCATTCTCAATCTAACGCCGATGAAGAAGGGCAGTAATGAATGGATGGATGAAGCTGTCTACATGTGCCATCCTGTTTTCTTATGCGTATAGGTCTGGATAGGACTGTAACTGGGTCCCCTTTCAGACCATGGCCCCACTATTAATGACCTCTAGATGGACGGAGAGAGATGGGATGCATATGGTCATTTTGCTAACACGGGGGGTGGTGCCCCTCTTCATCTCTTCTCAAATTGTCTTCTACCGGCACTGATGTCAGGAGAACAAGGAGCTGGTGTTTGCGTCCTGTCAGCCTGATGTAAATGTGTTTAGGGGCAGAGTTAAGTAAAGAAATAATGGAGAATGCACTCTGGAGTCACTAGATATCAACTTCATTAGATGTGATTAACATTATGGAAGCTCTCCGAAGGAGGGCTCTTTGATGTTTGTGCTGCTCATCTCTTTTTTCTGCTCCACAGTTGAAACACGATCCTCCCCCCCCCCCTGCTCTGGCTCTCTGCCTCCTTTGCTCTCATCCAACCCCCCCCCCCCTTTTTGTCTCCTCAGGGGGGGGTTAGATATTAATACTCAGAGAGGAGATCCAGACAAGGGTATGGGTTTGAAGGGATTGTGTGTGTGTGTGTGTGTGTGTGTGTGTGTGTGTGTGTGTGTGTGTGTGTGTGTGTGTGTGTGTGTGTGTGTGTGTGTGTGTGTGTGTGTGTGTGTGTGTGTGTGTGTGTGTGTGTGTGTGTGTGTGTGTGTGTGTGTGTGTGTGTGTGTGTGTGTGGTTCAGTGTCTGTGTGCCTTAGTCTTTCTATTTGCAATCACCCGAGGCGGAGACAGTTTAAACTGATTATGCAGCAATCAGGGCCCTTGACTCTCTGGATCATAGTGGTCACCAGCTTTATACATTAACAACAAGTTGATGCCTTAGATTGTAGCATTGTTTGGAGTGTGGTGGAAGAAAGACAGGAAATGATAAAGTGAGGGTGGAAGACATTCACCAAGAAATGAAAGAAAGACGGGAACATTGTGGTATTCATGATCACATCCATAGCAATATTGTTTACTTTAGTTGTTACTTCACATGTTTTCATCTTTAGCCAAACTTTTTTGGATTATTACTGCATGTAAAATAACATAGCTCAGTCTTTAGCCTTGGTTTGGACTTCTTTAAACATGGGAAAACGTGTTAAAAATATGCAATATAATATGCCTGCCCATTGTCTGTAGACCTAAGCTGTGCACAGGAGACAGGTATGCCTCTGTTTTTTTTCTGGTCTGTCACATTTGATGGCATGGACGGGCTGGAAAACGGGAAAGTAAACAGCAGAAAGCTGCCTGTGTAAAACCTATGGTGGTTACTTAAAAAAAAAAAATCACTTACATATGCTCTCTCCTAAAGTCAGTGCTGACTTCATTTTGAATGATGTGTGAGTGCTGCTTGGATGAAAACCAAATGCGTCCACCAGGATGAAGTATTTCCATCACTGCTAATTAAAGCCGATCAGAGCCGAAGCCGATAAACACCTGTGTCGACTGCATAGTCATTGAATGCTGCTTGTGCTACTTTCTCCATTAAATACAAAAGCCAAATGTTAGTTGTAGTTTTTTTCTACATCTACTCTAATGTTGCTGTTCTTCCTTGAATTATTTTTCAGTTATAATAATAGTAATTGTTATTATTTATTAAGAGAAATATTTTTGTATATTTTTAGTGGCCTGACTCTAGGGACAGCATTGTTGGTTGGCCCACCACTTTGGGCTCGAGTGGAATATCTCAATGACTCAGTGACAGTGAAATTTTGTGCGTGGTCGCCAGAAGTTTAGTCCATTTTTATTCCAGTGCCACCCTGAGGTTGTAGTTTGTATTTCTTAGTAAATATCTCAACACCTATTAGATAGATTGTTGTAAACTTTGGTACAGACATTCGTCACCCCCACAGGATGATGCGTAATAACTGTGGTGATCCCCTAACTTTTTATCTATCACCACTGTCAGGTTGAAACTTGACTTTCTCCAATACTTTGGTTAAACTGAACATCTGCAAAACTGATGCTATTCCAATATGAAGAGCTTCACAGAGTCATTAGTGTTGCTGATGTTTCTTAGTGCTATTTAAAGAAGTCGGGCAGTTGTTTTTTGTTGGGGTTTTTTTCAAGTGTGTTGTCCAGTGCTCTTTTGGGGTTGTTTTGGTCCCCAGACTTTGCTGTGGAGTGAGTGCTCTTGACTGTCACACTACTTTTTGGTAAAGGCTGCAGCTGATGCAGTGCAGCGGCTCAGAGGAAGAGACACTGTGCACTGTAAGGCTCTGAGATAACGTTATTTTCTCTCAGTGGTGAATATACAGCTTACAGCAACTTAATACGACACAGTCTCTGGCTTTTGTTTGATATGTAGTGTTGGCAAAAAATGTTGTTGCACATTGCTGATCTCTTGTTAGCATGTTTACTGTAGAATGCTGCTGTCACACTAAACCTCCCAGAGCCCTGTTCAAACTTTCAAACTTGAATCATCAAATATTGGTATGTAAGGCCCAAATCTGATTCGACAGTGTTAATTGAGTATCGTACAGCCGTAAATGAATATTAAGTACATTACCACCAGGGACGCCCAGTTGCTCAGTTGACTGTAGTTCAGTTCTGGCTTTGGCCCTTTGCTGCATGTCATCCCCTCTCTTTCCCCCTTTCACGTTTCAGTTGTCCTGTCAAATAAAGGCAAAAAGGCCCAAAAGTAATCTTAAAAAAAAACCAATACAACAAAACATTACCAACTGTGTATATTATGATATTATTAACAGTCCTGCATTTTTCCTGTGTTTTTTTCAGGAAAGACCAGCACCTGCTGTCCTCAGTAAACTGCTGGTATTTGGTGCTGAACCAGATGAGGCGAGAGAGCCGTGACCACGCCACCCTCAGCGACATCTACACCAACAACGTCATCATCCGCCTGGCCCAGATCAGCGAAGACATCATCCGTCTGTTCAAGAAGGTCAGTGAGTCTATCATCCTTCCCTCTTTGTTTACCGCTTCTGTGTTATCACCAGTGCACAAAATGTCAGAGTTAGAAGGACAATACAAATACCAAGCAGTTTGATTAAAGCTTTTATTTGCCTCATAACTCTTTTATTGTAAACTTTGGGCCACATCGTCATGCCCTGGTATTGCAATAAAGTTGAATTTGCAATATACAAGTTGCAGTAGCCAAAATAAAAGCCACTTCTCTACTTTTTGACTTCAGTTTGACCTCAGTATACAAACTGATGGAAGCCCAAAGAAATGAGGTGCTTTGAGCTCTGTCTCAGCAGCACACATGGATTTAGTAGAAGGTGCATGAGTTTGGTCAGTCTAAGCAGCATGGAGAAAAGTGAAGCTGAGAACCCCTCGCCCAACACCCTGCAGCCCCAACAAGTGTGATCAACGACTGGCTCACTGTCAGCACATAGCAGAGATGACTGAGGTCTTATCCAAACATCAGAACCCTGTTTTCACCTTGCAGGCCTTCCTGTAGGTGAGCTGCACTCCGCTTACTAGGCTCCATTCAGATATTACCGTGTGTCTGTGTCTGTGTCTGTGTCTGTGTGTGTGTGTGTGTGTGTGTGTGTGTGTGTGTGTGTGTGCGTGTGCGTGTGTGTGCTTGTGTGGGTGCCAGGCCAGTGTTTGTCAGAAACTGTGCCAGAGCTGAAAAAGGAGAAACACTCCGTCTTTTCTTTTTTTTTTTTAAAGTCAGGCGCCCTCAGGTAGCTTTTTCTATATTTGAAAGTATGAATGGATGGCTCTGCAGCTGCTTGCTGGCAGACATATTGCAGAGGCAATAAATAATGCATCAAAACCATCATAGGGAGCTCAGGAGAAAATTAAAAATGTTAAACTGAAATAAATGAAAGAGCTTTGGGTGATTGACTGTTGGACATGACAAGGTGATCAAGGACAAAAAGTACAGCTGTCGACAAAAACTTGATCAAGGGCCTGTTTAGCATATAAATGGCAGATAAAGTAAGCTGTGTGATGCATAATATTATGATTTATTCTGTTTCCCATGATGTTATATTCAATAATGATGTACAAAAAGCAGTTGCGAATGGTGTTCCATATCAGTCGCACATAGGGATGGTCGATATATCGAATATACTCGATGTGTCACAGCTTGTTCCATGTGGGATGTACAAAGAGACTATATTTCGAACGTCAGGTATAATTGTCACATAATTTTTTTAAGTCACTGGTATGAGACTCGCTTCGACATTTTGGAGATAGTGTGAGCAGGCGTGGCGTTTGTTTTTGTATCTCCAGGGCTCCGGACCACGACAGCTTTGTTGCATTTTGCAACTACGAAGCACCAATGCGACTTGCAGATACTATTAGTATATGAACTTCAGGTGTAAGTTTTTGTTTCTTAGCTTGTTGTTTCTTAGCTCCAGAATGCAACTATTTTGTCACATTTTGCAACCACGTAGCACGTGAATGTTATTAATATATGAACTTGGGAGCTGTTGGTTGTTTCCAGCTCACAGTCAATAATCCTGGCATCCAAATGTGCCGCGGTAACTAAAAGTCTAATTTAATGAATGGTAGTGGCAGCGGTGTGAGCTGGTGAGGCTGTGGGTTTTTGTGCCTGCAGAGCTCTGATTATGACTATTAAGTCACATTTTGCAACCATGGAGCACCAGTGCGACTTGCAAATCTTTGCAATATAAGAACTGGAGAGCTGTTAATTGTCTGCGGCTCACAGTGAATAAATCCTCACATTCAAAGGCGCCGCAGAAACAATCTAACTTTCTGCTCACTGTAAAATCTAACTGTTATGGCCCAAGATGCAGTGGGTGCTTCAAAATAAAAGCATCAGTGGTTCTGCTCTGCTTTATGTCATTATCATGATACTTTTAATAAATATATATATGAATATATAATACCTTCTCCAACAGACTGATTCAGCTTCGCTGTCGAAAGGACAGATACAGGAAATCTTTCCTGCCACAAGCCATCCACCTGTACAATAACTCACCTCTGTCTGCGCTTTAAACTCTGGTCTTAGCTCCATGTCACTCTGCACTGCTGACTTTATTTCTATTTATATTTATTCAGATACTGTTCCGCACTTTACACATGCATATATGTAGATATGTACAGTCTCGTAGTTTTTTTTTTAGGTTTTTTTAAGCATATTCCTTTATATTCTATTAATAATGTGTGCTCTTTATTCTCTGTTCTTACTGTATGGTGCTGCTACATCCCAATTTCTCAGTTTTGAGATCAATAAAGTCTATCTATCTATCTATCTATCTATCTATCTATCTATCTATCTATCTATCTATCTAACAGTTTTTAACTCTATAATGACATTACTTGATTTAACCTTAGTTTCTGACAGTAGCTACTTTGTTTGACTTCGTGTTAATGTAGTTCTTTTAGTAATGTTTATTATTTTAGTAGTCTACAGTGGTTTAGAGGAGACTTCAAAATATGAAGATATACAGCCAAGAAATACTGCAGTATCATTTTTAAGCTATATCTCCTTGCCCTAATCCCACATAATGCAATTACAATAGAAGCGGCAAATGTGAATCTAGAGAAAGCAGTGTTCCTTTTTCCCTGACTGTATTTTCTGCAGTGTTTTTATATTGACAGTCATACATAAACTACTGCACTACTTTTTTGCCTTTCATAGAAGGAAGATTTTTAAAATGTATACAAACAGGCGTTTCCATAAGGGCTTTTACAATACGACCCGCCACAGCTCTTTCAGTGTGTTGCATCACAGTCGTTCACTCCCTGCTTGAACTCTCCCTGCTCTCCCAGAGCCTCTGCAGTACATGCTGCAGTCTGTCTTGTTCAGAGCCACTGATGCATACAGATGCCATTCATCAGCTGCTGGAGCCCTCTGAGGATATTCCCTATTTATCACACTCAGTCCAATTGTTTGAGTAGGACTTAGCGCCTGCACTCTAGATACAAACAAAGTAAAAACAACAAATCCCTCCTGTATTACTAAGGTTATTATGTTTTATCTCCTCTGGGTGCATTTCATAATCTAGTTTAATGAAGAACTGTTGGAGCAAGATTTTGTTTGATGGATTTTTGCCCTCTTTGATGATGATTTAAGTTTCTGACTCACCAGTAGCAAGTTTTTTCGAGCACAGTTTTTATAGCCGAGCAGGGTGTGGACAAATATGTTAACTCCCGAGTAGTTGTGTTGTTTGTGTGTGTGTGTGTGTGTGTGTGTGTGTGTGTGTGTGTACGTGTGTGTGTTTGTGTGTGAGAGAGAGAGAGGGTGAATATCATAAATACTTGCCCTTTTGTTGTTGTGTTAGTCATTGTCTTTCAGCACAGCTCCTCCTTGTTATATTGATCTGACAGAAAATGAGACTCATAATGATTCATTTCTGAAAGGAACATAATGCATCTTGCTGTGTCACTATGATGCACTCTTTTGGGTGGACCAGAATTAGTCAGCTCTTGACACACGTCAATGAAGCGTCCGTATTTAAAAGCACGACACACTGCACACTTAAGTATGCAGCATGCGAGGCCTCGGCTATTGTTAGCTGCACACAAACCTCCCGTGTACCTAATTAGCTGTTTGCATCAATCTCCAACTGACAAGTGTCATTGTTTCACTAATGAACATGGCCATGATTTTATTGACCTTTTCACTTTAAACAGAGGTTTTCCTTTGCTGCCCATCTCCTTTGAAAACCCTTAAGATCTGACTTGTCAAATCATATGCAGTGCATATGAGATGTTGAGCCTAATTTCAGAAAAAAATAAAAAATTTCAAAAAAAGAAATGTGTAGCCACTAATATGTGTTGTAATTACTTCCTCACCATTAAAAAGGAGAAGTTTCACAAAAAGTTGGATTTTGGTGCTGTGTTGGCTTGTTCTTTTTAAAGTTTTCCACCTTAAAGAAGTACTTCACCCACAAAATGATCATTTGTATGTAAATTACTTCCCCCATATTACCTTGGATTTATGAACAAAACTTTGTTTTCCCGCATGCTTCCATGGTGAACGAAGAATCCAAAACATAGACAATTCTTGATAAATTGGAGTAAATTGAGGTCTTGTGTAACAGCACCAAACATTTATCAAAATAACTCTTACACAACTTGTGCAGTATAATTCAAGCCTCATTTATTCAGCCGTATGCCTAGTACTTTTAAAACTCATGCATATTTGCTAAAGTTTTGATATAGTTTTTTTTGCTGTTGAATGTGAACCCCTATGACTCCAATTTTTAAAAAATATCAGTTTTGTATTTTTCATTCAGCGTGGAGGCAAGTTTTTAAAACAAAAATGGTTATTTTATGGGTGAAGTATTCCTTCAACATCTGAATTGTTGTCAAATCAAATGCAGTGTTTTTCAGACTACAGTTGTATTACAGAAGTCAGGCTTTCCTAAAGATTGTATTTTTTAGCCACTAAAATTTCTCACAATTAGTTGCTCAGCATTAATCAGACATTCTGTTAAAATTTGCAACCTTTATAGGACTCAGCATAAACAGGAAATTCAGGAGTTAATAAAGCATTTTTATACAGCATTTAACTGAACTTACCCTTTGTACTATACACTCTTCAGATAGTAGGCATCCATTCTTCTCTGCTGCATCTCTATTATTTTGTAATAAAACTACAATATAAATGGCATTTCCTGAATGAAAAGGCAGCCCCACCCCCTCTCTCAAAATTGCTGGACATTGGGGCTTCAGTTCAGATTTTTCTCGGCTCTGATACTGTAGCTGTAGAGACACCCTCAGGCCAACAGAATCAAACTGAAGCCAAACTTTTGCTGCAGTGTTGGCCGACTGACCCCACTGGTGGTGGTGGATTTAACCTAGGCTGCGACAGCCCTGGCACAGGGCACCACACCATTGTGCTCATTGACAGAGATTACATTTGTATGAGCTCATACATAGAATATACATAAATTCCTGCATAGTATATCTTTAACATAAGAGAAGACTAATTATAGTCACATTGTGGAGAGTAGCTCAGCCAGCATCCTATTAGTGATTGTACTGATGTTGTTTTTTCTCAAACATAACAACTGTCTATAGCTCTGTGAAGTTGGAGAGGTGTGATTTATGTGGGGGTTTTTTATGTGTAAGACTGTCCCAGTGAGACGTGTTGCTGCTGTTGGTGCATTTTCTCAACTCAGAGTCTTCAAATAAAGACTGTATGCCTCTCTCCCACATAGTCAGACACCATGAGATTCACTCTGTCTTTTATTTGTCCCTCCAGTCCAGGTGTGTCCCATGTTTTTGATTTTAAGGCATGCTGTGCAGTGAGATGACTGTGAAAAAGTACAGGTGCGTTGTATTAAAGGCTGGAAAAAGAATTAACTGTGTGGCTTTATGAGGTGTTGGCTGAATCTCTGAAAGTTTCCTCCAAACAAAACAAATGAAATTGGTGGCAGAAAGAAATGATGGCTTAAGCAGTCTCTTCATATTTAAAATGAGATTTGAAACTGGAAATAGGGGTTTTTGTTTCTCTTGACACATTATTGATTTTTTTTTATCTTTTGCAGAGCACAGTGAAACATCAATAGACAGGGTTTTTCTTTGTCAGAGGATGTCACACATTGTTTTCACCTCTTGATGCCCTTACACATGCACGCCTGCACTTCACAAATGCAAACACACACACATACACACACACTGAAAATGAGACCTCAAAGAAACTGCAAAAGTCTGCATATGAGGCGTGATCTCATGTGCAATAGTCACAGGAAATTGAATGTGCTTATGGTGTCGCTAACAGTTATGTCTCTCCTGTTCAGCAACCAATTAGAGAGGTACAGTATGTGTGTAAACTACATGTATACATAGGAAATTCAAAGCCCAACAACAGTGATTGCTTGTACAGTTTGCAATAGATTGATGAGCCTCCGTAGTAATTTCATTTTTGAGAGCAGCATCCTTGATATTTTCATTTCCTCATGCAGCTTGTTTTATGTTTGCCTGCAGGAAGAGCTGGTGGGACGGAGGAAGCAGGGAAATGGTTGTGCTTATGGTTTTTGAGTTTCAAACTTAAGAGAAAAAAATGTAATTCAATTATTCTGATAGTAGAATATTTATGACAAACAAAAATAAATACACTCAGTCAGGACATCTGGGGCCATAATGCTCATAATCCACCAGAAATCCTATTTTGTGGATGGTAAAGGTGGGGGGGGGGGGATAGTGGCAGTATGGAGTTAAACAAATTAAGTATGTTTTCTTTAATGAATAATCACCTTGAAAAAAAAAAGAATTGTGGTATTTTTTCAACCTTAGAATGAGTTGTGTATATCTACGTAAGGAGCAGGTTCTTTTCAACACAGTCCGCTATGTTGCGCAGCCATGTTTCTACTGTAGCCCAGAACAGACAAACCAAACATTGACTCTAGACAGGACCATTCGCATTTTCACATCGGCCATAGTTAGCAGGCCCTCAACGACAAGCTGAAGAGGAAAAACACAAACTTTGTAAAATGAAACTGCTTTATTCAGTGTGTTTTTTTTTATTTCTGTTTTTTACCAGTTTGAATCACCAGGTCCATTTGTTTTGAGAGGATGAGACCTCTGCAGATGATTTGGCTCCTGATAAAATGTCTTGAACATCTCCATCTTAAGTTATCAGAAAAAAAGGTGAACACACGTTAGCAGGTGTTGGGCTAATGGCCTGTCTCCGACATGCCAACCAATATAGAAGAAACACGGATTTGTACTGTGAAACTGTTTTATCTCGTGTTTCACCAGGTTTCAATCACTGTGTCTGTTTGATTTGGAGAGGAAGAGACCTCTGCGGATAATTTGGCTCACGCAGAAAACCTTCTTAACAATGAACACTAAGGGAGTCTTTTCTGGGAGTTCCCACTTGGCACACTAGAGTTGCAATCTGCAGTTTGCTAGATGCCACTAAATCCTTAACTGAGTCTTACACACTGCTCCTTTAAATGTCAGCCATTAGGTTTAGGGATGTCTTTCCACATGCTGAAATTCTGACTGGACAGTGGTGCTAGATAAAAAGCCAGGGAACCACCAAAGTCATTTGGATTCATCCCTTGATGTCCTTGAATATCTGCACCAAATTGGGTGGCGATCCATCCAATAGCTGTCGAGATACTTCACAATGACTCACCAAAGTCATAGTGTCAGCATAACAGACTGAGTTTGTTCCAAAAGGTCACAGCAAACACAGTTTATTGTCTCACACCTGTTATTTCTGCTTGCTGCGTTTCAGAGCAAGGACATTGGAATCCAGATGCACGAGGAGCTGGTGAAGGTGACGAATGAACTCTACACTGTAAGTAATACACTGTGTCTCCTACAGATCGATGCCTCACACCTTATCTCATCACTGAGCTCATCCAGTTATTTTTCCGCGCTCTGTCTTTCTGACATTTTATTTCATCCTCTCTCTTTTTTATTCTATTTTATTACCTTGCTTTCTTCTTTGTACATTCTGAGCTACTCGTCCTTTCCTCCCTTGAGTGAATGTGTCTTTTTCTTTGAAAGGTTTTTGTCTAAATGTACACACCAAGTAAAGCAGATATAAGTCCACTGTTACCAGTCATGACCACTCTGGCTGTGTTTGAAACTGCAACAGAGGACTGGAGTCAGCTTAAGTCTGTCCTTGTTATAACACGGCTGTTGTCACTTCACCTATACATAATACACTTAGTTTCCAGTATATGAGGTAGAGGTAGCTAAAACTAATACAGTCAAATGCAACAGCCATGGTTAAATACCTTCATGAAGGCGAAAATGTTCAAGTGTTGATACAAACTCAGCCATTTTGCAGGAATTAATTTGTCAGGCTGCATTATCATTTTTTATACTGATACCTCTGGAAAGTAATGCCATATAATTCATAGATAACCAAGCGGCAGCCTCCAAGGCTGAGAAACGAAGCCAAAAGGGAAGTGCCAAAAACTGCAGCTCCTGGAATAGCCACTTGAGGCTGGCTCCAGAAGCCAGTCCATCCTCACAGACCCCCATGTTAAAATGCTCAAATTTACAGCACAAATAAACATGTTTGCATGTTTAATTAAGGGCGGGGTGCTTTGAGTGACAGGCTTATCTGACGATAGTGTCCTTGGCGTCCCAGTTAGATCCACCTCTCGCTCCTCCTCAGCTCCAGCTTCTCACCCAAGTATGGTCACTTCTGGCTCCAAAAAACAACATGAAGAAAAAATACCTATCTTGAGGCCTCAAAACAGGAGTCCACTTTTGTTAAGTGTGTCATGCCACATCACACACTTAACATAACACCCAACCATGATTATTTTCTTGATTATCTATTGTAAAAACAGTCTGCATAACTTTTCTTAAATCATCATACAAACTGATGTATGAGGATACATTGAATTTGTGATGCTGTTGAATTGTATCATGTTCCACTGAGAAGAGAAGCTCATAAGAATGTGTTTCATAACATGTTTGAAATTACTGTTGTGTATCATAGAGGTATTTTTTACGAATTTATTATATACCTGCTTGGTTATGATGATGATGATTGATGATGATAAGTAAAGGAAAGAAGGGGGAGGTTGTAAATGATGAAATGGAAAGCTACTACTTTTACTCCAAGTCGGCAGTTTTGAATTACTTTCACATCTGGTGGTTCCCTCGGCTCTGGTCCTGTTTAAGGGTCACATCACTGGTTGTCTCTGTGGAATACCTGCCTGCCTCAAAACATGACTGTATCATTCGTTAGGGTGTTTTTTCTTTGACGACCAGTTTCTTTACTGGTACAGAAGGTTCTCTTTTTCATTGTTGATATTGTTTTGTTGAAGCGGCGTTCTGTTTCATTTTGGTTTGGCAATTGAGAAAAGAGGTAGTTCATATCATTCACGTCTCTAAAAAGCAGATTTTTTTTTCTATCAGCTTTTGCATCCCAAATAGGCTTTTTATTTTTTCCTTTTTCTTTTAGGGACCAGCTCTTGGGCATCCTGCAGCTGCTTCCCGTACATGTCAATACTGAAAAAAAAAAAGGTGCAGAATGGATGTATGGATGTTTCCTGTCGTACTCTATATAGCCAAGATGTTTGGTTTTCAAAAATCACTAACTGAAATGCTTGATTGCCGATCGCATGTGCAACTCTCAACAGAGATGAGAGGAAAGTGAGATGGCTCACTCCTTTGCTACTTCTATCATCAGCTCTGAAAAAAACAATGTGTTTTTTTAATATTTTTTTTTTACCTCTTGCCTGATCAGACAAGTGAGTTGCATGATACACTAGCCTGATGTTTCATTTTATTTGCCTTTGGCAATGGGCAAACCTTATTGTTGAGCCCTGCTTTGTTCATTTTTCTAATTTATATAGTTGTACGTGCAAACTCTTTTACTTTTGTCTTCACTAAACTCCTAAACTATAATTTAGTTGTTTTGTATTAATTCTACAATAACTGAAGAACTGAGGTGTTAATAATGGAATTTCCTGCAGGAAACCCTGCAGATGGATGAACGTATGTCAGGGATTAGGACACACTGTTTGGCGCTGCACTCTGGGATGCGTTCTTATTGAGGGAGGCTTAGTGCCCCAAAACTGGACGAGCTCCAGGCAACTTCAGCAATCTTCTACCTCCTGAGGTGAAACAGAAGAGATGGCAGCGCTGCCTTATATGACTTATTCATCTGCACAATGTGACGAGAGTCAAACTACCAAAGGGTGGTGCTGGCTACTCTCCCTGATCTCGCCATCTGTACGTTTGGATGCTGCAGATCAGTGTTGTGAAGAGCAAGTGATAGTCAAAGTGTATGTATGGCCTTTACATTCATACTCATTTTTAAAAGTGTTATTGGTCAAATACCTTTAAAAACGGACCTAGGTGGCTTTGTCTTTATGTTAATAAATTAAAATGCAATTATTGTTTCAAAAGGGTCACCTTACCAGACATTTCCAGTTTCCAGTGTCAGGGCGTATTTTAGGTTAGTTGAAACAGATGGAAACATGCCATTATTCCGCGCCTCTGTGTTTTTTACTATAAATCTGTTTCACCCATTCTCCCCTCTATGGTGGAGGACAATGCTGCATAATAAAACTCAGATGGTCCCTCTTCTCATGCTCTACTTGGCTTCAGCTGCGGTCTGACTGAAAATTAAAAATCCAAATGCTGACGTATGTAGCCTCGTTCTTTCTGAATATAGGGATTGTGGGAGTTGTGTGAACCTTTACAGTTACATTGGAAAGTGATTATTGATGCAACAACCCAAATATCACGCTGTTTAGAAAAATAATTTTTATGCTAGACAATAAAACACGCATTCTGACGCACAGAATTTGTTTTCTCACTCTATCCATCGCAATGTGAAACAAACAATTCAAGGGCGTTCCCTATTTTGGTTTTCTTGGCATGGTTCCTTCCTTTTTAAATGACTTTTGTACTTATTAATCTCAGTAAGGGCTCTCGGGTTAGAATATTATATCTATATATTTATTTTTTATTCTCATAATGCTGCCCTTGTGTAGCTCTGTGGGACCAACTATAATGAAGAGCAAATGCTGCTGACTTGGCATTATTTATATGAAAGGATTTTCCCAGTTGCCATCTTAACCTGTGAAAAACTTTGACAGTGCACAGGCAAGCATAGAAGTTGATAGTGACCCTCAGGCAGCAGTAAGGCTGTCTGTCGGAGGGGAAAAAAAGTATTGTTTTTCATGAGTGCACCCTTGTTAGTATTTGATTGTACAGAAATAGCTAAATCAATAGCGTGGCCACATGGTGATTGCCTTGTGGTATTTTCTAACAGTTTTCACTGGCTGCCAACAAAACAAATTTTGCTGAAAGAAAACTGTGAAATCCCATTTGAATCGAATCCTTGGCTGCTCAGCGAGAGGTAAGACCGTGGGCTGAAGCTATTGTTCAAATATTATTTTAAGTGTGGTGCTGCAGCAGGCGTTTGAGTGTTGTCGTTGTTGTTGGGTTGTAATTAATAAGCAACCTGAAATGAGAAATAGGAGCCAAAGGATGAATGAGTGACGAGCCAGTGACTTCCTGCTTTCAGCAACATATCTCTGTGAAATTCGGTTTTCTTAGCTTGAACCTGTTTTAATTTCCTGCCGCACTAACTTAATATCCCCACTGGGATCAATAAAGCTTATCTTATCTTTCCCATCCACCACCTTGTGTCTGATGTCTGCTCTTCAGTCTCATACACGGTTATTCTTTTGTTAACAACAACGGCGAAAATCTATCTCACAAGCCTGGGTGCTGTTTTCATTCATACATTCACACGTTCATACAGTCATTTGTTCATTCATTTGTAAGTCGAGTCATTTGTAGTTCATTCATTGTTTTTTCAGCAGGATTAAACAACATTAACTCAGATTTCTGTTGCTAAAAAAGGAATACCAGAAAATCATAGCTGCTGCATATTTGGGGAAAAACACCAGCATTTAGTAATCAGATTTTTATGTTTCACATTTTTGTATAACAAAAATCAGATTTTTTGTGCATGATTGGTCTATTTTAACCTTCTTAAATTATTCATTATATTCCTTGAGTCTATTCAAAATATTTTAATACCTAATGATGTTTTTTGTGCATTTAAAGGTATACTATATAAGATTTTCCTAAGAGAAAATGTATAGACTCATACAGCAATAATCCCTCTTAGTCATCACTTACGACCTACTAGAAGCAAAGGTGTAAATGATAAACGGACTTGTACTTGAATAGCGTCTCTCGATCTACCAACCACTCGAGGTGCCTTTACACCACTTGTCAAATTCACACACAAATTTATCCACAAGTAGCCGAAGCTACCATGCAAGCTGCCACCTGCTACTCAGTAAACGTTTTTTTTCTCTTAATTTCTAAGGCCTGTTATTGTTGTGCAATAACACATATAAATGTCTTCATCATCTATTTGAAATGTTCACCTGCTTTTTCTTCTTATATAAAGTTCATCCACAAATGTGTCCACACAACATCCACCCAAAATATCCTGGAAGTCACACAATGATAAAACACATTTACCAAAAGTACAAGAATATTTGATATCAAGTTTAAATTTCTCCAATGTATCTTTTACTTGATATGATAGAAAGTCAGACAGACTTACAATAGAATAGAGTAGAATAACTTTCTTGATAATAATAATTTATTAATAATTTAATTTATTGTCTTTGCACAGATTATTACAGTACTATATGATACTATTAATACAGTATTATTTACAAATAGTATCTGACAATTCCTGCATAGTTTCCTTTACTGTACATTTTTTTCCCAAAAATTCTTTTATCTACTGCTATAATAAAGACAGCGTCACCTTTTCTTGAATTTTTGTGTGCATGTTTAAATCCCTACAATACAGATGTGCGTAGAAAAGAAATATCTACTTTGTGCCTTCATTATGAAAATTTCCAGCCATTCTCTCACTGTTTGGTTTCTTTCACTAGCTCAGAGACTGCAAGAGTTAGTTAGCCTTAGGCTGTCGTCAGATGACTCAACTATACACACACCTCCTGTAGACACAGCTGAAGCTCAGTCTTCCTGCAAATTAGTTTGTGTCTTTAGCTGCAGGTCCCGCAGTCAGATGGTTCAAAGTTGGCCGGAAATGTAGTGCGTTTCCAGAGAAATTCGAAAGAAAATGGTTTGACAGCTTGGGGAGGAATAGAGTGTTAGCCTAGTTTCTCTGCTGATGGAGCAGCAGCAGCATCGATGTCGAGCTCTGTCACTCTGAGAATAGACTAATGGCTTTTATTCTATCTATTTATTTTACTTTCAGGTGTTTGCCTTGCAGCCTTTTGTCACTCTGTTGTTCTTTTTTTCCCGAAGCGTTCCTGCACTGCCTGGAGAGGGGTTGTATTTATGCACTCAGCACACGGACGGGCATAAATAGAGCCTCTAAAAGTGGCAGCACTAGTAAATATTACTGTCACAGGGTTGGAGGTCAGCGGAAGATTATAGTTGCGAGTGACCAAACGGCAAACATGTGATTTTGATGAGTAGCTCTCCTAGAGATAAAAGAACCCCCCACTGCTTCTGTCCTTGATCACAGGAAACAAATAAAATACTGTTTATGTTGACTGTCTAACTTCCTGAGGTGTTCATAGCAAATTCTGAATGCTTGAGACGTTTGAAGACGCAGCTCACATCTGGACGTTCCTTTACGAGGTTTAAGAGTGGGCTCCCAGAGGGAGAGGCTCTTCCAATGAGCATCTGGGGCGCGTTAAAGATGCAGGGTGTTTCTGTCTTGTCTAACGAGGGTTTTCTGTCACTACAGTCTTGTCATCACCATGTTTGAGTGGGGCGCGTGGTGTCAGAATGTCAAAAGTTTGAGCGTCTAAGTAAAGATCAAAGTGAAGAGGTAACTGCAGAGAACAGGAAACAATGCCATCACTCAGCTGCACAAAAGAGCTGAACAAGAAAAAGGCTGGGGTGATGAAGATTGACTGTAGAAATGAAGCAGAGGCTTGGAAAGCCACGATGAAGAGGCTATGAGGTGAAGATTTGACAGCTAAGACTAAACCACACACAACTCTTGGCCCCTGGATTCACTTAAAATATTCCACATGTAGTGACATCTGTGTTACCGCTGCATTGAGGTCCAAATTGATCCACCAGGCCACCATGAAAACGCTCAAATCGAACCACATTTTGGCAGGAAATTACACAGAGGACCTTGAAAAATGTGATACTTCCGTTTCATCTCCTCATTACTTTGTTTGTTGCATCTTAAAAGCAATGTGGAAGTATCAGCACAACAGTCATGCTAGTGCAAGTGAGTGTGCAGGTGTGAGTGGTTGTGTATTAATGGGTATATGAGCAAAAACACACAAAGGTGTCTTTGTGGTATGTTTTTTTTTCACATTTGACTTACAAAGAAGATTATTTAAAAATGTTCAGTCTATGAAATGTAAAAACCCCAAAACAAAACAAACAGCAAAAAATGCAAATGCCTAGAGACTCAGAATTATGTCAGAATTTCAGTATGAATCAGATTTGGGTGTTCAAAGCAAATAATCGATAATTCATTTCTTTTTTACCCTAAAGAGTTTGAGAGTTTAAACTGAGTTCAGCCAGCTGTTCAGTGTGATAGTGGTGTTCACATAATATAGTAAACAAGCTAACTACACTAACAACGATTGGAAATGTGCAATAACACTTTATTTCCCCAACATTAGATATCAAACAAAAGCCAGAGGTTGTATGTTATTAAGTTGTAGTGAGCTGTAAATCTATCACTTCTTGGTAGAAGATAGCGTTATCTTGGAGCCTGACCAGGCAAAGCCTCTTTTCTTTCAGAGAGCTGCCAAAGTTTCTGCAGCTGCCTGCACTATAGAGTGAAAAACAGTTGCTTATTCATTTTCTGTTGAGTGACTAAAATGCTGAATCACGTTATTGTTGCAGCTCTAATATTATATACTATAAATCATTCATATAAAACCTTCCCATCTATTTTAATGAGACACACTAAGCAACTGTTGCCCGTATATTTGCTTTTCTCCGTCTTTGGGCAACTGTTGATAAAAGTATCCTGTGATTTGGTCACTTTTTCTTACATAGTTCGACATCCTCTATGAAGGGTCTTAAAATGTAATGATATTGAGTCAAGTTAATTGTCAATCTCTTGAATACCTTTCATTCTTCTTTCCTGCAGGTGATGAAAACATACCACATGTACCACACTGAGAGCATCAGCGCAGAGAGCAAGCTGAAGGATGCCGAGAAGCAGGAGGAGAAGCAGTTCAGCAAGTCCGGAGATCTCAATGTGAACCTCCTGCGCCACGAGGACCGTCAACCAAGACGCAGCTTTGTCAGGAAAATTGAGAAGATGAAAGAGAAGGTGAGTATGACGGATGGATAGTGTTGTGTTTGTTTACATAATTACGTGCATCATTCAGCTTCAGTCTTCTTAATAAAAATCATGAATGATGAGTTAGGTGTTTAGCCAAGTTTAGCAATTTAAATCTGCTGTAATTATGTTTTTAGAATAGTATTGCATTTAATTTCAGTATGCACAGTGAGGAACCCACTGAGCTAATTGGTTTGGTTTTTGGGCCCTCAACTTGAGTGCTTCATGTCACTCTTAATGCTATTATATCGTTATCATTGATCACAACAGCAGCTATATTGATAAACTATACACTACCTGCACAGCACCAAACAGCAAACAAAGTTAGCAACTAGCTGGTGAACACAGAAGCATTTTGTAGCAAGAATCAGATACTTCCCTCATAAGTTAGTAAAAACCAAGAACTGAGCTAAACCTAGAGTGAATTATTTATTTAACCTTTATTTAACCATAAAAACCCCTTGAGATTAAAAATCTGTTTTTCAAGAGTGTCCTGGCCACACAGACAGCAACAAATGTTACAAACAACATAGAACAAAAAAAATACAAAATCAAAATACACAATTCCAAAACAAACAATGTAAAACACAAAATGAAGTTACTACAAGAAGGAACATAAGTGAACCATAAAAACAAGAAAAATTCAAACACCAGCTAAGATACATCCTGACATTGGCGCTTGGCATGTAGACGATGACATACAAAAGTCCTGCAACTCTGCTTTGAAACAGCCCAGAGGAACCAATGAGTGCATCTTTAAGTCCGTCTGTAGAATATTCCACATATATGGAGCTGCATATCTAAAGGCTCTGTGAACAGAGAGCATATTCATTTTAATTTTTTTTTTGCTTAATGTAGATGCATGCTGGAAGAATGGCTTTGTATATAAAATGATACTGGACAGCAGTGTTTTAGTGGCCAGTGAGTTAAATGAAATAAAATGTTGCCCAATGTCTGCTGGATGTGTTCACTGTATCAGCGTAAAAGATGATAATATGTACGTGTAATGTTCACAGTTATTGCAGGTTCAGCGGCTTCTCCTCAGACTGAATGAGGAGATTTGAGTCTAGTTCTGTAAATGGAGAAGCAGCTCTATTTGTTGGCTCCAGCTGGAGAGAGTGAGGGAGGGGCAGACCAGCAGCTCACAGTAATATAATGCCCAAAGGTCTCAGGAGAATACTGTGGGTCTGCAGCCAGATTCGCACTGAGCTAACAGCAGAACTCCTGGCCAACAACTCAAGTCTCTTTCCATCTTATGCAGATTTCTACTTTGTGTAAATTCTTCTCTGCCAGCAGTGTGGGGCTGGAGGTCTCTGGAGCACCATGTACTTTAGATACTACCATGCATTTTTTATTCTGGATCTTCTTCTGGAATTTCTTCATGCAAATGAAACTCCCATTATCTCTCAGGTGCAGGAAATCAAAAGGTTGTCAGGACGACAACATTTCTCCCTCCTCGGGCTGGTATCCTCAGAGATGCAGCTTGGCTTGGGAGCCGAAGACTATTTATAACGGAGCGTGGTAGTGAATGTTTTTCCCTGCTTCTTGTTTCTAAGCTTTTGTCTCATTACTCTGCTGCCTGCAAACAGGTTGGAGGAGGAAGAGCAAGAAATAAAAGTTAATCTCTTTTGCTCTAACCCATAGCTGAAATTTGCATCATAATGGCTTTCTGAAATTGGAAATAAAACGTTCATGTATAGTGAAATGTACAAACAAATTATGCAAATAATGAGCAAAATGTCTCTTGTGGTTCTTTTGTTGTTTCAAACAGCAGTAATGCCTTTTTGAGTCATGTCTGAATCACTGAGTTGCGAAAGTGAAAATACTTTGTCAATACTGTTAAGCTGCAGTTTGCAAAATCAGTTTTATTTATTTATTTATTTGTTTGTTTTTGCCTTTATGGCCTTTAATCCATAGGACAGCTGAAGAGATGACAGCGCCACAATATGTTGTTTTGTCACTTAATGGAAATGTTTTTTTTTTCGTTTCCATACTATTGCACTATGTATGATTGCATGTATTTATCTGTATGCACACTGGAGATACAGAGAGCCTACCATGTAACTTAAACTACATCAAGAAATTAATATGCAGTCTGTGTAAAAACTTGAAAAATTGTAAAATGCAAAAATTGTGATGCTCAAAAACATTTATCCACTGATTGACAGTCATCTTTTTCACCTTGTAATCAATGGGAAAAATCCTTTTGAAGGACATCACATGACAAACCCAGAAGTTGTAATTCCACTGTTTGGCCACTTGGAAAAAGGGTTTCAGAGCCTAAAGCAATTCCCTGGGGTTTTTAGGTTTTAGTTTTTGTACAAATGAGATATATTGTGTTATGTAATGAAGTTTAGAAATGCTGGTAGAAAGATTTTTTTCCCTTATCTCCCACCTTTATGCTAAGATAAGCCAACTTAAAAAATACGGACTCAGCTCCATATTTACTGTACGGACTCAATCTTGTCATCGAGATTTTTTGCAAGAAAGTGGAAATTCTGACTGTTTCTCTAATGCTACATTTCACTAAGGTGATGAACCTTTTATACAAACACATTTAAACCACACAAGTTACTAAAGCCTGAGCTTCTGTAAGTGCTTCTTTGTGAGCGTCCTCACTCTGCAGCCTGTGGTACTTAAGTGTTTAGAGACAGAATAATTAATGCGAGCCTGGCTGTGGCACTTAACACATTACTACCTAGAGGCTGCTTCTTTACAGCCTGTTCCTCCAAACTTTCCCCGCCATCTCTACCTGTCTGATGGTCCCAAAGCCGCAGCTGCCTGAGCAAACACTCAAACCCTCCCTACTGCTTTATTTTCCTGCACTGATGGTTTTTCTCCTCATCTTCTCTGTCTCTTCTCTCCTCCCCAGAGGCAAGCCAAGTACTCAGAGAATAAGCTGAAATGCACAAAAGCCCGGAATGACTATTTGTTGAACCTGGCAGCAACAAATGCAGTTGTGGCAAAATATTACATCCATGACGTCTCTGATATGATTGATGTAAGTATGCGCTAGGCACATGTGTTTGTTTACATCTCTCAGCTGGGATTTCTGATGTTGATTTAACTCTGCAGCACTGTCGCTGTTTTCACCATCTGTTCCTGAGTCTCATTCACTTTCAGCCTGTTAGCTGTTTGTTTTCGAGCTGCTCTGTTGGCCCCAATGAATGTATTTGCCATCATTCTTTTTCATTATTAATTTCTACACAACAAACTTAACACTGATATGCTAATGACTGACTGCTGTGACATGAATATTTGCTCAGCAATCTGCAGCATCACCCAGCTACAGAGGGCTGATTTTTGACTAATTATTGCAAGGGACTCCAGCAGTGCTGATTCTTCTGTCTTATCCACACTTGTGTTTTTTTGTTAATGCTGCTTTTTGGAGCTTTGCTGGGACAAACTCAGCATGTCCACACCATGTAAAAAAACATGACCCAAGACTTGCACTCACTCTCCCTCCACTCTCTATTGTCTGTCCATCTGTTATCTCTCTCTTTTTATGGATCAGAGTAGAGGAAACAGCCTTTTTGAACTCTGATACTATATTATTTCCCCCATTGTTACCTTTAGTAATGTCCCTATTTTGTATGTCCAGAAAACCTACTTTTATCCACTTAAATTATGAACCAATTGCACTGTTGGGAAGTCTGATGGCTGTGTTAGAAAGGATGACTTTGTTTAGCAAACCACTAATGGTTGGACGGCGATCAAAGTCAGCTGGTGAGCAGAGGCCCTGTTTATGCAGGCATGAATGCGGTTAATGTGGTTGGCACCAGGCTCTCGGCCCCGGGTGACCTGCTACCAGCCACCCTGCAGATGAACAGTGAGATGAGAAAGCCTTTATCGACTGTTTCAGACAAAATCATACAAAACATTCTGTATCTATACCTCCTTGATATGCACAATACAACTCCCTCTCCAGGGAGGTGAGACTCTGTGACTCTGAAACAGTATTTGCTCTTAATTTCAAGGTGTCTGCAAATCCTTAATTCTTAAAATGTTATAAAATTGTCATTAATTGTTAAGTACAAACCAGGTTAAATCATTCCCCTTGAAGTCATACTGTGTTATGAAGGTCTGTGTTGCAAAGTTTAAGTGACAAGTGACAGTGAATGTCGGCTCTGTGGCTGACGATACCAAACAAAAACTTAAATATTACAGATTAAGATCTCTATCGCTCTACCGCTGCTGACCTTCAGTATGTCTGTTTCCCCTCTTCTCTCAGTGCTAATGGCCTGGTTGTCACATTTTTGCTTGAGGCCAGACCACCATACGGCACCAAATTAGTCACAGTGATAGATGCACATTTTCCAGGTCAGGCATGATAAGATATGATTTCAGTAAGACTTCCATAATACAATGAGCATTAGATTATTTGGAACTAGAAACCTCTGCTGAGGCCAAGTTTCTTTTGTTTCAGTGTTAATAGAGGTGAAAAATCATTTAATGGGTTCTTCCTCATCCCATGCTACAAGCTTCCACCAAGTTTCATGAAAATCGGGCCAGTAGTTTTCCTTTAATCCTGCTGACAACCAAACAAATCAAACCAAAAACAAAACCTCCATGGCAGAAATAACAATTGCTGTTAAAAAGCATGAGTAGTACATCATGAGATACATTGGTGGGAGCTGGACATACTGAGAACCAGATTTATGGCGATCCGTGCCTCTTTGCTGGGGAGCTTTGATGGATCCAGTGTCCCGAAACTGAAAGGACCATGTCGTCCCAAATCCTGCTGAGCTGCAGGGAGTGGGATTGTACGCTTGACTGGTTTTGCTGCCACAAGTGGGGCAGAGGAGGAAGAAGGGTCCAAGTGTCGATTCAGAGTAACTGCATATTACACATCAAACCAGACATTCGCACAGCAAGAAGCTTTGTCAGTCAGCATCAGTGACTTTAAACTGTTGAAGTGTAATTCTGAGCAACATACTCAGTTTATTCTGTGCTGCCTACAACTGGTGAACGCTGTGAGGAGTGAGGCTGGTCAGTGGTGTCTGCATCATAAACTATTTATACTTGTAAGAAAAGCTTAATAGTTTAACTTTTATCATCTCCATTAAGGAATTGTTTGTTTTGCAAGTATTAAGCTATAGCATCACCAAAAGAATAAGACAAGACTGGTTTTGCATAATTTAGAGCTATTGTGCACAATAGCACAGTAATTTATGCAAAACCACCACTCTGAATAAAAGTGGTGTCAAACAGTACCCAAAAGCTGTTGTCTGGCTTGTAATTATAGAGGAACCTTTAAAGATGCTATACAGTGCCTTTTGTGAGTCCGGATAACACCATGGATGAGTCAGTATACTTCTAAATTAATCTTTTACTTAAAATTTATGGGATTAGAAATAATTTCTGACAAGAATGCCATAGTAAATGCTTACTGAGAAACACAATATGCTACCTTTTTAAACCTGGAATATTTCTGTGCACATTGAAAGCTTTTATGTGTTATTCTCTGACAATACACTGTTGATGAAGTGTTTTTATTCTTTCCTCAGTAAACTAAACTAAGCTGAAGAACCAACAGAGCCTTTAAAGACAAATCCAGGTGTTGAAAAGGTTTTGTACTGGTTCTTTAGCTTAGTTTAGTTTAGTTTTAGTGGTTTAAAAAAAAAAAAAAGGTAGAGATCCTCTAAAGAACCATACAGGTGGTTGAAAACTTCTTTGTTGGGCAGCAGTGCCATATAAAACCTCAACACACACCAGAGAGCTGGGGAACCAACATTTTTCTGTGTGCTCACATGTGACTGTGTGAGATATTCTTGCTGAGGGTAAAATAACTTAAGTGGACCTTAGTCAAATAAATATGCATATGCATTAAATGGGAAGTATATAATTTATATGCAGCATATTTGCACTTAACAGTGTGTTCAAGTGAATTTAATTATGCAACGTAAAGTAAACGTACGGTCATGTACTTTTTGTGGAAAAGATTGACCTAATGTCCAGTACAATGAACATATTATTTTAAAAAATCACATTTTTGAGAAACAAATCTTCATGACGTTTTTTCTTGAAACCCCATTAGCTTAAACATAAATATTAAGACTTTTGTTCCACTGGGTCTCTGGGATATGTATATATCTGGGATATATGCACCTTCAATATGTCTGCACAGCTCTAATGAGAAAAATAAGAAACAAAGTGGTCAACAGTATTTGGATTAAGCAGCATGTCTAATCTTCCTTCCCCGATCATCTGCTTCCTTCAGGCTGCTGCCGCTGATATCAATGCGTTCTCAGTTTGCTTGTTTGAAAAGAAGCTAATTTGCTCCCTTTAGTCTTGACTCTATTGAGCCACTTTGACTGAGATGTTCAGTGAGGCTTGTGCACCAAAGTGGAGAGATTACTTCCTCAGTGCTAAAGAGTGTTAAAGAGCGTTTACTTAGTGATTCACAGAGTTGTCAGCTGCCTCAAGCTGCCTTCTAAACCTCCTCACTACCATCCTCTGCTTAATTAGGTTACTTCATCCAGCTCTGTATGATAAGGCTCTGTAATTATCTGCGGTGTCCTACTGTGCCAGCTCCTGTAATTCTGTGAACTCTACTTCTATTTTTGAAAGGTAGCAGGATGTAATTTGGGATTTAGTCCATTAAATAGGTCTGAACATGATGGAAGGGGCTCAAAGTAACTGACTTCAAAACTGAAATTTGCACATTTCTTCCACTTGGCTTGATGAATTTAGACTGATCTGTGAAATTAATGGACAACAAATCTTTTGCAAGTTTTTGCCAGCTTCCTGTGGCATAACTTTCGGCTTTGCTACAGTGAAAGTTTACTCCAGGGTGTGCTCAGTCCACCATGACATCACTGTTGGGTGTGGTTACAGGTGTAAAAGAGCATACTCAGCGATGAAACAGTCCTGAAACTTTCAACCACAGAGCGCAGCGAAACACTGTTTTTCTGCTTGGTTACCAGCCTCTACAACATAGCTATTGTATTGACATTGTCATGACCTTGTGACTCCGTGTGTCATCATGGGAAAATGAGGCCCAGGTGACACCAACTGTAGCAGAAAGTAACACACAAGTGCTTTTGAGTATTTTGCAAGGTGTTTATACGACTGTGTGTCTGTGGACAGCGTTTGTCAACATGAGAGCATCATAACTGTGTAAGATGTAGTCATGAAACTTTACAGGTGAGTAATTGAGATCAAAATGAAGGTCAAATCTGAAAGGGAGTGTGATCAGAGCCGAGGGCTGGAAGTAGGTGGAGTAGGAAGTAGAGAAAGGGCCATAAGGCCCCCCTACTTTATACCCTTGGCTCACATTCATTTTAAATTGCCGATCACAATCGCAACATAGTCTTTTATGTTAAATTAATGTTGAGTATTTCAGATTCTTTCTACTGCCACATTCGAGTGTTTTCCTGGTTATTTATTAGACATTTTATCTCTGCAGTGTTGTGACCTGGGCTACCATGCTAGCTTGGCACGCACCCTCAGGACCTACTTATCTGCCGAGTACAACTTGGAGACATCACGCCACGAGGGACTGGATATCCTAGAGAATGCAGTGGACAACCTGGATTCCCGCAGTGACAAACACAAGATCATGGATATGCATAACCAGGTGTTCTGCCCTCCAATGCGCTTTGAGTACCTGCCACACATGGGAGATGAGGTGAGATGCTTTAAATGCTTCTTAAACTTAACACTGAAATCTCTAACTGAAGAAAGTTTTGTTTTTCCAAAGTAACCATTGAAGCTTCAGATGGATCTATTTTGCCTACTGTAACCCATGTGTCCTTCTCCGCCTCCGCAGGTGTGCCAGGTGAGCGCACAGCAGCCTGTCCAGACTGAACTCCTGATGCGCTACCACCAACTGCAGTCTCGCCTAGCTACGCTAAAGATTGAGAACGAGGAGGTGAGGATTTATAACAGCCCTGTGTCTGTCCACCACCACCTTCAGCCCCAACCCCCCAAAAACAGAAAGCCTTGTCTCATTTCCCCCAGAGCCAAGAAGGAGGGCCACATCACCATCTGTTCTCATAGCAATTACTCTCCAATGACCCCTCGCTCTGCAGGGGGCAAGAATATATTAAGATTGTCACAGTGCCAATGTTATGTTTTCTATGAAGTTCTATATGAAATTGTCTATTTTATGATGAAAAGGGAACTTTCTCATTTAGAGCTGTGGACACAAAGGTGCAAATGGAGGTGATAATAACTGGGGCTTGTTAGACTCTCGAGTGCCAATGGCTCTGTCTCTTCTCTGTCTCCCCGTGTGTTGTGCTCTGGAGGATAATGGATAAGTCCTGCCATCACTGGAAATGAGCTTTATCAATCTCAGCCCTAAACAAAAAGCCCCCTTCAGTAATTTCACATGCAATTTGTATCTTTGCCAGGACACTCAATTTCATGTCTTAGTCTGATGTATGCGTGATGTGCAGCTTGCTCTGGACTGACACTCTGATTCTGCTTGCTGTAATTTCAGTGTAATTCAAGGTCGTTTATTGTTAGGGGCTTAATTTCTCTTTGATATTGATATGCTAGTGTTGTAAATCACTCACTCTTGCCCTTGAAAGTGTCACCAGCTACTTTGTTTCAATCAGGGCTTGGAGAAAAATAGCCACAAAAAGGGAAAAGACTGAATAAGGTCTGATGCTTCATTTGTCATCTTTTTCCTCTCTGTTTTCTCCCATCTGTGCAGGTGAGAAAGACCTTGGATGCCACCATGCAAACGCTGCAGGACATGCTGACGGTAGAGGACTTTGACGTGTCGGATGCTTTCCAGCACAGCCGCTCCACTGAATCCATTAAGTCGGTGGCCTCGGAGTCCTACATGAGCAAGCTGAATGTAGCCAAAAGGAGGGCGAACCAACAGGAGACTGAAATGTTCTACTTTTCGGTGAGTTCGTGTCATCGTTTTGATCTGTCTATCCATCCAAACTGTTAATTGCTGCCCAGCCTGCTGTGGGCTCCAGCGTTGCACTGCTTTTCAAAATCAAGCCATCAGTCATCATTTCCACTTGCCCTGAAAATAGAAATTAAATTAAAACTAGAACAGATTGAATTTATGCTGATTTGAGCGACGCTGAATTGTTTAACTGGGCTCGTGTTACAGTGGATTAGTGCTGCTGCTCGCTCATTGTTGCCTTTCATCTCTCCGTGTAGAAATTCAAGGAGTACCTGAATGGCAGTAACCTCATCATTAAGCTGCAGGCCAAGCATGACTTACTGAAGCAGACACTGGGAGAAGGTAAGGAGTCTTTTCTCTTTGTTTGTCTTCATCGGTGACCCACTGAATTCCACCACAGCTCTATAAAATTGCTGCCTGCAGGGTTAAAATGGCGCAGGTCTTATCTAATAAGCAGCGGGGAATGAGGTATAGGAGGCTACAAAGACAACAATATTTTAGGGAAGCAGGAAAGAAAAAGTGAATAGGAGCTGATATTCAAATGGAAAACTATCACACCAGGAGCAGACTACATCTACTCTGAGGTGTCCATCTCCCTAGTCTGGCCCACAGGATGTAAATTGTAGGTATAAAGGCTTGGACCTACTTTCTGCATTGCACCTCTGCAAACAGCTGCTTTCACGTGCACGCAGTTCAATTCATAGTGCAATTGAGGGTCCAGCAGTAAAAGGAAGGCCCAGGAAGTGAGCTTACTGCCCATCTATTTCCAATGTTAGGTGAAACTGACACTGAGAATCTGCAAATATGCACTAATTTTGGTGGAAAATAGTAATATTGGAATTTGAGGGGTTCACCTTTGTCCAACAAAGGCACGGCATGATAAAGGTCTGGCTATGCAAGACTGCCTTTCCCTTCTCTACTTATGGTACTTATGCTACTTGCTTAAAGAATTATTCGATTAGTATCCATATATAGTGAGCCTCAGGGAGGTTTTCTATTTCCAGGCTGTAAGAGAAAGGCTTCCCTTGGCCCCTCCCTTCCCCAGGGGTCCCTTTGTCACCTCAGCCGTGAACAGTTTACGCCCAATCAATCTGCAGGCCCATTCCTGCAGCTGCTCTTGCATTAGGGGTTCACCTTATAGAAAAGGGCATCAGGCACAAACAGCTGCGGCCTTGCAGCGCACATGAATATTTCCACAATTCACCTTGGATTCAATCATTCATTCATGTCATTACTATAATAATTGATTTTGCTCTGTGAAGCTTTCAATAAGTCCTTGTGATTCCCTCTGTGGCAAACTACTATCTGCATGCCTTTGCACTCATAAATGCTCACAATATAGTTCATATCAGTCTCTGGACAGATCAGATGTATGTCCACAGTGGAGCAGCTGAGACTATATGAACACGGCATATGGTGTCTCCAGGTACCACCCATGTTTAATTATTCAGGTGATCAATCAACGTTGCATCGTGCTCATTAGCTTCGTTGCCCAAAATGGCGTTTGTGTATGCGTGCGGTTGTTTGTGAGCGTGACACAGGGAACAAGATGAGACTGGTGAGTGCCACATGTCGTTTACATCTTGCTGCATGTATTAATAAAAGCATAATGTCAAGCACTGGCACCAGACAAGATGGTGCAAGGATATCTGCCAGCCCTTGTTTCCCAAATAAGGAGTCACCAATTCCCTTGTTCACTGAATTTGATTTGTCCTTGTCTCCTTTTATGTTCATATAATAGATATCTCTCATATCATTGAGGGACTCTGGCACTTTCGTGATGAAATTAGGGGAAAATCAACATGGGGTTTTTGCTTGAGAAGCTCTGTGTAATTTTGAGGTTGGCTGGTCAGAGGTAGACAGGCTATCATTCAAAGGAATGACGTCTGGGAAATGTGCTGTTGTTTCTCCACATGAATGCCCCAGAGACCTTGTCCCATCTGCCAGAATGATGTGCTGAGAAATGGGTTAGCCTTTGCTCTTTCTGTCCATTGTTAGATGGAGTAAAGAAATAATGTTGGAGTGCTTTGGTGCCATTGTTGCTGTATTCGGACATTGACTGCCTTCAAGTTGATAACACAGTCAGACAAAGACACACTCTAAGCTCATAAAGAAAAGCTGGGTCATCTTTGAATTAACTGACCAAAGGATGCGTGTTATCAGAAACATAAACTTCGATGAATAATTAAATGAGTCAAAGGCGATGTAATGGCGAGTTTGCACTGTTTTTTCTCTATGCTTTTGCTATATAACATATGCGTGTGCTGTGGAAACCCATAACAAAAGGCTCAGTGAACCAACACAGACATCCCCAACATGCACACACTGCAGTAGCCACCCCCCTTTTCTTTGCTCTGGGAGGAGGCCCATAACCCCACAGGGTCCTCCGGGTCCCCTGTGGTTTCAGCGCCTACTGCTCAATGGCTTTGTCCAATGAATGGTGTTAGCACTGCTCCATTCATCTCTCTCTCTCAATAGTCATGTTGTGTCTCATAAAACCCTCCAGTGATGGTGGACACTGGGGTCTGTGTAACATGTACCACAAAGACATAACATGTCCCTCTTGTGTTTTGTTTTTTGTCCACAGGGGAAAGGGCTGAGTGTGGAACTACAAGGTATGATCTCCTTTTCCTCTCAGCCATGAAGCATCTGCTTATAGCATGTGTTGATTATATCTAACTACATTGCATGGCAACATTATAGTCACTGAATGTCAGGCAGTGACTAAACAAAGGCCACGCTCAGTATTTTTATAGACATAATATTAATGTTAAATCTATTAAGTAACCATGGTTTCACAGCTGCTATTATCCTTTCAAAAAATGACCCACTGGCTTGCTGTTACAACATATTGTAATTGTGATGTCATCCATATACAATTGTCATAGAAATTAATTTTTTGTTGCACCTCGCTGAATTTGTCAAAATCAGTTTAGAGTTTGGACATGCACGCATTAATTTCTAAGAGCATTTTTTGCATTTTGACAGAGTAACATGGCAAACAAAATATTGTATTTTCTGTGAGAAAATATGTAATTATTAATTCCGACCAATGACCTTGTGTAAAGATGGATGACGCATCTCTCCTTCCTCTCACTGTTAAAAAATGAAGCCAGAATTAAAATATGTCTAATAGGGAATATAAAAAGGAGCTGCAGTATCAAGTTTTGCTTCCAGTCTGACCCAGGCAAGAGCAACGCCACTGATTGTTTACACACCAACTGACACGCACAGCTGTCAATCATGACGTCAAAGCCCGTTTATAGCATCAGATTACTAATTAAAACCAAACTTATCAGAAAAAACTAACACTTGAATGTACATCAGCCTAATAAGAATTACCTAGAATGACAGAGACCATCTTGTATTTGATGTGTACTTTGATCTTTTAGTTCGGCCCTCGTCCCAACCGCTAACATGAAGTGGTTGCAGTTTATGACTTTCCGCGAACCACCCAGAAGTGAATGATTGAGATTTTTTTGGCTCACTTTTGGGGAGCTGTCATGTCGTCCATCTTTATACAGTCTATGGTTTCAACATGTATCACTATATGATATGTTTGGATTGTTAGTTTAATGTTAAACACCGTGACATATCAACTGGCGTGTGATTTATATTTATATTTATATATATTACAGTGTTCATTAATCTGTGCTGTGTTTTCTATTAAGTCAAGAAGTGTGTTATTAAAGATCCACAGTTTTGTTCAGCCTAACCCCCCAGCTGTAATTAAAAGGCTGACTTTTATCAAGCCTCAGTGATAAAAGCCTTCTTTTAATGAAGCATCTCACTTTGGGTTTACCTCGACTTTTGAAAGATTATTCTCTTTTTCCATTACTTCACTTAAAGAGAGAGATTATCACGGCTCTGTTTTAGTCATTCTGTTTTTTTGAACCTCTGTGTTTGGTTCTACAGTTATGGTGAATATGGTGTTGTTTTACCTCTTGTCCATCATTTCACAGGCCCCCCACCCTTCCCCCTAAACCACAGAAAATGCGGAAGCCTAGGCCACGCTCCGTGTATAACCATAAGCTGTTTAACGGCAATATGGAGACCTTCATCAAGGTACCTCTGGTGGTGGTGTATGACTAAGCGGCCCCTGTGGAGCAGGAGGGGAAGGCAGCTAGAGCCTTCGCTCTCATTCTCTTCCTCACTCTGGCCTTCTGTTCCTCCCTCTTCCAGCTGCCCTTGATCACGATATAACGCCTCTGTTTAACCTCTAATCCTCCTCCTCCCTTCCGTGGCTCTGTCAGTGCAGACAGAGCACCAGTCAGCTGTCTATTCATTCCCCTCCAGAACATTTTACCATCTCTGGCTTTATTTTCAAATCCAGTCACCCTCTGGATGACTGAAAGGCAAGAGACAGCAGTGGATCTGCTTTGCCCCTTACTGCACCCCTTTTATCTTTACTGCATCTCTGTAGCTTTCTTATTCCCAGTCCCTGTGCTTAGCCTTCTTTAACCTCCAGAGAGGTCATTCGTCACCGGAGCTTTTCTAACTCTGTGCTTCTCTGCCATCTCTTCCTCTGCTACTCTGTGCTTTGCGGCTTTCTGTCCCAGAGGAAGAAGGAATGCCCGTACCCGCATTCAGGTACCTCTGTTGTTGGAGAGCGTAGGTCAGGGCACAAGGGCACTTAAACTTGTAGACTAATAGTAGAAATATATTGGCTACTTCTCAGGCTACACTTGCATGCTGCTAGTTTCCACATCTATTCTGCAACATCAGGTTATTAATAGCAGTATCTTGTATCTTGGATGTTTTTGTTTGCTTTACACTGCTCATGAGACTTGCTTAATAAAATGTTAATGAGGCTTCAGGATGTCTGAGGCATTAGGTTTGTGATAAAAGTAGCAGTAGACTTCTCCTGTTTTGCATTTCTTTAATTAATGTGAACTAGAACAGGACATTTGTTATTTGTAATCAAAATACAATTATTTAAATAGTGTCTGTTTAACTCCTTAGTAAGACAATGTTAGGTAATAATGGTGCTAAATAAAAGCTACACAAATACTAGTTAAAGTGGAAACCACTTACAGTTATCTCTGTGACAGTGAACAACTGCTTATAAGGATCAAAAAGTTTGGGACAGAATAATTTAAACACATGTTTAAATTATCTGTTTATAGTAATCGAGTAGTGACTTACTATTTTCATTTTTGGTCTTTTTTACACACAACAACATATGGAAAAAACAATGTTGAAACCGCAGTCGTTCTGTTCTTTTTACTTAAGTCCCATGATCCTTTGACTCATTGTAACCCGTCCAGCTGGCTACCTGACACTGGTGCTGCGTACAAATTAAATTAATGCCGGGGGGAAAAAGTCATTTTCTCTCAATGAAAAACACAGTCTCCTCAAAGTTTATGACAAACTAACATAAACAAGCCAATTAGATGCAGCAACAAACTCGGGCTACCTTGTTTAGTCCACTAAAACAATAAGAAACAGCCATGGCTGCTTGTTATGGAGACAGAAAATGAATAAACACATGGAAAGCACCTGTGGTTGAAGCCACTCTCATCAACTGGATTCATATTTGTGGTCATGAGGTGCCCCTGATTGCCTAATATTCATGTAATAAACATACAAATTACCAATTAGATGGAAATCTGCATGAATGAAATGAAATAAAAACTCAATCAATTTGATGCACACAGTTGTGATCACTATAAGAGGTTTCCACTGTATTAATTACTCTTTTAGTAATGTATTATATTTTGCTTTTGTTTGTCTTGCCTTCTCTTTGTTAATCTACCTTTCGTATCTTTTCATTTCAGGATTCAGGTCAACCAATCCCACTTGTTGTTGAAAGCTGTATCAGATACATCAATCTATACGGTGAGTCTCACATGTTGCTGTGACAACTACTTCTGAGTGAAAGGGCTGAGAAAGAAAGCAAACCATGAAGTCCTTTGAAAAGTCCTTCAGTCTCATAAGAAGTGACAGAAGCTATTGGACGAGCCAATCTATTTCCACAAATAGCCGCAGGTACAGAGACTGACCTGCTCCGCTCTGCACCTTGAGTCTCAGAGGCGCTCAGCTGCCTGCCAGTGATTTGACAAGTTCATAACAATAGATCACACATGGAGAGTTTTCAAAGTCCCATCGGTCTTGGTTTAGTCGGTTCAGCCACCACCACCCCTCCTAACCCTCTCTATAACTCCTCCCTGTCTACCTTCACATCTGTCTTCAGCTCATTGCCGTAGCCTGCAGGCCTTTCCCCTGGATCTGGACCTAATGAAACTCCAGAAAACTGATTAGGAGCCCTCTAACTGAAACCATATGCTGCAGTCTCACTGAGGGGCCCTCTCATGGAAAAATACGCATCTCCTTTATGACTAGATTACATTTCCTGCTCTGTGTTATGTGTTTCCAATAGGCTGTCATGAAGCTGGCACTAGGGTTCGGAGATAATGGTAGCTAGTGTAACTCTGAATCTCTAAATTCTGGGCTGTATTTCTTTCAGGTTTGCAGCAGCAAGGCATATTCCGCGTGCCAGGATCACAGGTGGAGGTCAATGATATTAAGAACTCATTTGAGAGAGGTGGGTCAAAAACAGATGGTTTTATATTCCCATTTTTCCTGTCACTTGAAGGTTACACGTGTAGGAGTTAGAGGGATTTTGGTATAAATGGACAGTGTCAGAAAAACACTGATTCTTAAAATGAAACTGCTTTATTCAGTACTTTTACTGGTTAGGTCACTATTGTTTTGAGACTAAGAGACCTCTGTGGGTAACTTGGCTTCCGATAAAAACCTTTTAACAAAGGTAAGCACACATTAACAGGTGCCAGGCAAGTGGCCTTTGTGCAACTACCTCGACAACTTTTGAGAAACACTGACTTAACTGTTTAATTCAGGTTTTTTTTTGTCAATTTTAATCACCTGGTCCACTTGTTTTGGAGAGGAAGATACCTCTGCGAATAATCCGTCTTCAGGTAAAATCTCCTGAACAATGAACGCTGAAAGAATTCTCTCATGTTTCAGCTGTTTGCAATCTGCAATCCTCACCACTAGATGCCACTAAATCCCCCTAAATCTTACACACTGTTCCTTAAAATGTCATGAGCCCATTAAATGTCAGCACTGAAAGCACTTATATTTCTATCACTTAGGTGAAGATCCCTTGATTGATGACCAGAATGACCATGATATCAACTCAGTGGCAGGGGTGCTGAAGCTGTACTTCAGAGGGCTGGAGAACCCCCTCTTCCCAAAGGAGCGCTTCCTGGACTTCATCTCCACCATCAGTGAGTCACGCACAACACAAAATATTCAAAGCCATTGCAGTCGTGAGCAGACTGATTGAACAGAAAAGAAAAAACACACCTTGCAGTTTCTTAGAAACTCAGCTCTATTGAAGAGGAGAAAGGCATGCAGTGCAGCACATGGAAGCAATCTCAGCAGCGGGGCTGAGATTTAACAGAAAGCCAGTAGGACGAGGAGAGTGTGGGCCGCATCAGACGGCCGTGTGCAAGTTCACCACAGAATCATTTCCCCGCTGTTTCTACAGTAATAGTTTGATCACTCAGTGTGCCTTAGGGGTCTGGTGAAAGGCAGGAGGGGGGCATCTATTAAAGTGTCAAATAACAGTTTTCAGAAGCTTCTCTGCGTTTTGCTTTTGCTCACTTTGATCCATTCTCTCTGCTAGGGTTTGGTATATATATTATATTTCAGTGGACAGTGTTGTTAAAGGCTGATGCCCACATATATAAAAGTTTATAGGCCATATTTCTCTTGTTCATTGCAGTGTAAATCACTGTTGGTACACTTCTCTATCTCTGTGCTTTGTGTTTCAGAGCTGGAGTCTGGAGCCGAGAGAGCGCATCACATCCAGCAGATTATTGTGACTCTGTCTCGCACCATCATAATCGTCATGAGATACCTTTTTGCTTTTCTCAATCAGTAAGTCTGCACTGATTCGTATTACATTTTAAGCTGCACGTCCTGATGTATACAGACAAACTTGTAAAAGAGAGTTTATTCCTTGCACAGACATCAGTGATGTCATCAAATATTAAACGTAAAGATCGTAATGTAAATCCACGTTTAACAAACAGAACAGCTACAGCCAGGTGAAAAACAAGATACAAAAGTATATATAAAAAAAAACACCTGCTATTTATTGCTACATCTGTCTGCAGCATTTTAGGAGTTATTTATGTGCTTGGAAACTCATGCCTTCGCTGAAGTAGTATACCTGTCCTTTTATAATGGATGTTATTAATGCTCCTCTTACAGGGTTTGCCTGCAGAACAAAGAGTTTGATTTCATACTGAAGGTTTCACTCTGCTCTTCTATACCCCCTTCAATGATGGAGCTGTTCCAGCTGTGGTTTTACTGCTCAGCTTTAGCTTGTTGATAATGTGCAAGGACTGATTATGACTTCCTCTTGCAGCACTGAATGATTTGGTTACCCAGAGTGGGCTGTGGCATGTGCTGGCTGAGTTGATTTGTTTAAGGGGTTGGCTGATCAGAGCGCTCTTTCAGCAAATGTCTAACTAAGCAGTGCAATGAAGCATGTAATACTGTATGTCAAAACTGTGTTCAGTTGAAGCCCGACTCTGACTCTGTATGAGATGTGTCCAGTACATACTGTAGTTCATTTACAGGCACTATGGGATTGATCACAAAGGAGCTATAATAGATATTTTTAAGTTGCTGTTTTTTTCAATAGACCATATGACTACTTATATGTGAACAGGATCACAAAATGTGATGAACCCACAGAAACAGAAATCACCTCAGCATCTTTAAGCTCAATGTTGTGGTTTTCCGGCTCTCATCTTTTGTCTTGTGGTCAGTCTTATTTTTGGCTGCATCACTGGCAGTTTTCAGTGTGAGTGCTTTAAAACCAGGGGTACGTACGTGCCCAGCAACAAACAACAAATAGATAAGTGGTGAACATAGTGGAGCAATTAGCAAGTGAAGTGTCAGATATTCCCCTGAGGTGTTGGTGGAGACCAAAAACAGAGCCAAAAGAAGTGTGGATTTTGGACTTAAATTCCCCAGTGGACTAGGATTATGACTGCAAACAATTAATTATTTTGCTTCTGCTCTGCTGGTTGGTGCTGATTTCTCACACATTCATCACATAGACTATTTTTTTAATACTAGCATTTTATAGAAGTTCTCGACAACATGACAAAGGGTAGTTTAAGAACAAAAGTACACAATGGTAACGTAGCCTTATCATTCCCAATTGGATCGACAGATCTTTTAATCCAGACTTCCATAAGACAACAGCTTAATATATAGCTACAGTATTTAGGTTAAATGTTTGCTTACGTCATTAAACTCACAATGCTCTGCCTGCTGTGTCCCTCAGCCTCTCCCAGTACAGTGATGAGAACATGATGGATCCATACAATTTGGCAATCTGCTTTGGTCCAACACTGATGCCAATCCCTGATGGACAGGATCCTGTAGCGTGCCAGGCTCATGTGAACGAGGTCATCAAGACCATCATCATCCACCATGAGCTCATCTTTCCCAATCAGCGTGAGCTGGACGGCCCAGTGTATGAAAAGTGCATGACTGGGGGGGAGGAGTACTGGTGAGTATCGGCAGTGAACAGGTAGTTATGTTCAGACTACTGTTCTCTTTGTTGAAGGTTTAAAAGAATAAGCTGTGTTACCTTATATTATGTTCATGAATCCAATGTGTACATAGTGATGACTTGCTCTTTCCATTTCCTCCCACAGCGACAGCCCACACAGTGAACCAGGTACCATTGACGAGGCTGACAATGGAACTGAACCACACACCAGTGATGAAGGTCAGTATGTCATAGTAGTCATTTTTCATTTTGTTATTACTCATGCATCACTCCAGGTATAGCTGTTTGCCAGCCTGTTCAAGACTGAAATGTCTCAAAAACCTTTGAATGGATTGCCATGAAATGTGGTTTTCATGTTCACTGTGCCCACGGGATAAATCATACTGACTTGGTGATTATTTGACTTTACCTGTAGTGCCACCAGCATGTTGACATTTGTGCTGTTGACAATGTCCCCACAACAATTGGTTAGAAGGCCGTGAAGGCGGTACAGATATTCATATTCCCCTCTGGATATTTTGTTGATTTCCTGACTCCATCTAATGCCAGAATGGCGTTGAAATTTCATTATGTGCAGTACTGTGCTTCATTACCAAATACCTGAAAAACTGATAGCATTACTAATAGTCTCTGTGGCTGTGTGATGTGTTTAGTGTTAATTAGTAATTTAGCTTACTAAAAAGTATTGTCAAAAATATTGATTTATCCATACATATCTATGTGGGCTGGGCAATACATCAATATTATATCAATACTGTGATATGAGTCTAAGTATGAGACTTTTGGATATCGTAATATTTTAAGTGTTGTCTTTTGGTTATCTCTTGATGTAATTTTCTGAGTTGCCCTTTACCCACACAGTCATTATCAACATTACTGATAAATATAAAAAAAACTTTAAAAACTCCTTGTAAGTTTAAATATTTTCTGAAAGCAACAATAGTCCACCCTACAATATTATCACAATACCGATATCGCAGTATGACGTCAAAAATATTGAGACTTTTGATTTTTTCCTTAACCCCCAGCCCTAATATCTATTCTGAATATTGAGACCATTTCAATACTCATTTTTCACAGTATCAATACACCTGCACCAGCTGTACTGTCTCACCATCTCTTATTGTTAATGTTTATTTAGTGCTGTCATTCTGCTGTTTTCTGAAAACAACTAAAACAAGAAAAGTCCTTGTTGTCTTGTAATATTTATCGCTTTTAATAAAAAATTTAACTTGTATTTCCTCAATATTAATTTTCCCTTGTGAAATTGAAAATGTTATCAAATAACATTATTTTTCTAGTTATTGTATCAAAGTTGGAAATTCCACTATCATGACAACACAAATGCTGACACATTAAGATAAGTTGGTCAACATGACACATTTTACCTGCCTAACATGAGCATGTTAGTACATTTGTCAGCATATTAGCATGCTGACCTTATTTTTTAGCCCCAAAGCACCACTGCGCCTACAAACAGCCTCATGAAGCTGCCAGCATGGGTCTCAATGTTGTTTGTTCATGCAGGTCATTTTTACTGTTTTACTGCATGTGATGTGAGTATCCATGTAAACTGTTGCTATGGAGCTATCAGAGCTGGAGTAATATGTCACCATTATTTTCTTTGACACCACAGCATATATCAAGACTTACCATTTTATGTTAGTTTGCACTCAAAATACTGAAAATCAAGTCACATCTTAGCAAATGGTACATGGCGTTCACATGAGAATGTATGTGATGTCATTTTTGGTGGTCTGTGTGGATATGAAGGCTGTGCAGCCTGACCTTTTTTATTAAGTGCGTTTGACTGTGAGGTGAGTGAGGTTTGCACTGCAACAGCTTATGATTGCAAAGGCTTATGTGATGTTTGAAGCTGAAGGCAAGTTGAGTAAACAGTGTTGGCATGCAGCACTGCCTCTTTGATCTGTCTTTCTGTGTGTGCGAGTCTCTCTCCTCTCTCTCCCCCTCCCTCCCTCTGCCTGCTCCCCTGCTCGCTCTTTGTTCAGTGTTAGTCAGCAATTCTCCAGAGACTTTCTCCTTTGTGCAGTATTTCCCCAATTCTCCTCTGAGCTTTGAATGCATAACTGGGCCAGGCACAAAAGCCAAAACACGGGTAATACACAAAATAATATCTCCTGCGCCGTCTGTGAAGAGTCATTGGACAGTTCTATAAAGTATGGAGTGTGTGAGGTCAGACTGGGGTAACCCTGTCGTTTAGCTGCATTTCTGTGCTGTTTGGCTGTGTGTTTTAATGAGTGCTGACCCTTTCTTTCTTTTCTTGCTCTTACTTGGAAGAAGACAACAAAGGCTGGCTGCCTGCTGTAGACTCTTATGTGACATTATGTGCTCTGGTGTTGCACTGTAGTTTCTGTATTTGTCTTTGTCAGCAGTTCAGTTGGTGTCAGATTAAGAACCAAGTAAATATGCTGTACCTTTTTGTTTTGTCATTACTTTGGAACTTTAACTAAATCTGAACAAAACTGCTTTTTATCTCTATTCATTCACAACGATGTCTGTCCGTTCATATCTTTGCACCCCTCGTGTAAGTTTTTTTTTCTTCTTTTAAATAAAACCTAGCAGAGGGGTGCAAAACTGAGTTTTCTTGGTGAGAGCTGATTGCAGTTAACCAGACAGTTAACCCTGACTGACCCCTGCTGACTGGCACGTTGCACTGCAGACAATTATCATTTTAAATTTAGGCAAAAATCTCACTTTATCAGACTTGTTGTGACCTAAAATATATATTTTCCATGCAAGCTGTCAAAAGGTTAGAATTCTAATTTTATTAGATTGATATGAACCTTTTTGTTTTCTGAATAAAAAGTTTTTTAAAAAATCACATAATGTTAAAAAGTTGTCACAGAATAAGAATATATGAATAACTCAATTTTCACAAAGATGTAAGATAAAATGTTATGATTCTAAGGTGAAAATGTTTAAACAGTAATGGCTGCATTCAATAATTAGTGGTAAGTCATTTCTCCAAACGTGTGTTATATTAAATTTTTGTTACTCTGTACTATGTCTGAGGGGTTTGCAGTGTAAACTGAGGCTTCATGTACTGAATCATAGCAATGATGTCAATGCTGCGAAAGCTAAATAAGAAATTCAAGATCAATAGATAATAATAATCATAAGCATAGTACTATACATATATACCTGGGGCGTGGACTTGAGTCACAACGACACTGAGTCGTTTGACTTGAAAATGCTTGATACTCTCCCCTAAGTCCAACGATGAAAGTGTATGTCATTTAAAAAGTGTGCCACAAATCAATTAATTTCCTTTAATTTCCTTAATCAGCTAACATTAATGCAATTCATTCTTAAGATCCACATTGATTCAACCAATCCAACAGCATGAAGTTGCAGGAGAAAACCACGAAGAACTAATGTCACATTACTAAGCACCAGTTTGAAAAAAAGATTAATTCATTCATTCATTCATTTTCCGTAACTGCTTGTCCTCGTAAGGGTCGCAGGGGGGCTGGAGCCAATCCCAGCTGTCATAGGGCGGAAGGCAGCGTACACCGTGGACAGACTCTCGCAGGGCCGACACATATAGACAGACAACCATACACGCTCGCAGTCACACCTAAGGGCAATTTAGAGTCACCAATCAACCTGACCTGCATGTCTTTGGACTGCGGGAGGAAGCTGGAGACCCCGGAGAGAACCCACGCAGACACGGGGAGAACATGCAAACTCCGCACAGAACGGCCCCCGTGAAAAAAAGATACAAAGCTAAATTTGTTTGCATATAAAACTACTCAGTGGTTGACAAAAAACTAACTGTAGTATGCAAAATGTTCAGGTCAAAAATAACTGACGAAGATGCAACAACTTACAGCAAGTTTGTTTTAAAAGAATAAATACACATTTTAAAAAGGCATTCATGATTTTTGTATTCGTAATATTGGCATTTGGAGTGCATAATGACTTGTTTAGGAGCAAAGACTAGTGCAAAGACTTGAGACTAACTTGTGACTTAAAAAAAAACAGTCACAAGTTACTTAATTAATCTTGGATTGTGAATGATGTTGTTGATCACAGCCATGTTGAGTCTATCAATAAACTATTTGTTGATGTCTGTTAATGTTTCAGAAGTGGAACAGATCGAGGCCATCGCCAAGTTTGACTATGTGGGACGCACTCCCAGAGAGCTGTCCTTCAAAAAGGGAGCGTCTCTGCTTCTGTATCACCGGGCATCTGAAGACTGGTGGGAGGGCCGCCACAATGGCGTGGATGGCCTCATCCCACATCAGTACATTGTGGTCCAAGACCTGTGAGTAACAGCAAAATGTGTCTTGTTGTTTATCTTGTGTAAAGTTTTTCTCTCACCCATGTTTCAAACCGTCACCAGTAAAGCTGACAACATCACACTGAACTTTGGAGTTGGACAGAGTTATGCTGAATATTCCTTTAAAATGTTCTTACTGTAGGTAAACATGCGTGCTTGTATGCGTGTCACCTCTGCTCTCGCAGGGATGATGCTTTTTCAGATAACCTCAGCCAGAAAGCGGATAGTGAAGCAAGCAGTGGACCGCTGCTGGATGACAAGGGTTCATCCAAAAATGATGCCCCGTCACCATGTGAACAATCACCAGATTATAACTTCGGAGGAGTCACGGGGAGGTAAAAACTATTTTAAAATCACCTTTCTTTAAAAAAAAAAAAAAAAAACGTAATTAAGTTTATTGAGTTTGTTATATTGGAGTTCTCCTTTTTGACGATTGGTCTGATCGGGTCCAACTCTGCAGGGTACGGCTACGGTCCGATGGAGCTGCAATCCCTCGTCGTCGGAGTGGCACAGAGACCCACAGCCCAACCAGAGTGGCCGACACTCCGCCACGGGCTGCAGCCTGTCCCAGCAGCCCCCACAAGGTGTCCATCAGCAAGGGCCGTATGGAGAGCCCAGAGAAGAGGCGCCTTGGTACCTTTGGGAGTGCAGGAAGCATTAACTACCCAGACAGGAAAGCTTATCCTGAGGGCCACCCTCTGAGACCAGTGCCAGGGGCCACTCGTCACAGCAGCCTCGGGGATCACAAATCGCTGGAGACTGAAGCTCTGGCTGAGGTAAGGTGGGAAATTTAAGGTAGAGGCAAAACAGATGAGGAGAAGAGTGGGTACAGCAAATGCAATATGACTTCAGTGCTGCGACCTTTGTTACATGTTATACCCGTTTCTCTCTCTCAGCCCATTTCTACACTTTCCTCAGTAAATAAAGGCAAAAATGCCCCAAAAAACTGATGAAAAAATAAGATTAAAAAATGATATTAACAGAAGTTGTCTCTTTTGGTTTAATTTGTTTACATCTTTATGTTTGGCGGCTCAGTGGTTCCAGTGCCACACGTGTCAGGCAATTATAGCATCTAAGAGGATTTAGACGGTTTGTCAGAACAGAGCCAGACCCCCCCATGAAGCTGTCAATCTGAGAGAAGCAGCTGGGACCAGAAATAAATGTCAGGGTCAGACTGCAGCTGGGAGATAGACGCACCTCAAGGTCACAGAGGCCTGGAACTGAATAACAAGATAACTAGCTCTGAATGTTCAGCACCAAATGGTCCTCATCAGCTAATGACTGCGTCCATTAGATTCAAACACAATCCAAACATCAGATGTTCATCATGTTCCTTAAAGGGATATTTTGCCCCAAAATAAAAAATACACATTTGTCCTCTTACTTGCAGTGCTACTTATCAATATAGATTGTTTTGGTGCGAGTTTCAGAGTTTTGGAGATTTCAGCCGTAGAGATGTCTGCCTTTCCTCCAATACAGTGGAACCAGACATCACTCAAAGTGCCAAAAATACACACTTGAACAACTCAACAGAAATGTCTATTCACAGAAATCTCAGCATCCTTTCTTCTGTGCGATGATTTGTTTGGAGGGAATTTTGTAGAAAGAAAATAGTTCTTACATGGAAAAAAAAAAAATACAATTGCTTAAAGTTAATCTAAAATTTCACAATCTAAATTTGGTTTCCATATGATATGATAAAACTACAATAGTAATACTGTAATGCAACAATAATCTAACATTGACAAGTTATTGCTGACTTGAAATTGATAATGATGGATTACATAATAGTTTTCAAGTTTGCAGAAATTAATAGAAAACCAGTTTATGTCTGGAGATGTTGGAAATTGTAGTAAAATGTTTAACAGTATAGACTAAATCTTACCCTGTACATTCTTTATTTGACAATTGATATTAATAATGTTAATATATGTGAATTGTGCCTTATGTTACTTTGGAGAAAGATAGTTGAGTATCGAAGCTTTTGGTTTGTGGTTTGTCAGCAGTCAGCCATCTTTCTCCAGAGTTTCTTGCTCCACTTGCAACAGAGCTTTAAATGTTGTTTTTAAATGCTACATGTTTCACTGACCTGCTGTTATTGTTCTCTTCTCCTCATCTTCATCTTCTTCTCTACCAGGACATAGAGAAGACGATGACTACAGCACTTCATGAGCTCCGTGAGCTGGAGCGACAGAACACAGTTAAGCAGGCTCCCGACGTGGTTTTGGACACCCTGGAACCCATGAAGAACCCAGTTAGCTCCGAGCCCGGCAGTCCTTTGCACACCATCATGATCCGTGACCCGGATGCAGCCATGCGCCGCAGCAGCAGCTCCACCTCTGAGATGATGACCACCTTCAAACCCGCCCTCTCCGCCCGCCTGGCTGGGGCTCAGCTGCGCCCCCCACCCATGAGACCGGTGCGCCCCCCTCCCACCCAGCACCGCTCAAGCAGCTCCAGCTCCTCAGGGGTCGGCAGCCCTGCCGTAACTCCCACTGAGAAGATGTTTCCAAGTAACAGTACGGCTGCTGGTTCTAATATGAATACGCCCAGTGATGCCGGAGATAAATCTGGTACCATGTAGCAAAGGTGGAATCTGCTGGATGGGAAGGTTGAAAAGCTTCAGGGTAAAGCTGATGGAAATGAGTGCTGATGTGTGAAAAGCAGATATGGATATTTTTTTTCTCTGTTTTCTGCCTGACTTAATTCATATATTCAGGAAGCTCTTGAAGCAAGCCTACAATTTGTTACCATGGTGATAAAGCGGTGGAAGAGGCTGTAGAGGTGTGATAGCGTAAAGCTCAACTCTCTTTGAAACTTGATTAAGAATACACGTATTTCAGTTTTACCTCAGTTTCAATAAGAAAATCTGTGGCCATTTCTCGTTTCAGAGATACAATGAATGCAAGTGAAGCAATACTTGTGTGACATTTATTTTCCACTCCGCACATGTCGTCCAGCTGATGTTTCACTCACTTCTACTGATGTGGGTGAAACACCTCATCAGGACGGGTGTTAACATTCAGGCTAAAATATCATGTCTGGTTACCATTTAGGTCGCAGGCCTTATGGCTGTACATACAAACTTACTTGAAGTCACCATGCTTTCTGTTTGTACTATAATACAGTGGATGTTCAGCAAAGTAACAACTTAGTGAGATTATATACTTCTGCATGTAGAGTTTGGAGAAAATACGGAAAATGTTAAAGACTTGCATTTTTGAGAAAATTTTAATGATGTGGGTTTTTCTCAAATGATCATTGTAAACATAAAATATGAGTGTGAACCAAATTTTGATGGCTAAAAAAAAGCAGTTTCAGTTGTCTAAATATTTGACAAACTATTACATGGGGATCTTACAGTTTGGTATTTTAAATCTGCCACCTGTGTGGTCGGGCTGCACAATTATGGCCAAAACAATAATCACTATTATTTTGACCAATATTGAGATCACTATTATTTCTCACAATTATTCATTGTTTTTAAAGAAAAAATATTTTTATTGCACTTTTAATTTTAATAAACAGCACTGCTTTTAATTTAATGTCTTGCTGCATTTCTGCTAATGCATTGATGTTTGCATTGAAATAAGAACTAAAATAAGGTTCCTTTTTTTAGCTGAATTTAGGGCATCTCTTAGAAGAAATTGTACAAAATGTTTTCACCCAAACTTGGATCAAAGGAGCACTTTCACCTTGTGCTACATTGCTGCTAATTAACAAATCTCTGCATCAAATCAGACTTAAAAGACTTGTTCATGTGAATTTAGTGCTTCTTCCATGGAAACAAAACCGCTGCTGTCAATATTGCAGCCAGTCATATTCATTTAATCGTGCAAAGCCAAAACCATGATTGTGATTAATATTCGATTAATTGTGCAGCCCGAGTGTGTGGTACTCTAGATGTTGTACCTGAAGTCATCCCTGCTGACGATAAAAGCATCATGGCATGAAGATCTCTGACACATTACTAATCAGAACTTAACAATTTTCCACCATCACGTACGGTCAGACTGTGGGCAGACCCAACGCGTCTGCTTCCCTGTTTTTTTTTTCTATGTCCTGTATATGAAAAGCAGAAAACTAATGCATCAACTAATGTAGGAATCCTGTGGTAAACCTGTACATAAAATATAGCTAGTAATTTTTTTTAAGTGTTAAATCTTGTACAGGCTAATACAAAAAAAGGCAACGGGTTGGCTGTGAATGGTAAAGATCACAAACCACCTTTTAATCATCTTCAGTGAGCTCCAAAAATGTACTCTTTAACTGTGTAAAATAGAGTTCAAATCTTGTCCTGTGTGCTTAGGATGCATTTGGTAACTGTAATGTAAAAAACTGAATCTTGTTGAATGGACAACAAAAGCTGAATACATTTTTTTCTCTGTTTTCGACACACTCGCCCATTTTCACAAAAAAAACTTGAACTGTTGCCACTTCATGTCTAATTTGGGTGATTTTATTATTGCGTAAGACATATGGATGGAAAAGTACCCTCTGACAGTTCCTCTTTCAAAATTCGAAATGTGATGCTCACCCCAGAGGAAACTTAGAAGTCGATGTTGTGACATACTGTTATCGCAGCTATCTCAGTTTCTTTCCTTCCTGCTTTTTTTCTTGTCCTTGATGAAAGCTAACAGTCATGCTCTGACTTCAGTTGGAAGCAAACTAAATAGAGAACGTTTCAGTGTTTATATCTACTGTACCTCTCGTCATTCTGGCAGCTCGTGTCCAGAGACCTTGTTATCCGCATCCCAAAGAGCCTGCTCTGTTCTGCATGTTTTGCGCTGTAATGTCTGACTCATACTCTGCGGCAGTTAAACAATGGCTGTATGTGGTGCCTTGCCTTGGTAAAACGCACAAATTAATTCAATATTGGATTTTTTTTTTTTTTTATTTTTTAAAGAAATGGGCCTTAACATTTAAAGGGATTAGGAATGATGAGTTAAGCAGTTGCTAAAATTGCAATGCAAAAGAATAATGCTTGATTGAGTAAAATAAACTTAAATATTAGCATGTAAACCAGGCTCTGATTCCACTGTCAACTCTGCAGTCGGTCTGTATTCTGCAGTGAGATACATGAATATGTTTGCTTGTTGTCAATGGACTGATTTTTAAAAGCAGAGAGATCCTGCAGCCAGAAAAAAAAGGCAATACAGCATTTAGACAGTGCACTCACGTCCTCTGCTGGTTCCTGCTGGTATTGCCTCTATGTGATGTACCAGTGGATACCGTCACCTTTACATGGGCATTATGATCTGGAGCTAATATTACAATCACTGAGCTCATCCATATAGTTCTCTTTGTCTGTCCTGGTTACAGTTTTGCACCTGAAATCTATGAAGATACAAAAAAAAAAAAAAAAAAAAGTGTATGTGTATGAAATACGAAGAAAGCACACAATTTCAAAAAGGTGAAATTATCATCGTTCTATTTAACTAGACTGTTGTGTTTTTTTTTTTTTTTATTTATAGACACTTGTGTAAGTGGAGCCGGAAATTTGAGTGCCTTTTGTGCACAACATCAATTTTTATTGGACTTTTATATTTACTTTTTTTACTGTGATATGTTGTCTATTAGTTGTCATGTTTATTATAAACTGATGATAAACTGTTGCTTTTTTAGCTTTACTTTCGATTGCTACTCAGTTGTCAAACCGCCACAAGGAATACATGGTGTAAAGATATTCCTCTCATGAATTACAAAAGAATCATCATGAAATGCTCGTCTGTTTTTGGGGTGATTGCTGAAGAATAGGAACTACTGTATCTGCTGGTGACGTTCTGGAGAATCATCTCAGAATATTTCCCCCATTTCTTTTTTAATTGTGTGTGAACTGCCTGTGCTGTGGTTGAGCCGTAACTTGCCATTTAGCTCCTTCCCTTCATTGCAGTATTGTTGGAAACAGCAGAACTGATGTGGACCCTCCTTTTGCAGAGGTTATAAAGCACCTGGTGCGCTGTCCTTCTCCCTACATGTGATGTTACTCAGACATTTTTCTTTCCTGGAATGTATGCTGAAATGGCTAATACTGTTGGTCTGCTGGCATGAGGAGACTGTAAGTTAATGTTCAAAAGGGACATCACAGTAAGAGAGCAGACTACTGTGTTGTGTGGACCGGAGTGTGAGTTGCTGTCACACTGTTTAACTTCTCTTTAATTGTTTGTCTAGTGATGCTGTCTGTTGATGAGTGTCTGATTGGTTGAAACCCTGTGATGTAATGTACACCATACCACTGACTGGATGTTGAAAACCCATGCATCCAAATAAAACCATTATTGCTCTGTGAAATTGATATTGTGGGTGAGTTGTTTTTTTTTTTAATTTGTGGCGTTAGAATCTGGAATTAAGTTATTATAGAAACGTGAATCACATGTTAGAAGTCTAAGAGATAATAGGTAATGTAATGGAAGCATCTTCTTAGTTGTCACTTAAACTGACCATACTTCAAAAACCTAAGTTTCTAAGTGTTTCTCTGGTTTCAAAGTATTTAAAAGTTATATTACTTAAAGGGACAGTTCACAACAAAATCAAAAATACATATTTTTCCTTTTACTTGTGGTGCGATTTACCAGTCAAGATTATTTTGGTGTGAGGTGCCAAGTGTTGGAGTTATTGGCCTTGGTGTGAGCGTTCATCTGTATATGGATGAGAGGCTTTACGCTGTGGCAGCGTGAGATGTGAACATTAGTGACGTCCTACTTTGCTGAGCTGTAACATTAGCGAAGTGAGCCAGCAGTAGATGCACACTTCCTTCTGCCCTGTGATAGGGGGTACGGGTGTAGTACAGTAGAAAGAACCAGGTCATGATATCTGGAAAGAGACATTGCTGTTGAGTTTTTAAATTTATTTATGTATTTATTTATTTTTTATTTTATTATTTATCCCTAACACTGCAACCTACACATATCTTGATCGATAAAATAGCACCACAGGTAATAGGGAAAAATGTATTTCAGATTTGGGGTTGAACTGTCCCTTTTAAGCTATCTGAGAAGAAAAACATCCTTACAGTAGTTGATATTAGAAGTTTAATACTAAGAAACTCAGTATTGACTGACAGTGCCAAGAAATAAAAGCAATAAATCCCACAACTTTCACAACATTTTGATAAATGTTGCTTAATCCTGATTGGTGCATGGTGATGTCACCTTTTTCCAACAAAGCCTCAAGTAAGAGAGAGAGTTTTGCACACTCAAAGAGTGTGCAAAACAGAAATGCAGAAATCTATTGTGTAAATAACTAATAGCCTCACTTGAGCCTAAAATTGTGTGTGTGTATGACTTTGTTGGTCATATAAAGAATCTGCGTGAGACAGTGGGTTTTTTTTAAGGCTTTTAAATATATGGACAATGTGAAAAAGGTAAATTCCCATCTAATGCTGGATTTAAATTGTCATTACTGTTGAAACATTTTATACAGATATAGACACTTTAAACAAGGATACTGCAAGTGCCAAGTAGTTAACGTCAGTAACTACAACAAACAAGTTTTAAGTGATGTGAAATATGAAAAAGCTATGTTTACGTTCTTAAATAATGGATGGTTCAGTGGGAGCTGATCAAAGTGAAGAAGAGAAAGATTTGAAAGAAAAAAAAACAGGCATTCGCAAATACAAAATAAACCGACTCTTCATAATCACAGCACTAATTTTTACGGTGTGTACTAGTCTGTAGTTCATTATGTTGCCACTTGATGGAGAAACTGCAGCAGAGAAAGTGTTTAATAATCATGGGGTTTACATGTAGAGTGTTTTGTCAGCACTCTGATTACCCTTAAAGGATTAGGAACCAGCGTCATAGCGATGGCTACACAGAGGACACAGTTTTGCATAAATTAACAGATTACATCTCCCTTTGAAATTGACTTTCTAGTCCACTGGTCAAAGAGTGTTACACCAGCAGCTAACACCGACAGAATATAAACAAAATTCAATTTGTTCCACCTGAGAGACCTCCTCTCAACAAGAACATGTCAAACAAGCAACTGTGCTCACAGTTTTCATTAGATAGATATAACACCTATTAGCAAGTAAAGACCTGCTGCTGTGTACTTTTAAAGATGTTGATGTTAAGGCTAGCAGAAATAACACTTTAAAGGTTCAGTGTGTTGGATTTAGAGGCATCTAACAGTGAGGTTTTAGAGTTGAAACTTCTCCCATGTGTCGAGTGTGTCGGAAAACTAAAGGTAGGCTGATGCTGAAATGCGAATGGCTCTATTTAGAACCAATGTTTTGTTTGTCCATTCTGGGCTTCTATAGAAACAACATGGTGGACTCCGTCGAAGAGGACCAGTAGATTTAAAAGGCTCATTCTAAGGTAAACCAAAACACAGCAATCCCTTTTTTCAGGTGATTATAAAGTAACGAAAATATCCTTATTAATATTATATTTAGTTTCTGCCAATATATCCCCCTAAATCCTACACACTAGACTAATAAGGTTGTGTCAAGGTCATGTCTAAAATAGATCTGTAAAAAAACTTCAAAGCTTGTAGTTGTAGGAAATACTTTCTGTCTATAAAAAGGAAGTAATTAGGATTATGAAAGGAATGAAATTGCACCAATAACAAAAAGAAAATGCCACCATTAGTGTGTCTTTTTAGAGTGACATGTAATCAGCATCAGTCCTCACAGTTATCACATCAAGGTCCCTTTGAAATCCCTCTGTTTGGTGATAATGCTGCATAAACTTTTTTTTGCCTGCTGACCTGAGGCTCTATAGGACCTGAGGGCTACCCACAATAAAGTGGCTTTGGCACAAAGTTAACTTATATAAGTGATCTTATAAATTATTTAGATTACTTGGAAAGAAAAGATACCGACAAACAAAATCACAGCTACTTCCGCTGGAACGAAAATGTATGTCTCTCTGGAATCAGGATACACTTCATCAATGAAGAGCAGATGCTACAGTTGCTTTGAAAAATAAGTTGCATAAGCCCTCTCCAGTGGCCTAATTTGGCATGTCTTCCATTATGATTAATATGCGAATGAGAGGAAACTCGCCATTAACGCATAATAATCTCTTTGCGTCACAGCTGAACAAAATTATCATAACTTCCTATTTCAACCTTCACCTTCTCTGTCTTCAGCTTAGCGACATTAAAATAATTAATTTGAAGCTGTTTCACTCTTCAATTAAAACCCCTTGAGGTTCAGTGATGAGCTATGGATCATTCATATTCATAATATGATTAGAACAACGTAAATAAAAGGAAGTCATGTTTCATTTATTTCAAATGTTTCTATATTATGTGCATTACTTTGTAGAGAAAACAGCAAGCAGTGCATTTATCATAAATGAGAATGCAAATGTTACATTTTGACACGAAGCTATATCATGTCAACATGCATGATGTATGATGACAAAAAAACTTGGTGTACTTTTACACAGGGCATTTTATTCAGATAAATTGGAATGAAGGGTGATTTTTGTTTTATAATAAGCAAACTGATAAACAACCAAAGCACAAAAAAAAAAGAAAAGAAAACAGAACCAAGGCAATGGTCTGTTAATCTCCATAATTGTTTGGGAATTTGACCAAAAATATTTTTATTTATAGTGAGGCAATGGTTTGGCAGCAAATGCAGTGATACTTTTTATGATTGTTTTTTTCTCTTGATAATAAGGGAACAAAGATATCCTTAGGAGGTTTGTGTTCAGTATTTTGGCTGTTGCCCTATTGGTGTTTTTGGAACCAGAAGTGACCATATCTGGGAAAAAAAGGCTGAAGCTGTGGAGGAGTGAGGGGTGGATCTGAAAGGCTGCTTATTATATATTCAGTTTCTGTCAATATATCCCCCTTAATCCTACACATGGGGCCTTTAATGTAATGTGACTTTTTATCACAGCATGGCTTCATTCAGCAGAGTCTACAAGTTTTTGTTTTTGTTATGTTTTGTTTTGTTTTATTTAGGCTCACTTACTCCCAGAAATGGCTAAGCAGGGGTCTGGTACCTTTTTAATGGATATTTTTGGCACGATACAGAAATGTTGGAGGGATCAAACCAGAGACTGTTCATCTGAGAGAGAGCCTAGATGATCAAAATGATGCTGGCAGGGAGGAGACGAGGGACTTTTCAATGAAAAGAACACTGAAAACAACGTGAAGCTTTTTTAATTTTTTATGTTTTGCCTTGTCTCAGTGTGTCAGACAGACATCAGAGAGCCGCAGAGATCCCTCAGATACTTAATACTTTATACTGTAGGCCAATCAATAATTATACTTTGATGCATTTTCAGAAACATTTCTGACAGAAATCGGAATGTCTTATCCGTTTCTGTGCATTTATGAATCAATCATTTATGACATTGTGACTCGTGTCAACCATGAATCATCAGACTTTCAGCGTCACAGCAGATGGCATCACCTCTGAACTCAGCGACATTTACAGCTCTATCTATGATGTGCAAAGACGACAGCGGGATAGGAAGTAGCCCTGCATGTTTTCATTGTTCATGCTCACACTTACACAAATCACACCAAAGAATGCATGACATGCTGCATCAGGTTAATTCACATGACTCCTGATGATGATGTGCAAAGATATCACATCAAAACTCTGACATCTTATCGTTACTGGTATATTTATCATGTTTTTGCTGTGGCATGCCAAATCTGGCTTTGCAGTCACGGAGGAACTTTGAAGTGAAGATTTGAAGAAGAAAGATGCCAATGCTGTGGCCAGAGGCACAGCTGGCCCTGCATTACTAACCACTCCATGTGTGTCCATTTGAAGCAAGCGGAAACAAATGACGCCAATAATATCGTCAGTTTTCATCGTGCAGCTATTTGTGGGTGAGGACTTGGGTTTTAGATTTTATTTGTTGTTAGTACATCATGCTCAAACCTGACCCTGCATAAGCGGATAAAAAATATTTTATTGATCACTTAATTGATTCTTTAGGTGAAAAGCAAAGGTTTCTCAAAGCGGACCGGAAAAAAAAATCTTAACCCGGTTATTCGTGAGTGTAAGGTGTTGAGAGCACAGCTATTTAAAAGATTTTACACCTAAACGGCTTCCAGAATGCATTTATAATGCCTTTTGTATATTTGATACGTGACTTTCTGCAACCTCCATGTCATCCACATTAACAATACTTTTCTGAAAATCCAGCTGTATGCAATCGGACACGTCACCTGCCCTCTGGTGGACGAAGTATGTCCTTTGAGTACAAAAACAAAGATGGCTGCCCCCACATCCTGACCCTACCTGCAGATTTTTTACAGGGAAATCGTTGCTCATTTTAAAAAGGTTACGGTAAGAATGACTTTTATATTGTTACTTATACTTCACTATGGAAATTTACCTGATTGAAGCAACTCAATATTATCATTACTATCATCATTACCTAATATTTTGTTGCTCATTATGTAGTAAAATTGGGTTGAAGACGTATGTATCAAATGTAGTCCTAAAGGTATTTGACCCTTACAAACTTGCAAGACCGCTAGCAGTGTCAGCTAATGGTAGCAATTAGTGAGACTGATTTAAAACTTGACCTCACTTATGAAATTAGCTATTGTGACCTCAAGGATAGTTACAGTCTCATGAAACTTTACAACCACAAACTAGAGATCTTGTGCACTCATGGATGGCTTTCTGAATAATTTCTTCTGTGGGAAATATTAAGTCCATCTTTGGCTAAAAAAGGAAAGAAACTTGTTTACTGCCAACTGCAATGCACTTACAAGGTGGTAAAGACGTTCCTGTTTTGGAAAAAATGTGAAATGTGAAAAAATCTGTATCAAATATGATACAAAATGATTTCCATATATTCAAATGATTTTTTCAAAATATATTTTTTTAGGGATGCAGGATAATATCGACACGTCACCGGTATCACCAGATACCATGGATATATGGCTTTGAAGTGAAATATTGGAATTCCCCAACATGCTGATTTCTGCTGATATCACAAACTGATTTTCCTTCTTTTCATTGACAAAGTAAACATGTAAAAAGATCAACCCTGAGTTGAAGTATTTTTATTATTTTACATAATGGATGAATGTTACATACACTGAAAAGCATTGTATTTTATGTCTTCATCTGCTGGTGGGCTGTATACAATAAATGCATGCATAATGTTAATGTTAATTCTGCTACAGAAGAGACATGATGACTGCTAAAATAAGGTGGAAAAAAAAGTGTATATATCGATATTGGTATTGGCCAAATGAATTGTTTTATATCGGCATATCAGATATCTGTGAAAGACCATATGTCGTGCATCCCTAACTTTTTTTTTTTTTTTGCATTTGTAATAAGGCCCCATAAACATGTCTTTTTTTTTTAAATGGAATTTTCTGGCTTTTATTTCATGATTCAAATTTTACAGGATTAAAAGTTACAATGTCAACTAATAATATGATACATTAGGAGTGAGAGAGACACCCATCATGTATTGGCATTAAAAAGAAACTTACATGTTTTTTTTGAAGGAAAAAACAACAAAGCTCCTCTCTAATTGTTTTTGTATTTATTTATTTTATCACTGGAATGTATGTATAACCACGGATTGCATTTGTTCAGCAAATATTAGATTTGGCTTTTCATATTTTCATATTCGTCCGAGCATTAATATCAAATGGCTAAAGCTAACAGTTGAGCAGAGGATAAAAGAACAGTACCATAGTAGCATGGTGGGCTCTAAATTATACCATCATGTGACTTGTGTTGCAAATTAATGACTCAGTTTGTGCTAATGGTCTTCGTTGGTTGTTTACCTTTGTATTGCTGTCGTGTTTTTTGTTTGTTTATGGTTGTTGGTTGTAGAGTTAATATCCTATCTAGTCTAATGAACAGACCACAGTTAACCACAAATTATAGCAATTATTTCTAACAAAAAATGAATTAGGTGCACCTGCACCTACAAAGGACATGGCTGAAGATCTATCAGCTCGATAAAAGAACAGACCTCTGGGAAGGATATTCATGTAGGCTGAATAATACATTATGTAAATCTATCATTTCTGATAAGAATATTAGGTCCTGTAAATTAAAATCACTTTGTCACGGGTCAGTAATTGAACTTGACTGCGTATTGCATTTCACATCACATTTGAATAATTATATGAGTAATAATTACATAGAAGACTATAGAATAAAATAAATTACTAATGGCCCTGTTACTATCTGAAACATATTGCAGTAAAATTTAAATGCATTAAAACTGTAATGCATAACTAAACATATTTATTTGGCTCAGGGTCTTTGCTCTTTCCACTGCTCAGTAGATCCAAAGGCTAAAGGGGTTGCTACCGAGTTTGCATAATCTAAATTAATTTTTTTTTTAACTGCTTAATGATTAAAAACTAATTGTCACACAATGGCAAAACGAAAGCCATTCTACAGTCATGGACTGTGTTAAACATAAAATATATTTTGCCTTAAATGATTAAATGTCAACTAGCTTTTGTATAATTTTACAATTATACAAAATAACAAGTGATTTTTAAATGCAATTATACAGGATGACTAGGATAGCTTATTGATTAAATAGTAAATAGTAAATATTGAATGATCTAAATGACTTTTTTAGTGTAGCTCATGCTGCAAGACTTTGCAAACAGCACTGACAAGCTTTAGTAAAGAATTAAGCCAGAAAGACTTTCTAAAATGTACATTTTGCAGTACCACTCATGGGAACTGGGTGGAAAGTAGGAAAACTAGCATTAGACAAGACTTTAGCAGATGTTTGTATGCCTTTGATTAACTAAGTCATTCTCTCAAATTTTAAACTCTGTTAAATCTAACCATGACTGCAACCAGGAAATCTGAGAATCAAAAATGGGTTTTCCAGAACAAGTGACTTATGTGTGATTCCCCCACAGAGGCAGACTTGCTACTTTTCATTTCAGCTGATAAGGAGACAAGTGATCCTGGATGACAAGGGTAAGCAGCAAGAAATATTGTATAACCACTTATATAACATTCAAAACATATATTATTATACCTTAGGTGTGTGGTTTTGGTGGTTGTTTTAGGGGCCTCAGCCAGTAACATATTAAACTATACAATCTCTCCATGTTTAAGGCATCATGGAGTAATCACAGCATCTTGTCCTTGAACTGGAAAATGCTTAGCAGGCTTTTGAGGGGCCTCACATGGAGGATTACAGTATGTTCCCTTAAGAACCTTTCACACCAGCAAGCTGTTAGCAGCGGCCCACAATAAGAGCTTCTACTCTCAGCACTCGTTGCACTTCATTTATTTACTCGCTCTGAACAATTACACCAAATAACCATGAACTTTGTGTTCCATGATTTTATTTTAAATTATTGTAAAATGCTGGCCATTTTCTACCCTTGTTTGAATGCATTTAAAACAAGGTAGTTCATGTTTGTCTCTCTTCTTGACATAATTGTTAAATTAGGTTTAAAAGTGTTCTGCCAGCTCTGCCATTTTAGTCTCAAATTGTGTTTTAATTTACCCCAAGTAGATGTACTGTACAAACAGAAAGAACAAAATTACCTTATCAGACAACTCTATTTAAAAATAACACAAATTAGAGCCCCCAAACAAGAAAGACAAAGTAAATGCCTTGCAGATGGTAATCAGCCCTCAGATGAAATGCTGACCTTGAAGGTAAAGACACTGTGTTGCCAAAGAAACATTTCCAATTTGATCTGTGGCTCAAATATCTCACATGCAGCTGACAGCTTGTGGCCTGTGGCCATTACAGTCCTCAATAGCCTTAACAGGGCACTAAGTGCACCATGTCTCTGCATCCTGGGCTCCCTGATCCCAAGACATTCATTTGTGTTGCACATCAAGTGTGTGTAAAGCTGAAGCAGATGCGTAAAAAGACCATTTCCAGCTTCTTTGTGTGAAATAATCACCAAGATAAACCAAGCCTCTTTAAAACCTTGTTGTGGAAATTCAGACTATCTTTGTGCGATTGCATTGTATTTTAATGTTTGCATGCTTCCATGTCTATGATGAGTCCTACTTATATTGTCGAAGTCATGTGAAAAAATAAAGGCACAAATACAACCGTCAGATTCAAAGTATCCATTTAAGGTCTAGTGAATAAGATTTAGTGGCATCTAGTGGTGAGTATGTAGATTGCAACTAACTGAAACTTCTCCCCTGTGCCAAGTGTGTAGGCAAACTGTGGTGGCCAACATGAAGGCGCAAATGTCTCTATCAAGAGCCGGTGTTTGGTTTGTCTGTCCTGGGCTACTGTAGAAACATGGCGGACACCACGGAAGAGGAACAGCTCCATATGTAAATATAAATGGCTCATCCTTAGGTTAAAAAAAACACAGCAATTGCCATTTTCAGGTGATTATACACCAAAGAAAACATACTTTTCATAAAATAGTCTGTTTCTGTTTCCCCCTAAATCTTACACACTGAACCTTTAACATTTGGACACAACTTAAAAGCCCAATCCATAATATTTAAAGCATATTAATATATATCCACGTATATATGGGAAAATATGACTGGAAAAGAAGCGTGTGTGTGTATCACAACAACTAAAAATAGATTAGTCTGTTGTGTATTAAAAGAGATTCTGATAGTGGGGGATCCTTTTGTTTACATTTGGATTTTAGCCTTTAACATAGTGAGATCAGCTTATTGATAAACACAAATACTGTCAAACAAAATAATGCCTACACTGACACACGACAGCCGCACATGCACAACACTCCTCCCGGCCTGCAGCAGCATTGAACTAATTATTCAGCCTTCTGGGAGAAGCATAGGCACTGCATCACACATAATTATCGATGCAAATATAAGATTTATATGTATGCTGTGTATTTATGTAAAATATATCCCTCTGATGTTTTACAAATAATAAGGAAGCCATCCTTTCTTCACGTATATTATCAAATGAGTGTCCTAGCAGTCTGTCAAAACCAGGGGACAAGACATTATCATGCAAATGTATTCATGTTGGACCATGCCTCATGTGTGCTTCAATGTGTTTATTCAGTCATTTGAATAACCAGAGACATTTAGGTGCAGTAATTAGATTTTTCCTGGTGCTTTGAAAGATGTAACCCCCAGAGCATTTGGCCAGTTAAATAATTTCATTGTGTTGCCAAAGCACTAACAACTCTTTCCACATGGTCTCCATAGCATTGCCAGACAACTTGGTAACAACGTTTCCCTGCAGACGTGGATGAGATCATTTTAATTTGTACAATTATTTGACATTTATTACAGGAAGTGTCATATCAAATGGCACGCCTCTGTAAAAGGCTGCCGTCTGTTATCATTTTCAGGGAAATTATTCAATCAAATTTTCCCTATTCATTATTTCTGACCAGTGTCACACCTTTGAATGCAAGAAGTCAAAATGTTTCAGGATCTATGAAGTTGAAAATGTCAAAACCCATAAGGCCTCTCGGTTACAATTTATTGTGCAAAGTCTGATTTATTGAATTTCATTCAGCTGGAGATAACATTATGCAGCTCTATTTTGCCTTCTCCCGACTGAAGTCTTTATATTGAAAGACCTTCGTCTGTGTTTGGGTGTGTGTTTGTGTTTGACATTCACTCTTACTTATTAAATCACAAAAGGCACGGTGCATGTTTTGAATTCTGTAAACTGAGTTAGAAAATGCCTTCACTGACCTGTTTTAAAACACGACCAGATATGAACTACTGTGTAGAAATACTACTGCAAAATGGATGTAATTAACACTGCACACACACAGATGAACCAGGTAGAATGGACTTAACGTCTGCTGTGTCGCAGATGATTTCAGCTTGAATTTGACCTGCCGCTGTCCTCTTCCAGCACTGCTGAGACATTCTGATGGGTTTGGAAAATGAGAATGTTTAATAGGTGGATACTCAGCCAAGTTGTAATTATATGCTTATAATAGCAAGAAGACATGATGTACCAAATGCCTGCAAGACTCTTTGTTTCAGGTTGTCAGGAATTATAATACAGATTCATTACCAGGTACTTTATGCTTGTTCTATTTCAGTCTGGGATTCTTTAAATAGTCTTTTCAGTGCAGAGTTGTGTTACTGATTCTGTGTGTTTAAGGATTATCTACAGTATGCTAAATGTTTTCTGATATTTTGTGAGACTAAACCTGTCATTGGGTTTTTATTATTTCTTCGTTTCTCGGGGCCTCTTTCTAACTCTGTCCTCACATGGAGAAAACATTATCATGATACAGATAATATCAAGCAAATGTTCAGTCAGGGATGACTTTCCGTAGTTATTTCCAAACAGAGCTGGTGCATCTAAGGCCGACTGCTACCCTAAGAGAACTGAGAAAAAGAATTTTTTTTTTAAGATTCCTAAATCTTTTCCAAGTTAATTGTTTTAAGGTTTTTTTTTATAATTGAAAGGGAGACCATCAGAGGTAGGCAGACTGTAGTCAAACGTAAAAAATTATCACCAAAAAAAAGTTTTTGAGTATTACTTAGCCTGGGATCAATTTCTGAGTTGAGCTTGCTGTGTGTGTTTGATTTAAAGGTTGAAAACTATACGTAACAAATCCCTACAGTTTTCTTGGAAGTTGTGCAGAACCGTGAGCCAGAGCAGCGTCTGCAGAGTAACATGTCACAGGAGGAGAGACATCTGTGAGAAAATGTTGTTCAGCTTTTCTTCAGTGAAATGTAGCATGTATAACTCATTGATGTAGATTAAAGCAAGCATCACACATAAGACATACATTTAGGAAACTTAGGTTTCTGTTTCATGATTTTATGCAACTTTGTCATGGTCTCTTACTGCTATTGAAATATGACTCTAATGATGAAAGTACTCTGATACAGACAGTGAGAAAATCTGTACTTACTTTTCACTTAAATGTGTGCCTAAAGCAAAATCCAGCTAACAGACCATTGATCACTGTAGCATATTCATTAAAATGCCCATAAGCATTCATATGGATCCCAGGCAGCATTATGTTTACCCCCAAAGGTTTCTGCTAATGCCAAAAATGTGGCATTGGTGGACATCCACATCCTGGACAGTGGAGCACCCCAGGGCTGGGTTTTGAGTTCCTTGCTGAACTCTGTGCACACTTAACTGTATAGCCATTTTTGACTCCAACTCTATCATCAGGTTTGCCGATGACACAGCAGTGGTGGGCTGGATCACAGATAACTGCTGAACGTCAGCAGGACTAAGGAGATGATAGAGGACTTTGGGAAGAAGCAGGGAAGGAACTACATTGCCCACAGTATTAACAAAGCCTCAGTGGAGAGAGTAGATAACATCCTTCCTTGGTGCTGGTAACAGCCTTTTCTCCCGGCTGATGTTGGGCAGAATGTGCTGGATACATCAGGTCAGTACTTGAGAGGCTCCGGAGGAGCTTCTTCCTTCAGGCCCACTAATTATCACGCCCAAACTTTTAAATACCAGTGCTTTGTCAGTAGCCTATCACCTCAACATATGCCGCCACCCCGGTCATCTCATGATGCCACTAAAGGTTGCCTCAATGCGTTGTTGTCTTACAAAGACGGGCCACTGACCAAACATCAGTATCTGAAAGGCAGATGTGAGATCCAGCTGACACAACAGTGCCAAAACAACAACAACAACAACAACAACAATAATAGTAATAATAATAGTAATAATAATAATAATAATAATAATAATAATAATAATAATAATAATAATAATAATAATAATAATAATAATAATAATAATAATAATAATATATAAAGTGGTCAAATAAATTTAGTTATGTGTCTGAAATGATGTTAAAATCTGCCTGCTTTGTGCTGCAGGAAAGGGCTCCACTTGGGGTCAGCCGGGGGGGGGGGGGGGGGGGGGGGGGGGGGGGGGGGGGGGGGGGGGGGGGGGGGGGGGGGGGGGGGGGGGGGGGGGGGGGGGGGGGGGGGGGGGGCTGAAAGTGTTTGCGTTATGGTGCGAAATGGCTCGACTCAGTCATTAAACCCGTTATTTTGCTAATCAGTATCTCTGTAAGTGTGTGTGACAGGCGCAGCATCAGTCTCATGATAAAAACAGAAAGATAGAATGAGTGGCTGAGTGGATCAGAACCCAGCTGTAAAATGAAATGAGTTGCAGTAAAGCTGTGATATACTGTATGCATTACGTTTTACTGGAATTGTATATTATTTCATGCAACTGAGTGATTGATTGATTTAAATTCTTGGATATAAGATTGTAAAGCTTAAATGTCAGTCACTAAGCTTAGATGAGTCTGTGTTTCACATGTAAACATTAACTGTGTAATCTTTTATGGGACTTTGTGTAAAACACCTGCTCTATGACATTCATGGTGTCAAAGGACTGTGCTGTGCTTTGCCTTATCAGTGTTAAACAGTTATCCATTGTCCACATATATCTAATGAGCCCTTTAGCAAGTGAGTCATCCAGCCCAGTGTTACTCAGCACACAGGGCTGGACCTGTCTGGGATTTTAACAATGGCTGGAGCTGTGGGAAATGAGAGCAAAAAAGTTGAAGTTAGAGTTGTGTCTAGTGTTAAATATAAGCCTGTAAAAGAAGAAAAAAAAGATACAGAAAGACATCTTAACAATCCATCAAACAAGCAGGCTAAGGTTAAGGGATTCAGACATTAATAGTGTAAAAGGAGCTATTATGTAGACACTATAAGCAGTGTACATTTGATAGGCCTATTACATGACTGAGGAAGAATCCCAATGTAGCAACATGTTTCAGGTCCAGCATTTACACATTTTTGCTTTGTTTTGTTAACAATACAATGATAACAATAAACACTAAAATGTGAATTCAGATTAATTGGTAAATATGCATATGGACAAATGACAGGATAAACATAAATTTAAATAAAATAAAGTAAAGCAAAACATAACAGGGCCAGGAATCAGCATTAATAATAAGAACATAGCCTAACTAGAACCATTAAATTGGGAGCACAGTGACAACGTTATAACTTTTTTAAAGCCTGTATAACTTTATTTCTTTCTTGAAAACATGAAAGTGAGGTTTTACTTCTGCAACTGAATCTAATGAACAGAAAAACTATCTATCTATATCTGTCTATCTATCTATCTATCTATTTATCTATCTATCTATCTATCTGTATGAACAATACATAAAATCTATATACATGAACTGTTTTCCCATAAAAGTTCAATTATTTTTTATAATACAATTTTTGTTTTATTTAGCCCATATTTAACAAGGTAAGTCCTGTTGAGGGCAGACCTGGCTAAGAAAGCAGCATAAGAAAAAGTTACAAAAATGGTAACCACAATAAAACAGTAAGAGAATATACAGTAAAATGTAGACATATTAAAAACACCTATGCATGATGGCACTTAGCCTAAATACAAAATATATCTACAAATATCGTGCTACAGTTTATGGATATATAAGATGGACTTAAAGTGGGAAAAGGGCACAGCCAAAGAAATAAAACGATATAACATTTCATTTAAAATGATTAATAAATAATTTTAAATGCAACTCATTTCATTTCATTTCACTGACCAAAAAGAATTTGAGAGTCCAAACGTAACTTTTATTCACAGTATCCATCCGTGATTTATATCACAGCTACATAAATCTGGACCTCCAACTCAGCGGAAGTCGGAAGTCGTCAAATGACGTAAGACGCGTCCAGCGTCCCGGTGAGCGGGACTTTGATTCCTGATCACAGACACCAAAAGTTTTGTAGCTTTCTCCAATAGCTGCTTTTTGTTTACAAGACATGGCTTTACAGGTCGAAGCTGATTTACCACCCAGCCTTTCGTGTCTGAAAGTAAGTTGTCGCCGATATATATTATTAAGTGTAATAAGAGGGCTTCTAGCGCTTAGCTAAAGGAAAACCCCAACAACAACAACAACAACAAAAACAACAACAACAACAGTGCTGGAGGTTAAAACGAGTAACGTAACTATTCTGCAATATTCAGGATAATTAAACGTTGTCAGTGAAATTGTTAATCCGGGTCTTTTATATATAAAATACAGCGATGTGCATGTTTAACAGATGCTAATGTAGCATGAGCTAATCTTATTCGTATCTGTAAATGAACTCGTTAAGTTACTCATGCTACAGCTAACGCTGGTGTCGATCATAAGATTAAAGTCTGTCCACTCACAGTGTCTTTTGACGTTTAACGTTAAAACGAGACAACCGTAAACGTGTGGATGCTACGCTGCCAAAACACACGGTTACATCATCACATTTAATGCTGGCTGGAGGTCAGCTCGGGTAACGCTAACTCATTTCGGCTGTATCATGTTAAACACATCAGATACGTTAAACACATGGCAACATGAGAGAGGATGTAGGTTATCTTTAGCTATTTATATTGTGTCGTTTTGCAGTTGATGCAATGCACACAATGCTGGAGGAGAACTATAAACTAAACTAAAAAAATTTCAGTTTTCAGTTCAAGGAAACTGAAACGTTTTTAGTTTCAGCTGTGGATCAAGACATACTGCCTTCCTGTGGGAAAGTCTTTAAAACTTTTTGCTCCATTCATGGTATCTGAAGGGAAATCGCCAACTGTACTCTGGACGTTTTTGTGTCTCAGTCATTTGGCAACAGTAGATTTATTAAATTTCTGTACACTAAAATGCGAAGTTATGTGATTCTTTTCATTCCATAATATGTGAAAAGTGAGTCTATGATTTTAAATGCAGCTCCTCTATTAACGTTGTCTACATTAGCTTCATCAAAATAAAAGAATTATTCACAATCTGCTTTGTGAAATTACATCCTATAAACTTGCCATGTTTTCAGTAGATGTTAAATGTATTGTCAGTTTTTGTCTCATTTGGCTAATGGTTGAGCTGTTTTATAGTGTTCATACAAATCACTGTTTTTTTCTCATCTGCAGAATGTTGATGCCCTGCTTCGGTGTCCCATCTGCTTCGATTTCCTCAACATTTCAATGATGACAAAATGCTCTCACAACTGTAAGTAAACCAATAGAACAGCTAATAAGGTAGCTATGGTGCTATGCACTGTAATAAGAATTAAAGCATTGAGTATATGAAGGCAAAAGCATTAAGCAGCTTGTACAAACATAATATGCAGCATATGGATGGCTTGTCAGTTGGTAGTAATGTTTTTTTTGGATGCATGTTGTTTGCATGTTTACTGTGTGTACAAATACAGCATATGTTTTTGTCCGTCTGGACCCTGCTGTTGTCTGCAATAATAACATTCACTGCTTAACACACATTTTATTTGCATTTAATTTTACAGTTTGCTCCTTGTGCATCAGAAAATTTCTTTGCTATAAGTTGCTGTGTCCAGTTTGCAATACAGTAAGTATGAGCTATACTATACTTTGCATAATCATCAGGGTCAAACCCCTAATGTTCATGACATGATTGCAGGTCATCAAGTGCAAGTAATTGTTTTAATGTGATGAATCAGACAGAATCCTTCATATTTTGTTAATTCTTATTCTTTCAGCAAGCAACAGAACAAGATCTTAGAAACAACCGTTTACTGGATGACTTGGTCGTAAACTTTAAAGCTGCAAGGTAACCACACAATACATTGTAAATGGTTAGCTTACACATAAACTTTGTCTGAAAACTATCAGAAACATTATTATGATAGAATGCTCCAGGAATGAGTCCTTCAACCTGCGAATGAATTAAATCGATGTTTTTTTTGAATGGGTATTTGGTTAGATGCCTGAAATAAGGTCTTTGGTCAGCACAAGTTTAAGAGACTTTCTTGTTGTGTTCTACATAATACATAAAATATGTCAATAAAAACTCCACAGGTGAATTTTGTAGCTCTTATGTGCAGAATGTCATTACACAGAACACGGCTTTACAGCTTTGTTGTGGTGGTGACTTGAAGTCACGCGACCACGGTGTAGTTCATTTATAGCCTAATATTAGCTTTTTACTTTTGGAGATTACATTTAGCATAAATCATAAAAGTGGTGTTTATTCAAATTATCTTGCTAAACAAAATGTGTAAGTATCATAAACTTACTTTTATTTTTATTTTTTTTTCTGCACTAATCCAAAATCCAATTGAAAAAATAACCTATATATATATAGGGCCCCTGGGGTGTTCTATTATGAGACATAATGATAAAAAATTCAAATATAGTCATCTGCATTGCATGATTCAATGAAACATTTTAAACAAAATGCTGTTATGGCATCGGTTTTGAATTCAGGGTGCTGCTATCAGTACAAGCAGTGAATATTTTACAAACGGTAGAGCCCCAACTACCATAGATACCTGATGCTGGAGTCACTGAGTTGTTTGTTGAGCCTTCGTGAGCAATGGCCCTGTTGTTTATCATCTAAGTACTGCTAAATTATTTTCCTGGAGTTTTTGCGCACCAGCTCAAATAGAGAAGATGGATTTCGGCATTTCCTTTTGATACTACCATCTACAGCAAACAATAGTCCTTTTTTGTTTTTGTCCTCAGAAAAAGACCAACACAATAATGAAAATGACAGATCCGGAAATAAGAGTTACTGCACAGTCCACTTGAAATCTCTTTACCATGAACGCAGGTGCACCACCTGTGCACCCCTCCAGTTTTTATCATCATGGTTTCAAGAACTGACGAGAGAAACGATTACTGTGGTGACTTCAGGAGATCTCATTGTTATTGACAAGATTACAATATGTCCACGAGGGGACAGATTTCAGTTTATTTCAATTTGCCAGCATTAGAGAAACACTTATAATTGCCTTCCAGTAATCTAGCTCTGCTTTAAGGATTTTCTGTAAATCAAATGGGGATTTTGTTTTCATCAGCCGAGGTCATTCAAGGTTCTCCTTGTATTTCATTTCTGTGAGTGTTGTGTAGCTTTAGGGCTGATATTTTTTCATTACAGCAGGATGGGGAGCAGCGTTCAGAGCTGGTCTAAAGGAAATGTCTTGATTTTTTTTTTCATTCAGTGACACTTATCACAGCGTTAGATATTTCCTTTAATGTGACCACACAGGCTCAGATAGCCAATAACTTGCACTCATTGGTTTGTCTTTGGGCCTGACACACCAAGTCGACAGCCAGTGGTCCGTCATTGCCGGGCTGCTGGTGAGCGTCTGTGACCCTAGTTTTTACAGTGTGTCCTGCAGTGTTGGTACTAGTGCTGTTGTCAGCTATCTTTTGGCCTGTTCAGCGTGTTAATTCTGCAGTGGTGGAGCCCATCGGTGACTGAAATCCCTCTGACTGATCGTTACACTCAGCGCACAAAAGGAGAAATGGAAGTGAGGAAAGTAAATAAACTATAGTCAAGAGGGCATGAAATTGAAACAAATGTCTTATATTAGGTACTATTATTTTTTTAGCCATTAAGCTTTTGAAATTGTTCGTAATTATTTGTGTTATTGTAAACATTGTTTGCTCTTTCAACACTGGGTTGTGATATTGTTGTGCTAAGTAGCTAACCTGCGTCTTAAATCCATCCTGTCAGTCGTTAGGTTTCCCTTTTTGATTGTCAAAAACAGATGACCGCCACCTGCTGGTATGGGAAGTTATTTCCTCTCAAGCAGGCACAGATGACTGTCAGTCAATGCTGTAAGTCAGTTAGTCATTTTCTGTAACCGCTTGTTGGCTGGAGCCAATCTCAGCTGTGATCGGGCGGAAGGCGCGGTACCCCCTGGACAGGTCGCCAGACTATTGCAGGGCCGACACGTATAGACAGACAACCGTACACGCTCACAGTCACACCTAAGGGCAATTTAGAGTCACCAATCAACCTGAGTTGCATGTCTTTGGACTGCGGGAGGAAGCCGGAGACCCCGGAGAGAACCCACGCAGACACGGGGAGAACATGCAAACTCCGCACAGAAGGGCCGCCGAGATGATGTGCTTTTTTTTTTTTTTTTATTGGCTGAGTCTTTGCACTCTGTTCATGTGCAACTTTTTTTTTTCCAAGACAGACAGAATGAGTTGAGGCAACACTCTGCTTTTGTCTCCAATAACTCTTTGATGTTGGTTTGGTGTGTCTGGGCCTTTAATTGGACTGACAAATATTGATAAAGAAATGCTTCGTAGGCCAGTCCCTGGGATTCTACTTGTTGGAGGTCAGAACCTCTTTCTCATCTTGTTGTTCCCACTCCATATGCCCTCTTTCTTCTGTTTCAATAAAGAAATAACAACATAAAAGGGCAACATAACTCACATCTCCTAGGTGACAGATAACACTATGAAGAGAGTTTTATGACTGATCCATGTTTCAGGCTGCCTTATAGCGTCTGTTATTCATTTGGCATTGGAAAAAAAAAAACCCCTCTAAACTCTCAAAAACTTAAATCAACTGGACTGTTTTTACAGAGTCTGGGCTAATGTGTGTATATAATGTTTGAGTGCTGTTATCAGTCAGTAAGTTTCTTCCATCAATCACCACAATGATATCAACACAATCCCTTCAAACTGCAGACCCTCTGATTGTCATCACTGTTAGGAATGAGTGGCTTACGCTGCTGCTCTTTCCCCCCGGTTTTTAATTTCCTGTTGTCTAGCATTGCGCGTCTGAAAAATGGGATGCCTTGATAGGTGACTCTCATAAAGAGTTGTTGTTTTATAGCAATAGACTTGTCTCAAAAAATTAGTTCAGGAGTAGTTCCTTTGCTCTCAGTATGATACATTTTAAGGATCTTTCAGTCATAAATTTTACTTGGGGGGTTAGATTACTTTAGCATTTGTCCGTATGGTTGGTTGTTATGTTTTCTACTAGTGTTTGTGGACTTTTTCGTTCCCACTGTGGAACTTTGTGAAAAACCCTATATTGGGTGGCTGCTGGCTGATGGCACTGATTTACTGCCGTAAAACTAGAGGCCCATTACTCTAACAAACCATTAGCCGTTATCACAGTGCCACACGTTTGTATTATCACAGCAACCAGCTACCGCATAGTCTCTCCTCCTACTCTGTCAATTAATTTACTTAGGGAGCTTGTGAATTGACACATTAGACACTGCTATTTAAATTACATGATATTATATAATTATATTATGTGTTTTTTCCTTGAACTTAGCAGTTTTCTGTTGTAATGGATCAGTGACTTTATACTTCTGAACAGCTGTACTGTGTTGCAGTTTTATTTTACTCCATTTTTGCATTAAATTTTGTTTTAAATACAAACTTCCATTTTGTAGCTAAATTATTGAGATATTGTATATTTTGAGAAATTTGGACAATCATGTATTAGTATTTTACAGGGGTGTTCAAAGGAGTGGAATAGGCAAATGTGTGTGTTCAGGCTATAAAAGTGCTTTAGTTTCTGTCCTGGCACTTAACACTCTGCTGTAATTACAAAAGATTATTCTTCACATTGTAGAGGAAATCAATATGATGGGACAATTTAAGTTCAATTAGTGTGTGTAAATTAGGTAGACAATATTGACTTGCTTTTACCTTTTTTGTTTACTACAGCTCTAGACCTGAAAGATTAATGAGGCTTCAGAAAAAAATGCATACATTTCTGTGGCTCGGCTTGGGCAATACGATAAAAGTAACATTCAAAATGATAATGGTTGTCCACCATAATGCTCATCATGTGTCCACGATAACAGAATGGATGTTCAATTATGCAAGAGCTGTGGTCAGTTTTTTTTTTTTTTTTTTAAGATTATTTTTTTTGGCTTTTATTGCCTGAGGGGGCGACATGCAGCAAAGGGTCGAGGCCGAAATCGAACCTCTATATATGGGGTGCTGCTCTATCCACTGAGCCACCAGATGCCCCAGCTGTGGTAAATTTTGAGCACTATTCGGTCTCTTTTTCTCTTGCTTTCTCTATGCTTTATCCATACAAACAGAATAAGTAGAAAGTACAGTGAACTGTTTGCCATGGTCATTTGATTGGTATCAAAAAAATGGCGAGTTGTTGTCAGTTGTTATGGTGACAACACACGTAAGTGGGGCTGCAAATTGTGTCATGCGCACAAATTTGAGAACTCCATTATGGCCAGTTTTTTACACCTATTTTCCTTACAAAACACAAAAATAGAACCGTACACAATTACCCTTAATTCACAGAGTTAGACGTGAAAACATACTGATCTTACATGCTGTTCATCTCCATGGTCTCTGCCTTTCAGCTTGTTCTTCAGAGGCAGCCACAGTTATGTTACATCATGTTTCAACAAACACGCAATTAAAGGCAACAAGAAACAGGGAAATAACGTTAACAGTAATATTTTAAAAGTTACCAATTATATTTGAAAACACGCTACTCCACTGCTCGTTTGGTGGTTGCTACCAAACCTCATCTCTTGCCGCTGGTTGGTTTATTTATATGACAAAACATAGACTTATATCTGTGTTATCCTCATTTCATACCTCAAAGCTGACAAATGTGTTATTGAATAAAAATAACCATTCCAGTTGATTGATCTACAGCCCACACATTGGGGCCACTTTGTATCCACTTAAAGGTATTACAACATGCTTCTTCAGTCCATATCTGTTTGTATCTAGTTGTTCTGTGTGGCTCTCTCTTCAGTATGGATAATTGGTAATGCTTAAAACATTTTTTTTTCTGTCACTGCAAACCTTTTGCATCTTTTTTATTTTTAGATCGTGGAAAAACCTGGTTTATTAATTATGAAGTCTCCTCCCTCATGCTGAATAATGAATTGTGGATAAAATCAGATTGAATTGTAATTAAATTGCAATTTATGTTAAGATCAGCTCAAACTCATTCATTTTCACCCAAAGCCCTGCGTCAGCACAGTTTTTTTTCTAAAGAAAAGCTAAAGAATATATATTTCTAAGAAATGTGCCAATTCCATTATCTGCCCAGTGGACTAGGCAGATAATGTTGAAAAGCATTTACGGAGGCACTTTTAAACCACTTAAAATTTAATTACTGTGTTTATCTTAAAGAGTCCTATATGGCAATGTTTTTGTTATCGGTAGTAAAGATGCCTTACTGCTTTCCTCTACCGTCTACAGACCATAGAGAAAACTTACATTCAGATGCAGAAGAGATGACAAAATTGTCAAGTAGCAGTCTGAATCGTGACTTAGAAATCCATGTCTGTTATGATGTCACAACGGTGTAATATGTGTTACTAATTTTAGACACAAGGTGTGGCAAATATGAAGCGAATCTCTAAAAATAGTCTGATTAGCTCATCTGGCAGGTGTCCTCTCTGTGGCAACAGCCAGTAAACTGTTGGTACAGTAATATTTCCAACCATTTGACATATTTAAGCGATGGGGAAAAAACGTGTTTGCTTAAATGAGGCAGAAACTGATGGCTAAAATGAAAAGTAATTGCAGAGTACATTTGCATTATCCAGCTCGTGTTGAATAACAGTTCAGTTTAATGCAGGTATCATTAATAGTAAACAATTAGATGCAATAGGGACAATGTCAGATAGATATATGAAACTTGTTTTCTCTGTAACTCAGGGTGATTAGGATACTTCTCTGTACGCTTTTTTGCATACCTTCCTAAAATACTCTACAAAATAATTTGCTGCAGTGTCAAAAAATCGCTTTATCGACACATATCAATATAGTCTGAACATTTTAAGCTGTTTTAATACTCATTTTTTGCAGTATCAGTTTGATTGCCCTTATCGTTCTTATGTGTCCTACAGTCATTCTGCTGTTTTTGCTACTAACCAAGAAAAAGAGAAGTTGTCTTTTGTCATTTTGTAGCTTTGTTATATTTGTAATTTAACTTTTCAATTTTGTGGCCTCAATGTCAGTTTTCCCCCTTAGCATAGAAAATACTACAAAGTATAAAAGTATACAATTTTGTATTTAAGTAAGAACACTATCTTGAAAACATTAATACAAAGTTAAACAAATGTTAGTGTTGTGACCAGTAATGGTTATACGTGGCTGTGTGCAGTGTTACAGATGAAATGTGTGTGTCGGGGGGGAGAGCATATTTCTTAAAGATCTTTGTAGGGTGGAAGAGAGAGATGAAGTGTTTCCACATCACATTTGTGCAAAGTGGGTTTGGTCAGTGTGTGTGCGCCTGAGTGTGAACCTGTGCTAATGGGGACAGTAAGCACAAAGAAGTTCTAGATATGGAAAGCTGAACATTACACACCTCATTGGTTCCATTTTATTGCCAAGTAATGGCCCAGCTACGATTTGTTTGCTTTCCACATTTCCAAGACTGCAGCCAAAGTGTCTACTTTTTCTCACTCAGTAGAAAAGGAGCGACATAATTGAGTAGGCGGAGTTTAACGTCAAAGAGCTGGCTTTTGTCTGCAATATACATCAGCTTTTCTCTTTTCATTGGGCTCACTGGATTTTTTTTAGGAGCACCCTAAATCTTTTACTCTACATGATTTACTTTACTTAGTTATACATTTGTGTTGAAGATCATTACACGTGTTTTCATTCATTTGCACTTTATATTTTTTTTCAGGCAGCAGTTGTCAAAAGCACAGTTTGACTCCCCTCCAATATCACCAAAGACCCCAGCTTCAGCTGTCAAATGCAAAACTCCCAGAGAGAGGGGCCAGAAACGTAACAGCTCTGTTTTGAGTCACTTTTTCCAAAAGAAGCCCAAAACATCTCCCTCTGAAGAAACCCAGCGAGATGGTGTTCAGCGGGAGAAAATGCAGACTCCAAGCACCCACAATGCAAATGATGCTGACCTACATTCAGCAAATGCTCAACTTCCAGTGGTTGTGAAGGAAGAGCCGACAGATGTAGGGGTGGCATCTATCCAGGGATTGATGTCGGTCAAACAGGAGCCTGGAGTCTCACTCAGTATCAGCACCGGGGTTGAGGTGGCGCATTCCTCGTCGCCATCAAAAGATGTAAAGCCCGTAATCAAAGGTAAAGCCTACAATGCTTAGTATGACTCACCACGTCTGACTGGCTTATTGACTCACTCACTCACAAACTTGCACTCTCACTCATTCATGTCCACAAGGGAGAGCTGCTTACCCACTGTCAGATCAGTTGCCAACTGGCAAAACCCAAAACTGCTCCTAATTGGGCGCCAGCAGCAGCAGTTAAGAACTGCAGGTATATCTGTCGATGTTGCTATTACTCAAAAAAAGTAAAAGCTGCTGTCATTTTAACATGTGCACCACCTATTGACAATGATAGTTAAACCAGCATCTTTTCTCTGTATTCATATACATTCAACAATTATGGTAACTGTGACCCAATTAATGTAACTCAATCACATTCACCTCTCGCATGCTCGCTTTTAAAAGTTTTGTAGTTGAATTTTTCATATATGCCTCTGTCTGTACATCTTTGAAACAGACACAGCATTAAGCCTTTTAGGCAGCTCAGCATAAGAGTAGAGGGCCCATGTCTTAACTTGTCCAGAAACATTCACTTGTCTGAATTACTTGTATATTCTGCAAAGAAAGACACAGTTTGTTTAACCTACATTGTGTCCTTTGGTCTCTGGGTCCCTCTTACAAAATCTGAATAGACCCTCTCCTTGTGTTCCCAAACTAACCAGAGAAACATCCCTGAAGGACGCGTGAGGATACTATAAAACAGTTTAAAAAATCAATTAGCTGATGTTTTGACTGAAGCTTGGTATGAATGGAAATCCATTAAATTGACCTTTATTTTCGGTGTTGTGTGGTGAGCGAGAACTGTTTTGAAAACGTCGCGTTGGTGTGTTCAAGGACGTTCTGAAGTCTATGCACAATCTTCTGATGTGAGACAAAACAATCTGAAAATTTGTGTCGCACTTTTCACAGTAGTCTGTGGTACCATATGGTTCCTCAAGCAAAGGACTGTTTTTACTCTTTGCTGTTGGTCAGTAGGTGTTTCTGTCTTTAGCTTCATGTTATCTCGTTTACAAACAGCTCTTCATTTGTTCGGTGGGATGGTTTGTTTGTTTTAGCAGTGAAATGTAATGTGACATGGCACAAAAACTGGTTTATTACTTTTTATTCAGCTGCTTGTAATATCTTGTGTATCTTTTCTGCAGTGGCGTGTCCAGTGTGTTCTGTAAGTGTGCCACAGCATTTTATCAACAAACATCTGGACACGTGTCTTACCAGAGGAGAGAAGAAAGAAAGCTTGAGAAGGTAAAAACCTGTTAACTGATCACTTAAATGAAGGCTCTCTGCTGCTGTTTGCTCGACTTATAATGCTGTGTGCGGAAATGGGATGTTAGTATAAGGCAATTGATGGATTTTTACCAAGACTGAAATGATGAGAAAAGTGTAGAGGTGTGCACAGATATTTGTCATGATTTAGGGACAAAGAGCAAACTTTCAAACGTTAAAGAAATTAGGGGTAAGTAGAGGATTTTCGAAGCAGGCATTTGCTAGAGCCATTTGTGGACCAGCAATTGTGACTGTACGCTACAGCTGCAACGATAAGTAAATTAATTTATTAGAAATTTGAAAGAAAATTATAATTGATTGTTTCAGGTTTATTTCAAGCAAAAATGTCAAAAGATTTGGTGGTTCCAGCTTCTTAAATGTGAGAATTTACTGCTTTTCTTCGTCATGTCTGATAGTAAATAAAGAGTCTTTGGTAGGGTTCCAAATCGTAAGCACTTTCCTTAATCGAAGTGGTCAAATGGATGATCAATTAATTGTTTTCTGAAAAAAAAAAACCCAACTTAAAAACTTTGCTTATATCAGACCAAATGTGTAATTTCCTTAGTCAAAGCTAAAAGCAACATATTGCAGATACTTTGACAGCAATTCATAGCCTATCAATAAATGGGTTAAATTTAACGCTTGATTAAATTCTCAAAGACCGATCAATGGATGGTAGACTAATTGTTATCAACCCTCGTCTTTGGAATTTAGAATGTTATTTGAGATAACAAAGCAATCTAAAGAGGGGTTCTGGGAAATATTGATGGGCAGTTTTCACAATTTTTAAAGATGTTCAATTCATTGTGAAAATAATTAGAGACGCACAAGAACAGATTTTTTTTTGTTGATATCTGTTATCGTTGATATGCTATTATAAAAACTATTTATTTGGCTGATGACTGCTATTGATATATGTATATTTTCCCCAACTTATTTTTAATGATCATTAAGTCACTTCAGTAGTGGAATTAACATATTATGCATACTCACATGGTGATGGGCCACCAGCAGACGGAGTCATAAAATACAATGCTTTTCAGTGTATGTAATGTTAATTTCTTGTGCAAATAAAAATACTTCAACTTAGGGTTCAGGTTTTGTACATGTTCACTTTGTCAATAAAAGACGTATCGGTTTGTGATAATAGCAGAAATCAGCATATTGGCCAATTCCGATGTTTAATTTTAAAGCAAATATCTGTGGGTACCGATGATGTGTCGATATTATCCTGCATCCCTAAAAATAGTCAGTTGATTAATCAATGATTGGATTATTGGATTAAAATCTATAAAATTTACTGAAAAACATCATTTAGACATGTTTATCCAGGAGTTGTGTGACTGTTCAGGCTTAACCTACTTTTATATGTAGTGATGTTAGACTGCAAGACCATAATGTAAGAGGATGACATATTTTTGGCATTTATGGAGCAAGGCCAGCAACTTTCCCCTGCTTCCAGTATTTATGCTAGGCTAGGATGTACTGTAAATGTCCTTGATTTACAGTATGTATATACCTTATGGTAAGCACAGATGAAATTTGATATTGTGTGTTAGTGTATATTCCCAAATGTTTCAAGGAAATTTATTATAGACATGTTCGCATTTTAATTACCTACAGATATTAACAATATACATAGGAGGATGTACCTTCATGTGATGCTGTATTTCTGCCATCTGGTCTTTCCACTTTTTTTCCTAAGGGAAAAGTTTCCACTGACTGTGCCCCTGACTGTTCTGGATAAAATAGAGGGAGGGTGATAATTTATTTTCTCTTTAAAGCAAGAAGTCCTGTAAACAAAAGCTTTCACTAAGTGTTTTCACGCTTTTGTTGGCTTAAAGAGGCAGAGCTACTGAAACTACACATTATTAGTATTTACTATATATTTAGTTCCATCAGCCTGGCTACTCATCTTGCTGGAGCGGGTCTGTGACATAATTTTAGAGACTGATCTTTGTGAGTGGCCTTTGAAAGGTGTCCCAGGCTGACTGATGACTCATGCAGCGAATATGATGTTCTATTAATGATCGGTCATATTGTATTGTAGCAGTGCAAAATACTTAATCTGGAGTAGACCTTGATGTCATAATGATGAATTACAGAGGTTTTAATATTCTGGCCTCATGTAGCCAGCTTGCATGAGGAGGATTTCTCTTGCTACCAACCTTAATAGCTTATACTTAATGTCTTATATTCAATACAAAGTATAGAATATGATATAAGACATATGACAGCCTTGTCTTGAATTTAACAGGACTATAGATCATCAGAGGTCTTTTCCTTCATCAGGCTGACAAATGGCAACTCCCATCCATTAATATTTTTTATGAGCTTAGCTGGTTTGGCCATAGCATGATTTATTTGAATTTTTTTTTCTGCACAATAGCTCACCCGCTACGCATTATCAAGTAAACATCTGGTGATCAGAAATAATCGAGTTGATCTTTTCGTTGCAGCTCCCTTGACAAAAAGAGGCGCCCAATGGCGAAGCTGGTTTACAACCTACTCTCCATGCAGGAGCTGAAGCGGAGGCTCAAAGAGTGCCATCTCTCAATGCAGGGTTCTCGAGACCAGCTGATCAAAAGACACCAGGAGTTTGTCCACGTATACAATGCCCAGTGTGATTCCCTGAACCCAAAATCAGGTGAGGATATTATGTCATACCATTATACTATCAGGGTAATACTGTATTTAAAGGAATACTTCACCCCAAAATGACCTTTTATATGTCAATTATTATTAATAATAATAATAATAATAATAATAATTACCTTGATTTCTTCAAGACAACTTTGTGTTTTTAGAATGCCCCCATGCAAAATGGCTAACATATTGATTTAATAATTTACTGGGGAAGTTTTATAACTATAGTCTATACTATAGTCTAACTATAACTATATTAAAACATCTGTTTTGCAGACTCTCACACACAATTGATGTCCCATTTGTCCAGTCTATGGATAATTAGTCAACGATCGAATTGGTCATTAAGACTTAAACTGAACATGTGAAATTTAATTGAGTAATCAGTAGGCTATGCAATGCTGTCAAATAATATGCAGTATGTTGCTGTGAACTTTGAGGAAATAACTAATTGTACTGTATTGTTTGAAATGGGCAAAGTTTTGTTTTTTTTTTTTAACTGCAGTTGCAGATTGTTAATTTTACCAATAATCAGTTAAGGAAAATGGTTACGATTTGCAACTGTAATCCAGTTATTTGCTCAGTACTTAAAAGTAAAACCTTTACTTAAAAATACATGCATTTTCACTAAGACCTTACTGTTAAAAAATTAACTGAAAGTAAAACTTACCTATACTCTCCCCAAAGCCAGAATCCAATACTAAGGTTTTGTTTTTGGAAAATGCATGTGTTTCTGTTGAGACATGCCGGAAAAGCAAAGTTTTCTTCACAAATTTAAGGTAACGCAGCATGACGAATTGATTCACATATGGTCATTGGTGGGTGAAGTATTCCTGCAATGTTTGCAGTCAAGAGTAGATTGACTGATGTATTGTGTGCAACCGCACTTTGTCTTGATGAAATGCATGCATCACATCACTGGAATAACTGAAATTAATTTGATTATGAAAACTCAAAGAAAGTGCTGTGTTAGCACAGTGATGAGGTGTATGTTAAAACTGAGTTGACTCACCCACTGTAATATGTGCTAACACAGTTTTCATTACACAGGGCTCGGAGTTTCACACCAACAAGAAGTGTGCTGAGCAGAAATGTTTTTACATCCACATTTACTTCCAGATGTTTTCTTACACGATGAAATTTTATGTTCTGAATCTTTTGTTTTAGTGATGAACATATAAGATGTATGTTCACATTTGATCTTACAGGTTGTTGTTTTCTTAACTGACATCCCCGGGAATGCCTCCATTTTGAACAGCAACGTCATGGGTCAATGTCTTTTATGTTTTTGATAGCACAATATAACAGGCAATATTTGTGATCTCAAGAGTTATAAAGATTTGTATTCCCTCTGTCAACAGCTGAAGATATTGCCAAAGAACTGGAGGCCAATGAGAAGATCAGAAATCAGCTGCAGGGGAAATCCAAACCTGTGAGTATAAAAGTAATTGCTTCATGGGATATCTTTTGGGCTTGAATTGTAGTATTATGTTTCTTCTTAAAGGTCCAGTGTGTAGAATTTGGGGGATATTGGCAGAAATTGAATTCCTGAATATGTTCTCTTAAGGATATAATAACCTGAAAATAAGCACTGTTGTGTCCCTACATCCTATAATCAGCTATTTATATCTAAAAATGGAGCATTTCCTTGTTTGAGGAGATCTCTATGTTGCATTACCGTGTTTCTACAGTAACCCAAAACGGACAAACCAAACACTGGCTCCACCTTGCGTTTTTCACGTCAGCCAGCGTGGTTGGCAGTTCCTCCACAACAAGCTGATCAGCGTTTAAAAACAGCCAATTTTAAGATGAAGCTGCTTTAATTAGTGTTTTTACAGACTGAGATTATCGAGTCCATTTGTTTTGGAGAGGAAGATACCTCTGTGGATAATCCAGTGTAAACCTCCTGAAAGTATAGGTCTTAAGTTATTGGAGAAAAAAGATGACCACACAATACACAATTAGGTATTTGTAGACAAGCCTTTCACAGCAACATGTCAACCAGTGTTGAAGATACACTGATTTGTAACGTAAAAGTTTTTAGTGTTTTTAATCCCCTGTTCTGTTTGTTATGGAGAGGAAGAGACCCGAATACTGAAGGGATTCCAGCAAGGAAGTTTTAGCTGGTTGCAACCTGCAGTTCACTGCTAGAAGCTACCAAATCCCCCTAAAGCTTACACTCTTCACCTTGAAATTTACCTGAGTTGTGAGGGAAGTTGAGAATCACACAGGGAAGTTGCTTTGCAAATATCGTATTTTTGTTTTCATTGAATCTTAATACGGATGTACATGTTCTTGCCAATTCAAATCTCTTGCAGGTGATGGTTTTTGCAAAGAATCAGTCTGAGAAGGAGATTGATGAGATGCATTCAAATTACAGTAAGTAATTTTTTCAGGTCACTTTCACTATTAATCCTTTTAGACCTCCTCTGTCTGACTCAATGAGCTGGCAGCCAGTGCCAATAAAGGTCAACTGATGAAATTGTTTTGCGTAACTTTATATCATCCGTCAAAAGGTTAATATGAAGACATACCGCCTGTGCCTGTATGTGATGAAATAACAAGTCAGAATTTAGCATTTGTAGTAGCTGTAGGATAAGCAAACTAACCACTCAAATTCACTCACTGTCAGATGGTTTAAAAAATAGATCAAAGTGCAATATAATATCAAAATCCAGTTGTACAAAAACAACTAAAAGCACAAATGAAATTCTGTCCTCCTGGGAGCAACATAAATAAATAACATCAACTCAATTGCTGCCAGTAAAATCATAACATCAATCCTCATTTCCCCTTTAGAAAGACAAAAAGGACACATTTTATGATGTTCATCTCTGTTAAATTACAAAGTCAAAAACTTGGATATCATACATTCATTTCATCTCTGAGAAAATGGTATGACCCTCTGTGCCTTCTAGCTGAATGGCCAAACTGTGTGATTCAGTTATAAAAGTGTAAAAATGCTGTCAACTATAGAAAAACCCCACATCAGACAAGAAGAAATGCAAAATGTTATCTCGAAAAGATGGGCCACTTCTTTCTAAGGTATAAATTTGTTTTTATACTCTAGTCGAAATTACCAATTTTGTGTTCACTTAAGTGTTTGTAATGTTGCTTTCTCCTTTTTTACTGACACCATATATTTCATAGCACTTAAAAACTAATACTGGGAAACACTTTGGTGAAATTTTCCATTTGGCTAGAGTGGCACACACTTCTGCTTTTGGCTCCTTTGTCGAATCCTCCTGTTGTAGTGAAGTGCAGCTGTGAATCAGTTTAAAGACAAATCTCGTCATGGCGCCTGGTGGCTCAGTGGATAGAGCGGCGCCCCATATACAGCGGTTGTATCCTTGCCGCAGCGGCCGTGGTTTCGATTCTGGCCTCGACCTTTTGCTGCATATTGCCCCTCCCCCCTCCTCCTTCTTCCACGCATAAACTGTCCTGTCCATTAAAGGCAATAAAAGCCCAAAAAATTTTTCAAAAAAAACCCCAAAAAAAAAACAAGGCTCGTCAGTATAAACAGGCAATGAAACACTCAATCAATTGGGGAAAGGCAAAATGGCTAGAAAATAACTTTTAACTTGTGTACTTTTTTTGTACTGTATATCTCAATGTCTCAGGTGTGTCTGTACAAACATGTTGCACGATTCAAATCTACCATTTATTTCACTAACTCCATTTACCTACAGCAATGTCTTTAAACTTCATTCCCTCTTCTTGTATTTCATTTTCCTTTCATTTCCTTTAAAGAAGTAAACCTAGCATTACACTCACACTCACACTCACACTCACACTCACACCCATGAGATGTGAACAGAAATTGAAAGCAGCACCTTAGATTTAAGATCAGGGTTTCCCTCAAGATTTTTTTCGCCCCAGAGGTAGAAAGCATTGAAATCTTAACTTTGTTCTTTTTCTGTGAAGGTTTGTTTTATTCCATGAAAGTGATTTAATTTCTTCTTACGTTAGTGGAGGCGTTTTTTATTTTAGGTTGGGCAGCCCACCACTTCTTTGAAATGCAGTTGCAAATCCAGTTTGATGGTTGCGATCATCTGTTAGAATACCTCAAACTATCGAATAGCAAAACTCTCCCTGAGTTACCGCCAGCAGGTCAATGCAGGACACAAACTCAGCCACAGAAGATATTTAAAGTCTTAAAAGTAGATATTTTAAAAGTTGACTTGAAAAATGGCTTAGAATTAAATACGCTTCGGGCATCCTAATGCGAGCCAGTGAATACAGTTTTCCAAAGCATAAGTTTTAAGATCATTTTGTTTATTATTTTTTCATTTCAAGGCAGCTAGTTCAGTAGGAATATCCACTAGAAGCTTTCCTTGAGTGGTAATTATATTTTTGTCAAATTTGAGTAATTGTTCCATGGTAATGTAGTGGAAGTGGAGAAGTAGAGACTGTTCTTCTGGAAACTGAAGAGGAAATACTCACCAGTGTGCATACTTTTGTGTCTCTGACAAAATCATTAAGATTTTGCATATTCAGTGTGATGCCCAGCCAATATCTCACTCTTACTTTATTCAGTCTAGAAGCCCTCCATTAGGAGCCAGCCTCATGTACCCTCCAGGGCATATCACCAGCCCCAGAAACAGCAGCATTGCTGTTTCTTCAGTGAGTTATTCAGCAGTCAGCTTTGGAATGAAAATGTAAAACTGATGAGGGTTTATCCCTCAGTGTAAATAACACTGAAGACTTTTTTATTATGATTCGTAGTGTTACTTTGCTATTTAAGACTTTTCCATTTGCGATGAGCGCATAGATAATTACTCAAAGACATACAGATGCACAGAAATCCAGACCATGTCTGGGTTTTTTTTCTCAGGGCACAGGTCAAACAAAAACAGTAGCATCGCAGAACATTATCAAAGTTGTGTTGTCATGGCTGGACAAGTTAAAAAGCTTGTTTGAAAATAACAGCATGGTTAACTTTAAAAGTGGTTGAAAAATGGATGTGACTCACAGGAGGTAGATTCTATAAATAGCTGTACTGCTGTGATAACCTTGATTTATCAGAGGAGGATGTGGATGACTCACTCTGACATCTTTGGGAATGGTGAATGAGCAGACAAGAAGGTGAAAGCAGCACGCACCGAATCCACTGGATGCTGATAGCATTCAATGTGACATATTCTTTTAGTGCTAACACAATCAAAAGTTGATTATTCAGAAAACATTCTTTTAACCCACAACAACGGAAAGGAAATCAGAAAATCCTGCTTTGTAAACCATATTGATCTGTGTATGAGCCTACCAGCTGAAAACAATGATGTGAGTGAAGTTATATCCTCAATGGCCACTGTCGTAATTTATCCACTATCTCGCAGTGTTAAAAATGCAAAAACCAATTACCTTTTTTTGGAATTAATTGCAAATTGATGTGTGCTGATACCTCCCTTATGTCTGTGAATTTAACTGCATTTAGGTGCATGAGATGTTACCATAACTTGTAACTCAAAAGATGCAGAACTCAATTTAGTCCTTCCAAGCTTGCACACTAAAAACAAACAAACAAACAAACAAACAAACAAAGTACATTTACACCCATGGTTAATTTTGATAATGCTAATGTTAATTTTTGCTAGTGAAAAAGAGGCTTAAATCTATCAGAACAAAATTTACTCACCAGAAAAACGGAACATCTGACTACTTTGAGGTACTTTTTTAGGTGAGGTGAGTTATTTAAAAATTCACTCCCTGTACAATTGTCATAATCAGGGAATTAAGCTATAGAGACCAAAACAGTTTTTGTACTAGACTGTAAGCATGTTTACTTCCGCTCTATGTTGAGCATTTTAACATGGGGGTGCATGGGAACTGACTCACTTCTGGAGCCAGCCACAAGTGACCGTTTGAAGAAGTTCAGTTTTTTGCAAATCTGTGGTAGTTTTAATTTTCAGCCCCATTAGTTGCTGCAGCTTGATTTGAAGTCACATCTTAGTCAAATGTGTAATTTTTGCTAATGTAAAGCTCAGTAAAGCTGATTCATCTTTATGTGAGAATAAAGGAATCGTTTGCTCATTAAGACCTTGTGACTTGTTGGAGGAAGCAGAGTTGTTCAGTGTGGATATCAGTGTTGAGGTGTTTATTCTGGTGTCTCTCTGTCAGTTCTGTCTATTTTTTTCCTGTCTTTGCTTATATGAACATCACAGATTTGCAGATGCTTATGTGGAAAGTGATTTAATCCTTCACTTTTGGATCTTTTGCCTATGCCCATTCACAGTCTGTTATTATAATGTCTTTTAAATGGCTGTTTGGTCTCCACCACAGTAGTAAAAAGACTTTGTTGCTGCAGTGATCTCATCTTGGAGCTTGTATCTGTGGTGTTTCGCTTCAAATACAGAAGCTAATAAATAAAACCTTGTGCTTTGCCCAACTCTATTCAGCCTTTCAAGGTTGAACTTGTCATATCCAAGTCCAAATATGAATCCGATTGGCTTGATGTGTTCCAGATATTGTCGTCTCTCAAAGAAAAACGAGCCTGCATTCATTATAAATATTAATGTATGTGCTGTAAGGTGGTGTGTTTGAGGATGGGCATTTGTTTATATAATTTGTCTGTGATGCATCACAGGATGGGCTGTCGACCTTAAGGCATTAGCATCTCTGTGACCCTAACCTCAAACAATAAGATGTATATTCTGCCCTTCTTTAACTTTTCCACATGCCATATATTCTATTTTGCCTGCAGGGAAGCAGCACAGCAGTGACTTTTCCCGGCTGATTGCCCAAGTTCGGGGTCGCCTAGAGACCACCAGTCAGCCTTGTATTAAACAGGAAGTCATTGTGGGAGGAGAGGATGCACAAATAACACACTCTGCAGGTACGACAACACTCATTACCTTTTTCAAAGAATGAAATACACCGTAGCCACAGGAGATTTTTAACATTTCCTGTACCCTTTAGCATAAGTCCCTTCATCCCCATGGGAATGCCATTGATTTCTTTGTGGCAAAGCAGTTTTTTTTCTCACAATATACAAAATGAGCCACTTGATGCAGTGGTTCTGACTCCCTGCTGGTTGTGTGTGAATATGCACTCAACTTATTGTTCTGTCCCTTTCAAATTCACAACATGTATCTATTGATCAGCGCATCAGGCAAGGATGGATAAGATGCATCAATAGCGTTTATGTATTTTCATGTGTTTTGGGAACAGTGGAGAACGATTTATAAAATGTTAAAGAGGAAGTGCAGGGATGGTGAAAAAAGTTAGTAACCTACAGCTTTTGTATTATTCTATTTTTTGGTAATTTACAACCACATTTTTAAGTCTTTGACATCAGTAATATTTTTTCCATATAATTAGTAATTCAGATTCATACTCTATTTGTCCTCTATAGAGAATGATTTGTAAAGACTCAGAGTTGCCCATAACATCAGTGTTTTGGTTCACGCTCACCACTGTCGTAGCAGTATTATCAGCCGCAGCAGGCAGCTCTTTGCAGTGAAAAAGCTCTTAAAACCAACTGCTCAGCACCAAACATAGTCAAGTCAAGTCAATTTTATTTATAAAGCCCATTATCACAAAACACGGTCTGCCTCAGAAGGCTTTACAGCATACGACATCCCTCTGCCCTTAGACCCTCACATCACCTAAGGAAAAACTCATAGTGGAGCATTTAGCAACGGAAGAGCCAGATATTTCCTTCGGGAGTTAGTAAAGCCCAAAACAGAAGTAAAAGAGAAGGAATCTTGGACTTAGGGCTCATTCATGCCCCATTTCTGTGCAAAAACAGCTACATCCGTTTCAAATGGTTAAAATGTCTGTGCCCTCATGCTTTCATGCGTCTTTTATAGTAGCATAGAAACAGCTAATAGATGGCACTAGAGGGCCGAGTCAAATGTTTACATTGACAGTGACTGCAACAAAGGAGGAAATGTTTGAGGAGGTTGTAATAATGTCCGTTTAATGGAGTCAGTGTTATTGACGGCGCTGGAATTCCAGGCTATTAAATACATTGTGACATATGGCCAGAGATTTCTTTTCACTATATTTTGATTTGTTCGGTTCCAACGTTTTTTAAATTTCTTTGTCGTCTCCTACATTCGTCTCTTTGTTAAACTATGCTACACTGCCCCCACATTCTCTGGTGGCGCTGCTCCGCTTCGTCCATATCCATAAACTTTCTGAAAACATGCACAAGTACAGATGAAATGAATGCAGAGTCAGGACAGAAGGCTCCATCCGTGCCCTCAAATTCACCAGGTGGCCAGAGGCACAACTCGAATGAATGATCCTGTTGCACTTTAACAGCTGGAACTGTAAAACAAGTTCACCGCATAAACTTAAAAGGTGATGATATGTTAATGTTGTGTTCACAAATTGTTTTCGCTGCCCCCTGGTGGCATAGAAAATTAGTCGCTGCAGGTTTTAATTAAGTGGGATTTACACTAGATGATTTAATTAATGTGGTTGCATGGTGCTAATTTGTATGCAAAATACAAATGAAAAGAAAACACAGAAACTGCATGACATAGGCTCCTGTATGAGAGGCGAGGTATATATTATGGTACCAACATAACCATAAGAGCATGACCGTAAGAGCAGATTCTCTTACCATTGAGAATATTTGACAATCTGGTGTCCAAAGAACATTAAGATGTCAGGTTCACTGTAATCACACCGCTTTTGACAGGTTATTTCTCCACTGTTCTCCCCCACAGTGTCTGACACAATGATATATCGATATATATATATTTTTGCCTCCTCTAGATCATGTTGCAGAAGCAAAAAGCCGCTCAGTGATTAAGGTGGAAGACAGAGAATCTGATGATGACCTGTCTGCAAGAGGGATTAAATTGTCATCCAGCCCCACTTACAGCGATGTCTCCATCAGCAGGTGAGCCCATACAGTCAACACATGCTGATTCACTCACAGTAGGTGACTCCCTCAGGCTTGCTACAGAGGGTCAGTCCTTTTTATGGTACCGAAAATAGAGATCTTTGTTTGTATTACTTTTCTACAGTTTGAATGTGTCTTAAGTGTAAGTTCACAGTGATTATGATAAGATAGGGACTAAACCTGATATGTTTAAAAAAGGCGGTGCTTGCTCTTGTAGCTCTAAAAATTCATAAATCCTAAAGCATATTAGTGACTTCTTTAATTTCAGTAATCTGATAGCAATTACTTCCAAACTCCTTGTGTGGCATTCACAGGACAGCATTTTTATAATATGTGGTTGATTTCATATTTGATTTGCATTTCTTATAAACTCCATAATGGTAATGTCAGTTATTGTGGTAACCTAATTGTAGTCAATTGGCTTCAGATGTAAACACGTCAGGGAAAAAGGAGATGTCTCGCTTTGCATAAAGTCTCCAATAGCTTGTTTGTATCCTTTTATTACTCAGAAGAACATATGGCCCAACACCTAATAGTTAAAATATATCTTCAGATCAAACTTTGTACTTGTAAAAAAGGCTATATGCAAAGGTATCAATAAAACCCATAAACTACAAAAATGCAGTGTTGCAGTATGCTAAATATACAATCACATCACATAGTGATACTGCACATTGAAATACAATATTGTATCTTGTAGTACTTTCAAAATTCGTTAAGTCTTTAAAAAAGCCCATCGCTCATAAAGCTGGTAACAAGTAAACTAGGAGAAGAGGAACAATATAGTGACATTCAAATTATCATCTAGGGGTGCACAATAATATCGGCATGTCATCGGTACCGGCCTGATATGACAAACCTAAATATATATATGTGTGTGTGTGTGTGTGTGTGTGTGTGTGTGTATATATATATATATAATATATATATATATATATATATATATATATATATTTATATATGTGTGCATATATATATATATATATATATATATATATATATATATATATATATATATATATATATATATATATATATATATATATATATATATATATATATATATATATATATATGTGCATATATATATATATATATATATATATATATATATATATATACATATATATATTTTTTAACATCCACCCTATGTTGAAGTATTTTTCTTATTTTGCACAATGAATGAATATTACATTGAAAAGCACCATATTTGTTTCATCTGTTGGTGGGCCTTCATGATAAGAGTATGCATAATATGATGTTAATTCCACTTCAGAAGACGCTTGATGAAGAGATTTGGTGAGGAAAAAGTGGATATATGGGTATCGGTTGTGGGCCATATATTGGTATATTGGATATCGACAAAAAAATCCAATATCCTGCATCCCAGTTATCAGCCAGTCCTTTTTTAGATGAAAGTATGTTTTGTTTTGTCAAAGCTGTGTGGCTTCACTTGGGACAACAAATATAGACTGACATTGTACCTCCTTTAAATTAAATTGCATTTTTTGACATATCCACATATACAGACATCCATTAAACATCAAATTGGCACTCACATATTTACTATCAAAATGTTTGTCACTCACGTCAGATCTAAAAATTTGTTTCCTAAAGAATGAAATGACAGTATAGGCACTCTTACTGATGCTGTCTCTCTAATGACACTACATCCATGTTAAAAAATAAATGAATGCAACTGAATTATATACAGTATAAAATACACAGGATTTATGTTTTAGCCTTGTAGATTCTCAGCAGGAGTAGTTATTACTTGCTTTCGCACCACATAGGCCTTACACATCTTCTTTCAGCCTTTATATCCCCTCCTGTTGTTATACTGCAAGGAGGTGGATTGTGCCTATTGTCAGAATAATTTGTAGCATTTACATCTGATACTTTTTTTTTTTTTTTTACAAAGAGTTTCTAAACCTTAAAGCAAAGCTGATCATTAACTTTGTCTCGGGTCTTGTTTTACCCCTAATCAAGTATGAAGAGCATTAGTGTAAAATCATGTAGGTGTGCAGCCAGAGCTCAGCTTTGAATATAATTACAAACTGCAAAGAAGACTAAATAAAGCCTGAAGCAGCTTCACATCTGGGCCCAGAAACCCGGACAAGCTGCTTCTTTACACTATAAAAATCTGAGAACACTGTCCAGACAACTCATACTCCCTGAATTTCACATAGAGCCCCTATGAAGTTAGTCAGAACAGAGGTTGTGACTTTTGATCCAAATATCTGCACACCTTTCTGCCCTCTTTGACCTTTGATGGTGATTTGGCTTCGCTCTTGGCACTCTGTGTGTACTTACAGTTGATTTAAGTGCATATTGCAGGAATCAAATATGACTCACTTTTAAAAGTCAGAAATAGTCAAGGATCAAGCCCTGCAACATCAATGTGGCCCAAGAGACGACCCTTCCTTGCCCTGATAGAAGCCTTGAGAAGGTCAGGGGGAATTAAGTTGTTGCAGCACATCTGTGTCCATCGCCTCAGGTATTACCAGTTAATTAGTCCCCCTCGGCACACTGTAGCTGTGACAGTGACATGGTCTTCATTGTGAAAGCTGGATGAACAAATAGAAGTTAGAGATGAAAAGCTTCTCCCTAATGGTGATTACATTCAGCATCTTTCATACTTTTTTAATCAAATAATTTTTTGATTGCGTTTGTGGATGGAGTTCTTTTTAAGGAATAAAGAATGTTTTCAACATCTAAAACCAGCTATGATGAGCTTACTTTCCTTTAATGTTCTCTGTGAAGTCTACTGATACTGGATGCATCATCGTAGTTTATGTTTTTCATATATGCATGCCAGTTTACAAAAGATTGAATCTGTCCTTAATAATTTGTACTTAATTGATGTGAAATAGCTGGCTGTGTAACACTGATCATAGGCTCTCTCTTCTGCCCTTATGTTGAGGGATTCATGACAACTTTCTTTATGGTGGCTCAGTGTCAACCCTCTCTTTATATCACTGAGGATGTCCTGCTGTATTAACCTGCATGTTCTGCAGTAAATATTGCATTAGAAGAACATGTGATTCACCACATATCCTGTTGTTTCTCTGTTGCCTAGTCAAGCAAAACCTTATATTTTCATCTACTTTTTGGCTAATTATCTGTCAGGCCTGGTGCTATCACTGTTTTGCACTTATTTAAGCATGCAATGCAGGGATATTCCCAAGGACAATTTTAAGGAGCATATTATTAATATATTTTGCAATTTGTGTGTTGAAAATTGTATGGCAATTAGCATGTAAAGCTCTACAATGTTTTTAATTGCTGGGGCAGCAACTTTAATTTGATGTGTTTTTATTCTGCAGTTTGCTTATTTTAGTCCCCATTCCAGGTAATTTTTCATTCTTTCATGTGCAGTCTTTGTCTTGTTACCATTTGTGACATTGTGGAAAGAAATCATGTTTTTACACATATTTTTAAAGTAGAATAACTTTACTTTAATTATGCACTCACAGATGAAAAACTCAAAAAGAGACCATTTTTGTGCATCCTATGCCCCTTGTCGAAGTGTGCTAGGATATTTAAAAATGATTTTTTATGAACGACAATTGTACTAACTTAACTAACTTTAAACGTATCACTTTTAAAAAAGTTATTATCTGTTATGAGTGATGTTTTCCCAGATCTCTCTCTCTCTGCTGTTTAAAATGACAAAAAACAATCACAAGAGTGGTGGGGGAGTTACTTTCATATGCAAGTATAATCAAAAAATTGACACATCAATGAATCAAACAATCTAAAAACATCACACAAAAACAAACGCACATGGTTGTAAGGTTGCTAAGCATCATAGCTCACTAACTTTGGATCAGTGCTGATATTAACAGAAGCCATAAACTGTGTGTGCCAGAGGAGTTTTAACAGCCCCAACAGTAGATGAGCATGTGTTGTATAAAATCAAACAAACTACAGAGCACCCTCAAAGCACAAAAAACAAACAAAGTAAAATTAGACAGAATTGTCACTTTGCTTTCTCACGTGTGGAAGGTTTTTTGTTGGGAAAGCTCGCAGAGCATGAATGCATATGAGAAAAGCTACCAGCTTTACAGCACATACGCCAAATTGATTGAACTCAAAGCAACAGATGTGTGGGGTAATTTCTTTTCATCAGTAACAAAACAAATGAACCATTACTGCTTTTTCACAAAAACTCACCTGCTGCTCAGTTCCACAAAATGTCAACAATAGGATTGCCTCCATTGCTTAGTTCTCGAAGCCACTCACGCCCTGTTTTTATACATTTTACTTTCTTTACCTTTGAGAAAGCCTATAATTTATAACTCTGCAGACTCTAAACCAAATGTCAGCTTCATTTTGACCAAAAATGAAAGACTTGCTTAATTTAAACCCATTCTGTATGATCCTGTCACCACCAAACTTAACTTAAAAGTTGATGGGCCTCATGTTCTGTATTTTCATTTGTTATGCATTGGTTCTTAAACAATTCTGCAATACCCTGGGTCACGATGGAAAATGCTGCTATATGTCTTTACTCTTAAAGCTGTAATTGTACTCTGACATCTAAAGAAAAAAACAAACAAAAAATGCTAAAATACCACTTTTTCAGGAATATTGTCAAAGTCTGGTACAAAATACAAGTGCACACAGCATCAGATATATATAACGCTTTTCACTAATGTGGGGAAAGTATAGATTTTCTTCAGGCAGAGGTGAGCCTGGCTTTAGATTCTGGGGAAAGAGAGGGATTAGTAACTTCATTTCTACAATGATAATAATCTACTTTAGGGAAGGAATTTGCAATATCCCTTCAAACACTTCTTCAAATACCTACAAATTAGGGGTTACATTTTAACAGCACTTAACCAGTCATCTTGTAGACCGCCCATGTCTCCTTTGAGAAGGCCGCACTAGATTATCTTCAAGGTCGTGGCCAGCTTTCCTTTTTGAAGATAAATCTCAAGAATCCTCGAACAAAAATAGATTAGCTTTGTCTAGGAATTTAGATGTAGAAACCCCTGGGAATGACTGGAAGAGAGTTTGCCAAGGCGAACAAAGCGTCAACACCAGATTTAAATTCATGCAATTATATGGATTATGCTTACATATATAACTTCCTCCCTCTAACATTGCTTTGATAATAAAAATACTGATTTATTTATTAAGTGTCACTGAGAAGAAGGCACATAACTCCACTGCCTTTGGAGCTGCCCAAAAATTAAATTAATCTAGGAAAATGTCAGACAAACTATTCCTGATATTATCTCTATTGGGTTGCCTGTCTGCCTTCGGGCATTTATCCTTGGAAACTACCACCTGAATTAAGACTGCCAGATGCAAATAAAAAGATGAGGGTAAACACTGTGCTGCAACTGTCTGGAAAAGCACTGACACACAGTTGTATATTAGTCTTTCCAGCTGTTTAGCCATGGAAAAACTGATTAATGACACCAAGGGACTTTTTTTTTTTTTTTTTTACGTATGGGTGGAATTTCTTAAATATCTTGAAAGTCACCTATCAAAATGTCTGCTGATTTTTTGAAAAAGACAGTGTTTAATAATATTCAGCATAACAGCTACAGCATTTTTTTTATGTGTGTGTAGACCCTAATATAGCCCCTTTCCCACTTCCCCACTAACACCTGCTAACATCTGGATTTTGTATTTGATGGCAAAGGTTACAATTGGTATTCACTCTCATGTCAGATGTCTCTGCAGTACTTATGGGAATTTAACGGTTCCAGCTCCAATCGGCAGAGGAACTTAAACACCTGCGTTGAGATGACGGGCCACCAGAAAATACTGCCTGTCTTCATCAAAGCAGAGCTCATAAATTGTTCCAAACAAAGTCAGCATGGAGGTTTAAGGAGACTGAATAAGTCAGATATATTTTGAAAAAAGTTAGCACCTGAACTTTTTCACTGGCCTTCATTGTGATTTCTGTTTATAACCTGTTTTCTGGCTTGTCTGTGACATTAAATGACACTAACCAAAAACTAAAGAAAAAAAACAAAAACAGAAAGGCATACTTCTACGTTGCAGAGCCATGTTCACGGCTCTGGTGTAACGGAAATGGGACAGGAGTCTATTGCCTATTATTAGCTAGTTTTCGGATGTTTAACAACCTGCATACATGCGTTAGATTCAGTGGGAAATGGGTCTATGTGTTGTCCTGGTGTTATTTCTTATAACAAATGAAAAAAAAGGACATATAATTTAAAATGCTTATTTTCAAATGGTTGTTTGATTTTGAAATTCCATGCACTATGTATATTTAATCTCTAAACAGCAAAGGTGGGAACATCTTACAGTGTTGGGAGTTTGGGAAAATGCACATGAATTGAAGTGTAGAGTTTACAGTTCTTAACTTCCAGATCTCACTGACTGACAGCATTTAGGAGAAAAGGACCGGTCTGCTCTTTTTATATGCAAAATGAGTTGTTATAAAGTGTTTTTCTGAGTCATCCTCATGCAAATATAGCCTCTTGGTAGTGTGAAAAATCATATATCCAGATTTGTATTCTTTCTAAAGTGGCATTTTGGAGTCCTCAAGCATACATGTTTTTGATGTTTTATTTATCTTGTCAGAAGTATGGCATTTTCACTAATAGTTGGGTCTAAAGGATGTGTGATGCAGTAAAAGCACCTGCTCATAGGTATTGTTCACTGATTGCAGAGGATCATCATTGATTTAGAAACGGCTTGCTTTCAGGGCAGTTACTCAGCTACAAACCAGAGCACTAAGTTGTTTTTTTTAATTGAAAAAAAAAAAACTATAGCTTTCAAACTTTTTAAATTATATTTCTTCTTTTTCTTTCTCTCCTCTCTCTCTTTCTTCCATCGCAGTTCCATTTCCGACATCTTTGGTCCAGAGCCGGCCATAAACCCTGAGTAAGTGAATATACTGTCAATGCTGCTGTCAAGAAAAGTCATGTCATCTTAGTTTTTTACTGCACCGCCCGTCAGTGCCGGGAATGCTACACAGTCTCTTTGCTATTACAAGTAATTGCATATTTGTGATGATGCATAAATTGCTTCTTTCAGAAATGGCATGACACATAAAATCCACATGGGTTAAATTAGTTTCACATGAAGAATAGCTAGTTCAAATAGATTTGCAAATACTTGAGAAGTCTTTTAAAATAATCAAGTGAAAAGGAGAGATTTGAGTTTCAGCTCCGTCTGTTAGGAGCATTGGATTTAAATCCACTTCTTGCAAGCTCATTTTGTGGTACAGCTAATGTTAAAAGATCCTGTGACCTGACATTTTAAGTACTGTACTTATGTTACACCAGTAAACAAAGTTAATGAGGCAGTTTTTGTATTTACACCTCATAGATAAATATTACTAAAAATCAACTTCCTTCTGTCAGTAAGAGAGGACTGCCACCTTTTCTTTAAGATGTAACGGTAATTAAGGAATTTATTACCGGTGACGAAGCCCAGTGCATTGCGGTTCACAGATTCAAGATGCTTTTAAAGTGGAAGTAGAGGCACACACACACACACACACACACACACACACACAAAATCACCATAATCAAGAGCAGACATAATTATAAACTGGTCCTCCAACAAGCAAAAGACCTTCAGCTTGCTTAATGTCAGTTTTGGTCAATTTTGCTTCTGATAGGCTGCTACTCATTAACCTCTCATTAACCAGTTCATTTTTGAGGGAAATAAAAGGTAAAATGTTGTGATATACAAGAGGCCTTCCCTTTTAACGTTAGTGTGGTTTTCAGTTGACACAGTCAGTTTCAGTACTGCATTTCATAGCGCTAACTTATCCATTTTGAGGTGGTGACATTTTAATTATTTGTGATGTAAATGTCTTCCCTTTTATTTTCTGTTGGCTTTGCGGAAAGGTGGCGCCCACGGCCCATCCTCTAGTCTCCACTGCTTAGTTAACCTAAGCCTTGTCTGCGCTGTACTGTGCACCGCTGGGTCACAGGGTTGTTAGCTAGTGGCAGTTCTCGTTCGCCAAAAGCAGGCTGTAGATTTGCAGTGGCCAGAATAAGAGACGAGCCTGTAGCTTGACATTTCTCCCCTGTCATTGCTTCTGACCAAGCTTGGTACTATTTTGTTGAGAGGCACTTAATTTTCACCCGCAAGTCAGAATAAAGAGCAGCTAAGCCTGCGGTAGTGCTGCTTTCATAGATGCTGCTTTTCAATCACTGCTTAAGTTTGTACAGATTGGAAGTTTTGAACAGATTGACCGTAGACTATGTAATATAATGCTTTTACTTGAGTTTTGGAACTTCACTTGTTATCAGAGGCAGCAGACAGCACTCAAATAGTGGACGGTTTTTCTTTTAGGTAATGTCCCTTAGCTCCTGGTGATTGTTTACAAAACTTTACATCCCAAGAAAAGATGATTTCATCCAGTTACACTGTTTGTCAGAGTTATTTCAGCAAAAAAATCGAATTGTCCAGGGGTAGTGGTGGTCATATTTCAAACCAGTTATAGCTTTGATGAGCAGGCTGAATACTGAGACTTAACATAAACTGTATTTGGAGGACTACTTTCTGTATTCTGTTTTATCCTCTCTTTTTCTCGATCAGTTTGTTTCTGGGCTGTCATCTCTGTCAAATGTTTTTGGCAGTGCAGTAAGACAGAACCACACAGCTCTTCACCCCACAGGACTTGCATAAACAACTGCACTGACCTGGTGCTCATTTACTTGCAAACTGCGCACAAAGGCAGACTATCATTCCTTTAGGTTACAGGAGGTGGTGTTGCATTGTCTATGCAGCATAGCATCTTCTCTCCCTGTCATTTTTGCTGGTAGTGTAGCCTTGTGCAGCTACATGAACCCTTGTCATGGCAAGGACATCCACAAATAACAAAGTAAGTGATTCTAAATGCATCTTAGCACTCCTAAACAGTTAAATTGACACTGTGTCTTCTCCTGTTTCAACTGTGCACACCAAGTTTTTAGCCTTTGCGCCAGTGATCGCTGTGGCTGGAGGCAGTATGTTTTCGTTATTTCATCATGCTGTCTGTCCACCCGTCACATTCTTATGAATGCAGTATCTCAAGAATGCCTTGAGGGATTTTCTACAAGTTTTGTATGAATGTCCAATTGGATTCAAGGATGAAAAGAGTAGATTTTGATGGTGGAAGATCAAGGTCACTGTGACCTGGTCCTTCAAATTTCACGTGAATGCGAAATCTCAAGAAGGCCTTGAGATTTCAGATTTAGCACAAATGTCCAACCAAGGTCGATATGTGAAGCATTGTCAATTGTTATGCCAACATATAAGTCTGGACACATATGGACGAATACTATAACTGCAACTTGACTGGTTTGCCAAAGCATACAATGAACAGGTAATAATCCTAGTTTACAACATGGTCACAAACAATATTGTTGGAAGAACAACGCAGATAGAAATGTATAGTGGGAAAATTTATAACGGGAATGTTTTCATGAGTGTCCATGAGTGTCCATCGCCCTCTTCATGTAAATGACCCTTCTTCACCAAGGGATTTTTGTTTTCTTCCGGTTTTGCTGATCCATATAATAGAAACATCATCAGAACGCCCACTTGCTTGCTATAAATTGTTTGGACGGTTACCTTCTCTATTACACATCAGCTTAATCAAACATTACACAGACTTTGTACTAGGGAGCTTTCAAGGCAAAGTCCATTCAGTGTCCGATCCAGCTGATTCATACATTTGCATTTTCACATAAAGGTCCTCTGGGTAATGTCAAGATAATTTAAGGTTTACATTGGATGTGTGAAAGGGCCTCTTGTTCTTTTTTTCCATGTCATTATGTGGCACATTACAGTTATAATAAATATTCTTGTGCTGTGCTTTAGGATAACACTCAGGGGAATCTGTTTCAAGGACATTTCACATACAGAAAGCTTTGCTGTCTCACTACTAACATAACAGGCACACTTCTTGTAAAGGCTCTGCTCATCGTCTCTTTCTGAATGACCTTGAGGCCAAAGCATTCTACCAGCGTTCATTCATAATGTCATCCCTCTACAAAGCACATTTTCTGTATAGAGTCATAGTACAACAGTACTGTTGGGCCTTGGAATGCCTCATCAACTCAATGGGCCGAAGCCAAGTATATGCTTGTAAAAAGTGTGAGAGTTAATTTTCTGTCGATTGGGCAAGGCTTTATCTCCACCCTCCAGCCTTTGTTAGACTCTGGCAAGGATGACAATGTAACTCTTGATTGTTTTAGTCCTGATCTACGCTCTGCACAGAAGCCAGCTGCCTGCTTACCAGTAATCCACTATACTTAGTTGTCTCCCTATTCTCCCCGCATGTAGACTTCTGACCCAAATTCCAGAGCTGGAATTTTGTTTTTGCAGTCCATCTAGTTAAGATAAAGAGGCAGAGGACCTTGTCACTAGCTGGAGGGTGATATACATCTGTAGTAATCAGCTAAAGAGACCCCTTCATGTGAAGCTGTAAGTGGTTCCACATGGAAGATACTGTGGTTTCATGCTATCTGAACATTATGGAGGAGACCTCAGTGTCCACCAACACTACATGCTGAGCTGTGGAGCCCACCGGGGCTCACGCAGGAGCTGAGCAATATTGATGTGGTAGTAGGTAATCCATAAGGGTCAAACAGCTTATTTCAAGGCAAGGAGTGCTCAGTCCCAGTGTGTTCCTCTGACAATAACAAGGTCATCATCAGAATGAAACAAGAGAAGTGTAATTGTGTGTTTTCTGTGCCTATTAACTGAAAAAAGCACAGGTTAAATGGTGTAAGAATAAAGGATAAAATACTGTGACTGGAACATTTTCCAGCGGTGGGATGACTTTAAAAAAAAGTGTAAACATGTTTTTGCTGAAAGTAGATTGCATTCAATGTGCCAGAAGATGCACTGTGATTACATCTCATACATTGTAAGGAATGCAAAATGTTTTGTTGAGATCTTTGGCTTTTCTTTTCACTGTAGTGCTCAGAATATATGCTGTGATAATCATATTATTATGTATGTAACAATATTTACCTCAATTTTCAAAATTGCATGAAAAAAGTGTAATCTTCATCACTTTTATTCAAATTACACCGTGTTATAGCTAACAGCAAACTTCTACATTTCCACAGATTGTATGTTCAGTTGTCTTTCGCTGTGACAGTTTTGATATAAAAAAGCTGTGTATGCACTGCCACTGCTACCACTGTTTGTGTCGAGTACAGAATGACATACTATTATTTCTAAAAACCGTATCATACTGCGCTCTCTCTGTTACAAACCTATGTGACTCTATTCCAAAGTAGCTTTTCTCATGACTTCCTTTTAGACGGGGAGTCATTTTAAGTGAGGCACCTCTAATTTGTTTGGCTGTCTCGCAGTTAGACCATTTCTGCGCTCCCATTTCCCACATCACTGCTGTCAGAAGATTGGTTATAAAATGTAGTGGGCTTGTTTTAATATTATTACAGTATGTTCATATTTTACATGTTGTGTCTGGATGACCTGTGGTCTGTGGCTCCATATTTTTTGTTTTTGTTCCTTCCTGATTTTAGTTCATATTAGAATTGCAAATGAGGTTGTTGGATAGCCATTTCAATTGAACCAATATCAGTACCAGTTCCTAGAACTGGAATTTGGTACTGGTATACAACAGAACCTTTTTCAGTACATTACTTTCTCTGCAATAACAAAAATTGACATTTTAAACAAGCTACAGGGCTGATGTTGTAGACTAAAACACAGTTCTGCTTCTCTGCATTTTTAATCATACATAGAACTTATCATCTGTCTCTGTTTGTCTGCTTGTGTGTGCGTGTCTGCTTGTCCAGCAGTGATAGTAGGCTATTACTAAAATGACATAGAAAAGGAAATATATCAGATGCTGAAACTATCCGCCCTGTGATAGTCTGGTGACCTGTCCAGAGTGTACCCCGCCTCCCGCCCAATGACAGCTGGGATTGGCTCCAGCCCCCCTGCAACCCTTGCGAAGACAAGCGGTTACGGAAAATGAATGAATGAATGAAACTATCCTGGCAGATAGGTGCTGCCGTGATAGTTTTTGCTAACTGATAAGCCGACGAAGCAGCTGCAAAGCTCAATTGCCGGCTTGCTGGCTTCCGTGTTTTTGGGCACTTCTGCCTCCGGTCTGAAGTTGACCCTGATGGCTCCACAGAGCTCTGTGGCTGGCATTGCACAGCACTTTGTCTCTTGTCCAAACCCAGTGTTCTCACCAAGCAGCACTCTCAGATGGGGAAATCTGGCACAGATGTTTTTTACATGAGGTAACAGTGCCTCTCTCTTTATTGGTCAACATATCTGATTAGGTGGTTGTCTTGTTTGAATTAACTTGATCAATAAAGTGAGAGCACAGAAGTAATAAGATTTCTCTGTGCTGAAATATTAAATCCTGAAGTGTGACTTAATAAGATTAATAAAACATACAGCATCTGCATCTCAGGTTGATCCTATTTTGGCAAACAGTTGACTTTGTACTTCTACAAATGATACAAGTGTCCCAAAATGGAAACATTTTGTCTGACACAGTGCTGGAGGGACAGGCCCTAAGAGCTCTGTGTTAGCACATGCATTGATTTTTCCTTTTAATTGGACACACAAGGTTATATTTAAGTGATTTTTTTCTGGTGTGAGGAAGCATTTAGTCCATTTTAATGTATTTGCTGGAGGGGTGTCAACTAGCCTGCTGCACAAGATAGAGTCAAAATAATTTTTCGATCACTTCAGCAGCGTGATAATCACGTATGAATGCACTCAGGCTACATTCTGCCTCCATTTCTTGTCAGTTAATTGCAGGCTGCAGAATTTATCTCCTCTTCATTAGTTGGTGAAAGTTAAAGGGCTTTTGGTGTTAGTTGACTGTTTGAACTGCTGGTTCCAATAAGCATTCATTTTAACTTCTCATTTACCACATGCACAAGGACTACAGTATTTTGGAAGCCTTGGTTGACCCGATCCACCAGAACAGTCATGGTTTAAATAATCATGTTGGCAGATGCTTCCCCCCCACCATCTCAAATGCGCGTTTACTCAAGATACACGCAAAGGCCTGCTGGTGGATGGCAGGAAATGCGAAGGCAATTTTAAGAAGACTATCATAGATTGATTATAAACAGACTGTATGGCTCTGAGACCGTCTTCTGGGGACCAAAGCTGATGCAAATTCCAGAAATGAACGTCATGGTTGGTATGTAATTTAGAGCCGGATGATTTTTTTTGAATATTGAGTGACTGTGTGCAGAAACCAAGCAGCTGGTGTACAGTAAATGTATGTAATTTAGCAGCAGCAATGTTACTAAAAGGTGAAATGTGTCACTATGAAATAGGACACATTGCACCTGCTCAGATTAGTTTATGTGTCGATGTACTGCCTCTTTAAAGCCTAGTACCTCGTTAAGCAGTATTTTCTTTCCTTTAAGTTTTTTGTTTTAATTCAACAAAATGTTCAGGATGTGAAATTCTGCTAATGATACCACCTCAGTCTTTTTTTCAGACATTTTGCATATTTCTCTCATACACTGATGGAGGATTATAGCTCATCTTTGAAAATTTTCTTTCACAGAGACACAGAGAGGATCTCAGTCCAAAAGCGAACATCCAGCTCAAGAGGAGATGATGCAGCTTCATCGCCTGTGAGTGGAAAACGACGGCGTAAAACTTAAGGAGAGATGAAGGAAAGGTGGGAGAGAAAAAAACATATCTCCAATCCAATTAAATTAACTTTTGACTGACTTTCAGATATATCAATGGTTATCTTAATGCACATTTCTGTTTAGCGTTTAACATTGTTTTTCTAAGCTGCACTATTTGCATAGTCATGATATGAATAAATTACTAGTATTATAATGTATTTTGTAGTCCTGTGATGCATGATGACCTGTAGTCTCTCACCAAAACCCAGTGAGATGATGATGTGTTATGGTCATCATCAACTAATTGTTGCTTGTTATTTTTTAATTTACAGTATGTTTTTTTTCTGTCTCACTCGTAGTATTTTCTTTTACATGTTTTGAGGTCCAATGTAATATACAAGTTTAAAGTGAAATAAACCTGTAGTTCTGTAGAGGCTTTGAACACATTTTTGGGTTACACAATCAATTCATATTCCAACATCAGCTGCCCATGTCCACACAAATAGGTGTCCGAATTTTTGAGCTGAGGCTAAACTTTTGGACTTTTTCAATGTCATGTAACTATTAGATTTAGCAACTTTATAAATGATTCCCAAAAATCCATAAAAATGTACTTCCCTGACCAAATCACTGGATGTCTGTCCATTTGCTAACCTATCACCTCCATCTTCAAATTTTCCTTCAAATATTTCAGCCAGATCAGATTTAGAGCTCAGTCACATGGGATTTCTCTGCCATTTGCAGTTTCAAAGCATGCAGCAAATCTGTAGCTTTCAAATTGATTGTTTTCTTTGAAAGGAAAGTAACCAGGGTCAGTTTAATTCAAGAAACCCAATGCTTGTGGAAACCCCAGGTCAAAGCAAGCAAAAGTGTAAACACTTAAGGAACAAGGGGAGGTGGTGTTTATGTATACGTGCATGGGAGAGTGAGCAGGAACACATTTGGGAGCTGACCTTGATTGAAAACAGAGTTCGCCTGGAGCCTGCAGTCTGAAACATGGTACTCCGGACTCAGTTATCTCTCCCCTCAGACACAGCAGGGACACGCCGACAGATACTGCGGGACTCATACCAGTGTGACATGCTCATTAATACCTCTGATCCCTATTGCATCCTTACGTCTTTCCTATACATTGATGCCGGCTTAATTAACAAGGACTGTCAAAACCGCAGGAGAGGTTTGAGTGGCTCCTGATCCCTGCCTTGAATTTAGATGCAGCGAAGCAGGCAGTGGTATCATAGATTCCATACACACACCAATCCACAGAGACTGCACCCTTTCAGTAGAAATCACAGTCACCTTATTTGTCTGTCTGGGTGGTAACATTGAAGGGGATATTTATCATCTGTCCGACACGGGTGTTACGCAGTTTAAATCTCATAAATCATGACGTCCCGCCACCGTGGTCCTAATCTACATCTGCTCATGTTCCAAATGCCCTGTGCAGCCATGACAGCCCTTTTGTAACCGTTCAAACGTCATAAGAAAGGATAACTAATCTGAATGTCATGGTTAGAGACCAGAAGTCAGAGCAGCAGACCTACAGGGCAAATTCACCCTCCAAACTCAATCTGCATGAACTTCTTGCCCCTGACTACAGCCCGTATTAAGCTCAGCCTCGAGTACGAAATATAGCAGCAGTGTTACCAGCCCTTTAGTGCTTAAAATCTTTTCTTCTCCCCTTCTAACATTTGACAGATTCTGTGTATGGAGTGACTAATTTCTCTTGATTCAGGAATTACCCAGAGGCAAGCATTAAGGGGTGCCTACTCTAACTGGGGAATTTCCATATGTCAGTGTCAGATTTCTTTCTGTTGGAAAAAAAGTTTGACCAAAGACTTTTTAAAATGTGTTTGAGGGAATATCGGCAGCACAATAACCAAAAAAGAGAAATTATTCTAGTCTGTTTAATTTTCTAATGTTTTTTGTATTCCTTAATTATAGAAATAAGAAAACTGAAAAGGTCCTTTGATACAAGTGATTTGTATTTTAGATTTGAAGATTGTTTTAGATTATTTTTGTTGCACAAAATAATAAGATGTGTTTTTCTGATAAAGTTCCAATTTTATAGCCACAGCTTCTTTGGCATCAGTGCTTTCTCCTTTCTGTCCTTTGATACAGTTTTTAAATCTGTATTCCAAAGAAGCTAAAAAATTTCTGTTGGTACTTTGATACATTAGTGTGACTGCCAAGTTTCTTGAAACAAGAAAAAAGGAAACATGCTGCTTGCAATGAAAAGTTTAATTATAGATAAAAACAAGTGAAGATGTCTTATCTTATAGCTTGACCATAAAATACTCAATGCAACGTCCACTTACTTTGGGTTTCTGAAGCTTTCAGTAACATCTCATCTTTAGTTTATGAAATACTCTGACGATTAAACCAGTGGTTCTCAAACAGGGGACCTATAGGGAGTTCTAGGGGCTCCCTAGAAAATAAGGGATTTGTCTATTTTCACTATTTAATTCACTTTAAAAGAGAGTCCAATATGAGTAAGAGTCATAAGAGCCACTGTACTGATCTTTGGCTTTATGTCCTCCATGGTTTTATCCTGTAATCTAAATGACAAATATATAATTCTGGTCTTAATCATATCCTACAACCAAAGTCTTTTCAGACAGAGGTCCCTGAAGTGAAATCTTATCAAATGTGATCTTATTGCTTTCGGGTCTATGTTCAGAACTGCTTCCACAGCAATGGTCTGTTATTCATAGCGGCAGTCTGCTATTCAGATATAAGAGAGTGTGTAATAATGGTACAGAAAATACCAACTGACTTTTATAGCTGGTAAGAGATGAGGTCTTTCAAAGGAGACATCAGCTCGTGTTAGCGGTGTAGAATTATACTTTAACAAAGCCTGTTATGAAATACTTGAAACTCAGGTCCGGTGTGGTTTTGTAAATGATATATGTCTGGAGCTGAGCCCAGTGTATGGAAGAAATGTCTTGGAGATGATGCAACATGCTTTGCAAAGGTCTTCCAAACAAGTCATATCACACGATACAGGGACATGTTATCCTGTTAACACTGACCATAAGCTGATCAGGCTAGAATGTGTCTCATTGTCTTATTGCATACATTCCTTGCTGTATTGGACTCTATGGTAAATTTGTGGCCATGTTGGCAGACCTCCACAATGATAATCCTGCTTCTAATCTTAACATAACACAACGGATAGTAATGATGGTTCTGGACTTGAGAAAAGAGGATCCAGGATGTGAAATGAAAGGAATTTTCCATTTAGAGATTCATTTACAGGTTGCTTATTACAACAGAGCTGCAGTATTACTTTCAAACTTGTGACATATCCAAACTTTCACTTTGTGGGAAGATCTAATATGATCAAGATGAGGCTCTGTCTCTTTTCCTTCAAATGTATCAAACTTCGGTTACATAATAATTGTTTAGTTTAATAGGAAACCTGATTTGATTTGTGTGGTTCACGTAGAGCAGTAGTTCCCAACAACAGAGCTGTGATTGTTTTCCTTCTTGTAATCAAAAAGGAAATAATTAAGACCCATGCCAAATGAATATAATTAACTACCTGGTCGGATGAAACATCACCAGCAGCGGGAAGTTTATACTAACAGACTCAAAGACACAGCAGGAGACAAAGGTAAAGTTCATAGAGATGAGGCAAACTCTTTAATTAACTGAAAGTCCTCAGACAGTATGTGTCCATAATAAACACCAGCAGACTCGTTATAGGGGAGAATACATTGATCTGTTTATGTTCCTGTTTCCTCCTGTATTAGGCATCTTATTATTATGAAGGGACCCAAAGTACCTTTAGTATGCTGACTCTGGCCATTAGTGAACTTCTTGGCTGCTCTCTGCATCCTCGAGGGTTCTCAGATAGGCTGAACTTTGTTTTATCAATAAAATCACATTAATATGCAGGACACTTTTACTCTTAACCTCAGCATATACCTGCTTTAGTTTTTACCTTTGCCAACTTAAAAGAATGACGTTGAAAAGATGCAAAATAATGAAAGACTGTAGAAACACTCCTTACAGTGCTTTCTCTTTTGTTGTAAGTATGAGCAGTTTAATGTTGAGAAGCAAGCCTTGTTCAATCTGTCATTTTCTTGCCTGCAAAAAAAACGGCAGGCTTAAGCTTAGGAATTTAACACAAAGGTGTTGAAAGGATTTTATAAAATAGTATTGTATTAGACTGACAGACTAAATAACAGTCATTTTCAGCATAAAACAGTTTCTTTTTGACAGGAAACTATTCTTCAATATAATAAATGGCAGAATTATTTGCAACTGCAATTAACATTTACCACAAAAGCTTTTTTTGTTGCTTTTTGTAACGGTGGTTCTGAAAGCCCAGACACAGAGTACACATAAATGTCAACTCTTATTCAAGGATTTATGTTTTATAATAGATCGTGAAAGTGATAGATTTAAGAATTTTGTGATGTCTTTTTGCTCCAGGTCCATACTCTCCTCTGAGTTTGGTTTTTGATTAGATTTCACCTTAAGATATGTTGAATTTTGTCAGACATCAAAGAAGTGTTTTGTATTAAGGCAAGGAGGTCAGTGTAAAATAGCTGTGGGGACATCTCCCCCAATATTCAAATACGTCAAAATGTCCCCGCCTATATATTGATAAAAAAGTTCATTTTTTTTAACCACCACTTTCCAAAATAATCATTAGAAAATGTATCAGAATCATAAATAAACTAAAAAGGCTGCAGTTATTTTTATTACCAGTTCTAAATTTACGATGTGCTGAAGTTAAGCGTGTTGACTTTGACCCCGACCCAAAGACCTGCCCAGCAGATTTGGTCTCCCCTAATGTTGACTCCACGGCTGCAGCCTTGTATTAAGGGCTCCTGGATGAGTTATAGAGCTTCTCAGATATTTGAGTTACTGTGTGTCCACACAGCCTTGTAATCTCAGTCTAAACTGTTTTGACATGGTCGCCTAGTCGAAGGATCTGACTCTTCAAAAACCCTTTCATCAGTTGAATTTCATGTTTTCAGTTTGATATAAAACACCCATTGCATCACTCAATTCGAATCTATGCATTTCATGTCCGTACCAGATGGAAGCACAGCAATTTAGTTAATTGTTCCACAGGTCAGACGGGAGTGACATCAATGATAGGATCGCAGGCATGTTGGGAAGATTTAATGTTTCCTGACAGATGCTGGATGTAAACAAAATGCTGAGCAAATGCATAACATGTCCACGATGTGGTAAACTCAATTTATCATTGCAGATTCAACAGGAGGGCACTTTGAGCACAGATGCACACGTTTATGTAAAGTGTCTATTAGCATAAAATACCATGATGCCATACTGTAACATAGCAGATATATAAAAGGCATATGTGTAGATGTCTGTGCATGTTATACAGAGTCTGGACACATTGCTTGCATTGAAACATTTAGCTCAACTTGATATTCTGGCATCTTTGTTCAGATTTGAACAGATTATCCAATTAGTTTCTTGTATAAATAGCCAGTGTCATGTTCAGAGATTTGTGGTTTGCAACAAAATGACTATTATAACAGAAAGTTTCTAAAACCGAAATTTGCATAAATACACTAGAGGACCCCCAACTGAAGTGTTATTCTGCAGTCTTATTCTAGATATCTAAAACAAAATCCTCCATGCTGAGATCCCTTTGAATGAACTAAGATGATCTCTGGCATTTGTGTTTATCATAAACGGGGATTTATTTAGCGTTAGATGATTACAATTTGATGAAGGCATCATAAAATAAGTTGGTTTGGCGCTGGAATAAAGCAGTAAGAGTTGGGTATGTTACTGGATGCCAAAACTGCCTCACAGTCATATTACATCACTCTGACTAATATTAATGTTGTTTATTAGAATTATGAGAATTATGAGATTGACATCATTAAAGTTCTTGGCAATTAAAACAATCCTGTAGTTTTTCCAAGCCCTCCAAGCAATACATCTGCTGAATAGTTAGGTGTTTTTTTTTTTTTTAAGCCTGACCAGAATCTGATTTCTCCTCTGGGAGAATGCAAACTTTGTTGAATTACATTACAAAGCCATATTTGTCTTTATGGGTTCTTCGACTTTGAGAGACATGACTGGGTCGCTCGGCAGCAGGTTGTGTAATGACTTGAGAGACCGTTTTTTGGCTGGAAAAGTGAACATAAACATCTTGCAGCACTCAAGTGCCATGAACCTCCCTTTGGAGAAAAGCCAGCAGAAAGAGACATTTGAGAGATCAATAGACTATCAACAGGGATCGTCTCCCTTTGATATATTTATGCCTGAAGTGTTGAAGCAGTATGGCATGACCCCACAGTTAAACTGACAGTTTTGTGTGTTTTGTGGCTTTTACTGCCAGTTTCAACAACTTCTACCACAAGAATATTTTTTTAAGTCCTCTCCTCTGGGGCATTTTTTTCAGCTGATCCGACGGTGCTTGTTACTATGTTTAATATCATATTGAGAGACTTCTGCTGAAGAGACGTGATATCAGCTAATAAGGCAGACGAGAGGTTAATTAAAGGTGAACTACATTTTCAAGTCTTTTTTGATCATTGAAACATGAAGTTTTCCCCCCTTATAATCATAAATATAGTTAAACCCATCTCATGAATTTAATCTTACAGTACATGAAACCCTTTCAGACGAGTTGTGTGAGGTGACTTTAATTCACATCAAGTGCAATCAAAGCTCTTCATTAATAAGACATTACTGTCCTGTGAAACCTGCAGTATCTATCTCCAAACATGTTTTCATTATCTGGGATTTTAAATGGTTTAGTAGTCCTACAAATCAAAGTATGGTGACAGGTCTTGGAGAGTACTACTGTTTATTAGAAAACGTGTGTATAAAACCTTTAAAGCTCAGGAGGCAGCTGTGAGAAAACTGGTAAACTGCATTCATATGGGATCCAGCAGACGGCAGACTTGATATCAAGTTAGTGGGCGAAAGCAGGGCGGTAAAAATAATGTGAGACCAGCAGAGAACACTGGTAACAATAATGGTAGGTGCGGCATGGTGAATACCAGTAACCATAATTGTAGGCTTGGCATGGTGGTGTAGTGGTTAGCACTGTAGCCTCACAGCAAAAGGGTCCCGGATTTGAATGTTGGGTGGAGGGACACTTCTGTGCTGAGTTTACATGTTCTCTCCGTGTCAGTGCGGGTTTTCTCCGGGTCTTCAGCTTCCTCCCACAGTCCAAAGACATACAGGTCAGGTTGATTGGTGACTCTAAATTGTCCAAAGGTGTGATTGTGAGCGTGAATGGTTGTTCTGTTATGTGTCAGCTCTGTGTTTGTCTGGTGACCTGTCCAGGGTTTGCTCTGTCTCTTGCCCAGTGACAGCGGGGATAGGCTCCAGCCCTCCTGTGACACTGAAGAGGATACTGAATGAATGAATAATGGTAGTGTTAACTAAAGTCAAAATATTTGAACTTTTGCTTTGTAGCTTCCTCAGACAAGGAGAAAACGTGGGTGAGCTGAACAATTACTGGAGATTAATACAAAGACAGAAAGTAATTTTATGTGATATATTTTTTTCCATTCTTTGTAAACAGTACAACATGACTATTGAAAGATATCATCATGCATGGTTTGTTTTAGCCCCCTGCCATACCAACGGTCTGTTTGATTGTTTTTCCTGTGCCTTGTCTGTCTGCTGTCTACCATCTGCCTGTTTCTTTGTGAACAAAGCATTAGATAGATGTGAGCTTACCTGACAACTGAAGCCTGCTCCTCATCTCTGATTGAGGGATAGAGTCTCAAGGCTACATAGCTGCTACCAGCAAAACACACTTGAGTCTGTGACTGAACTCCCACATGATGCGTCAGATTGTGCCAAAAGTGTTTTACACTTCCTGTCTTCTAAGTGGGTCCAGTCTCCACTGCCCCATCCACCAACCTTGTTTTGAAGTGAACATCATGTGGATGGATGACATCAGATTAAAAGCAATACAACACTAGATTCAGTACAAATTGAATCTTCGAACCTTATTTGTCTGCTTGTTTTGCTCTGATTGATTGATAATATCATATCAGTTGTTGCATTATCTCGCGAGAGTGTGTTGCTGAGAAAGAGGCAGATCTGGAGCGATGATTATCTGAAAAATACCATTTTAGTTTCAGAATGTTTGGGAGATATGTGGCTCGTGAAATATTTACTTCTCTGACAAAACGGTGGAGATCAGTGCTCATGTTCAGTCCTCCTGTTGAAGTGAATAGACACAGGAGTGCTGCTTGTCTCCTAAATGGGCAGGACAGAACCCATATTACAGAGACACGGGACATTACTCTAAAGTTCACTGTCCTGTTTCTGAACTGTCGTCTGTGGAGTAGAGTTGTGGGTCATTGTGGAGCCAAGATGTGACCAAAGACTGTATAAAATAATGGGCGTAGCTGCTGTTATGTCAGCCTTTGGTTTGTAGACTGCCATTTTGAAGTCTCAAGTTTGACATTTCTTCCATCTCCATCTTGTTTCTTGGGGGCTCAGATATGACCATATTTGGATGAGAGGTTGTTGGTTAGAGCTGTGCATGAGCGAGGGGTGGATCTGACTCAAAGACTGTGATGAGGCCTTGCAGACAGCCTGTCACTCAAGCAGCCCTGCCATCAAATATGTGTAACTTTAAGCCTTAATAAAATGTAAGCAGGTGAGTTATATAAAAATTCACCCCCCGTACAGTTGTCATGACTTGGATTTGCTATAGAGACCAAAACTATTTTTTATACCAGGCTGTTTATTTCTGCCGTAAAGTTGGGCATTTAAACATGGGGATCTATGGAGATTGACTTGCTTCTGGAGCCAGCCCTGAGTGGCCATTCAAAGAACTGCTGTTTTTGGCACTTTGCATCAGAGTCATTTTTCAGCCCTTGAAAATGCAGCTTGATTTACATCAAAGCAGTGAATAAAACCCAATGTGATCCATATCAGCAATGAAATATAGATCTGGTGTGGCACTGTCCTTTACATTAGAAAATATGACTTTAAAAACGACTTTACCTGGCATCTTTCTTAATAACATGCCACATGTGTTACAATATGCTCTTCAAATAAAAGATGCTAGATCTTTAAAACAGCACACACCATCAACACATTTGCATTGGAAGTGAAACAAAACAGCTTACCGTAACAACTTGAGAACACTGACAGATGATTACAAATCTCAATCCATCCTTTCTCAATCAGCTCATGCTGCTGAACATGGCATACTGTAATTTGTCATACTGATGCTGTTCTCCATTATCTTCCTTATGTTTTGTCGTGCTGATTGCCACCCAGACTTTTCCTAAATTACTTTAAAATCTGAAGTAAGCTATTACAGCACTCTAAATCAATTTGTACTCAAAAAAAGGACCACAAAATACACTCTCATTGTGTGAGCTATATGTATGTTCAACAGCCATTTACAGACGTCTACAGTATCTGAGGTGTATTGCAAAACAGGTGATAATACCATCCTCCTGAATTGGCACTGTTGATATTAAAATAATCAAATCCAGCTCAACTTGCTGTATATAATAGCTGCCTTGCTTTGCCTGACCTTTCTTCACTACGTCTACGCTATTCCAGTGCAGCAGAGTGAGTAATGTTATACTCTCCTGTGCCACCGCTTTAACATATGCATATGTGCCTGCCTGCAGCATTCACATCATGCTTCACATGTGTGGACTGGAATTTATCAACTTTCATTCTGGTTTCATATCTGCAGTGAAATTCAATTATATTTTCATTGTCCCTGGTCGGAGCACATGCTGGTCATTTGAGGCGGTTATTTAAGTTAGTTTGATGATAACTCGGAACACAGTGTACACTCAGAGCCATAGAAGGCAGTGAAGTGAGTCTGCAGCATCTCCTGTGTTAAATTCCTGCAGTCTTATCTCACTTAGAGGAAATAAATTCACAAAGGAGGTTAAGGGAGAACTGCCCCTCTGTAAAAAAAAAAAAAAAAACGTTGTTAAGTTTCTGTCTATCAGAATTATAAGGTCTGTTAAATAACAACACGTCAACTAAGAACAGAGAAAGCAGCACAAGTCTCTGGATAATCCGCAAACACCTGAATTGAAAGAAAACATGTATTTGTGTTTTCCTTCCATGTTTGGCTGTAAAGATGCAGTTGAGTGGCTTGATGTTTATCAGGTTTATCTCTAATGTTCCTATGCTCCCTATAGAACACGCCACATCATTACAAATCGCATCAGGCTGCTGCAACATCTGCCTGCAAATGTCTCTCAGACGCTCTCAGTTCCAGCATGCAGCTCACAATGACTGGAATGACTTTCAAACAGACCCCAGAATTGGACATTTTCATTTCTGTCTCTGCCTTTCAGGTCTCCTTTTCAGAGACATCTCCAGGCATTCATGCAACTGTTTCTCTGCCAGCGCTTTGCTGTTGTACATTTTTTCCCCTTTTCTCTCCTGCTCTCACATCAACATGTTTTGACTCTTTGCTGGCTGTCAGAGCCTGTTTTTGTCTGGCATTATGCAGAGGTTAAGTAGAAATAGAGGTTAAATGAAAATAAATATTCGGGGAACCCAGCAGGAAATTGAAAACACCAGACCAACCATGCATGCCCTCCAGTGCTGAACGCCTTCAGGGTAGATTTTATTGGAGCGTTTTTGTCCCTCAGTTCCACTTACGGACTAAACCATGTCCATTTCGTCTCATGAGGGCATGTCTCATGTTTGTGAGAGTTCCATCACTGGATGGTTTCACAGTAACAAACACACAAATGAGATTAAAAGCCTCCCCTTTGTTGTAGAATTAGCATCAAGTGATAGTCATTAGGCTGATAGCAGTGTTGCTTGAAATAATTAAAGCATTTGGCAAGAAAAAACAGCTCAAACATGGCAGAATCCATTTCCATTTTTATGATTTATTATTTCTGATATCTTTGCTGATAATTAGTGACACTGTGGTATTTTCGTATCACACAGTGCGAGGAGTCTTTGTTCTGGGATTTTTTTTTGAGGTGACACACACTGGGCACCAGCCCCGACATTTGTCAGGCAGGGCGGATACAGCTGCTCATGATAACAACTCAATTATTTCTGTTTATTCTGAACTGTTGTTATATCTGAGTATAATCATGCCTCCCGAATGTGATTTTTTTCCATTGAAGCTGTGTTTGAAAAAAATACATATAACATTTTAGGAGCGGGTTTGAAACATTGGTATGTGTAATTTATCAGCGATCAGATGAGAGCAGTGAATCAATGACATAAGAATGTTTTGGTTTATTTACATGAGTTATATCATAAATACAGGTTTAAACACATATGGGAGATTTAACGTTTTTTTCATGTAATTTTGTGTTTTTTTAATCAATAGAAATGTAGAGATTTGGGTAATATGATGAGTGTTCAAGCTGAATTTCTAGCCATTTTATTATTGTTACAACCAAAGAGCCACCACAATGCCATTTTCAACAGAAGCAATTAAATGGTTTTGCGCAGTGGTGACTCATCTTTAATGATGCGATAATTTAAGAAATCAATGACAATTAAGCTTTAAACTTAAAGGGACACTTGGCCCCTAAATGAAAAATACATATTTTTCCTCCTACCTGTAGTGCTATTTATCACTTTAGATTGTTTCGGTGTGATTTCTGGAAAGATACTTTGCTACTGAGTTTTCATACGTATTTCTATACGTTTTTAAGCTCCACAAGTCAAGTGCCATCTAGTTCTATTATACTGAAAAGAAGGCAGACATCTCTATCGCCAGTATTACCAACACTCTGCAACTCACACCAAAACTAGACCGATAAATAGCGCTACAGGTAGAGGGAAAAATATGTATTTTAGATTTTAGGGTCCACTATGGCTTTAAGTTGAAGTGTGAAAACATGAAGTACCTCTGTAGGCATATAATTTTTTACTTTGTGTCTTTGTTGTTATAGGTCACGCAACAATTTCTTTTTGAGGAGCAATAGACCCCTGCTGGATGTTTTTTATGAGGTTCTTTCTTAACACTTGTCCCCTCAATACTTACGTTTGTTTTTCTTACATACCCCCGCAGCGTAATCCCCATCTATCACATCATTGTGGGGATGGAGACCTGAGGTTAGGCGTGCTACGCCTTTCGATGTGTCCCTCTGTTTCTAAGACACCACAAAAGAAGCTTTGCTGTAGCAAGAAACACAGCAGTCCTTCCAGCTGGTAACCTTTTTTTTTGCTTGCCTCTCATCTGCTGATATGCCACAAACAATTGTTTTTGTTCCTGTTGCCTGTTCAGTGGAGGCTCAGTAGGGTGCAGGAGTGATCCATCTCTTAGCTGCTGTGAATATAACTCCACAGACCGTGGAATAAAATTCATTTAAGAAGTGTTGTGAAAGAAAGATTGGCAGAGTGAGTAGTGGTCTTGAGCTCACTGTAGATTTGTCTTTGTAAACACTCTAACTGAATCACTGCTCAGTGTTTTCCTGGACTGCTGACATTTTGACTGATTTGATTTTATTAACTCCTGCACTGCCATTTTCGTGAATCTTAAGCTGTCTCACCCTGACATGCCCCTGAATGATTTCTGTCAGAGCGTGAAATAGAGAGATGTTTTAATAGAGCCGGATCACAGCACTTTCTGTCGTCAGGGGGACTGTAAGTAGCATAATACGATGGGGGACAACATCACCTCTACGTTAATACGTTCAGAACATTGTGCATGTAATCTTTTCAACGGCTTGTAAATGAAATTGTTCCTTAGAGACAGGGCACTGTGTTCATGTTGTCAAATCTATTATCTGAAAGAGGCTTGTCACTCATGGGGGCGGCTACATAATCCTGTGTGCTCTGACATTGCGACTGTCCACAGTGTTGTTGACCATTTTGTTCTATCTGCTGTGCCTTATCATGCTGTGGGATCAAGAAGGACGCATTTAAACAGGAAATCTCCTGTGCTGCCTGACAGATGCTTCAGGGTGACGTGTCACTTATATCCACAAAGCTGAATACTCTCTTAGCTGCCTCCTTAGACTAACCATGACATTCCTCAAATGGTGCCGTGTGTACATTTAATACGTCTAACAAGGTGTCCCTTTCCCCACGAGGAAAAAAATAATAATAGTAAGTGTGGAGTTTCCGCCGTCATTTCTCTGTAACATCAATCTTAACTAAACAACTGCAGTTCATACATAATGCATGGTTGTGAGATATAGAGTTCACAGTTTCATTGCCATCTGCAGCCAATAAGACATTATTTGCTTTCCGGCTTAATAAAATGTATGAAGGACATCTTCATTATTCTGAAGCCAGAATTTAAATCTGGAACTGAGGTGCTATTTTTATTCCTTTACTTGCCTAAAACTTTTATGACTCATATCAAGGTAAAATAAGCTCATACAGCACAGGCAGTGTAATCTTAATGATTTTGTATTGACAGTATGCTATGACAACAACATTGCCAGGAGAAATGTTGCCATTGTATGTTTCTGTAAATCATGCATGCGTTACATTTGCACGTTATTACTTAGCAGATACGGCTGTGGCAACACATTCTCATCCCAACTTGTCAAATATCGCCGCTTGGTCAGTGACCTTTCAAGTCTACATATGATGTTTCAGGTACCCTCCTGTGTCTGTTGTTGATGTTTTGGGATGCTGTGTAACTTTAAGTTACAAGCATTTAAAAAAACGCTTCTGTTTTCACAGAACAGTGTACAGTGTCTGTTCTTTAGATTCACAATTCAGCTTGATAAGCAGCAATGTCTGTGAAAAAAATTGCTATTGCTATTTGTGGTGCTATCACCGCTGAAAAAAACAGAAACCTGTCGTTACAAAATGTTTCTTGCCTAAAAAGCCAGATCTACAGAAGACAAATCTACAGTGAGCTCACTGCAACAAATGATGATACATATGAAACGCGCAAATGTAATGGATTTGTAGTTTGTAGAAACATGCAGTGCCACATTATCTCCTGGCAAATGGGCTGAGTACGACCACATCATTATAAACCCCTAACTATGTAATGGCTGAAGACAATGTCAAACCACACACAAACATTCTCGTATAGTTTCTCTTATTAAGAAACCCCTATTGCATTTTAACCTAATTTGCTTTCTGAGCTGCAATTCCTACAAGCTACAGCAGCTGCCTTTGAGTGGTTTGGCTGTAACATTTCAATTAATGTGCAGTGCAATGGCATGGTTTGGGATTTCTGCATGGACAGTTTATTGTCTGTCTTCCTGCTCTGTGATATGAGTCCATCCTTCTCTGATCCAAGGAGCCCCTGAGCTGTAAAACTCAGTGTGAATAGAAAAGAGTCTGCACATTGTCAGACAATTCAGGAAACACCACAGTAACTTTACGTCTTGCCGGTCAGGATGTGTACAAAGCTATGAATACAAACAGGACTCATTATGAGCAGATAGTTGTTTGTGTAAACCTGTGCTTATTACAGACTCAGCCTCCAGGGCCCATCCTGCCACTCATTCCTCTCCTCAGTAAATTTTACCCTGTGATATGACGATCTGCAAAACCTTCTCCATCTGCCTTTTGCAAGCCCGGACGCATTGTTTTCTTTATTTGCAGTTCCAGTCCAACTTATTTTACTTTTGTCAGTTAAGACTTTGCCAAAGAGCAGAGCACTGAGTCCTCAAGGACTGTTTGACAGATGCTGTCAGTTGCCTTCATTTTGTGTGGTTAGTGTAATATTTTGGATATTTTAGAGTCGTGAAATCTGAATGTTATACCTTTTATGAATGCAGAATGTTAAAATGGAAAGGCTAAAAATAATTCCACTCCGTTCAGAGCAGGAAAAATAATGATTTCTCAATGTGCTCTCCACACTGAATAGTATCTTATCCTCAGTTGAACTAAATAGGACCCAATTTTATTCTTGCCTGGAAATATTTTTATTCCCAGGTTGCAGTTACGAACCAAGTCAGCATGTCAAACATACACACAAGACAGCCAGACCATCATACTGCACGACCACGGCCACCAAGCCTCACACAGAATTTAAAGAGGAATTTCTTTATAATTTTGAACTGTCAAGGTTAATTGGAGTAAAAAGAGATGTGGTACTGTCTAAAAGAGTATCACTAGAGCTGCAATGATTAATCAATTAATTGTAAACTATTAAATGAATCAACTAATTGGTCTGAGTATTTTTTTTTTTTTTGCTTTCTTTGCTCCTCTATGACTGTAAACTAAATATATTTGCATCCTGGGCAAAACAACACATTTGAGAATGTCATCTTGACAGTTTTAAACCAGCTTTGTATCATTACAGTATGGGAAATGTGTGTAAATGACCTCCCTAAACTTTACTGTCTTGCCAGTGCCCAGATCTCCCTGCTCATGTCCCGGCTCAAACTCGCTGGCTGTAGTGCTGCTCGAACTGCAGATCCAAAGAGTATGAAGCGTATCTAGAGAGAGACCCGCCCATCTCTCTCTGTAAAACTAGGCAGGGTTGATCAAATATAAACCAAAATTCTGCAACTGCATTGCCCATTTCTCCCCTAAAATGTCCTCAGAAACACATATATATATATATAGGACACTGTTTGGATGTATTCTAAGAATTTCTGAACAATAAATGGGTGCCATACTATTTCCTGTACTGTAAAAATAGGGGCTGAAAACACCGAGATCACTAAGCAATGCTGGTCAAATATGAACAAAGATTCTGTTACTGCATTGTCTATTTCTTGCCTCAGATGTTTTCTACACTGTTTAGCTGTAATTAGAGATTGCTTGTTTCCAGGCATTCACCATGTAGTCCCTGTGTCAAAACCACAGATTTATAATACTAACCAGATTCGAGATCCCAAGATGGCACCTATTCAGTTCAATGGAACTGCTCATCTGTGGCATATACCAAAAAAGGTCTGTTGCTATGGGCTTTCTTCAGCAGTATGTGGCTCACTGAATATGCACAGTAGTATTTCTCCCGCTGGCTCTGCCTGCATGTTTCTGCTCTACTCACAGACTTTACATTGTGATGATGTCACAGATTTTGAAATTGATTTTCTCAGCTCAATGAAAATTTAACAAATATAAAAACCCCCATGAATCAAAACTTCGTAATAGAAATTGTCGTAATACACCTTGTTTGACTTTGAGGTGTCCAGTCAACATTTTTACAGACGTCTCTTTTGCAGTGATGGGCAGAATGCTTTTTGGGTTGCAGGGGATTTTTTTTGCTGTAATACTGCAAGTGGCTACTGTGAAAAATTGGAAGCAAGGCTGAGCTGGGATCCTAGTCAAAACAGCCAAGCCCTTATTACATCACCCACCAGCAGGAGCATTTATTGGTCCAGTGTGGTGCAGTGCATTCTGGTAGTTGTGGGTTTTCTACCTCTTGAGCAAAACCCATGCCATCATCCTTTTTCTCTGTTCTTACTGGTCATTTAGCACCAATTTCAAAAGTATTTGTGTCATACTGCATAGACAGCCTTGTTTCATAAAAAGATCATCTATTCAGCAAATTCCATTCTGCTCACGTCTCTCAGGTTATTTTATCAAACTGAGAAGATGTACTCCTCCTGAGTGCAGAGGGACGTATGCTAGAGTTCTTTGTTTACATGTCTAAGATGGATGATATGAGCCCTCCTTTGCACAGTCCTAGCACCACTGAGACGCAGTAATGGAATAGCTTAGAAATGAGCCCTCCTCATTCATCACAGCAGGCTCGGATGGAACGTTGTGACCTTAGGACCTCCAGCAAAATGAATGACCACTTATGGCTTAAATGGCCCTTTTATCCACATGAGGAAGTAATATACATGTTGTTTTGTTTTGTTATTTAATCCTATCTTAGATATGTCGTGGACAACCCAAAGAAACCACCAATGTCAGTTACTGTTTTTTTCTTCTTTTTTTCCACCAGAGTTATCTACATTTCAAAATATGTTTAAGTATTACTTTTCCAGTACGCAAACAGACTCCTGAGGGAAAAACATTTTCCTCGGTTAGCAGCTGGCTGTGATGTCTCATCATCACTTCTAGGATTGAGAACCATACAAAAGGTCTTTGTGGAAAATAGCCTGCTGATTTTTTTTTCTACATCCCTGATGTTGTGCATCTTTTGTATGTTATGCCTTATCAGGGTCATTCATGTGTCAGCCTATCAAATAGTTGCATATTAGGAATTATTACAGTCTTCCTGGAATTAATTATCAAACAATTTAATAATATGTAATCTTATTTTAGGCGTATTGCCATCATTTTTTTCAGTGACTTAATTTAACTCATAAGCCACAAGTATGATAAAAGATCAAGATGTTTTATAAAATCATGGGGAAGAAATGTACTTTGTGGTTTCCCACAGGGCATCTCCTCTAATATGTTTAGTAGAAAATTATAGAGGCCACCTGATGATAGCAGCTGAGCTCTCACCTCTGCCTGAAATCAGGCCTGAAATACATTAAGGTTGAGATGGGAAAACAAACTCGGTCAAATACTGTCCTCATATCACCAATAAATTCTGATAAATACAGTGTGCCATGCTGTAATAAATGATTGAGGTCTAAGTCTTTACCATGGTCATAGTGGTCATTGCCATCTATAATTTCCTCCTGTCAACTTGTGTTGTTTCTAAATTAGTTGGACTGGTATTATTGGCGATAATTTCAGTTGGTCTGCTGATATATGTTAACTGCAGCCGCGGCTGAGATCAGACATCATTTGTAATGCTACTTAGCATGGATAAGACAGGAAATCGGCTAACAAATAAAACCAAATCCAGTTAGCCTACTGCTCTCTGTTCCAGAAGCAGGAGAAATCCATCAGTCAGCATAAGAAAACCAAGCAGAGCTGCTTTGGAGCTGGACCTTCTTAATTCAACAGAGACTTTGAATATGTTTTTTACTGTACACCACATTTTTTAAAACAGTGTTTTTAGTTTCAAGTTTGTCAAGTTTTGCCAATAATATAACATGTTGTTTGACCCTATTAATATAAACAGTGGTACATACCAGGTACATACCAGGTCCCCAAGAAGTGTGAAAGGCTTTGAAGTCAATTTCTTAGTGGCCAAACAATATAATTACATCCATCACATGATTCCCTGTGGCCCAAAAAGATTTGCTTCTCTATCGGTATTTGGTCTAACAACATTTGCAAAGTCTAGAAGAGCCCCATGATAAAATCATTTTATCCCCATCCAAGTTAGCGAAGTGCTAAACCAGAAGTAGCCAGTTTGGCCTGTGAAAGTCTCAAGTGCGCTTGCTCTATGGGCCACAAAATGCAGAAGGAGGACTGACCATTCGGGTAATTTTATATACCATAAAAAATTTCTTGGCTTCATGTACCACTGAGCAACTTTTATAGGAAGGAATGGGGCCCTCCCACCAACACTGTGTCCAGTTATCTTTATACATCCATGGTACATACCAATCAACCAGTGGTACTTACCACAGTATTTATAAGATAGATTGCAACACCAGTCCCTTCATGGATCTTACAAACAACTCAGTAGGAAAACCGACACAAAACAACACAACACTTCTGTCTGACTTTTAAGGTAAGACATTCATGCGATGGTTAATTGCAGTTTCCACACTTTCTTTGACGCATTGCGTGAGAATCCACAAAGCGGACAGACACTACTACGAAGGTCATGGTAGAAACATCAAAGACGATGTGAAGGACGATTGGCACAAGCAGCTTCAAAAGGTGGCCTATAGTATCCACCTCCTAGTATGTCTCCTTAGTGCTGCTAATGAAAAGGATTTTAACACAGTTGCTGACGACAACTGTGTCGGAAAGTAACAGGGCATCATGACCATGAGGTTTCAGTCAGAGTAGTGAGTGACTTGTTGCGGTTTCTCAGAATAGATATAGTCCCCCATCAAAGTATCACAAATCTCCTCTTAAGCATTATCAACTCAATTAAATGTAGCTTGTTGTAAACAAGAAGTGGCATCAGTCACTCCTATATGCAATGTCCAAACTGGCTGCAATTCACCACTGATGTCCAAGAAACTTAAACACAGATAAAGACTTTACCTTATATCTGAGAAACTTGCACTAAAACACTCCACCAACAGGAAACTATTGCTTGTGAAGATGCAGACGGGGTATAGGATATAGATGAATCAAGGCGACCCTTGCACCTCCAAATATTCAAATATGCTCCAAATTCCCAAATGTGTTTTGAATTGTTTAAAACTGAAATATCTGCCATAATCACCTTTCCAGCATATCCCAAAAACTGGGAGAAATGGAGACTTTAACACGGAGCTATTGAAGATAATGCCCTTGAAAAATGGCGGCTGTCTGATATTAAACTAACCGCACTCCGATGCTAGACCAGATATTTTAATATTCTCAAAGCCAAGACTTTGGTCATTTAAAATCAGATGAAAACCAATAATCCCAGAGGCGAATTTGCAAACTGCCTTGTTACTACAACGCAGTACAACAAGCTTTTTATTTATAATTTCAAGGAGACAATATTAGGGAGAGTGGCGCTGAGTAAGACCAGAGTGCGTTTGAAAAAACTTCACAGCTTATCATCATCATGCCTTAACAAACTTCAACAGGAAGCAACACAACTGGGTGTTTTCATCATTGCTGCATTTCAAGCGACTTCTTAGCCAACAGACACTTGTGTCTTTGAGCAACCTGTCACTGTGTGTCCACCGGGGATAGCGCCACTAAAAGTGGTTGTGATTTACAGAAACATTGCTATGTTTACTGCTGGAATTGCTCCACCAAAAATTGCGTTTTAAAATAAAATATGATCTTTTGTTAACCATAACTAAGTGTTTTTGTGCCTAAACCTAACTACACACTAACCACAGCTTTGTTGAAATGTTACGTTTTAATGTATCCGCTATATAACACCATACAAATGTTATGAATCTGTGATCTGTAGTTTGCAGAAATGTACAATTCCAACATTTATTTTGGAGATTGGGTTGATATTTTAACCATCTCAACATATCTGGTGAGGATGCTGACTTTTTTTCTGGGACATGTAACTGTATCCTCAGTCTTTAAATACAATTATCATGTAGCTAGAGGCATTAAGTGCATATTTAAGATTCTGTTGTAGGACTCAGGGCAGGATGGTAGAGAGTGCAAAATGGTGCTCAAATGACTAAAACCGTGAAGAATGTCATTTGAATTTCTAAGAGCAAGCTGAGTGGAGGATTAAGCTCTGAAGTAGTTCTCAGCCAGGGAGAAGCAGACAAGGCTGCTAATTCCTTGCTCAAGTAATGACGCACATTAATTGACATTGACATCTGACTATTAAAAAAACAGACAAAAGGCAAAGATCCAGGTTGCTTTTTCTTCTATCTAAATGTCAACAGCAGCAAGAGTACATAATTGAGTCAATCCATCGAGATCAGAAAGACAGCTACTGAAGTATAACCTCTATTAAAAGTATAACCTCACTATTAAAAGCTACATTATTGCTAAATTCTTACATAATGGACAGAGAGAGAAAGAGAACTGCAACATTCACAGGTTCTTGATATGGAGATATTAACAACTTGAGATGCATGGAAGATTTTGTTGTTTGTTCCAAGAACCTAAATATTTTGGTTGTAAAAGACTGCCATGCTGTCGAGCATACTGGATGACATTTTATATATTCTAAAAAAAACACGAGTCATGAGTTAACTCTGAGTTAGAATCCGTTTAAATCTCTTCATGCTGTGGTTTTTCTGCAGTAGGGAAGATAATAGGGAATGAAATGATGTGAAATTCATTACAGGCACAATGGACCTTTGGCTATTTGAACTAAATGGAAACCCTGACACTAATGCAGAGTGAGCATAATCCTCAGTTGTCATCTTAATAGGTTGATAGAGAAGCAACTAATAAGCTACATTTAATTTGCTAAGAGGATTACTTTTTTGTTTCAACTAAATTGGATTATTAATCATTGATTCCATGCTCTTTGGTGTTGGATCATGAGCAGAAGTTCACTTTCATGACTGTCACCTGCTGTCTAACAATAACTTCATTATACTCAGTCTAACTGTTGAAGCAAGAGGTTGGAAACCTGGGTGAATTGTATGTACAGTAACCCACTCTTTGTCAGACAAGTTATATAACCCCCAACATAAATCTAATACAGGTAAAACCCTCTAATTTCCTGCTAAATCTCAATAGGCTGCTGGATTTAAGGAGTTTTACAAGAGCATTTGTGAGGACACTCCATTTTATTGCACCCTCTTTGTATAATGCAATATAGCATAACATACATGTACTGGACTATAACCCCACTGGTCTCTTATGTGGCATATTTTAACAGTATGTTCCTCCTCTCAAAGACTGCTGTCTGATATTAAATTAAATAGCAGCCTACTGACAATGGATAGGATTCCCTGTGTCTACAGTATACTGTATACACCTATGTAAACAAAATTTGGAGTAAAGGGGAGACTTAACACCTAAATGACCATTTGTATATCAGTTACTCATCCCGTGTTACCTTGAACTTGTGGAGAAAATGTTACTTTTCTGTCCTTCATGCCTCTGGTGTGGGAGAAACCAAAAACGGGGAAAATTTTTGATTAAGTCACAGGGGTCCTCGTGTAACAACATCAAAACTATATCAAAACATCCACTCATCCCTTTACAGACTGTCACACTACTCGTGCAGTATAATCCAAGTCTCAGAATGGGAACTTAACTAAAAGAAAAAAACGTCTACGCTCTCTTCAAACCAGACTCCATTGACAAAAACAATCATTTTTACCGAGCTGAACACTGGAGCTGTTAAATAATCAACCGCAGCATCGATCAGATAGTTTGTGTTATTGTGTGACTTTGGTGTTTGAAGGGTTAGTTCAGATTCAAATAAGTTTCACAATAACACAAACAAAATACCTATGGAGGCAGAGACCACTCCTGTGTTCAGCAAGGTGAAATTACTGTTGTTGTCAATGGAGTGTGGCTTTAAAGAGAGCATTGATCATTTTCACTTGAGCACACAGATGAACACACAACTGGATAAATGAGACTTGGAATATACTGCATGAGTTGTGTGCAAGTTTGTAAATTAATTCTTCAAAACAAAGTTTTTGTCACAAATACAGGGGGATTACCTGTTTTACAAAGGGTCATTTTAGGGGTTTAAGTATTATTTTAAAGCTGCAAAAATGTTTTTTCTTTGTTTTTTTTTTATTTTATCACCATGTGTATGAACAAAGTTGCTTGTTGTTAAGAACATTTTGAGAATGACCATCCAACTTTGCAGCTCCCCTCCGCTTCTTACATGTAAGCATCTTGTAGCTCATTGTTTTGGTTTATGACCCAAATTGTAGACAAACAAAGTTAGCGGCCAACCGCTGAACATAGCGGTGTATTTTGCAGCCCAACACCCAGATTTGTCTCCGAAGTTGATGGAGAACAATGAGAGCAATGTAGAGGACAGTTAGTGTTGAACTTTCATTCATCAGGTGACCAGAAACAGGACTTAAAATTAATGTAAATGCTGCTTGATAGCTGTGTAAATGAGCAATATATACTGATGTGTTTGTTATTTATTCTGTATAGGTCAATGAATGCTGCACTAATAGCTTTTAATAATTTACCTCTGAAACTCTTTTATCAAATGATTGTACTGTCACAGAGTCAGAGGGTTACAGCATAGGGTTTACATTGTTTTTGGCATACTGTTTTGATTATTTAAAAAAAAATCTATTTAATTATATGATTTTATATGGTCTATTTTTTTTGGAAAAACAGCACACAAGTCAGCAGACATAGAGTTTACAACAAAAATGGGCAACAAAGCCCACATCACATGTCTGTCATGAAAATTAAACATCACTCACAATCTTCAACATTAATGTGTTCTGCACAGGGGGATGTTTTTAGGATTATTTTTTTTTCTTAGTCTGCAGGCAGTGAGAGATATGTCCTGTACGGAAGACACCATTTTTTGCAAAACAATAGCTATTTGTGTGTGGGTGTTTGAGTTGTTTATACTTGACTCATTTCAGGAAATGACTCTTGAAATGAACAACTGTATGTGGATCTTCCTGCTGGCAGGTGTGTGTGTGCGTGTGTGTAGTGTGTGTAGTGCAGTAGCTTAAGAAGTGTGGCTCCAAATCAGAAATTGCCATGGGGCGAAATTTCCTTTTTGTTTCATCTGACCAATCTGTTTTCAACTGATATTATTTTAATGGTTTTATTACAGCCTAGTAATTTCAGGGCAAACTTGTGATATACAAATACATTCATGCAAGGCATGTAGCAGGTGCACAAAATGTTATGTTATTTGTACATTATTTGGTAGCAGATACATTGGAACTTTTAAGTTTCTCAACAACACTGAAGGTGTGGTAAGGTTTAGGCACAAAAACCTTTTGGTTATAACCAGGTAAAGATCATGTCTGGGCTGAAAATACCCATGTTTAGTGGTACAAAAGCAGCTGGAAAAGCAGGGACGGGTCACTGAAAAACACCCAGATTTAGTGGCACAAACACTGATTGAAATGCCCTGAAGGTTCGCCATAAAATGAGCAGTGTTGTTGTTTGTTGGGAAGTCTCAAAGAGTGGTCTGCAGCTTGGCAGCTGTATCGCCTTGGTGCCATGCCATCCACCATCCCCTCCAACTCCTAATAATCAGCCAAATCAGCCCATATACGACCTCACTTAAGAAATGCTTATATGCTGTGTACAAAAGTAATGCCTAATACCTATGATTTGGAGAAACATACAATGTCAACATGCAACTGGGTTGTTAGGTGACACTTTAAAAATTGGGTAGCAACAGCGTAATTCTTTCCAATATTCTAATGGTTTATCAGTACAGTAATTATTACCAATGCCTATCTTTGTAATCTAAAGCATTACCAAAAATCTTAGAGACATTGCAAACATATAGGCTAAAGTTAAACATTGGAAAATTATTATATAATTTTAAAAGCTTATATTGAAAAGAACAAAAAGGCTAACAGACTGCAGTTGACAGTTTATAAAGACGAGTTTGAAGATTCCCCACAGGGCAGTCAAATGGTATATAAATTACTATTTGCATGTATCATCAGGATATTGATTTGGTTGCTTTTAAGTTGTGTTTTATATTTACAGCTGTATTCATGTATTGATTTTGTAGTTTAAACTGTAGTAAAGAAAGCAAGAAGAGGTAGGTGTAACTTGTTATTTAAGATATGCAAGAGGTTGAACCTCCCAGATTGTCCATTGGTGGAGGAAGTAGCACAAACACAGCAATTTACTTAAAAATGCACAAGCACATTCACCAGACATGAGCGCGTCAGGTTTACTGATGGCTGCTCTCTAAGTGGTTTTTGAAATCACTGTGAGTTAGTGGCCAATGGCAGAATTAATCTGACATAAATTACATGTGAAATGAGAGTCACAGGCGAGCTGCTGGACAAATATTAGAGTCAGGGAGGCAGTTTTTTCAGGTGCTTGAAATAGTACTGTATGAAAAGCCCCAGAGCTCCCCCGGCAACACACACACACACACACACACACACTCACACTCACACTCACACACACACGCGGGATAACAAGCAGTCCAATGGCCAGCAGCTAACTGTTGCATTTGGAGGTAATGGTCTGAGAGAGCGAGAGAGGGGAGCTAGCGGTATTTCAAAGAGCTCTGATTATCCTCTCTCACGTACAGCTCTGTGTGTGTGTGTCTGCTTGTCTTGATAAAATTCAAAGTCCAATAAGCGAGTATCCCTTATCATTCTGTGTCTGAGGTAGAATGATTTTAACTTAAAAGACAACCGTTGGTCCATTTCTAAGGCTTTTTAATGTAGAAAAAAACAGATAATATCAAACCACTTTTTCAAGTCCTGCACACACACACACACACACACACACACACACACACACACACACAAATCAAGTAGCTATTGTTTTAGTCATATATTCATGTATGAAGTCCTTATCAGAGAAACAATTTTTTTTTGCTATTATACACAGCAGGGGAATTTTTATTAATTCAAATCCCAGTCTTGGTTGCACAAATACATGGCAGAGGCAGGATTTTAAAAGATTTAACAGAAATTCAACATAAATAAAACATGTAGACCAGGAGAGCAAATAAGTTTTTTTTTTTTCTGACCCACAGCCGTGCACCTGTCTCTCTCTTGTGCTTCCCCATTTCCCTCGTCCTCGTATGTCTTCCATGTCCCTGGTTTTCCTCTGTGTGTGTATGTGTGGGCGTGGGTGTGTGTTATCTCTTGTGTTCCTGTGCTACCTCTTCCTCCTTGGTCCAACTACACACCTGCTCTTCAGCCTCATTACTCCTTTACTCCCAGGGTTTTTCCCAGCCAATGAGCTCATGTCTAATCACCTCATTCTCCTCACCTGAATTTCTCCATCCATCTCTACACCTACCAGATGACCAGAATAAATGTTGGCATTGTATGTTTCTGCAAACCAAGAATATACTGCATTTTTTATGTAGCAGATTATGCTGTTCTCATGAAATGTTAGTGTGTTTTCCTATGAAAATGAATGTAGCCACATTTGTACATATGATCAGCCTGTAATTTGTGCATAACCCACATATTTCAGAGGGCTGAGATCATGTTATCAGTGCACCAATTGGAGTAAAGAAGGAAGCGGCTCCGTGCGGTCTGTGAGGAGGCAGGTTAGGGTGCTGGATGACTCACAAAACATTAAACTATCTCTCTGGAGACGGGAATTTGGAGTCGTGTAAACTTTGAGTTAACACTGTGTGAACCATATTTCTCCTCCTAAACCAAACCACAATAACTTCAATTGCCAAAACCTAACAACCATGCCTTTACAGTAACTTTATATTAAGGACCTAAAGCCATTCATGAGGCGCTAATTCATAGGATTTATGAAGTGCTGTATGATGATTCTATATACCTTCAATCATACATTCTTGAAAGGCTTCTTTTATAAAAAAAAAAAAAAAGGCAAAGCCAAACAAGGCTGTTAAGCAGAGAATGAAGGCTCTGTGAATGCAGCTTGTGATCAGGTTCTCACTGTGCCTTGCGAGATTAAACAAAAGAATCTTGAACATTTATCTAAATTTCAGAAATACAATTGCATTTATTTAACGTTGCGGAAATTAATGGCATGATGAGATAGGCCTACTGTTCATTTTATTTCATATATATATATATTTTTTTCCCACGGTGGGGACACCAAGGTTAGGAACCAGAGGTGTATAAACGCGTTGTTGCAATCCAGCTCCAACGTAACATGTAATGGTCAATAACGTTTTAATAAATGTAAGGCTCGTGTTTTACAGACACGGCTGTTACCTCAAACAATATGATGAGGTGATCCTCTCTGATCTCCTCCATCCAGAACTGACATAACAGCCGCGGATGGCTAGTTAGCTGTAAGCATCTGACAACGTGTCCACCATGTCTGTGCTTATTTATTTTGAAAGAACGGCCAATGGGGAAACAGCAACGCCACACTGTCAGTCACACTGGCCAATGCTGCAACTTCAGCAACTTCATCACTAAGTCACTCACTCACTCACAAAGTTTCCCGTTTACAGAGCTGGTCTCCATGCTGCGGTCAAGCCAAAAATCAGCTCAAGTCACAGCAATGTCTCGCTAATAAACAACCGATTTTTGATTTGTTGGTCTCAAACAATGGTCTGCATCTTAGTGAGCAGACCTGGGTGTCACACCATCCACTCTCCCCTCCATCCCAAAGTCTTATTCTTTGTCACTTTTAAAATGCTATATTACATATGAAACATACAAATTTAAGGTATCCATGGTTCCAATTCTTGCCGCAACTGGGTTGCCACCGACACTTCATCCCCTCGTCAGAATCGTTTGTATTTAAGTTCTGGTTTTCATTGCAATCTTTGATGGATCCTTGGTTTTGTTCTGTAATCATCAGTGTTGCTTTGACTGCACAAACCTTGAATATACAGTTATTTCTTTAAATTCCTGTTGCCTGCAGTCTCCTGCGTATTGTCCCACCTGCTCCATCCTTCATGAAACTCCTATTTTGTATTTTTTTTGGATGTGAATTAAATGCCTCTGCCCCAAACCAAACTTTAAAAATTCAAGATTTAGTGTTAATTATATCCTTTGCGGAATGTGTTCCAGTTGTCCAAAAAATAAGTGATTTTCTCCTCCACATTTTTCTCATAATTCAGATGGCTTTGACACAAAATGAGAGAGATTTGAAGATGTGTTGTTTAATTTGCTTAGATGGACTGATCACACAATATGTTCATACACTTAAGTGTGGATAGGAGCAACAGTGTCATAACAACTTACAGGGGAACATTGTGCTGTCTTCTAGTTAAATATTCAACCATCTGTTTCCACTTAATCTTATCCAGTGGAATTCAATAGAAGCAGCTTCACATCTGTATCCAGTACCTGTTTTGCTTAATTGATTTGTGAGGCACGCATGTTTACTGCTGGCATGGCAGGTGCATTTGTGAGGTCAGAATGTCTGAGTGAGTCTGACTTCTTCTTCTTGCTCCATAAACCACAGCAGAAACTCTAAATAATGTCACATTGAGGCTCTGATATATTGTTAATGTGTCCACTGCTCTCACAGTAATCTTCTTGGCTGTGATGCTTACTCCCCCATTTCAGCTATCCAGACAAACTGCTGCCTATTAACCAAATTCAGTCCTTATATTCTTCATTGGTTTCATGGTCACAATGGACCTGGTTGATTTCTGTTAAATGTTGTCTTTTACAATACTTTTTTTCTGCACTGGATTGATATTTCATATTGCTAATGTGAGGTTTTATTAGCATGTGATCTGATTATCCGAACATCTAATGCTTCATCAAATAATTGCAGAATAAGATGCAGAATGATCAAACAACAGCTTTAGCCTGACAGCCAAAGCATAATTGTAATTGTGTTTGGACGACAGTATTGACTTTGAATATTTATTAATTTACTATGGACTATGGGATAAGATTACTCTTGTCTTACTGCCTGAAACAAGATAAACATTAGTTTATGAGTCCTTCATATTTGTACATCGAAATACAAATATGATCAAACAAGACTAAACTTTAATTTCCACTGCCGGCAAGGCACAACTCAACTCGCTCAGAACTGTTCCTTTATGGCCTTAAATTTGCAAATGTTGTGGATATGCAAAATCTATACACTTGATTTTGATTTTTTTTTTTTATTTTTAATTGCCACCAGCAAAATCATGCTGTGGTCAAATGATGAAGTGTAAAGTTTCAAGAAAATGTCAGAGCAGTTTCAAACCAAACCAAACCAAAGTTAGTAGGATGAATTGTCTGGGAACCGTGAATGTTTACACAAAATTGCATCTCAATCCTTTGAGTAATTATTTAGACATTTCGGTCAGGACCAAACTGACCAACAGGCAAATCTACAAACCTAGAGCCACACTGCAAACATGGCAAAAAAAAAAAGCTTTTTGGGGGGCTTTAGACAACTCATCTCAGCAGTTGTGGTCAGCAAATGTGTCAAGTCACTACTGCATGTTAGAAATTAAACTCACACACTTTCTACCACAGTTACAGTAATCAGAACAGCATCTTGTGTCCATATTATGGGAAGGAGAGTATGATGGAGTGGATAAAGTGTCATTTATATTGAAGACAGCCCAGATTTATCACACCAATAAAAGTAACAGGAAGAGAATATAGTGTATTGGTCATAAAGAGTGATAAACCCAATGTCCTTGCTTTTATAAACTATGGTATTGTGAATGTGGAAAACCCAATTACATTTATTTGACATTGCCGCAGCTAGTAATGAAAAGTAATTCACAAGAACACATCTTCAATCCCATTCGACCTATCTTCCAATCCTTGCTCCTTTGTGTCATGTCTCATTTGCAGCCATTCGTTTATTATCAACTTCTTTCTCTTCAGCAAACAAGACAAATATGATTTATATGTTGGCACACTGGTTCACGCAATGAGTGCTCTGTCCCACAAACATAAAACAAGCGTTAGGAAATGGGTATTGTTGAGTTGTTTGCTTTTTGTTCATTCAAGATCCACTGCCACTTCCTGTAAAAGCCATTCAGAGCTGGCAAACCTGCATATAAACAACTTTTCCAGATGCACTACAGGAAGCCTTATCCTGTTATTGTTTTGGAATAAGATGTCTTAGATCTTGACATTTTTTAAAAAGCACAAAACAGAAACTCAGGAAGCTCCTGTAATGAAGCCGGGCATTCTCTCAGGAGTGAGGCCCACCTGAGGAACTCTGCAAGCAATATTGTCTGACACATTTGCAAGTTACAACTCCATGCTTGAGTGAGATATGTCTCGAGTTGGTGTGATGTATGACTTAATTTTGCTTGTTTACACTCACTTCAATCTTACAAGCCTCTGAAACATGTGGCTATAATTGCAGAAATCTCCAACGCTATGACTCACCTCAGTGCTTTAAGTGACGTTAGCCTGCAGAATATATCATGCACCCACTGAGCCAGGAGTGACAGCATCTCTCTGCACCCTGCTGTGTTGGTCTACTTTTTGCATGCGCCTCATGACACAAGATCACCTAGAGGAAAATGGTAGGCTGAGAACCTTGTGTACTGACTGATTACATAAGCAGCGGGAGCCAAAAGTATTAGTGTGCAGATCCTTTGTATCTTACTTCATCAGGAGCTTGGGCCTGAACCTCGCCTCTAATTAGATCTGTCAACTCAAAGCCCAATATCTGTGGGAATGGCACAGAGAACTGCTGAGCTACTGGAATCAGTATGAGAAGGGGGGTAGATGGGATAGTTATCCTGCACAGGTTTCCGTGGCTGCTGAAGAAATGAAAAACATTAATTTTTTTCCATAAGACTGGATGCGATCACTGCTGCAAAGTTATAAGTGTTTATAAGACATGTTTTGCCAGTGTTTAATATGTGTCTAATATCCACAACCATCCAAGAATTTGTAGTTTTTACAGGAGCTGTCCCACTGCCACATCAGCTTGATGGCTGGATAAGCAACAAACATCTATCCTCTCATCTGTGGTGCTGTTTATTGTATTGTATGGAAATATTTTCTCAGCTTAGTTGCACCTCTCCCTGCCTGTAATGTTCAGTTCAAAAAGTAAACAACAGTGCTAGTTAAGCTGTAGCTCTGAGTATGCCTTTTATTTCATTAGGGCCCGAGCACCTAGCGGTGCAAGGAAGCTCTTGGAAAGCAAGGAATTATTATTATTATTAGGGCCTGAGCACCTAGTGGTGTGGGGACCCACATGCCCAAAAACTCAGGAAACTTGGTACGCACGCCCTGCCTGACGACAAAAGTCAGATTTTGCTGGTTTCGGAAATGAGCATGGCAAAATGGCTCCACAGAACCCCCTAACGTGTAGCCCCAATGGTTAGGTAGTTTCACCTACAATTTTGAAACTTGGTACACTTATGTATCATGCCCAGATGCACAAAAAAGCTTCTTGGACCCACCCCCCAAACCAGTTTTGAATTTTGTGTTCCGTTTTGGAGATTTCGGGCCTCGTACTTTTGCGAACTTGTCCTACAGGAATAATCCAATTGACTTCAAATTTGTTTTGTCCATTCTCAACCCCTTGGAGATAAAAAGTGATCAAAGGTCTGCACAAAACTTTTACGGTTTTCCCTTGGCATGGCGTACAATTTTGATGTCTCGCCATAAAACAAGAAATTGTTGTAACTTTGGTGTACATTGTCTGATCTGCCCGAAACTCCATGGGTTTAAAGGGTCCTGCGTGAACATATCTGTATGACAAAAATCACTAGTCCTAATAGCGCCACCTACTGGCAACAGGAAGTAAATCTTAAGGGGCAATTATCATTGGATTTACATGATATTTACATGGTTTGGTCTACAAATGATGTACACCAAGGTGACGTGGAATTAATATCCCCTCCACTGCCACCTAATAGCCACTGTAGCCCCTTTTATCGGTGCTTGCAGCTTTAATTTTTATTGTGTCACAAACACAACATTTGTCAGTTATTATTGTTTTGGTGTGAGCTGTCAAGTGTTGGAAATACTGGGTGTATGACTTCTCCTCAGTATAATTGAACCAGATGACACCCTGCTTGTGGTGCAAAAAGTAACAAAAATAAATTTGGAAAACTCAAGAGCAATGTCTCCTCCCATAAATCATGAACCAGCTACTCAAGATTATTCACATAATTTGTTGTGTGCAGTTTCATGTAGGAAGTATTTTTTCACTACTGAACTACACCCACCAACTGTATCACCACTCTGCAGGAAGCGTGCATCTACTGCTAGCTCACCTAGCATCACAAAGTTAACTAACATTAAAGCTCAGCCGAGGAGAACGCCATTAATGTTCATATCTTGTGATGTCATGAGCACAAGCATCTCATCCATCCATGTTTCCTTCTGCACAGTGATGTGGTTAATGGGTGTAGTTTGGTAGAATTAAATTAGCCCCTACATTAAACTGCTCACAACAAGGTCTGTGGATTATCTCAAGTAACCGGGTCATGATTTCTGGAAGAAGATGTCGTTGTGGAGTTTTTCAAATGTATGTTTTTGGGGCTTTGAGTACCACCAACAACTGAGTGCTACCATTACATTCAAGAAGGCAGACATCTCAACACTCAGCAACTCACATCAAAACAATCTAGATTGATAAGTAGCACTACGGGTAAGAGAAAAATTTTTGATTTTTGCGTGAACTGTCCCTTTAAGATATAAGATGAGCTAATCCTTCATTGATCCCTAAAAGGGGAACTTCACATGTTATAGCAGCACAGAGACAAACTGAAAAGTTAGAAAACAGGTAAAGAACCACATGGATTAAATAAATGAATAATAAAATTAGTAATTAGAGAAGTGAAATGCTATGAAAAGCTATGTGAAATACTATACCCACATAAGTGAATAATGCAAATATTTCTTTTAAAAGAAGTCCAGTGTTTCAACTTCAGCAGACATGATGTGTGAACTCTATTTACTAGTTTAAGTATATGCAAAAACAAAAAGTACAACATGTACAATAATATAATAATATATAATAAGTATGTCAAGTTATATATTTGCAGTATATCACAAAGTACAATAATAATACAGCAGTTTGAAAATATAAAAGCACAAAAAAAAAAAATTAGTATTCATTATTAGTATTGTTACGGTATATATATAATATTACACAATGTACAATAAATAAGATAGATAATAACAATAATAACACCACTTCTAATAATAGAGTTTTGATTACATGATATCCACTCTAAGACCAGGAGGTTATGATCATCCACCCAGATTACTATCCTTCTGTTCCCTGGAGTCATCTTGAATTACAAAATTACATGTGTGCAGACCTCATTTACCATCTTCTCCCTCGTCACTTGACCTGGACCTGGCATTATATAAATCCCTTCTAATAATTTTTGAAGATTTTGTCCAGCAGCGTCATTAATATCAGGAAATTCTAGAGCATCATTTGTTCCATCTGCAATCTTTCTTTACTTTCTCTCTATTTCCATGACAGCGAATGCTCACCACAAGGAACCTGGACCTCTTCCAGCCTTGTCATCTTAATTTGCTCTCTTCATGGCAAGAAGACATCCTCTGCCATATACTCTTCTCTACTTTAGCATTCAAGTCTACTAAGCTGCCTCCACTGCAGCAACTTTCTATCCTTTTATTTGAGGCAACAGAAAACGTCAAGCCGGACGTCATGCTGTTAATTCACCTGAATTCACAATGCCTCACTTGAGCTCATATCCATCAACAGCACTTCAGTTGGGCTGTTGAACTTTTTTTTTTTGCTAACCCCATTATTGGATCTTCACACCCTTATCTGAAATTATACATTTGACCAGTTTCAGAAGCGGGATCTTTTTAAGGACATGGTCAGAGATACCAAAACTGAATGTTAACTCCTAATATCAGGCATTTTTAAGTTAATCACCAGGAATTTCTCTCTCAAAAGCATACAGATTTGTAAGGATAAAAAAAATGCAAATTGCGGTACCACATTAATCATTAAGTACCCATTTGTTTGTCAGAGATGACCCTGATGAAAGGGATACAAATACAAATTTCCAACCAGCTCTATATCATAATAATGTTGGTATGTGTAAATGAATTATGATAAACTTCCCTCCAACTCACTAGCACCCTGATCTCGCTGTTCATTTCATGAACCATTCAGCAGCCCTAGGGCTGTTGATCAAAGAGACTGTACCTCTGCATTTTTGCATGCCTGCCATCACGGACAGAAAGACCAAACACAGACCAAACTCCAATTAACCTGTCAAACTATGCAGCATTGATCAACTTTTAACAAGACTCTGTAACTGTATTGCCTGTTTCTCAACTTAAATGTCTTTAGAAACAAGCTTCAGTGTCCTGTTTGGCTGTAATACGAGAGTTTGTTAACAGGAAGGCAGCACCGTACTGTTACTGTATTGTAAAAACAGAGTCAGAAATGTGAGCAAACTCTATGAGAACGTTTGGTACTAGCCACCATAGAGATTCATGTTTCTAAAACAAGCACGTCTAATTGTGGCTAGGGTTAGGAAAAGATGTCCAGTGGGTCTGTCATGTAGTGAAGTGTGTGTGTCGTGTAGTGTAATCTAGTGGATAGTCTACAAGACTGCATCTAGACCCCTCCCATATAAATGGCCAAGCTGAATTGCATCACCCACCTGCGGGAGCATGTATTGGTCTGATGTGGCAAAGTGCATTCTGGTAGTTGTAAATATTCTACTTCTTGAGCAATTGCCAATTCCATGTAGTTTTCTCTGGTCAAATAGCACCACTTTTAAAAGTATTTAAATCTTTATACTGCAGAGACAGCCCAGTTTTATAAAAATACTTTTTTTTCCAGCAGTAAAATACTTCTTTCACAACATACCATGGCTGTAAACAATAGCGTATGTCTTGCCCCACATTTACACATCTTGCTATAGCTTTTTCATGGTGTGGATTGTTACAGTATGCGTTATTGATAATTCTGGACTTTATGACTTGATGGAGAACACCATTTCTTCCATGAAACGATGTAGCAGTATGCCGTGGATTGGGGGATACTTAGGGCTGCAAAGTAAACATAGTAGAGGTTGTGTGCTCCTGAACAGTTTTTGTCTGCTACATTTGGAGAAATCTTGAAATGGGACAGACCTTGCCAACTTGTTATGACATATTTAGTCTAGAAATGCAGACTTTGAAAATCTAGCACCTGAAAGAGGACATAGCTTACTTAACAATAACCTCATCTTGCACGTTGTGTACATCTCTCATCACACACTCACTGCACACTTACTTAAGGAGTCCAAACTCCTGACACTAAGACAACTTCAGTCTTACCATGTAATCAAATGGTCCCAGTGAACCCTCTCTGGCAAAACCCCAATAAAGCCATGCAGCACTGACTGGCTCTTTTCTTATTCACGCACATAAATCCATGGAAAACACATTGCTTTATTCCACATCTATGACGTCCATGAAATGGCGAGCACTCATCAGTCCACTAATAACTTTCTGCTGAGCTGCAGCAATATTCTAAACATACAAAACTTTACAATTTTCACTGCTGGCTTTGTTTTGTTAGGAGAATTGTATTTGTTTTTTGATTTTAAATGTTGTTTATATTCAGTTTCATTCCTCGCATACTGTCTCATTTGTAGCTCAACCAAAAACATTAGTGAGGTCATTAATTGTTTTCATTCCAAATTGATCAGTCACAGTGTTAGATTTAATGCATCATTATTCTTTTTCCTTGTCCTTTTCATTTCCAGTCAGCTCTAAATCATCTTCGGTCTTCATGTTACTGCTTTGAAATTCCTGTGGATGTGCCATTTTCCAAAACCCAAAGCCACAAAAGGGGGAACAAGACTCTGATGAAGGTAGGACCAGAGGCTTTTTCCCGCAGGGTTTGCTACAGTGTGTTACTGGAAATTTAAAGAGCCACACAGTATCAAACAAACCTCACTTTTCAGTACCTCTGACTGTTTGCACTGGTGTAACTGTGTCAATTAATCATATATTCTGACATTTTTCTAAATTTTCAAATGTGTGTTAAGTAAGTTAGTTTTTAGCCTCAGTAATTATTAATGGTCATGATCTATAAAGTGATTGGTTTCACATATTTTATGCTGCATATTATTCCTGCACCACAGGGCATCAAAACACAATTTAGGCAGCAGAATGCCAGAAAATTGGTATTTTAAATAGAAATTAAAATCCTCCTTCTGTACTTCATTCATTTACTAAGGAATTTATGCATCATGCTCTCAGTATTCATGCTTATTTTTGTTTTCATGCTGTTAAAATTCTTGAGCAATGATTTTTAAGAAGTAAATCACCATTATCATTTTAGTACCTACATTCCAAAGAAACACTTCTCTTGACAACGGAAGAAATGTGTGTTGAGAGAAACCACTGGAATGTAGCACATGGACATTAACATGGGTGTCGCAAAAACACTTCCAGTGAAATGTGGGGTTTTTTACATGCTGCCTGATGTCCATCAATACAATACAGTATATAGATAGAATAATAATATTAAGATTTTATGTGACAACAAGCTCATCCTTACATTGTGTTTTTGAGTTTTCATGTCAACCACTGAAGTTGTTCTACATGTTTGGCACACAAAAGGAGTTTCACTTCAGCAATCTCACCACTAAATCCTACACAATGGACCTACACTTCTACATACATTCTCCCAAGTACTGTACAGTACTTGGGAGAATGTACTTTTTTAGAGATACTTATACTTTCCTTGAGTATTTTAATCTCATGCTACATTTACCCCTAATCTGTTACATTTACTGTACCTTTTAATTTGCTTGATTTACTGAACAGCTTTATTTACCAGATACTTTGCTGTTTAATTATTACAGAACCAATTAATAAATTACGTTATGATATATTAAGCTTCCCAGTAATTAACATAAGCCCCACTTGTACCAGCTGCAAAATCAAAATTAATGAACACTTAAATTTTTAATTCTTATTTGCCTCTCTGTGGTTTGGGAGGTTATGAAAAAAAAAAAAAACGTTTTTAAATAACAGTTTATTTTATTAACCTCTAGTTCAAACCAAACTGAGGTTGAGCCTCTAAATGTTTGGTCACATTTGCTCACATTATGAAAATATTGTATATTGACATACTTGCTCTCTCATCACATGCTTCACTCCTCGAAACCAGGACATCGTTCTCACTCATACAGTATCTGACAACAAAAATCTTTACTTGGTAGACAAATGAGGTCCCTGGTTCAGAGCAGATCTGTGGGTTCATACTCTGAAGAGAGTTGCAGCTTTTAGCTGCAGGGAGGGAGCTGATGAATGACTCACATCGCTACCTTGTGGCGGTGAAGGGTAACACTATTTACTGTTATCGCTGTACCGGGGACAGATATAACAGAGGCTTCAGTGCCGTAGTGCTGGTCATTCCTATTCTTACCAAAGAAGATGATGGGGCTTTCAGTTTCCGCTGCATTTTTTTCTCGTAAAATTATAACTTCTAGAGTTTAATTTCATTTTTAAAGCAAATATATACAGTATATATTATATATTTTTTCGACTATAAGCCTGCTATGCTTTGGACTGCTTCTACTCAGATAAGATTTTGTTTTTTGGAGAATTACCTGTGAACTGTGAGGTGTTCCACCCACCTATTTTAAACCCTAGCTGTGCTGTTTTGTAGCTCCACATTGTAGATTTCTGCACCTTAAGTTTACTTTTATGATGCCACGTTTTTTTTTATCAGAAATTTAATTTATAAGTGGAAATATTTCAGGCGTCTTCAGTTTTTAGGGAGGATGGGTGAGTTGAGCCAACCCTTGTTTATCACTTGAGATACATGTTTTGAGCCTCATACCTCACCGTTTGTCTTGACACCTGTGAGGAGCACGCGAGGAAGACTTTGTCACTGAAGACCCTTAAAGTGACTGTTCCAGTCATTGCATGACTGCACAACCCTGACGCATCTGCAGAGGACAAGACTGCGGCAATGGAGAGAATTTCAAATGAAAGTGACTTATGGCAATTTAACGAAACCTGGCGGAACTCAAGTCTCGTTAACGGGACCGGTTGGCTGAATCAGACGAACCCTCTGAAGAGGAATGAGGAGGTGGCGAAGGTGGAAGTGACTGTGCTCGCCCTGGTGCTGTTTCTGGCGCTGGCGGGGAACCTGTGCGTCCTGCTGGCCATCCACACCACCAAACACAGCCAGTCCCGCATGTACTACTTCATGAAACACCTGAGCATCGCAGATCTAGTTGTGGCGATATTTCAAGTTCTCCCACAACTTATCTGGGACATCACGTTTCGGTTTTATGGACCGGATATTTTGTGTAGGTTAGTGAAATACCTACAGGTCGTTGGGATGTTCGCTTCCACTTACATGTTAGTTTTGATGTCCGTAGACAGGTGTTTGGCAATTTGTCAGCCTCTTCGTTCTTTGCACAGGAGAAAAGACCGTTTCTATGTGATCTTCTCCTGGGTGCTGAGTCTGCTCTTCAGTATCCCACAGATGTTCATTTTCTCCCTGATCGAGGTCGGCTCAGCCGGATCAGGAGTGTATGACTGCTGGGGTGACTTTGTGAAGCCCTGGGGTGCCAAAGCTTACATCACATGGATCAGCCTCACCATTTACATTATTCCGGTGGCGATATTGAGTATTTGCTACGGACTGATAAGCTTCAAAATATGGCAAAACTTCAAACTGAAAACCAGGCGGGAGCAGTGTATAAGCCTGACACCAAAAGCCTCCAAATGCAACACGCTGGCCCGCGTGAGTAGCGTGAAGCTCATCTCCAAGGCAAAGATAACTACAGTGAAAATGACTTTTGTGATCGTCTTGGCTTATATCGTCTGTTGGACTCCGTTTTTCTCCGTTCAGATGTGGTCTGCGTGGGATCCAGCAGCGCCCCGTGAAGGTAGGATCATTTTAAAGTTTGATTTCATTCCGAGTGCGCGCAATGCCGCTCCAAGTCCGATGTACTCATGTCATTACGCACTAGAATATTTTGAAACACTTACATACCAGCTATCTTTTTTCATTAGTTTTTTCCCTGTACTGAACCGTAGAAATGCATGTAGACTTGTAACCGTCGCAGCCGTCTTGCTGCATCGGTGCTCTTTTACGCACCGGGGTGCCAGCGCCTAGTAGCAGCTAGACGAAACTCAGATGACAAAAACATCATTTTGAGATGTGTTTACTCGTCTTTACTATGCTGGGGTAATAAAGCTGTCTCAATGAGAGCAGAGGTCTGCTGTTTTAGTGTCAGTCTAAATAACGCAGCCAGGGTTCGGATGACAGAGTTAAGTGCAGGAGATCTGACCGGACGACACATCATAAACTAATAAGAAATGTTGGTCTAATTTGTAAATAGTCTGCTAAAACATAATGCTTTGATTTGAATACAAAGCCATGTATGTGACATTCGTATGTTTGTGACATTCAGCAGTTTTAAGAAAGAACATCCCTGCAATACACACATTTCTTAATACACAGTCACAGTCTCCTCACTACCAAGATTTAAAACGCACGATTACAACATGTCATCTCCAAATTGACTGCTCTTACAAGAGACAACTAGTTAATCTTGTTAATCTAATGCATTCTGATGCTGTTAATGTTTTGTTTTCACCAAAAATGCAGAGCAAGAAAACCCACCTATGTTTTCTTTTTAACACGTCAGATTGTTTATATCAGTACACTTGTTGCATGGTAAGTAAAAATGTATTAGGCTCTTTAAAGTGCAAGATCTGTGCACAGAATATTCAGTGTGCTGTGACCCTCCTCACAGCTGCAGACACCGACTGACGGTTAATCATTAATCAAATTAGCGTGCGCCACCACGCGCCAAGCAGCTTTTATTTGTGCCCGTGGGGCATGTTGGAGTGCGTCGTTGACATTTAGCAACAGCGCGTTGGACATTAAGCTGCCTTCTACTGTATGTGTCCCCTATATTCATCGATCCGCTGGGCAATGGCCACACCCATAAACCAACAGATGATCTGATACTCCACAGTGTGTTTGCACTGTGATTGTACCCCTTCCACTATTTCATTACATTTAGATAAAGCTAAGTAAAAGCAGAAATAGCCCTTTGAAAAAGCTGTGTTTGATATGAATGTGTCTGTGATTTAAGGACATTTTTGTACTGGAAAATGAAGAGCAAATCTAATAAAGCTATTACTTTGAAGACCTTACACAATAAAATGACTACATCTCCTCAAACACAATACACAACTTGTTTTCCAAGCAGTGCCCATCCCTTATAGCTATACTGTTGTGGCATTTCCTCTGATAAAAAGTGAAAAGAGAAACATTTTTTGCAAACACAGACTAAAATAATACAACCATACACATGCTAAAAATAAGACAATAATGTCAGGAAGTTTCTTGATGAGTGGAGAGTAAACACACTACAAGTGTTTCAAGCCTTGGTTCTTTTGTTTCCCTGTTTGTGTACCAGGTTCCAGCTGACTGGTTTTGTGTGGCTGTCATTCTCCTCAAGCTGCCTGGTTCACACCAACTATTTACATTTTGGAGCTAAAAAGTTGCATAATTTACTTAGCAGTCATCCAGTTCTTCAACACTGAGGAGGTATATAGCTATAACTGGTTCTAGTGCTGCACCTTACAATGATATTCAAAGTTAAAGTCACTGGAAAAAGAGCAGCAAAAGTGCTTGAGTCCCTGAATGGAAAAGAAAGTGATTAATTCATTTTCTGTTGCAGAGCCTGACTCAGTGCAGGGAGGATCTCTGATGGCTGTCCTCCACGTGATCAGTGCTGAGAAAGGCTAGAATTGGCTGTGACACGTGTCAATGTTTGTGTACAAAAGATAGGCTGGAGTGTCACCTGTGTGTGCAGATAAAATGTCCATTAGAGTCATACTCAGCAAGCGGGCCCAGACCGCACAGCTTAGGAGGGACAGCCGTTATTACTCTGTGTTTAAAACATTCATTAAGTAAATTAACTAGTTAAAGAAAACATGAGGATATGGTATATAATATAGTAAATTATATGCATAACTATGTTTTCGTTATCACCTGAGAATAACAAGGCCTGGTTGTGTTTTTCTTACCTCAGAATGAGCTGTTAATATCCACAAATGGAGCGGGTCCTCTTCCACAGAGTCCGCCATATTGTTTCTTGATGTTTGATGTTTCTTGACCATTCACATTTTCATGTCGGACACTGTTGTTCCTTTAAGGCTGTGACACACCAAGCGCACATCCGAGCTGCGACGAAAGTCCTCTGCTGTGTCGCTTTCACAACGCCATGTCTTGGCTAAAGTGTTGCACAGGAACGCACCAAATCAACAGCCAACAAGCACGTTTGTTCTGCGTCTGCATGAGAGGAGATACCCCTCCATACCAGCAGACAGCGGTCATCTGTTGTAGTCACTGAAAACAGGAAACCGGAAGACCGCCATGACAATAGTTAGCCAGTTAGCACATTAACGACACAACCTAGTGTTGAAAGAACAAAGCATATTTACCAAATGCCCGTGAACAACAATACAACCTATCAGGAAATGTTTTTGTTAAGAGTTCAGTGGTTGAAGAAAAACAATCGTACCTGATCTAACAAGTGTGTTTCGACCTCCCTTAACTTTAGCTGTTTGCCATTAAGGGCCAACGGTGCAGGATACAGTGCGACGAGGGCTGCAGGCGCATGCTGTTGGCCTAACGTAGGTGGATGGCCGACTGTCGGCTTGGTGTGTCATGACCTTTAGACACTTGGTACATGGGAGAAGTTGTGTAACCTCACCACTAGATGCCACTGAAAAGGCTGTTCTCATGCACTGTTGGTATGTGTACCTAAAAAAAGTAAACCACCACAATTAATATAAAACTCACATAATGATGAGCCAGTAATGTGTTTGTATAACCCTCATAATCAGGAAGGCGGTGATCATGTCACCAATACACTGATGAGAATAAAAATGGTTGTAGTATAAAGAGCATAAGTCCATATAAGACGGCATGTTTAGTTGGAGAAGAGGTTATAAAACACAAGACTATTGTCCAGGAGACCGTGTGAAAAAAGGTCAACTTTGAGTTTAAGGCTATGTCATCACCACATTTCTTTTTCGTAAATGTAACTTCTACTTGTATACAATGTGTCAAGGCCATTTCTGGTGTGCTTATTCGTTAGATATCATACAAACCCTTGTCTGTGGCAACATTGCACTAAATTCTACACACTGGACCTGTAATGTAGTCAGTTTGGAAGAGAAACCAGGTTGTAATAATGTGTGTTGAATATTAGTTGAGGGACGAGCGAAACAGGGTCTGTACCTTTAAAACAGAAAGATCAGCCAGTGAGGAGCTGCGGATTTCAAATAAAGATTCTGATATTACATGCGGCATTCCCTATAATCACCTTTTGTATTCTACTCTGGAATAGATAAACTAGTTACATGAAATGTGTGAGACACAAAATATTATTACAGGATAATTTGCAGAAAGAAGTCTTTTCTTTCAGCATGTTTTAAGTGATTGGCACCATTATGGGAAAATTAGTACTGTGGTTTCCTATGAGATTCACCTTACTAAGACATCTTTTCAATCAATGTACATAATCAATCAAGCTGACGTTTTAACATAAGTGGAGGCTTACTACTTAAAGGTCACTGTCTTTCTTTCAAAAGCCACTCGTAGCAGAAACATTATGTACAAGCAGCTGTTGAGTAAACAAACATGATGCATAATTTGAGTAAGTTCATAGTTTGACATTTTGAAAATATGCGTATTTGCTTTCTTTTCAAGCGTTAGATGAAAAGTCTGCTGTCTTTGTTTCTTCCGCTATAGTAACCTGACCAAGAAATGGTCCAGTCACATAGCTCCACATTAAATGGTGAATTAACATTATTACACTACAATTTTTGATGAAACAAACAATATTTGTGTTAAGTAGTGAGCTTTAGCTGGTTTTGTTACCTTTGGAGGAAGCCAGGCTAGCTGTTTCTAGTCTTAAAGGAATGTTTGACCCCAAAACAATAATTTTTATGTCAGTTACTCAGCCTGTGTTATGTTGAATTTAGAAAGATTTTTTTTTTTTTTGTTGGTGCATCTCTCTGCTACAAACAAAGAATCCAAAACAGGCAAGCATTCTTGATGAATTGAAGTCATAGGAGTTCACTTTAAACAGAAATAACATATCAAAACATCTGCATGCAACTTATAGCCCAAGTCTCATTTATGCAGTCGTATGCTCATTGCCTCCCCAACACAAGTATTTTTTGCCAAATCCTTGCTATTTTAAATGCCTCTGCATAAACAGCACAGACAAACTACTCGTCCCTGGGTGAGACTGTTTATATGCAAGTGTTTTAAATAGCATTGTTTTAGTGAAATGCATGTGTTTGGGAGGTACTGATCATTCAACTGGTTATAAAAGACTTGATTTTTAATGCACAAGTTGGGTAAGAGTTTGTAAACAAATATTTTGATATAGTTTTGCTGTTGTTGAATGTGGACCCCAATGACTTCATTTTATTATGAATGTTCACCTCTTTGGATTCCTCGTTCACTGTGGCGGCACGCAAGAAAAACAAAGTTTTCTTCCTGAATTTAACACAACTCAGGGTGCGTAACTGACACACAAAAAACAACTGGTGGGGTGATGTATTTCTTTAATGCTAAGCTAACTGATTGCTTGCTGCAACATCATTTCATACAGATGTGAGAGTGGTATCAATCTTAATATTTAACTCTCATCAAGAAAGCAAATAAGTACATTTTCCCAAAATGCTGAACTACCCCTTTAGCCAAAATTGAAGCGGTGGTGTAGCACACACACTGTATGAAATCTTAACCCCTAGGTACAATGTTGACATCAAGACAATCAGTGTATTTTTTTTAGATGCATGAACAAAGAGCTAAATTGCCTCATCCCTCGAAGTTCAGCCGAAAAAGTTGATATAATGTGACTCCCATTTGGCTAATCACTAACTTTAAGAAATGAAAGTGTCCCATACTTTTAAGCTTTGTAACATCAGTGACATTGAACAGCCATACAGGTTTCATTATGTAGAGTACAAAAACATCTGAAGGTGAAACCTTGACTTAGACGCTAACGCAGGCTCCCCAAAAAACTGGGAACACAAGCTTTCCCCCTGCTGAGCCTGCTGCCCCCAGACGCTGACTCACACTCTGGGTGCTATTGATTGGTGTTAAGTGCTGATCGACACAAGTGTTACTTTTTTTTTGTAAAGGTCAGTGCCTATATAGTGTCTTTACAAGCTGTGAGAAAAGCAAGACAGTGTCAAAGACCACTCAAAGCAATTTTACTCATAAATACCACTTATTGTTAAAATGAAAAGGAGATTACTACAATGCATGTTAACCTCCAGGGAGCCCGAATCAGCACTAAGTGTTCTCATTAATGACTTGCTGAGGAGTCTTTTGGGGCTGCCCAATATCAACACTGACAGAAAGACAGATGCACCACCTGGGGGATGAGCATTCTGCCTTTTCTTTTGCTGTGTGATTCATCTTTCTCTTGTAAAATACATCATGAGCTAATTCTGTGAAGACTTTTTCCTGATAGTTCACCCTATTATTTAAATTAGATCCAGGCTCTGCTCTCATCCCCCCTGATAAGAATGCATGATAACCACCAGTTGGTCTTTTGCACTGTCTCCAATGAAGCATATCTCTCCATCCATGTCAGCGGCTTTTTAGTCTGTGTTAGAGCAGGGCGATGCATAATCAGAGGGTAAATTTACACTTTTTTGTGTGCCTTTTTATAGAACATTTTTCTTGCTCAGGTTAAAATATAGTTACTAAATTTTTCTGACATTTCCATTTATAAAGATAGCAACGCAGCCCAAAAGTAGATTATAATACCGTTGACACCATAGCAGAAGGCTAATTGAATGATCTACACTTAGTTAAACTCATGTTTTAGTCTCATAAATCAAATCCTCAACGTCTGATAAGCAATTAATATGAAATTAATCATGTGTGTGACTTCCATGCCCTTACAGAGATCATTTATGCTGAACAATTTTGTTGGAGCTCAGGAAGTGTCATTAAAGACAACATGAGAATAGCAGCAGCACCAAATGATTAGCAATCAGTAGGAAGAGGTTAAATATGGATGCAAAGCTATTACATGAATCTGAACCTCGTTTGCCAAATGTCAGTTGGATGGTGGAGTTGATGTAGCGTAAATGTCATCCACTGCGCCATTGCAGGTTACTTCCAGTGATGTATTACCACAGTGTTGTGCGAGGAGGAACATTTGCGCTGTCTCTCCCATTCTAATCTTGAAAGTGTTTTTGCAGGAATTTGCTCAGTTCCTTGTTTGAACAGGTCATCAATTATGTATTTTATAATTAGAAATAAATAGTGAGAAATAATAATAAGTTTATTTCTCACTCTTGGGCTACAAGTGTTTGAAACTCTTTCCATCCTCAGTCCCTGATTTCAAAGTCTAAGAATCCCTTCAGTTACAATTACACAGTTATAACTGCGTTTTTGTATCTTATATAATGGAACTGGTTCTTTATTGGCAGAAAACTACAAATGGGTGAAAACAAACAAGATTAGAACTACTCTGTGAGGCTGTGGGCTACTAACTGAATGTTAGCAAGCTGACCTAATGTCAACATGCTGTTACACTCACAATGATAGTGATAACATGCTGATATTTAGCACATGACATTAAACATGTTAACCATCTTACTTTAGCGTAGTGGTATGCTAACTTATCAAAATTGTTACAATTCATCCTAACTCACTATTGTATAAATTATTACTTAAACATTATAAAAAATATTTTCATGAGTTTAAACTTAAAACTACTTAAATATTTTAATATTTGAAAGAAAAAATATTTTAAGGGGATTGGTTGGTATATTTTTGCCACATGGTAACAATGTGCAATCATGGAAAGACAGATCACTTCCATATTCGTATATAGTTGCCATACAGAAACAAATAGCTTTTCCCATTTTACAAAAAAAATGTATTGTATTGTAACTGGCTTTAAAGATGAATATTTAAAGTTATTTACACCAGAGAGTATTTTTAAAGAAATCTTTAAAGACTTTTAACTACATTTTGAGCAATTAGTCGACTTTGGGAGCCCTCATATCATCAGTGTCACGTGTCCATGGTAAAAAAAGAAGGAATAACAGGATTTCCTGGTCATAATGTAGAAGCCCTCCACTTTCACAACTTAACAGTCAAACATGGCTTTACTGCCTTTTAGTAAAACTGAGTTTAAGTGTTTGATGCTATATGCAATAATTTCAAAGCAATCCACTTAATGATTGTTGGGACATTTCAATCAAACCCACAAATATTAACCTTGTGGTGATGCCAGATGAAAAGTCAGTTGATTGCCAAAGTTATTAAGATTCATGCTGTGGGGACCATGCATATCCTTCTAAAGTCCAGTGCTCTTCATCTCCAAGTTTGAGATATTGCAGTCTGGACCGTAGTCGTAGACCGTCTGATTGACTAACACTGCCATCCCTACAACCACGATATCACGAGCATGGATAAAATGTTTGAATATAGATAAAGTTCTATATCATCACAGGTAGGAAAAACTGTGTGCACCATTCATAAATCATGTAAATAGTCCTGCACATGAAAAGAATGACGGTAGATAACTTAACGTAACTTTCAGCTAGGCAGTCACACCTTTTTTTATTTGAATCCAAACTCTGAAAGAGAAAGGAAGTTGCTGATTCATTTTTATTGTCATGGCAGAGTAACATTCCTCTCTCTCTCTCTCATTTCCTGCAGCCATGCCCTTCATCATCTCCATGCTGCTGGCCAGCCTCAACAGCTGCTGCAACCCCTGGATCTACATGTGCTTCGCCGGGCATCTGTTCCAGGATCTTAGGCAGAACTTTCTGTGCTGTTCCACTCGCTACCTCAAATCATCCCAGTGCCACTGTGAGCGTGACTTTGACTCCAGTCACAAGAGCAACTCCTCAACCTTTGCCATTAAGAGTACTAGCAGCCAGCGGAGCATCACACAGACTTCCACCACATAAGCACCCACACTTACTTCCCTTCTCAAGCTGCCCACCCTGCCTTTCACCACATGCCATTGTCCATAAAATATCCAGCAGTTCAACTCCTTTGGATACCTCTCACCCTGAGGCTTGCATGTTCAAGCCCTAGAAGAAAAAAACAGCAGTCTTGATTTTTTTATTTACAGTACTTCACAGTGTAAAGTCGAGATTAAATTGTAAAATAGAGAAATGTACAAAATATTATCAAGGGTGCGATATTTCGTTCATAAAGAGGTATTATTCTTGTGTGACATGTACAGTATATATTGGCATAATTGCAGTGCATAGAAATAAAAAGAGAAGAATTTTTAAGCACTGTTACCTTGGCAAACCATATGATTGATTCAGTTGTTGTCACCAGCAAAGCTTGTGGATCCTGTTTGTCTGTGTTCTGATGAAGTTGCTCACCTGTTATAAATATTGTGAGCAAATTTGTTCACTTTGTTACATTTGCAATGGATTGCATACATGTAAACTGTTACTTGATTTATCGTAAGATGTGAGATGTAAAGGCTGTCACTGGTAAAGATTTTAAAAATAAAGAACGAAAGCAGCACAAACTCTCTGATGACTATTATTTACACCTAGCTGATGCTCATTAGAGCTCCTGTTGCCTCCCGAAATTCTTGGCAAGGTTGTTGGAAATGTACCAGAGGGTTGTTTGTTGACACTGAATCAACAACGTCACTGAGTTCCTGCAGATTTTGGCAGCACATTGAAACTTTTAACTTCCTGTTCAAGTTCAAGATCTGCTCAGTGCCAAACTGGGTTGATCTGGAGACTGCTGGTGTGAACCGCAGTATGTGACAAAAAAGGTTAACTGTGGCGATAAATTCCCTCCAGAGTTCTTTGTTGCAAAGCTCATTCAGTCTTAGGCTGTTGTGTTTGTATTCAATCTGAACGTTTCAGGTGATTTAGCCATCTAGGATAGGAACCTTTGTTACTGTAATTACAGCACATCAGTTATCCGTTTCAATAACAAGGAGTGACCTGAAAATAAAGCAAAAACTTCACAATAAAAACAATTTATATTTGCAATAAATAACCTACTGCATTTATGATGTTTATAATGAAAGACTCAGATTCAGATTCATCTTTCAGCTTTGTCATTCAGCTTTTTCTGATATTTTGCTTCTTTCCCACTTTACACTGCACTCGGGATATAGATGTAGATTTCTGGGGGAATGCACGGTACATGTACCCCTTAATATTTAGCACATGTGCACTTGCCCCACCCAACAAAAACATGAAAGTAGGACTTTTATTTTGACAAAATTTAAGACAATAACACCACAAATTGATGCAGAGAAGAAACAAATTTGTGCATAAAAACTGCCCCCAAAGACCCCAAAACTCTCCCATTTCATATGTCCTTAACTTTGGATATAATATAATGCAGCAAACTAAAGCCCCGAAAAAAAAAAGCTTTATACAAGTTACAATGTAAAAGGAAGATTTAATGTAATTGTTCCTTAACATGGTTTAAGAAGAAATTAAATTGAAGTTTATCCTAAATCCGGATACTTGTATCTTTTTCCAGATGGCAGCAGGATGAACAGACTGTGGCCGGGGTGGCAGCTGTCTTTCAGGATCCTTTGGGCTCTGTACACACACCTCACTTCACCAAGGTCACTGATACTCTCTAGGTGGGAACCAGTGATGTTCTGGGCAGTTTTAATCACACGCTGTAGAGCCTTCCTGTCCTGGGCCGTGCACAATCCATGCCAGTTCGTGATGTTTCCAGTCAGTAGGCTTTCTGTTGCTCATCTGTAGAAGTTAACCAGGATCTAAGGAAGGAGGAAGTAGAGCCTTTTCTGTGCATTTTTAACCTGGGTGGTGATGTGTGATGACCAAGATAGGTTCTCTGTGATAGTAATTGCAAGGAACCTATAACTGTTCAGCCGCTCCACCTCAGCTCCACTGATGTAGACAGAGGTGTATGTCTTTGCCTCCATCTTTCTAAAATCAGCAATCAGCTCCTTGGTTTTACTAATGTTGGGCAGTAGGTTGTACTCTGTGTTGATTTCCTCCCGGTATGAACTCTCATTGTTGTTTTATAATACGACAAATGATGGTGGTGTCGTCCGCATAGTTCACAGTAGAGTTCTCCTGATGTCTGGGAGTGCAGTCATGGGTGTACAGTGTGAACAGGAGGGGGCTGAGCACACAGCCCTGGGGGGCTCCGGTGTTGAGCACTAACGTAGAGGAGGAGCAACTGTTAATTGAACCCTCTGGGGTCTGCATGTGAGGAAGTCTGGTGTCCAGTATCCAGTTGCAGAGCGTTGTACTTAAGCCCAGAGTATTATGTTTTCCAATCAGCTTCATGGGAGAGATTGTGTTGAATGTTGAGCTGAATTCAACAAATAGCATCCTTATGTAGCTATTCTTATTCTCCAGATGAGTGAAGACTGAGTGAAGAGCAGTAGATATGGTATCCTGTGTGGATCTGTTGGTTCTGAAAGTATACTGGTGAGGGTCCAGGCTGGCAGGGATGTTGTGTTTGATGTGCTGGAGAACTACTTTCTCATAGCAATTCATCAGGATGGGGGTAAGAGCCGCAGGGCGGTAGTCATTAAGACTAGACACAGCAGACTTTTTAGGTACAGGGACGATGATGGCCGTCTTGATACAGGAAGAAACAGTCTCTTGTGAAATTGAGATGTTAAAAATGACACTTATAACATTATCAAGCTGATCAGCACTGGTTAGTTATTGCAGGAATGTTCGACTGCATTACACTGCACAGGTGTTGCTTTGATTTTATTATTGTGTGGATACAGGATTAATTAATGTGCCAAAATAATCATTTTTAGTCATATTTCTGGCTAGATTTAGTTTACTGCCCTATAGCCTTAATAATGTAATGTTCCATTAGATATCAATAGAACATGAAGACAGGTCCGCACATGTAGGCTTGATCTGTCTCAAGATGATGTGCGCTTAAGGGAGCTCTGTACCTTTCTGAGTGATTTATTGCTATATTTTATTGGTTCCACACCTGCCTTAAACTACTACACTGCACCAGTGGCAAAAGTTAGGCTCTATCAGGAGAATCCTGTAAAAATAGACAACAGCGCCGAATTGGCAGACTTTGCAGTGTACATCACAGACCTTTTCTATAAATTCCATGATCAGAAATTATGAGCGTGGAGAGCAATTTCTGGTTACAGTGTGTTTGTTATTGCACAACTTAAATCATTTACAGGAGACAAAAATTAGATAAATTCATAAAAATAATCATGAGATCTGTATTTGTGAAATATTTGTTGTATTTTAATTAGACCCAATATATTCATGTGTTCAACATATTCACTGTATCTATATAGGTTTTAGTAGATAAATCACACTTGCTTGTTAATTACACTGGTTAGCACAGTTCATTTATCAAACTAATGCTTTAACACAGTGTCCTGTTTCTGCTCATAAAAATTCTAAAGGTGTATTTTCTGGCACAGTGAAGGACTAAAATGAAAAGACGAGAAAAAAGCATGCTGAGGTTGTGAACATAGGGTGTGGTGACGCTGAATCATCAGTGATGGATCTCAGACACAAAAGAGAGGCATAGAGATACACAACAGCAGCCTCTAGTGGATCACAGCTCCCTTGTAGACAAAAGTTGTTGAGAATATCACTGAAACACAATTAAGATTTTTAGTTAATCTTAAAAATGTATTTCTTAAACCTCTCAGAATGAATGGAAATAACACACAAAATATACTTTCATTCAAATACTCAACCAGTGGTGACATATAGTCATTATAAGTATACTTTCATCAGTTATAAAGTGTCTTTAAGCCCATATATTTTAAGCCTTTCTTCACTGCAAGGGCACAACAGAAGCAAATGTATTCTGCTTTTCTGCATAATGAAAACAACACTGTGGAACATTACAATGGGTCTCACAGAGTGGTTTTTACTCAACTCCATCAGCAGTTAGGTCCATACTTGTTTACACATACTTGACAGAAATATGCAGTACCGAAGTAGGTTTAATATTCCACTTATCACCCTTTGATAAAAAGGAAGTAGATTATCAGCTACTCCAAACATACATTTACAAGTAAGCAAAAACTCTGTTAGTTACTATGGATTCATCGCAAATAACAAAATAATTATGTAGAGGAAACATGTTCACTTCCTTTGTTTTTGTCAAAGCTTTTACCAGGAAGAATACATAGGTGTAGATTTTAAGATGGATATAGGGGGCACATTCCCCGCAAAAACATAGAATGTGCATTTGTCTACCAAAATAAAAACAAGTAGCAGAGGGCTTTTATTTCTTTTGACAAAATCAGTCACACTTCCACCAAAATGCAATTTTTGAAACCCCCCCACCCCCCTCCATTTCATACTTTGAAACAAAACCTTTCACCCAAGGGTGCATTTATGATTGTCAAATCCTACTCAATTAATAGAAACTTAAACAATACCAGAAACAGCAATATACAGCATCAACAGAACTTTTAAGAATGGCCAAATGTAACACAGGTAGCATTGTCCACAGGTGCAGCAGTTTTGGGGAATTCTTTTCATTTGTTGCGACGGAGTGGATATTGTCTTTGGCTTTTGTGATACAAATAAATGAGGGCAGACAGATCCTGGTCGTGGCAAGTGGTCCTCTTCCCCCTCAGTGAGGTGCACTGATCCTGCCAGGAGTGCCAGAGCTGTCACAGAACCACGCTGCCTGCTGCAGCTGTCACAGAGCTTCTGGTGGCAAAAGGCACATGGGGCATGCCAGGACTCAGAGCTGAGAGCGTAAGATAGGTGGGTGGGGAACAGTATGTAATGAAGCAAGGAGGAGGAGGAGTATCAGGGAGTAAGCGAGATACCAGGACTGATCTTCTGGTGTATGAAAAGGTACCGCACTTCATGCGATCACACTATAAACACTAAATTGTTAGCTCTTAGACTTCTTTGCGCAGTGCAACACGCACACTGCTGAAAATCTTGCCCAGTGCTTCAAAGAAGGGGTCACAGAAGGTTTGGATGCAGAGAGAGTAGATGCGGCTGATGCACTGCGACTCAATCAGACAGCTCTTGATGCAGGGAACCACAGCCCAGATGTGGCAGAAGGAGATGCATGCGAACAGGAAGCCCCAGAGCAGAGCGACAGGGATACCAAAGACAGCAGACAAGATGCGGTAGCACCAGTACTTGGACACGGTGAAGGTGGTGTAGCTGAGCTTCCACACTCCATCCAAGCTGTGTGTGCCGTCAGGCTCTGCAATGACATCCTCAAAGTCCACCTGATAGAAAATTGAAAGAGGCTTTCATTACTACACATTTGTAACCAGGCGCAATTTTCATCCATCTCCATCCACCAGATCTCCGTGTGCTCTGAGTAATATGCACATGCCAATGTAAAGTGTGGAGATTAAGCTTTGAAAGCTGCAGAGTGTTCGGATCAAATTTATGCAGAGGAACCAATTATGTGTTGAACATTATAGAATAAAACCTTAATGTTGTGGCATACAGGCAAAATAATGGAGTGGCTTTTAATGCTGTGTCTAAATCATCCTGAAAGGTCTATTTCTACACAATTCTCAGTAACCCAAGTTTGCCTCATGTAAAATGCATAAGAGCAACTGTACAAAGGTCCAATCTGTTTTCAGCATGTGTCACCTCGTCCACTGGAAAAGTGCTGTCGCTTTCTGAGATGAGACTCAGCTATAAAATGCTAATTAACTTAATCATGACAGGCAGACTCACTGCACATCTTAAACCTTTTCTTTTCTTCCAGACCACTGGAAAGGATCAGTATGGGGAGAGTGAAGTCCGTTTCCTGTAGGGATGGCAGCCTGAGATCATCCTCTGAATGAATGGCTGGACATGAACCGTTTTATATTTTCTCTGCAATGTCTGGCCTCTTTCAGCTGTTAGAGGGATTGCTAGAGTCAAATACAGCAACAGACCAATCAGTGTTCTTTAGAGACAATTGATGGACACCCAAAGATGGTAAATCTGATAACTCAGGAGATAACATTCCCTGACTAATTAGACTGGTTCAATCAATATCACTTTATTTTAATGGAAAGGCAAGAAATAAGTTATGTTTAGTAGTAGATGAAGTGCCCAAAAGCCATACTTGAGTAAAAGTAAAGATTAATCACTGGAAAATGGCTATGGTAGAAGTTAAAGCCACCTATTATGATATAACTTAAGGAAAAGTCCTAAAATATCTGATTTTATTGTACTTAAGTATTAAAAATATTTTTCTTATGTTAAATGTACTTAAGTATTTAAAAGTACAATTAAATACTGTTAATAAATAGTTAGTGGTCAGAAGTATTATATGTTAGCACAAAATGACTGCATGGATCAAAATGTTGAAGTATCACTCACTTACTCCTAGACAAGACAGTTGGGATTATTTTTGATAATCCTTTCAGTTTAAAGCAGACATAAGCAAGCATGTAAATCATTCCAAACTGAGTCTTGCAGACACTGAACTCTATTCATAACTTGTGATTTATACCTCAATTGACCATGTTTACAAAACATATTCTAAAGGTATATTTGGTCCTGTCAAGAAAATATATTGTTGCGGTAACATGGCAACAATCACCCGATAAACAGTCGTCAAACCTAAATAAATCACACGGCACAGTGTATCAGTTTCACACTCTTCTACCCCATTCCCAAAATACACTTTGCACAGGCAACAGGAATAGCTCTTGGTCTATTTAAGGATTTTCCAGACAGTGTGATAACCTGTTCTCTTGTCTTTGTTCCTATTTACCACTTTATTTATTTTCTCCCTGAACTCCCTCACATGCCAAGACAGAGGTTCTTAATCCTCTGTGTGACAGGACGGCGTCTCCATGCTGCACAAACCTTCACCACGTCCTCATTGATCTGCTTGGGATCTCTGTTAATTAGATCGATCTCCTTGGTGTGGCTGTCCTTCACAATCTTCTCCTCGTTGGTGTTGTACTGGTACTGATCCGCCATGGTGGAGCTGCAGGTCCTGGACGGGGCTGGAGACGGTGAGAGTAAACCTTCCTGGATCAAACTGCACAGAGCCGCCTCGGTTCACTTCTGAACCCCTGTATCACCACTGTGACGCTCCCTCTTGCATGCCAGTGGACAGCTGCTGCAGACGACCTGGTAAAAATGGAGGCCTGACCCCCACCCTACACACGCATAGGCATCAATACACACACACACACACGGTGTACACACACACACACAATGTAATGCACACAGACAGAAAAGGCATGCCTTAAAGGAGACCCAGGGTTGTGTCACATTTCACATGGGGTTGTGGGGCTAACTGGGCAGGGTTTACACTGTGGCATGAACTTCCACCACTGAGTGTAGCAGTACGCACAAACACACCCTCCTGCTCTGGTTTTAGGTGGGACACAGTGTTTTGCATTTAAATAGTAAACTGAATTTGAATTGGAAAAAACTTTTTTATGCATTTGAAGCTAAATTGCATAATAGTAGAGAGAAAAATAAATATAACGAAAGTCACCAGGATTGTAGTGCTCTGTACTGTTAAATGTCCAGTGTGAATGATTTAGGGAAATATATAGGCAGAAATTGAATGTAATGTTATACCTATGTTTTCTTTAGTGTAAAATCCCCTGAAAATAAGAATCATATGAGAATGAAAATAAGAATGAGCTCTTTATATCTACACAGAAAGCATTACCTCGTCCACAGAGTCCACCATATTGTAGTGCCATGTTTCTACAGTAAACCAGAACGGACAAACCAAACACTTACTCTATATAGGGCCATTTGGATTTTTGGCATCGACCACTGTAGTTAGCAGCCCCTCTGAGACAAGCTATATCAGAAAAACACGTGTTGTTTGAACATTCAATGAATGTTTGAACATTAACCCGCTTTATTTAATGCTTTTACTGGTTTAACTGTGCAGGTTTGTTTGTTTGGGAGAGAAAGAGGTCTCTGCAGGTAATTAGGGGTGTAACGATCCATCGATCTACATCGATATATCGATTAAATGAGCAACGATCACATAACATCGATGCAAAGTGTAAACATCGATCCATATCATCCTCTCTCAGGCGCGCCCTTATTTTGAAATTCTGTGTCACCGTCACACAGCGTCAGACAGATGGTGGCGAGCAGCCAAGAGAAAGATGATGAGGATAAAGCTGTTTATTCGGGAATAAATCATCAGTGTGGAAATATTTTGTTTTCGAAGAAACAGCAAGTCAACAGACGGCGGATGTCGTATGTAAACAGAAGCCGTACTGAGGAAACACGACGTACCTGCCGGCCACTTCACTGACTTCTTGCTAACGTTACGTTAGCTGCTCTGTTTTAGCAAAGTTTACTGAAAAAAAAACGTGCATGTAGACCGAAACTCATCTGTGCTGTTCGGTCGGGAGTTGCGGTGACTTAAACCAGCGGTGAGTAAGACAAAGAAACGTAATAGTAAACTGGTTAAGTTACGAGTAGAGGAAAAGTCAGCTAACCGCTAAGCTAATTTCTGCAATGTAAAATGCCATAGGCGTATGCTAAAAACATTAGCATGTTGTAGGCTACATGTAGGGGAAATGTGACCTATAAAAGACAGCTGTTTAGTCTATGATCCTTGACAGTTATTATTGAGTTATATACTTTAGTGAAAAGATCTTGTTGTTAATCCACGTTTTGAGGATGTTGGGAGAAGTTTGTCTTCAAGTCAGACAGACCTGAAGTTTAAGATCATGGTTTAAATTCAAATGAAAACATGTTTTCCAGAAAGCATTTTCTCAGTAAGCCAGATAATTATTTTTCAGTTATGTATATGTTGGTTTTATGCATTTTTTGGGCCAAAAGCAAAGAAAGGGGTGGCAGCTTCACCTGTAACCGACTGTGTAACATGAGCATATATTGGCCTATATAGGCCCCTAAATCAAATCTGTCTTGGTAGGCTTTGTAATATCGGAAAAATATTATATTGTTGTCCAAAGTATCAATATAATATCGTTTTGTGATGAAACCTTGTGAACGTCTCAATCTGAAGTTTTCAGAGAAAAAAGGTGAGCACACATTAACAGGTGCTGGGCTAGCAGCCCATTCCTGACTAGCCAAACAGTGTCGCTGTCAAATAGCGCTGTTTTTAATTTTATTTTTTTGACATAATACAGCTTTTTGATTTTTTGAAATGAATTTGCTGGTTTTACTTACCAGGTCAGAAAAAACCTTTGTGGATAATTTGACCACCGGTAAACAAAACACCTTAACAATCAACACTGAAGGAATTTGCATCAAAATGCCACAAAATCTTCCCAAATTATACACACTGGAACTTTAATGTAGATTCCCACTATTAGTATCATTTATCATTTAGGAGGAATATGATTAACATTAAAATTTGCCGAATTTATCAACTCATCACCTTAATCATGCTTGACATGGTCAGGCAGGTGGTTGGGTAGTTAGTAGATGTCACCTTACTTGTTGACTTTGCTAGCTAGAAAAACTCTGTTCCCTCTCTGTCATTGCATACAGTTCTCAAACACTCTGTAGAGTAGTAATACTGTGGTGTACTGATGGATGTTTAACTGAGTTTTTTTGAAGGCTTTGTTTTATTTCTCAACATATTCTTTCTAAAATTGAGCCTGTGTTATATTGTTTAATTGTTAGGAGAGATTTGCCTGTATTGCATACTAATATATTTGCAAATGCTATTGTTTCTTTGCATATGCAACACTGCAAAACATGTCAAAGGGCTGAGTGGACATTGTAGAAAAGGTTGTCAGCCACTGGGTCTCAGAAGGAGGACAATTAAAATATCAAGTTTGCTGTTATAGTCTAGTTAAGGTGCTTGCATTCATAATCAGTCATAACAGCAAAGTGTTTCAGTCATTTAAATGTTTCACAGTCGTAGTGGTGTATAATAAATACCACACAAGGCGGGGCCCGAGCCTCTTATTCCAGATATTTCTGATTTTAGCAAGGGCAGATACATAAAACCCAATAGTCCCCCAAAATAAACTATGATTCAGTCTTTCTTAAGCTGCACAGTTGTTGCTATCGGTCATAGCTTTCTATAACAGCAGGTCGCATAAACAAACTCATAAGCCTGGTGCTGCCAAAAAGAAGGGGGAAGAGGAAGAGGTTCCTATGAAAACTGGTCCAAGGTCTCAATGCAGCCCCAGGTCTCTGTTGCTATTTATCTCAGTCAGTGTAAGAACAGTACAGGAAGTGTGACTTCAGATCATGGATTGGCATTTCTTGCCCCGGTTCCCCTGGTGGCAGGGACAGGGACAAAGAGGGAGGGGTGAAATGGGATCTGAGTGCATGTGATCGAGAGCCAGCCCAATTAGAGGAGTATTCTTGGCGTGGCAATGGGGAGAGTGGAGGCCAGTTAGGCATGGAGGCAGCGAGACAGAAATAGCTCAGCAGAGAGTCATGGTGGGCATACCTCTGCCTCTGTGCGTGTCTGCAATCAGCTGAGACTGCACCGGCTCCTCTCTCTCATTAATGTAGACAGACATACCTCTCTCAGACCTTTATTTAGAATCATATAGAATGTAATGGTAGGAGTGGGTATCACTAACTCGGGGTAATTTTATGAATAGTACTGGGTGTGTTATTTGACACATACAAAATTATATTCAGTATTATTTACTATACATTTCAAAGTGATATTCTTACATACCATAATTCCTGAGAGCAGTAGCTTATCACAGGATTTTTTTGTTGTAGCCCAACTGTTTTGTTAAATTCTCAGTGGTGTCCTGTGCTGACCTCCAAAAACACAGACAATTAAACAAATTGCTCAACATTTTGGGAAATGCACTTATTTGCTTTCTGGGCAAGATGAGAAAGTTGACACCACCCTCATGTCTGTTAACTCAATATGACTGCTGCCAGCAGCTGGTTAGCTTAGCTTACCATAGACTGGAGGCAGGGAAAAGTTAGGCTGGCTCTCTCAAAAGATAACAAAATCTCCCTACCAGCACGTCTAAAGCTTGCTTGTGAACATGCCATATCTTGTTTGTTTAATCTATTTAAATAAAAGCGATGTTAAATGTTATGTGCTTTGGCCAGGCAGCGTAACTTCCTGGAGTCCTGGAGTAACTCCCTCCAGGATTTCCCACATTCCCAGTCTTTGTGATAAGCTAACAGGCTGCTGGCTGTAGCTTCATATTTACCCTGCAGGTATGAGAGTGGTATTGATTTTCTCATCTAACTCCCTGCGAGAAAGTGTTAAACAAAAATTTAAACTATTCCTTTTTTTGCCTTTGCGTGATCAAAGTGAGCAAATATTTTTGACAGCCAATTCACGTCTTTCTTCACTCAGTCTTAAAATAATTTGAATACTAAGAGAAAAAAAAGTTTTCTTGTGCATTGAAGTACAGAAAAGTTTTCTTTGCAGTCATACCCAGTTTACTTTATTTTCCCCGCACAAGGACTTTATAGAAATATTTGATGTGTCCTCACTAATGTAAATAAAGATGTTGTCTAACCTAAGTGGGTTACTAGACTCCAGTGGGTGACTGCTGGTAGACCTGCAATGAGTTGCACAACGTACTTCACATTCATACTATTAACACTAGGACTGTTAGCTTTAACGTGTTAATTGCAGTGTAATTAAGGTCAGTATATAACAAGTTGGGTTTTTTTTTTTTTATCGCTGGCCCAAATTTCTGTCTTTAAGAGGCGGTACCGGGCTGAGCTTGAAACTAGAAGACTTTTGGAATCCAGGGGTACCATGTCATGCTAGCTGGGCGACATGGCCATTTCACAGGGGTCCGTTTGCCTCTCACCTCATGATATCTCAATGAAACGTGGGTTCTGTTAGTACACATGACTCTCCCCTTTAAAGAAATACCCACTTTCTGCTCGCCCCATGCAGTTTTTTGCTGTGATTTGATTCCAAATCAAGACAATCTGGTAAGAATTAACTTACCTTGTAAATATGGACTTCAACTTTCTTTGTAATGGAAAATACTGGAATAGTAAACATGCAATAAAAATGTGATTTATCGTGATTAACTATTGAAATTCTGCAATAGATTGCAATGTAAAAAAAAAAAAAAATCATTTGGCAGCCCTGATTTAAACTTATATTAATGTACCAAAATAAAAAAAGAATGTTTCAGTCTTCAGTTATATGAGGCAACAAATATTTTAACTTAATCTAATAAAAAGATAATGTCAACCATATATCCATATAAAATGGAATAATACATTACAATGAAGGAAAGAAAAATCATTTATTAAATTCATAAATGTAATTTCATTCAACTTATTTACGATTCCATTACATACATTTTACTGTAATATCATCGATGCAACAACTCAGTCTCGAAGACAACTCAAGTCCGTTTGTTTATCCAGAGACTCTTGCATAGTTCTCTATCAGCATCACTAGGTTTGTTGGGCTGTTTTGTGTTACAGAAGAGAATCTGTGTAGATCATTTTGTAATTTTATTACAATGATTCATGCATTTACTTGCTAATTTTTCTGTAATTGTGCATTAAGTAGTTTTATACATTTACCTCACATATGCTTTCAACATGCTTTTTCAGGAGCTGGATCGGGGTTCGTCATACATCAGCTTCATCACAAAAGAGACAAACTGACATACAGTGTGCCAAATATCATGCCAGGTGAGTAATCATAGCTTACAGAATAATCACAGACCACGATGATGCACAATAAACCTTGATGGTATTAGTATGAAATTTGTCACCACTTGCTTTTTCTCTGTTAATCAACAGTGTGTTTTTCTATCTGTCTTCATCTTTTGCCAGATGGATGTTGATTCGACCACAGCACTTTCCAATGCTAGTAAAGAAGGGACCGATGACAATGTTCAGTATGCTGCCCCACACAGTCTGAACCCAGTGCATGTTGATGAGAAGCAGCTGCACACAGGGCATTATTAACCTGCAGAGATATAGGGAAGTGGACAAAGCATGAGCTCATCTTGTTGATTAAAAAAAACAAAAAAGAAAGAAAGGCTTCTACACTCCGAAAAAAAAACCTGTAGTAGAGAAAAGGTTGAGATACTCTAATCATTTAATACCGCAAACCCTCCCAAATTTAATTTAATTCTAATTTAACAAAATTAACCTTTTTTTTTTTTACTAGAACAACATTTAGCAGTTCATCCATTCCTGTAAATTTATCTCATTTCAGTGACATAACAGTCCTACCAGATGTGAAGGCAGCTGAGCACAGCAAAGAGGATCCCTGCTGCCAGTGCAACCGGCACTGCCAGGAGGAGGGAGATGAAGCGGTACATCCACAGCCTGGACACCTCAAACAGGGCGTGACTCCACAACCACACTTTATCAAAGCTCCGCACAGAGGGAGGCTCTGCAATCACATCCTCAAACGTGACCTCAAGACACACACACACACACACACACACACACAGTCAGTGATTTCTGGGGAGTTCTTCTTCAAGCGTGTAAAATATAATACTGAGAAAAACTGGGGGCTTGGATATGAAGGCGTGGAGGCTATAATATCTTGAAATATTTCAATATATTTTATTTCCTCACTTGCAATTTGGGTGCAGGATCTTACTGACATGCGCAAGACATGACTGTGTATGATCGTGTCCACTTGAGGTCACTGTTATGCAGCACATTGATATTTACCACATTAAGTTGGCAGTCTTTATACCCCAGAACAAAAATGAAAGTAATTGGCTTAGATAAGCAATTTTACATAACAAAAAGCTTTTTAAATTGCATTATCAACATCATTATGACTCATCTTTAAAATAATAATAATTATAATACTACTACTACTATTAATAATAGGCCTAATATTAATAATTATTACTAAAACTATACATAGATTTCAGTTTGAGCTCGACCTTGCATTATCACTGTGGGTCATCAGAGGCAGGAGGAGTTGTATGCAGAACATGTGCAGTGTTTTTGTTTATTTTACTGACCTCTCAAGTCCTCTGTTTCTCCAAACAGCATCGATGTACCTCAGCTCTGTGATGTGTGTTCCCTGTCAAGGTTTGTGTGTCTTTTATGTAGATTAAGCCCCTGTGACGGTGCACTCTCATTACCTTAAGACTCTTGTTGACTCCTTTGGGATCTCTGTCGTGAATCAGAGGCCTGGTGTCACTGTGGGTGGAATTCTGATCTTCAGATTGTACATCCACTCTGACATCCATCAGTTCCACTTCTGATCTCTTGTCTTTTAATTTCAGGTCCTCCATTTCCACGGAGTTGAGCTGTGTCCTAGCTTGTTAGACTGCTGTGGTCATGTCATTGGAAATATGGAGGATGTGCAGGGCGTAGCAGGAGGATGGCTTACCACTCTATCCTCTGCAGGCTTTCCACTGACACCCAGGTGGAACATAGCGGACTGCTGACTGTGTTGCTCCTTGTTGAGCAATGCCTTTATTAGCTTTTAAAGTCTTGTCTTTGGTGACCTTTTCCATGTGAGACACTACATGGAAAGACTCATTTAGACCTGCATGAGAAAGGCCCATTGCGAATGGCATAATTAGCCTTCGCTTCCTCCATAAATACTAAAGGTGTAAAGTATTCAGGGGAAGTGTTGAGTGCTTCGACAACTTCATTCATTCAGGTATAGTGAATATGTTTATGAATGTGGTGTTCACATTCCTACATAAAGATGTTATCAGCTAATCAGATAAAGGTCATAACTTGCATTTAATGATTTTTGGTCCCACGTGGACACAGGTCTTACATAGAGTTAGTTATCTCCTTATATAGTTGATATGAGCTTGTCAGTTAACTGTTGCTTATTTACACATCCAGCAGGTCCAGATCTTCAGTATACTTCGTTTGGAGTCCTGTTTCTGTCCATCTGATGAATGTAAGTCCAATATTCACTCTCCTTTTAGCAACTTTTCTTGATCTCCTGGATGGAAACTAAAAGAATTTACCAACTTTGAGGGAAATATCTGCACAGTGTTTTTTTTTTTTGTTTGTTTGTTTTTCTTCTTCTGAAAGCAGCTGCTTGGTGTAGCCAAAAATAAAACTCAGTGATAAGGAGCCCAGTCGCCAGAATAAATTACTGGCATTCTGTGTTTCTGCAAACCACAGATATGATACATCACATTTCGTATGTAGCAAATAAACATTTATAAAGTGACATAGTTTAAATTACATGAGGGAGGAGGAGGGGACGGTGGATGGTGTGACACCTTGGTGAGATGGCTGCCATGGGGCAGACAGCAATAGATCGTTGTGTCAGAATAACAAAAAGCAGGTATCTTTACCACATGCTGAGACACCTCAAGCTGTGTTTGTTTAATCAAAACCGGTAAACCAGACGTGGCTTTTTGTGCTTGAACCTTTTGTGCTAACCATATGTTAACCACAGTGTTGTTTCAACATAAAATTGAAATGTAAAGAAATATACACTTTCAACATCAAATCCACAAAATAACAGATGAGATGTGCAAATTTAACACAACTGTAGTGTGTAGAAATTAAGAATTCCAACATTTATTGTGGAGACTGAATTGTAATGAGAGTGAAGCAGTAAGGCTTCCAGCCAAAAAATTTAAAAAAAAATGAGATAAGGCGCTAAAACGCTAAAATGAGTTTGTCACTTCACACTTTGAAGTTGGAATGTTATCGGTTGTTAATATAAGAATAGTGATTGTAATCTTAGGTGAGCTTCATGCCTTTATCTTGTCAGTTCGTATTGCGCTTTGGTTGTGTGTTTTCCAAGAGAAGTTTGCAGTTAATAAAAATTACAACAAAGCAAAAGACACAAAGTGAAGCTGGAACCTTGAGGGGCCCCTCAGGGTCTGTGGCCTTGAGGACAATTGTCGGCTTTACGCTGCCATGTACATGTCTTTTTGGTAAATATAGTCCACTTTCGGTTACATCACCAGCACTGCCTTATTTAAAGGTTCTGTATATGGCAATTCAGAACATAGTTACAGCTGCAAAAAAACTATTTATTATATAATTTATAGCTTAAGGGCAGTAATGTTGTTCTCGTTTTAAAAAAAGGCACAACCAGACATTTATCAGACAACACATATCTCACTGCTAGTTGAAAATTCCTAGAAGCCCTCTTATCAGAAATATTCAACCAAAGAGGAGGGAGGAGGATTCATTGGAATACAGTGCCCTCTGCTGGCCATAGTTTGTGTTTGTAGTTAAAAAAATCCTTATTGTTTATCACTGATGGTTAAATCAGCTGCATTTTCCACTCACATGTGCCCAAATCACTATTACCAAAAATATCAGAGTGCCTGTGTTTCCAAGTGCAGCAGTGTTGCGGCGGTAGTGAAGTGGAGGCAGGCTGTAATTATCTGATGATTAATGGTGTGCATGTGTGGAAACCATGGTGATGAAGAGCCCCTGATATTATGTTGTGATTGTGACTGAGGCCTGTAGATCCTCCTCTCAACTGATGCTGATTTAGTTTATGTCTCGCACAGCTCTCGTTTTGTAAAACAACAATTTTAATCAAGAATGGTATCATGAACTGAATGAAAGAGAAATGTCACAGTAAAAATAACATATGTTGCCAATTTCAAATCAGGCCGCAGAGACAACACAGTAATAGTACCCTACCAAAGTGCAACACATCAAATTGCTCTCCAAACTTTCTGAACCAGCAGAGGACAAATGTAAGCATCGGTTTGCTGTGTTTGCACTGGTGGTTTGGTGATCGAAAATCAAATTAAAGTCATGGTATACTTTTAATGGTATTATAGTCACTACTATTCTGACAGTTTCAATCAAAACGATAGTAGTGATGATTGTATTGTATTATTGTATTACTCAAGGCTCAGTGATCTGACACTTCCTGTTTTAATTCTAAAAGCCTAACTAGGGACAGGCATTGCAAATTAGCCTTGGCTAGGAGCCTGTGTGCATTGCATCTACCAGAGCTGCCAACTTTCACGCAATCAGAGTGAGACACACACGCCCACCCTCTTTCACACGGTCTTACGCCACGCCTCCTATTAATCATGTTGTCAGATCCAAAACAAGAAAAAACGTTTTAGGAACTCATTTACAGAATGAGAGTTCTCGAGGCAGATCTGCCTATCAAATCTGCTTGACTATAAGGGCGTGGAACCGAAACTTGGTTCCAAATTAGAACCGAGTACTTCACGCCAAGTAACGGGTACCCTTGAAAAAAAGAAAGAAAAAGAAATCCCTTCTGCTTATCGGTTACTAAACGTGACATAAACATTAATTAATGCAAGGCTATATAAATCTGCAAGGCCGTTGCTCCTTTGGCTGCCTTCCTTTTCTCAGCTGTCAGCAGGACTTGTTACTTCACACATCAACACTACAATGACCTGGAGAGCCAGCGTGTACGACCAGTGTGTCACAGCCATACCGGAAACCCATTTTATGCTGCCCTCTCTTGGTGTCCTCCCAGCGGCACATTTCTTCCGTATTTCTCCCGATGTTGACAAAATGGTCCAAAAAGTCAAAATGTTAAGCATTTTAAAGTCATTGTATAGTATGTTGAAAAACGGCATACTATAGCATGTCAGAAAATGGTTGAAAAAGTCATCAATCCAAATGTCTAAAAGAGTTAGTATTGCAAGTTTACCCCCACGGCGAACCCCGAGAATGTCACCAAGCCAAGAAGAGAAGCATCTGCTATTCTTCTGGCTCTTGCTCCCAAACCTCCTCCGAGGAAGGTTGCAGGTCTGGAGGACCTGCTCCCCCTTTCCCCACTCTCACACCTAAGCTTGGCAGGAGCTGCAGACTTGTTTCAGCTCTACTCTTCAAGCCCAAAGCGTCTTTGCAGAAGTTAGAAAGTCACAGCTAACTTCTCAAACCACAAGGAGAACAGAACTGAGATAGCATTGAACTGCTATCTCTGTAAGGACACCAGGACCGGCCAGCCTCCTCCTGGATCCTGGGAACTGCACAGCAGTGACTGAACCTGAACCTTTTTTCTT